>NC_141060.1:54656772-55288438 GCF_041138505.1 Cibotium barometz
CCACCTTTTTCATCATGTGCATGTCTTAGATAGATAAACACATAAACAAATATAAATTGTGTTACTTATTTGTGAGCATATATATGCATATATATACATACATACATATATATGTATGTATGTATGTATATAAATATACATGCACGCACACACAACCTTTTTGTATTGCATTGCTTGTGATGCTACCCCTTAGTAGTTTTTTCGTATAAAGTAAAACGTGGAGAAAATTAAAATTTTTCTTTTTCAGAATTACCCAATAACTATTACTAATATAAGAAATGCTAATATTCCTTTTGTTATCACCTTTATTAACAAAACTATGGGATATGGCAATATGCTATTTATAAACTATCTAAAAACAAAGAGGAAGGTCGTGCGATCCAAAAACAAAGCAAAGGAACCAAAGAGATGATGCCGCCCTTCTCACACCCTTCTCCTTGTATGCAACCGCCACTACAATGCTGCTGCTCCTCGGTCTTCTGCCACCCCATCGATTTTCCAACCTACACACATAAAAGGGAGTGCTAGAAGCACCTGAACATGCACTAAGAAAATTTTCATGGTCATAATTGGGACACGCACACACACACAACCCTTTTGGGTTGCATTACTTGTGATACCCCCCTTAGCAAATTTTTTCATATAACGCAAAACATGGAGAAAATTAAAAAATTCCTTTTCCAGGTTGGCCCAACCACTATTACTAACGTAAGAAATGCTAATGTTCTTTATTTTTAAGAAAATCACTTTTATTAACAAAACTATGGGAAATGGCAATATGCTATTTATAAACTATCCAAAAACATAAAGAAAGGTTGTGCGATCCACCAAAACAAAGTGGTGTAACCAAAGGGATGGCACCGCCCTTCTCCTTGTACACGTCCGCCCACTACAATGTTGTTGCTCCTCGGTCTTCCGCCACCCCATCAATTTTCCAACCTACACACATAAAGGAGAGTGTTGGAAGCACATGAACATGCACTAAGAAAATTCTCATGGTCATGATTGGGAAGAGCACCTATGGCACCCTCTACCAAATGAACATGCTAGAAAGGTCATGATTAGGAAGGTCTCGAAAAGTGCTTCAATGGGTGCCCACTCGCTTTTGACTTGCTTTGCAATAGGACCTGGGATGTCCGGCCGAGACGTGGAAAATCACCTTAAATACCGCACCAATCGTATGTATCCCAAATCCTTCTCACTAAAAGAGGGCTACCCGGGCTTGGGGGGTTCACTGTATGTAAACTCTCTATATCACGTGCATTTAAGGCCTAAATTTAAAAACCCTTATCTGTAAATTTTTCAGAAATAAAACACACCCCTTTAATATTCAATGTGTAAATACCTCCTTTAAATGGTACCCTTCTGTATGTAAAAAATGTGTAAAAAATAGATTTTAAAAACCCTTTCTGTTGAACTCACAAGTACACTTACATATTTATGAGTGACCCCTCCGAGTACCCGGGCTTCCTTCCCTTCACTTAGTAGACAAAAACACTCTCTTTTTTATTCTCTCTCTCCTCCCTCTACTGAGGTTTCAGAACCTACAAACACGCATAAAAAATTAGCACACAGAGAAAAGAGAGAGACTTTATCTTTTCGATGACCATTGCAGCTGAGGCTGTGATAGCGTCCGTCCTCGGGCATGTTCACAACGGTGAGGGTGAATGCAGTGCATTTGTTGTTTTGTGCTTTCAAACTTCAGCTCCATGGGTTGAGAGGACTGTGGAGCAAGTATGCCAGATAAAAGACTACTTTTTGTGACCCGATAGTGCAAGATATTGTAAGTGTCACGGGCCACCGATTGTAAGCAGGTATGCCAAATAAAAGACTACTTTTTATGCCCGATAGTGCGAGAGATTGTAAGTGTCACAGGCCACTGATTGCATTGGGCGAGTTCAGGATCAGGTAATAGGTCCAAGGCGACATGCAATAGGTAGAAAGGCGGTGGTATCCCATCGAGTAAGTTGGCTGATGGAGTGGGCATTGTCGTCTAAGAGCTCCACCACGGGCAAATGTTGTAATGGAGTCCCCGCTTCACTGAGAATTTCTCGTGAGGAGGATGCCGACGTGGAAAGTGGTCGGTAGGCGTCCAATATATAGGCTCGCTTATCAATCCTTGCTCACTCACCATGCACATCAGTGTGTTCAAGATAACACGATGGGACTTCACACCAGTTACAGTAGTGCAGTTGACAGTCTTGGAACCCTTCACATCAAATTGTGCATCGCTTGATCCCCTGCTGTTATGGAGGCAAGTAAAGACTTAATGGAGTCACCACTTGGTAATGTACCAAGGACCCCCCTATGCTCTCACACTGCAGGAAACGATACCCCTCTCTCTCTCTTGGAGCCTTGAGAACATGCAAATGTAGATTTAAAAATAAGCAATGAGGGAGATAGAGCTTACTGTCGTCTAGAACAAGGGTGATGTTAACAATGGTATGGTGAAGGCGGACTTGGAAAGGCTCCCCTCCAAAGAATCTGATAATGGAGATGTGGTGGCCACTAGTGGAGAGAGGGACTTCAGGTTGTGTAATTGTTACCTCTAGCCCTAGATGAGAAGGCTTTTTGAGAGAGCGGTGGTGGGGGCGATGAAGAATGTGATGCCGATAGAAGCGATGGGGAAATAGCAAGCATTTGCAAAGCACCCTCCGCCTCCCCACCCCCCTCTGCAAGTTGGAAGAGAGCTACTGTGTTGCTAACAATCTACTTAGTGTTGAAGCAATCACTTCTACTACTATTGCAAGACTATTCTTGATGTTCTCATCACCCTCACTACCTAGCCTATAGTAGAAGCCCAACAAACACACACACACACACACAAATTTAATAAAAAGAAGTCTCAACACCTACAAAAGCAGTAACAACAGTGGCCAAGCTTATCATTTGCCAAAAGTTAAAGAAAACACTGTGTGTTAGCTTTTTGTGTGTGTGTGTGTGTGTGAGAGAGAGAGAGAGAGAGAGGGAGCTCAGTGTGTGTGTGTGTGTGAGAGAGAGAGAGAGAGAGAGAGAGAGAGCTCAGTGTGTGTGTGAGTGAGAGAGATCTCAGCCGAAGAAGAGATGTCACGGGTCTCGAACAGACTATCATAGAGTATTTGTAATTCTCTTTTTGTAGATTTTTTAATTCAGTTTATTTTCTTAATCATCATTTTGCAACTGCTCGGCCTTGCATACCAAAGCCTGCCAGAGGCATTGAAGAATGCTGCTATCAAGCTTTAGAGAGTGAACGAAACGTAACCCTGCAAGAGGCAGGGCAATCAACCAAGGAGAGGCAAAGGAGGGGGAGTGGAGGTGCGATCCTAACTGCCATTGGAGGGGAGTGGAGGGGCAAGAGAGAGAAAGAAAGAGAGACGTTTTAAGCAGTAGTTATGACATTATTGTTATAAAGTTGGCAGTGCAATGCAAGCTATCAGAGCCAAGGATTTTTTTCATATATTTATTGGTGGAGTTTCAAATTTCAATATATCTCACGAAGTTTCAAATCAACGATCTGACACATTCAAACGGCAACGAAGGTTTCATACTTTGCTTTCTGTCAATTTCCAACCTTTAGAGCAAGCAATGTTAGTAAAAAAGTAGCTTGACCCATCTTTTTTCTCTCTCTCTCTATATATATATATCGCTACAATCTGATGCCTTCTCTGGCAAATAAAAAAATGGATAGACTCTTCTTAAAAAAAAAAAAGTAAATCAAGATTTAAATTTTGAAAGAAAATAAAGACTCTTAGAGAAACGTTCATGTTAAGGGAAACTAACGTTCATAGTTTCTCACCCTAGGGCATATAAAGACTCTTAGAGAAACGCGTATAAAGACTCTTAGAGAAACGTTCATATTAAGGGAAACTAACGTTCATAGTTTCTCACCCTAAGGCATGTCGAAAAAAACTCTCCATGAGGCAAGAAGAAATGTCAACTCATCAAGCCCCTTTATATTATATATAGATACATATATAAAAGTTCTTTTCTTGTGTCAACAAGTTCATAGGATACTTTCTTTTATCCGATGTCTCTATATTATTTACAAAATTACATAAATTTACAAGTTTCAGCTGCAATCTCATTTCTCTCACGCGTGCCAAACATGTACTACGAATACATGCGGAAGCTACAGCTTTTTCCCAACGCATAAGTACGAGTAAAACCTTAGGCTCTTCTAAAGACGTTTTATCCCTTTTCAGATAATGGGACATAAAATTTAAACCTTAAAAAAAACTCCAGTAACATTTTACCCTTCAAATACGAAAAAATAGGATCACCCTCAATTCAACCCTTCAAATTATTTGAGGCTGACGATAATAGAAGGGAGAAAATCATCTCACCTCACAGAAACATTTGTGACTCATGAAACTATATTAAACATAAACATGATAATATTGCACAAGTAACAAACACACGCAATATGGATGTACAACCACTGTTCAAATCCATGCATACCGTAGCCATACTAACGAAAATCACAAAACGCCGATCGACTTATTGACACACTATCTGTGCAAATACTTAACGAATGAACTGCCATTTGCTTCAGATTAGACGACTCCTCCCTCTTTAGAGGCTGGAGGAGGGGGTGGTGGAGGCACATACTCTCCACTGAAGATGCCTGCCCCTACAGCTAGCAGATAGAAAAGCTGGGTTCCAGAGAGTATAATCACGAACGCCTCCAACACTTTCTGCAAATCAACAAAGCAGAGTCACATAAATACAGAAGGACTGCTGAATTTCGCTTTTTGGATTATCAATTAGAAGAGGGTCATACCATTCTCTTGAACCTTACTCCTCCCCAGTGAATTTCTTTGCATGCCAAGCTGCTCACAACATTGAACTAGGTTAGAAGTTGGTGAAATTTTTCCCCCACTCAAAGTAAACTTGAAGTAACTTCTCAAGCCTAAGCTATTAGGTTATACAAGTGTACAAACAAACGAATGAGAGAGTTTTAAAGAGGGGTTTACCCCAAGGCTAGAAGCGTGAGTAACCATGCTATGAAAGCTGCGGCTGTAGTGCCGGCCAGAGTGTGATCTTGCCATAGTTTGAGGTGGTGACAACCGCTTAATTTGGAGGCAATCCCTACTACACCAGCTATCAAAGCAAATATTACAAAGTATTGTGTTGCAGGGTTGTCCGAAACAGCTGCCAAATAAGAAACAATGAAATTAGAACATTACAGTGTGAAAAATAACACACACTCGTTATTAACAAACTTCACCAAAATTAAATGATTCACCACCGCAAGCCAGTACTTAAACTGAAGAAGTCAAGGTACCAGCTTCCTAAAAATGCTCAAGACGACCAGATAAAGCTACTTAAACTGGTAATAAATATAATCCGTCACACGCTTAAAGACTATAATCCTATAATCCTAGTAACATAGTCTTTGAAACAAAGAATAACATAGATACAAAGGGGTAATTATGCATGGTTTAAGTGGGACTTTGTGCACCTTGGCTGGCTACTAGAAATACAGGAATTAGACAGAATACCTTTCCAATCGCCCTCATGGTTAATTGCTACATTAAGAGCCCAGCCAGCAATACATACAACAATGATATAAAGCGCAAGATTGAGCAACAAGAGAGGGGCAGCAAAGGCACGGCTAATTCCAAAAGCCATGGCTAGAGAGGTTATGTAAGAGAGCAGATGAGAGTACTCAGGTGTGCAAGCACGAGACAAGCTATGACATGGCCAGGATGGTGGTCAGCATGTAGAAATGAGGGCAGAAGGGGGTGGTACATAAATAAAAAATTTGCCCAAATTATTAAGCAAACATGTATTGAATGTCCAGGCTGGCTTCCTAGATTACGTGTACTCAAGGCGTCCAAATTGATGGGACTCGTCATGGGCGTTAAAAAATTTGTGTGAGGGTGGCGTGGCTTGGAAATTTAAATAGCACCCTCCCTCCCTTATCTTGGAAGCTTAGTGCTTAGGGAGGGAGGGATGTAGACACACAAGACAAAAAAGCAACTCGAGTGAAGTCACAAGTGTAGTAGGTGGGAGATCTTATGCCCGTTGGTTGGGGGGAAGTCGTTTGGATTTGATGAGATTTTTTAAACCTTGGAGCCTGGACTCCGGAGGGTTCCAAATTTGCAAGCCCAAAAGAATTTGCCTACTTATGCGATATGGGCAAAAAAGACGCTCTCATCAGCAGCATATCCGAACATTGGCGGCCGCCTGCTCTTAAAACCCCGTGTATTATTTTCCCCCTTTGAAATTTGACATTGTCTTTAGTATAATAAAAAATATATATTAGATTTACTAATAATCCTCCATTTGTCTAATTTTTAATGCTGTTTTTTTTAATTAAATAATCATCTTTATTTTGATTGTTGAAAAAGGCATAAGAGCGCCCATAGAATCCCACTTACCAGCACCTGGGCTTGTTGCACTGAAGTCTCTCCTAGTAACCTTTGTGCCTGTCCATCACCATCAACCTCTCACAAAATCAATCAATCAATCAATCAATCTCTCCGTTTTACACGTAATGAATTTGATGTAATTATTTTCTAATTCTGATAATAGTGGATATCTATGAGACGTGTCAGGGCCCATGTAGTAGCACCCCTCCTACACGCCTCTCCTCATTGGGCCCTCCCCTCGGTGGTTGACTTGCACCAGCTTACCTACCTCTTGACAAGGCTCAATTGAGCACTCAAGCTTAGAGCTTTGCGTAGACTCCAAGTTTTAAGAATGGTAAATCGATAATTTCAATCAGTTTAGACATATAAATGACTCTATCAAGTTTTAGATTTTAGAAGAGCAAGTTAATAACACATGAGTCATGCCCTATCTCTCATGCCTATAGCGTTAGGTTTACGCTTGGATCGGAAAGCGTCTTACTTGACGTTGATATTCATCTGACCTGAGGTTGATAGCTCAAGGACATGATTACCAAGAATCCAAGCTGAACTCTTCCTAAGGAACATGAGACATGTGTCATGCCTAAAGTGTCTTCTTGATGACGTACGTTGGTATATCCACTTGTTCCTTAAGCATTTTATCACGCTTGGCTAACTTCTGTAATTTTTGAAGTTTGTGATATGTCCAAGCAGAGTTGGTTTGTCACACCCCTTTTTTTGGAATTTTGTTCGTCAAGTACTTGCAAAATTTTAAATACCGATAAAAAATTACACTAAATAAAAAAATTTCACCAAACCCCTCGATTTCGAAGGGGAAGGGTACCAATGAAGCATGTGTCCGAGGTGAAATAAAGTCCAATTTAAGACTCTTAATTGAGCTATCATGGATAGACATTGAGAATAAAAATCTATAAAGAGACTCCTCGTTAAAAAGAGTGAGTGGCCCACACCCGGCCAACTCTTAGACCCGCATTTGGCGGCGTAAAGCGCTCACTCTTTACATGTGTTTGCATCTATAAAGAGACTCCTCTTAAAAAAGAGTGAGTGGCCCACACCCGGCCAACTCTTAGACCCGCATTTGGCGGCGTAAAGCGCTCACTCTTTACATGTGTTTGCATCTATGATACATGCACATACACATAGAACACATGCACACACATATAAAACATAAACATACACACATAGAGAACACACTGTGACCTCTATGGGGATGCCCATTATCTTATTTTTAGATATTTTATTTTGGATATGTCTTTTATTTATATCATCTACCAAGATTAATGTGTTTAATCATGCTGTGTGCCTTGGTAGTATGATGTTTACCAGGATTAATGTGTTTAATCAGCTGTGTATACTAGTATGATATGGATTTGATTAATATGTTTAATCAAATGTGTGCATTGACTAATATTATTTTGGATGAAGGCAATGTGATTGAGTGGTGGATTAGGTGTTAATCGCGGGTGAAACATGTGTTGGACCACTATGAGATATTTTGGAAGCATGTGAACATCTTTTATGGTTTCATATTTAAGCATCAATATTTTTGTAAGGCTAAGGCCTCATACCTTTTAACATACCGAATAGTATTTTATACTTTTGGTAAGTCCAAGACTTTATATTAATGCTTGCTATATTTTCATAGAGCTTGCATGCTCATAAACTCAAAAGCACTTGTGCGCCTTTGTTTTTGAAATTAAAGTAAGCGCTTTTTCTAATACATATAAATATGGGTGAGTGGTACAAGGGCCACATTCATCCCAGGGGAGATTGATAGGGACTTCTACTTTATTTTCCATATCTCTCTTGTTTATTTAATTTGGTTTATTAAGGTTTATGCTTTAATTTGTGCAAATGCATGATATGCTCTAATTTTTGTTTTGAGAAATTAGAATTCCTTCTCCAGACAAGGGTATCAGAGCTTTCAAGACCACTCAAGAGAAGGATTTTTGGAAAAAAAAAATCAAAAACTATGCAATTTATTTGGTGCAAAGAAGGCCAAAGGTTTGACTTTTGGGAATTACTAAAGCTCAACAAATCAAAGGAGAAATATCACGGGAAAAAGAAAGGCCTCCAAAAAAGCACAAGAAGGGTATAAGTGCTTGGACAGAGAGGAGTTCCTCAAAAATCCAAAGGGTAAAGAGAAGAAGCTCATAAAAGCCTTTGGATAGAGGTTGGATGGTTTAAGGGAATTTTAAGGACCATTGGATGAAAACTTAGATCAAGGGCTAGAGCTTAATATCACCATTTTTCAAAAACCACTTACGAAGGCCAAATGACACCCTCAAGGGCAAAATCACATTTTGATTCTCCTATCTTCTCCAAAATGTGGCATTATGGATGGAAAGAGCATAAATTGAAGGTTCCCCTCCTACTAAAAGAATTTTAGTACCTTCCCAATTCAAGCAATCTTGTTCTTTCACAAATTAGGATTTAAAAAAAAAATCTTTCCTTTTCTTCTTTGTAGTGCTAACTTGCCCGCCCGTAAATTTTTTCTTTATTTTTATTTTTTTCATTGATTTTGATCATCGGTTTCTCTCCAACTGTTGCGCTTCCCACCTACAATAGTTTCTTCTTCTTTGCAAAACTGCCAGTCACCTCCCTATTTTCTCTTTCCTTTCTTTTTGCGCAAATCAGCCGAGCCCGTTCTGATTCTTTTGCTGTGCATTAAAGCACTGGCTAGTTTACTTTTAAGCTTTGTGTAAAAAATCTTTCAGCTTTTGTATTCAAGCTTTTGCTTCAAAGCTTTTAAAAACTCTAAATAAAAAGCTTTAAATGTAACCTCTATTGTGGGGACGCCCATTATTTTATTTTGGGATATTGTATTTTGGATGCGGTTTTTATTTATATCATCTACCAAGATTAATGTGTTTAATCAAGCTGTGTGCATTGGTATGATGTCTACCAAGGTTGTTAATGTATTTGATCAGCTAGGCATTGGTATGATATGGTCAAGATTAATGTGTTTAATCAAAAGTGTGAACTGACTAATATTATTTTGGATAAAGGCAATGACTGAGTGGTGGATTATGTGTTAATCGCAGGTGGAACATGTATTAGACTATTATGAGATATTTTGGAAGACATGTGAACACCTTTTATGGTTTCATATTTAGGCATTAATATTTTTGTAAGGCTAAGGCCTCATACCTTTATATATACCAAATAGTATTTTATACTTTTATATTAATACTTGCTATATTTTTATAGAGATTACATGCCCATAAACTCAAAAACGCACTTGTGCTTTGTTTTTGGAATTATCTTTTTGAAAAGCAAGAGTATTTTCTAATACATATAAATATGTGAGTGGTACAAGAGCCACACTCATCCTAGGGGAGATTCAACCCTCTCTTGTGCCGATGGTGACTTCCACTCTATTCTCCATATCTCTCTTATTTATTTAATTTGGTTTATTAAGTTTTATGCCTTAATTTATGCAAATATATGTTCTGCACTAATTTTGTGTTGAGAAATTAGAATTCCTTCTCTAAGGAGCTTAAAGGTCCTGACACCCGCATATGTACATAGCACTAGTGAGTGGCACTTGTTGAGTCTTCTGTGCTAGAGCTGGGACGATGGGTCTTGAGATGCTAGGAGCCTCGAGGCCAATGCAGTGGCTTGACATGATGTGCTACTACGTGCGAAGCATGAGAAATCTCAAGGGAGCTCATGAGTGATTATGCAACACCTATCTCTTCTCTAGTGTCCCTAGAAGCTCCCACATGGTTGTTTTGTAAGAGAGTTGTTGCTGTTGGGGGAGAGCTACCATGTGGTTGTTATAGGAGAGCTACAACTATTGTGGGAGAGCTACCACGGAAGAGAAGATGGTTGAAACTATTGATAAAATCTAGCTCTAGGGAAACTATGTCGAAAAATATGTAGTGTGCTATACTCTTTGTAGAATTATTATAGTAATTATCAAATAAGGATGGGTGGGGTCAGTGAACATCATCATTCATTGGCTCAATGCAGAGAGATTTTGTTAACCACATTTACTAGCATTACTCCGAATGTGTGGCAACATTTTTGAGCCATACTTTTTATCTTGCAAAAGTGCTTCATGTAAATGATTATGAAAAATCTAGAGTACTTGAGTAATGATAGAAGATAGTCAAAGCCGAGCTTAAACTTGTGCAATGCAAGTGTTAGCCACATTCATATTGGTTAACATATTCCTATGACAACTATGTCCGCACACTTATGTAATGGGTGCCCGCACTATATTATAAATATCGTCATTTGATGAGGAAAATTTCCTAAAGATGCTCCCAAGTATTGAGCTTTGAGACAAGAGGATCCCGGTGGGTTGGGCAAACCATAGAGAAAAGCCTTGTAACTATGTTTCTTCACTCAACACTCAACACACCATATACAAAGATAAGAGTACACACATATCAAAAGGTAAACCAAAATACATACTAGGGTTCTCTATAGTGTGAACCCAAGTAAATGAGCTGGCGCTATAACTATGCCAGTCTCTAGAATGGCTGTTACACAGCCTGTTATCCCACCGGCCGCATATGACCCATGATCTCACCAACCATGCCAGTGGTGTAAGTGTGGGACCTATCTCCCAGGCGGGTCATCAATGTCCACCGCCTCACTAGATAAGCTCGATATCTCAACATGTATGCACGTTCCCATTGTGCACACACATTTATACATCATTTATTACATTGTCTACATGCATGTTAGTGTTGTGAATGTACGTATGATGCCACTCTACATATGCACATTCCCAAGAATGGTCTACAAATGTATGTACTAATCTGCATACGTACGTGCCCATGAAAAAGCTATATAAACTAGAGCCCTCCTCTCGTTTTTCACTATTCGCTCTCCAACTAGCAAGACTCTTGCCATTTTTATTCAAAAATCTTCCACACCTTCACAAACCCCTTGAGTGCTCTATCCATTCCTCTCCTTCATCGCCACCATCATGGTAGTAGATGTAGTAACAATGCATCAGAAACCTTGTCTAGCACAATGCTACTCACACCCATCAAGAAGAGGAAAGTTCTTGGAATATCAAGTGGCACATCCATCGACTTCTCCCCCACTAGGATTCGAGCTGCTTCGAGAAGTTGGAGGGTATATGATCCATAATAGATCTAGTCATAGAAGAAGGTAGAGCATAATCTCACCTATCACACATAAGAATGCTACTAGATAGCAAAGACGCTAGAGGTCATGGAACACATGGAGAGACTGGGTCTTAGTATGTTGGTTGCTTCTCCCACTTGGGGGATCTCAGCACATGTTTCAAATTCATTTCTTCATATGACACCCATCTCCGCATAAGCACTAGCTCAGAGATACCTCAAGGGTTGACTTGACCCTAGCCCTAACTTTGGATGATGCTACCTGAGAACCTTGCACCTACCCAAAGCACCAAACCATATTAGAAGCTTAGGGGTGCACAAGGGATGCAGTCAAATATATAGAATTTATCAAATTCCCATGACATATACTCTCTTCCACTATCACTTCTCAAGATACCTTGTTGTTTTAAGTGTTTATCAAATTCCCATGACTTATACTCCCCTCCACTCACTTCTCAAGATTTTGATCTTCAGACCACTTTGCTTTTTCACTTTTTCTTTGAATTGTTGAAACTTATCAAAAGCTTCGCTTTTAGCTTCTTCTTTTTTAATCCAAACCTTCCTTGAATAGTCATCAATGAAGGTTATATAATGTCTTGGTCTTCTAATACTTCGTGTTTATGTTGGACCTCATAAATTCGTGTGTATAAGCTCCAAAGACTTTTGATATATTCTTCTTTGTTAAAAGGCTTTCTTGATGACTTTGCTTTTTCATATGGTTCACATAATATCCGGACAACGCTTGTCCTTTGAGAGTTGGCAATCCCTTGACCAACAATGACGGTGAAATTTGTGAATGATAGATGTACAGTTCATGATAGAAATGATGGTTATTCTATCATTACCTCAAGTACCTTGTTTCATGGCCTATATAAGATGGATGTATTTGAGAAGTTACAGCATGATGCTTGCTCAGTCTCTACAACTAGTGCTATGAGTGATGCAAAATTATGGCATGCACGATTTGGCCATCTGAATTATGGCAGTTTGTTACACCTTAAAAGACATGATATGGTGTCTGAGTTACCAACTATTAAGACCTCTACTAGACATCTATATGAGGGGTGTATTCTTGGTAACATGCATTGGGCATCATTTCCAAAGGATGCATCTGTGAGAGCTGTTAAGACATTACAGCTTATACATAGTGATGTATGTGGTCCTATGAGGATGCCATCTATTGGGGGATATCTCTACTTTGTCACTTTTATTGATGATTGAGTATTTTGAAAGATTTTCCATCGGCTAGTCTAACTTCATGATTTTCATCCCAACTTATATCTTAAAAATATCTCTCATTTGAGGTCCAAATAGATTTTATAACATTTGGGTTTCCAAGGTTAAATAATAAATTTCTATTTACATAAAATTTAAAGGTGTAACTTTCTCTCTCTATACTTATTTTCTCTCTCTACCTTCTTATTGTGCAAATGCAAGGTTATTCTTGTCTGATTCTTCCAAAATTTGTAGAATAATTAGACAGCAAAATGACCTCAAAATGATTCAACGTGAATAATTTAGAAACTTCGACCTAGTAGGTGATCCCTGTTATGAAATGAAACTCTAAAAAACTTATTCATTCGATGTTTGATTTGTGACTTGTTTTTGCCTTTAAGTTTCTAAGATCAAAATAAAACTTTCCACTCAAAACAATTTTTCAAAACTCGATTCTCTCACCAAGTTAATTTTCTCTCTAGATTCTTACATGATAAATTGAGATAATTTTAACTTACAAGGAAAAATTATAAGCAAGGATCTTACACAATTAAGGCCCGTGTTAAACATATATGTGGGGGGTGCATTTCGAAAAAGATGCAATAAGCATCATTCTTAAAACTTGGATTAGCAAAGGGTTGTACATGAATGCTACAACTTATACATAGTGATGCACGTGATCCTATGAGAACACCATTAATCTAGGGATATCTCTAGTTTGGGAATTTTATTGATGACTACTCCAAGCCTACTACCTCAAGTGTATTTGTTGAAGGCAAAGTCCAAGGTTTTTACATACTTTAGACACTTTGTTTCTATGGTTGAAAATATGTCTTCGTGTAAAGTTGGCACCCTTCGTATAGATCAAGGGAAGATTATATATAGAGGAGTTTCATGCATACAAGATTGAAAGAGAAATAAGACATCAATGTATAGTACACCTCAGACTGAAAGCAAAAACCAATCTCTCATGGAGATGGCACGTTGCATGGTTAAAAGCCAAGATTAGCTAGTTGGAGGTAGTTATGTGTGCCACTTACGTGCTAAACAAGTGCCCCACTAGAGCCTTGTAGAAAAATTACCCCTTATGAAGCTCAGAATAGTAGGAAGCCCCCTATGGCTCATTTACATGTTTTTATTATCTTACTTATGCCTGAGCAATAATACAATAAGCTAGATGATAAGGCTGTGGGATACAACTCCAAGAGCAAAGGATATACAAGGTAGATTTTGGTGAGTAATGATGTTACCTTTGTTGAGAATTTGAACAAAATATAGAAAAAATGTATGCTCACATGAAATCTTCAATTCACTCGTATCTTTGTAAAATGTGAAACAACCATCTATGGAGCAAATGAATGCTCAATAAGGTGTTGAAAGCCCAACTAAAAAGGAGCTCAAATTTTGGTCCACAGATCAACCTGTTGATGAGGCATTTGTGGGACGATGGTGGATAAGAAAAAGACAACCATACATGCCTCCAAGCATATACCAAAATGGCTCGTGTGTAGACCACCATGTGGGATAGAAAATTAGCTACTCCTTTGCCTAGTAAAACATGCACATGTTCTCATCATGCATCTTATTCTTTTGTGGATCATACTCTCATTACCAATATATATAAAGAGGAGCATCTTTCCTTTAAGGAAACAGGAGAATCTTTCCTTCAAGGAAGAGGAGCATATTTCCTTTGAGGAGGATCATTGCCAATATATATAAAGAGGAGCATCTTTCCGGAAGCATAAGAAAATGAACATTAGTAGATATGCCATATAGTAAAAGGACCATTGGTATAAAGTGGGTTAATAAGATTAAGCATAAAGCTGGTGGTAGTATTGATCATCGTAAAGAGTTATGCTCAAGAGAAGGGCATAGATTACGATGAGACCTTTGGTCCCACGTCTCAAATGACTACAATCTGGTGTATTTTACATCTGCATTGTATTATGGATGGAATGCACATCAATTAAATGGTGATTTCCATGAAAAGGTTTATATATCTCAATCTCGAAGTTTTGTTTAGGAGGGATAGAAGTCTAAAGTATGCGTCTTCAAAAAAGATTTAAATGACCTTAAGTAGGCTCCCATAGCATGGTGCAAGAAGGTAACTGCATACATGATTGCAAATGGTTTTCGCAACACTCGAACTAAGAGTACTCTCTATGTAAATAATTATTTATCGGTCATCATTTTATACGTTGTGCAGTTGCTGGGTGATGGCCTCTATAACACCACTACCAGGCACACAAGAAGAAAACGCAAAGATACCAAAATTACGGGACACTAAGATCCTAGCTCCAAGGGCACCAACCAACTCTGCACCTATCCTCAACCCTCCGACCGACACCTTCAGACACCTATACACACTCCAATTTGACCCAGCTAACTCCTCTAGCTGTCCACCCAAGTCAAATATGCCATCCAACACCTCTGATCTTCAACCTATATAGCCCAGCTGACCTCCTTTGACAACCAGCTCCTTCCCAACCTAACACAGCTGACTGAAAACCGAATCAGATGGTTGATGCTGACCCCAGTCCAATATGAGTCCTCTAGGATCTCACTGAACACTCTGCTGACCTTCTGCTAACACCTACCAACTGACCTGACTCAACTGACTCAGCTGACTAAAAACAAACCCAACGGACTCAACTAAATCAAAAACTTTCTCTTCACGTGTCCTCTGACTCTCGCAGACTCTCAAAACACTCAAACCTCACAAGCATCCAACACTATGGACACTCAATTGATAACAGCTGACTCTAAATCACCATTCAGTCCACCCAACCATCTATCTGATGGCTGACTATTGCTGACAGTACCCGAACTGTCAAACCTGACTCAAAATATCTTTCCTCCAACCCAGATAAAGCAATCCTAGCCCTCTACACCTTCAACTGATCGTATCTAATGCTCAGATCACCTTATCTGACTTTGTACCCCCTCATCTAAGCCAGAATCAGATGAGTCAGTACTAACTCAGCACCAACCACCCAGATATCAGACTAACATACATGGGTTCAATCTTCATGAACTCTATCAAAACAACTCATTTACCACAACTAGAACATCAAATCAAAAGACTTTGCATCCATTCACAACAAACACAACCCAAACTCTCTGTCATCAACAAATAGATACTAGTGTCTCAACATCCCTAAGACATGGGCTCACACATATCAAAAGAAAACGTTAAAAATATCAAGGATCCTCCACAGTTAGATCCCAACAACTCATCAAGGCGACATCTTCACTCATGACTTCAAATTGCACAGAATTCACTACCACAATCAACATATCCTTCACACAGATACAAAACCAGCATGGCACTCACATCCTAGCCGACTCTCTGGTCTTCAGCACACCCTCTTCTCTGACCCAAACAAACCTTCTCACACTACACTGGTCTTCTCTTCTGCAAACTTGAAAAAATCAGCAGGACCTCCAACCTGCAACCTTAACCAAGAAAACAGAACTGCAGGAGACCTCTCCCCACTGCAGTCTCTCCCTATCTTACTCTCCTCCCTGGTTGTCTCCCTAGCCACACCTCTTGGAGAGTCGCCCAAAACCTACCCAATTCTCCCTCTTCCACTTGTCGCCACCTTGTTTTCTTCCAGAATGTTCTGCCACCCGGTTCCTTTGTTCGCCCATGCTCTCGACTTTCTCATTTCACACCTGCGCCTTTACACTTGGCTACCATGCGTCGTTTTTGTCACCCTGGATCCTCTACACACCATCATATATACATTTCATCTTCCTATACATCATGCTGGGATTGGCCTCAGGATTCTCCTCACATATTGCCCACCCCCCTAGGTGAAACACTGTTTCCTTTGTGCTCCTAACTCTTTTCTCCCACAAACCATTCTATACAACTCCACTGAAAGCATCAACAGCAGCATCCAGCATATCAACACCCTCCTGGATCAAAAGGGTATAACACCATCTTCCAAAGCCATCTGGCTGAACTGATCCACCTACCTAGATCAAATACCTGCAAACAGTCTTCAAACAACCTCAGAGTTCTTCACACAACTCAGATCATTTTGCAACTCTCTATTCCTCTATCAAACCTTCACACACATTTCTATCCTCCACATGATCAAACTAAACTCCAGCAACATCTTGAACACTGTAAAGCAAAGAGCCCAAATCAGCAACTTGCTACATCTCTTGGTCAAGATCCTTAGGTTTCTCATTCCACAGTCTGCTTACAGCATCCAAAACCTCATCATCATTGACACACACTCCAGTACCCACATAGGCATCAACTTGCTCACTCACAGATCCTTCAAACAAAGGAAAAACATCCTCCAAGGCGTCTTCTGACAAACCATCATGATCCACACCACTATCCATATTTTCATGCACATATGCTTGCTTATTCATGCTAGCATCATCATCACCTGTGTCATCATAGAAAGGCAATTCTAACAAACTCTCCACCTCACACTCTACCTCATCATCAAACAAACCTATGGACTCCACATTGGCATCACCCGATGAAGCAATCCTCATCTCAGGCATCTACTAATTGGGAATCCTCTTCATCTTCTCGACCCCCAAACGACATAGTACATTATGAATGGGCTTTGGGTGTGACTCCCTGTGCTCGAGGGTGAGCCTGAATGGCTCTACTGAGCAAGATGCCAGTGTCTTATGTGTTTTCCTTTTGTTTATGCTTAATTGCAAGGTTTGTTAGCTTGGGGGCTTGATAAAATGATTGGTAACAAACCATTTTTTGCAATGTCATCTGACTAAAAACAGCTAAACAGATGCTCCAATTTCAATCACATGTCTGAGAAATAGCCTGCAAGCACAAAAACAAGCTCATAAGAGAGAAGACAGCTCATGCATGTAGTTCTCCATTTTGAAATTTCTTTTGGGGTGACACAAATTAAGATTTTTCTATTAACCTTCTCCGTTGACGTCTGTATTATTGGCTTCATAGCATGTACACATTTTCTTTGCACAAGTTCTCTCTCCCTCTCTGGCTGGTGGTTGGGTCCACCTCTGACACTTTCAGCTGTACAGCCTCAAATCCTAACCTTGGAACCTGCATTCCTTTACATGAATTCATCATCTGTATCTTCCTTCACTTCCTTGCTCTGAGTCTTTTTTACAGGCAGAATGTTTGCAACTGCAGCTGCTTTTTTAGCAGTTCCTCCTGATAAGGAGCCAGGAACATTGTGAATGGTCTTCTGTGGTGAAGTGTAGAATCTAGACTCATCCAGATGTGGTTTTTTACAAGGCGAAGACAATAGGGTTTTCCCTTGCACATGGTGGAGAGCTCGCTTCATACCCACACTTGTTGAGTGTTTGTCCTTTGAAACATTGAGGCCCTCACCTTTAAGAACTGTACAACTACAATCAATAGGAACAAGCTTTCCATCTATCTGGCATGTGAAAACAAAAGTTACCTGAAAAACATCATCAGGTTAGAGCATCTAGCTTGCATTGTGACAAAAATGCATCCACGACAGCACTGCTCGTTTCTCTTTTTATGCTTCTGGAGGGGCATGGGTACATCCAACAAGTAAAAGACTGACCTCATCACCAGCAGCAGCTTGAAGAATAACATCAGGCACTGTACTAGGGTGGGAATGATGGGCCCAACTTTTCAAATCCTCTTCAAGAGGAGCTCCAATCTAAGCATCAACAGATTTACAGCGACCAGATGTTGTCACTTAGATTTAGGATTCAATTCACCTTTTGACTACATGAAAAGAACTTCCCATAAGCAGGTGGATTTTAAAAATACCTGCTTCTCCCACTGTCTCTGCCTATCTAAACAACCGGCAACATCTGCAAAGGCTCCAATATCTGCTCCTTCCTCAATAGACTCCGAGGCTAGGTTCTGATCATCCAACTTTGCATCATCAAATCCAGATTTGGAAGACAAATCCATGAAATGTTCAGATGCGGCAACCTCACAACGCTTGCAGTTCAAGTTTTCGTGAATGTCTGACCTGGTCAGTATCAATTTCAGGATTAAATCTGCATTTTGAATGACGACATACACAACCACCATCCAATTTATTCAGAGTAGTCATCACCTGGCATTGTCATGAAGGCTGAATAGGTCTCTCAAATCTTCTGATGAGAGCCAACTGACCTGAAAAGCTGAGAACCAGATGAGCAAGCGTTTCAATATACAACTACTCAACATCTTACATACATATATGAGACTGAAACCTGTGGGTGGCTATTATCCATCTGTTGATGCTCAACAACTTTCTGCAGACCCTCTTTGGATAACTGGCGTTCAAAAACCTGCATGATAAAAATCCATTAAATTATCAAAAAGAGATCAAAGCACTCACATAACATGCAAAAATAGTGAGCCCTAGAATTACATTAGGACCTTTTCTTCAATTGTCCCCGCTGCCAGAAACCTGTAAATGAACACTCTTTTCTTTTGTCCATCTCGCCACACACGCGCAGCTGCCTTTAGCAACATAATTTTTCAAAAGTGAAAGATGGTAATGGCAATCATGCTTGTATTAAACTTCAAAATAAGGATTTTTTTCTTTCAAATCAGTGGGGTCTTCTGTTAAATTTGTACATTGTCTCACCTGCTTATCATTTGCTGGATTCCAATCAGGATCAAAAAGCACTAATCTATTCCCACCAATAAGGTTCAAACCACACCCTCCAGCTTTGCTACTGAGAAGGAATGCGAACTCATTCTGCCATGTACAAAATTGAAATTTAAAAAAGCTTCTTTTTCTACCAAACCTCTCTGGTTTTTATACATTTAGTTCTGCATGTTGTGAACAGAGCTCTTGACAGACATGTCATTCATGTAGATAGCAGAAACTAAGCAAACCAAGAGGAATTGTAAGTGTACTGGACACCTGCATGGGGTCATTGAACTTTTGCACCAACTTTTGCCGTCTGCTCATGGAAGTGGTCCCATCAAGCTTCACATACGGATAATTTCTTTCACGGCATAACTGAGCAAAAAGCTCCAAGGTCTAGTGAACATACATACGGATCAAAAGATCAGCCAGCCATATCACCCAGATTCATAACAAGATTGGATCGACATAGTTAATGAGCATAAGCCAATCAAGCATGTTCAGATGCATGTAAGTTTTTTTGAAGGACCAACCTGAGTATAGTTTGAGACAAGTACAATACGATCATTTGTCTTCTGTCGAAGATTTTCCAGCAATCTAGCAAGTACACTCATTTTTCCTGATAGCTCAATCCAGCTTCCATCAGCTCCAGTCCATGATCCTTTCCTACATCCTCAATCCGTCATATAAACATACACGAGTGAAAGCAAAAAAGCAAAGCATAAGTAGCAATTGCTTCACAAGCAAGATACCTTCCAGAAAACATTTCTGAAGGAAAGTATTGAAGGCAATTTTCAAAACCTGCTGCATTAGATCCACCCGATCGAGCTGTGTCATAGATAAGCTGCATTTACAGATTTTCACTATATTAACCATTACTTTCATAAAACAACCCAAGAATGGTCTAGTCCCTTCTCTCATGCTTATTATGACTTGGATATCCTACATCGGCATATTTGTTTGTTTTGTATTCATTGATTGTATTGATCTTGGCCAATGTGCCCGTGGATTGTTCTCGAATAAATTCCTGAAAGGGGGTGGGGCCTGTTCCTTGCTCAATGTGGTGTACAGTGCAAGATCCCCATTCTCTTTTCTCTCTCCCCTCTCTCTATTTATATTTTTATCTCTTGGACACGTGGTTGAGTTTGTCACTGCACGCCCCGCTGGGCTTACAGTGGTATCAAAGCAGGATTTCTCTTGAAGAAACTTTCTTGGGGTGACAAAGCCATGTCGAGAGCAGAGGGAGACCAAGGGCCTAATGAAGGGAACAACTATAAGGCCGATTCAGGACTTCAGGATGGGAACCAGGGTCATCAAAAGAGTATCATGACTTTCAACAGTTCAGGAGATTTCTTAGAGACGAAGTAGTTCTTGCTTCAAGAACCAAGAGGAAACAGGACCAAGAAGGGCTGAAATGTTTGAAGATTTCATCAAGGATTGAGCCACTGAAGCCAAAGGAGTTGAAGCTACTAAAGCCTATTTTCAAGTCACCATGCAGACGGATCTAGAGCTACCCGCTCTATTTATCATGAAGGAGACAAGGAAGCTACTCCTAGGCCTACTCTTTCAGATGTAGTTTCTTTAGGACAGGTAAGGGAAAGGAAGGCAAAGAAGCTAGAGAGATCAGAAGATCATCAGATTGACATCATGCCAAGAAGTTCGACAAATGGTTTGCAGTGGTGTTTAGCCCATTGCATATTTCGACAAATAAAGCCATGGAATCTTTGTGGACCAAAGTTGAAACAAAACCCTTTTGAAGCATTGAGACTTTATGTTAGAAAAGGACCAGTGTTGGATATTCTAGACCTTTTTTTTGTGGTTGAACATGATGAGATTGCATTGGAGCAGTCTTGGACCAAGCAGACCATGTTGTGGCCAATGAATGTCAAAGCCAACAAGGAAGTAGATGCATTACCTCGGAGACCCTTGAACCATGCGGTTTCTATGGGTTTCCATTTGGATTTCACTTTGATGAAGGATCCTTATGCTACCAAAGAGGATTTCAAAGATGTTTTGGAACAGATTGCAAAATAGAAATTTGGTGACTTTTTATGTCATCAAGAAGGGTTTTCTTATGATACAAACCCAGGTCATGTTTAACACAAGGAATTGAGGCCAAAGTAATGGAAGAGTGCCATGCTTCTCCATACATGGGGCATAGAGACACCTTGACTACACTTCAAGCTTTGAAGAGCTATTTTTATTGGCCTAGTATGAGAAAGACATTGAGCTTTATGATTCAAGAATGTTTGATTTGTCAGAAGGTCAAGTTTGATTGACAAACACCAGCAGGATTATTGCACCCATTGAATGATCTATGGGAGAATATTGCTATGGATTTTATCTTTGGATTGCCAAAGTCAGGGAATGATGATGTATAGACCTTTCAGATTAGCAAGAAGATCAACCATGTATGTCATTGGCTGGACCTTTCAAATCATTGGAGGATGCCTTCCATGACAATTTATGGAAACCATGCACAGGGTTATCCCCAGAGAAGTTTTATTGAGGGATCCATCAAGGATGGAAAAGCCAGAATAAATTGTGCTTCATTCTGTGAGAAAAAGAGGAAAGACAGAGGTCAAAGGGTTTCTCTTGGACTTCGAGAATTATTCGCTATTGGATGTGAAATGGATGCCAAGGAAGGACTTCAAGGACTATCCAGATATACTTCGAGCTTATGAGCATTGACGAAGTGATTGGTCGACATGTATTTGTGCGACCGTTCCCTACAGGAGGCCTACAGATCGGAAGACAATATACACATATTTAGAACACTTAATCTAATTATTATTAATCAATGGAAACAACATCAGCAACACAAACACTGGAAACACCGAAAAAATACAAATGACACCAGCGCTGGAGCCGGAAAGGGCCGCCCCCCCACCAATACTTATTGTATTTCTTGAAGTATTTATATTTGTACAAGTGTCATGAGCCTGAAAAGGCCAGATTCCTCCATTAGGGAGTGCAAACAACCAAACACATCTGGTTCAAACTGATGAAGAAAGAGTTGATTGGAGTAGCCTCAAATCATAGGCTCGTTCCCACCTTCACTGGGTGTACACTTGCCTTTCACTGGTCTTCCAGGACCGTGCACAAGCGGGCACGCCCGTACTAACACAAGCAACAGTGTACACCACGGAGGGAACGTTTCCCGGTGCTCCCAATTAAGCTTTGTACTTGGTTTTTCCTCATACCCTCTTGACCTTCACTGGCTCCTCTATAAATGAGGGCGCGGTCAGGGCAGTCATGGGAGAAACCTCTTCCCATTGATCTTCTAGAGTGTATGCAACTGGAGAAGAACTTACCTACACAAAGCTTGAAATAACAGCATTTAACTTGAATTATTATCTGAATTTGAAATAAAATATTGAAATAAATACCTGGCATGGATTTTAATTCAAATCTCAGTAATGAAGACCATTTCCCTTGTATTGTACTCCAAAAGGAAAGCTTCAATTACTGTAAACAAAGCCACCAGTAGGTACACAAGACAGGTACAGCAGGTACTTATGGGCAGCCAGTAGGTGCAGCAGGTACTGTCAGGTACACATGGGCAGCCAACAGGTACAATAGGTACTGTCAAGTACATGTGGGCAAATAAATATGTCTTGGTCTTCCTATGGAGTGACTATACACGCGTGGCACCAACAGGCTCCCATCCATACAACACCAAGCAAATCACACACGGGTGGCACGAAGCTGGTTCCCATCCATATGACACAGCACTAGTCACACACGGGTGGCACTGATCTGGCTCCCGTCCATGTGACACCATAAAACTGGCCCTTTCACATGGGACACTGGCCTGGCCCCATGTGAACATGGCACAAATCTGGCCGCTCTATGGAGTGACAGTTCCATAGAAGTGGCTGGCTCCAGAAATGGAGATGGACCAAATGGTGACATCCCCCTGGGCTTCTAAACAATTGACCTCAACTGAAAAGCCTCAAGATATGCCTACAAAAGCTGAGGGTAGTTAGCAAAATAATCCTCATCTACCCACTTTGCATCAATTGGCAAATAATTTTTAAATTTCACAAGGTATCTCCGGGAAAGCTTCCCATGTGGTAACTTTCTCTCCTTGTAAATACAATCTGCTCTAGCTCAAGGATCTCCTCAAGCTCATCTACTTCTGGTGGATCTTCTGTGACAGGCTCCTCTGGATCAAGCCCCACATACTTCCACAAAAGACTCACATGAAAAGCATTGTGAATCTTCCAATGGCTGGGTAAAGCAAGCCTGAAGGACACTTCATTGATCTTGTCAGTCACTTTGAAGGGTTCATAATATCGAGTAGAAAACTTTGGATATGATCTCTCTCGTCTTGGCCTCTTCCGAAGCCTAGCTTTCTCAAACTTCAGTAATACCCAATCACCTTCCTTGACTTGCATGTCTCTTCTATGCTTGTCAACAGCCCTTTTATGCTTATCTTGTGACCTTGCAATGGCTTTCCGTACCTAAGAAAAGGCTACATCCAAGTCACGCACATACTCATCAGCCGCAAAAATCTCATCCTTTGTACAAAGGATGGGTGGCAAGACCACTCTGCCATAAATAATCTCAAACGGAGCCTTTCTCGTGGAGGCATGAACTGTGTTATTAACTCTACAAGTGGAAGATACTTCTCCCATGCAGTCTTTTGATCTGCCACATAACACTTCAACAAATCCAACACAGCTGAATTTGTAGCTTCATTTGGCCATCCGTTTGGGGATGATAAGCTGATGAAAACTCAAGTTTAGTGCCCATGTTATCAAATAAAGCCCTCCAAAAGAGGCTCGTAGTCCTGGGATCTCTATCCCAGGACTCAAGTTTAGTGCCCATGTTATCAAATAAAGCCCTCCAAAAGAGGCTCGTATGCTGATGAAAACTCAAGTTTAGTGCCCATGTTATCAAATAAAGCCCTCCAAAAGAGGCTCGTATGCTGATGAAAACTCAAGTTTAGTGTCCATGTTATCAAATAAAGCCCTCCAAAAGAGGCTCGTAGTCCTGGGATCTCTATCCCCAACAATGGACTTAGGCATACCGTGATGCTTGAAGATGTTAGCAAGAAAAAGCTTCACCATACGATCAACTTTAATGGTTTTCTTGACGGGCAAGAAGTGAGCTTGCTTGCTAAACCTGTCCACAATGGTCCAAATAGCATCATTCCCATGCTGGGATCTAGGCAAGTCCATAATAAAGTCCATAGTAATACTTTCCCATGGCTGCGAGAGAATAGGCAATGGCTGAAGCAAACCTAGAGGCTTTTGCCTATCAAATTTTACCTTTTGACAAGTAAGACATGCACGTACATATGCCTCAATGTCTTTACGCATGCTTGGCCAAAAGAAATTATCTCTCAATCATGCGTGTAGTAGGCATATGATACCTTGATGACCAGCATAAGGTGGAGCATGACATTCCTCCATAACCTTTGGACACATTTCCTTCACCACACATAAGCAGTTATCCTTCATATGACATAAGATAACCCTCTTTGATCACATAAGAGGCATGTGAGTGACCAGCCATCAAATCAGTCCATATATGGCAAAAATCAGCATCCAAATGATACAAATCTCGCATGGAAGATAAGTCCCCATGAGAGGCCATTGAAACTGCAGCTACATAAGGCCTCCTGGATAATGCATCTGCTACCACATTTTTCTTTCCCGGAGTATGTACAATCTAAAAATGAAACATGGAAAGAAAGTTTGTCATTCTCATCTGCTTCTCCGAAAGCTTTGTTTGAGATAGAAAGTATCTCAAGCTTTGATGATTTGTCTTAACTACAAATTCAGCCCCAAGAAGATAATATTTCCATATCTTTAAGGCATGAATTACAGCCAAGAGCTCTTTCTTATAGATATCCATATGAAGCCCGGCATCATGCAATCGATGGCTCTCATATGCAACTACATGACCTTCTTGATTTAGGACAGCCCCTATACAATCGCCACAAGCATCACATTCCACTATGAATGGCCTTTGCAAGTCGGGAACAATCAGTACGGGTCCACATATGATAGCATTCTTGAGTTGCAAGAAGGCATCCTACTCCTTCGGGGTCCATTTAAAAGTGGCTTTCTTCTTCGTGAGATCATGTAGAGGCATGGCAATCATGGCAAAATGCCTTATGAAGCACCTATAATATGAACATAAACCCAGAAAACTACGTACTTGATGTACATTTTGCAACTCTGGCCAATTCCGAATGGTTTTAATGGTGGTAGGATTCATTCTTACACCATCCTTGGATACAATGTGACCCAAATAGTGTATCTCTGAAAGAAAGAACTCACTTTTCTTGGCATTAATGAAGAGTTTATGCTTCCACAACTCTTCCAACACTGTGGCCAAATGAGTCCTATGCTCCTGCTCATTCTTGGAGAAAACCAAGATGTCATCAAAGAATACACCTGTGAATTTTCGATGGGGTCGGAATATCCTATCCATCATACGATTGAATGTGGCTGGGGCATTGGTGAGACCAAAAGGCATCACCAAAAATTCATACAATCCAAAAGCTGTCCTAAATGCAGTTTTGTGGACATCCTGTGGCACCACTCGTATCTGGTGATAACCACTCTTCAAATCAATATGGCTGAAACAAGCCGAGCCATCAAGCTTATCCAGAATGTCATCAATACGCGGGATTGGAAATCTATTCTTGATGGTGAGCTTATTTAGAGCTCTATAATCCACACACATGCGGAATGATCCATCTTTCTTTTGAACAAGAAGCACAGGAGAGCAATAAGGTGAGGAACTTGGCTGAACCAAACCTTTCTCCAAAAGCTCATTAACTTGCTTCATGATCTCTTCAAGATAATCCATGAACAGGAGGATCATTACTTGTGCATTGCATACTGATGTATGTTTGAATTTCTTTGATTTTGTGTGCTGCTTTTGATGTATGGACAATGCTTGGATTTATGGCATGTGATAGTCCACTGGGCTCCAGACTACCTGGCCAGTACCTGGAATACCCAGTAGACGCGAATGATGCATACTAGTTTGTTGACTAGCTTGTGTCTAGTTTTTGCAGGAGGTAAGTATACATTTATCTAATCTAGCACATGTGAGAGGCCATGAAGATGTACCATCAAGAACAAAGACATCGGTCAAAGAAAAGACATTGAGATGTTGCCAGACGAGCAGATGACACCACAGATATGGGGAAAGACCAAATGCACAAGCTCACCAGATGGAGCTAGTACCTTGAAACATATGGATGTACTTGATGTACCGTGAAACATATGGATGTACCAAGAACATATGGATGTGCTTGGCATAGTCACATGGCACGCGAAATGGAGACGGGGATCGGGGACGGAACAGATTGAGAATGGCCATTCCCTGTGACTATAGAGTGACATGGGACGGGAATGGGAACGAGAAGGTGCTACCATTCCCAACATTCCTGAGTCTAAAAATGTCCATTCCTTGTGACTATGGTACTTGGAACACTTGCAGTCCGCAGTTGAGGACAACTGCGATGTAAGACAGAGGGAATGTAACTATTTGGCCCTCCTAGCTCTATTTCACATAATGAAATTCATGCCTGGACACCAGACAAGTGGAAGAAGACATAGGGACAGGGTCCATAAGGTTTGATTAAGAAAAAGCACCATTCTTGGTCAAAAAGCAAGAAAATGCAAAAAGTGAAACAGGGTTGACCGCGAGCCAAGGGCACCATTGGAAAGAGGAGACTGAGTCGGACCAAAAAGCTAAAAGGCGCTTTCTCAAAAAGCAGCTCTAAAGCCAAAAAGCAAGGCCTTAAAGCTAGAAAAGCAAAGCACCAAAAGTTGAGTAATATTTTATTAATAAAAGTAAAAAGAGCAAAAGCAAAAGCAAAAAGAGAAAAGCAAAGCATAAAAAGGCAGAGCAAAAGCAAGGTCTCTTACAAGTATAAAAAGGATTCGACTTCTCTTACAGTACCATGAACAAGATCATTGAAGATTGAAGGAGATTGTGGAGTGTGTGTGGGCATGATTATGATAATGGAGAGCTTCTTCTTCGCCATCAACACCTTCTCCAACTTGCTTTTCAGATGTACGATTAGCCCTAGACTTGTATGGGCATATGCATGGGCGATACGGACACATGTACGGAGCTGTACGAACATGCACGGAGTAGTACGGGCATGCACGGACAGAAATTTCAAAAGCCCTAAAAATTTCAAAAAACCCTAAAACTGCTCCAAAAACTGCTTTTGGATATTTTTATCACCCAAAAACCATTAAAACAGGTTTTATATCAGTTTTCTTGCGAGAAAGAGCTTTTCCATGGTTTTCTTCATGGACAAGACTATAGGAGTTGTGCAGATTACTCATGGGATGAGCGAGTGTTTCTTGGACTTGGACATATAGCTTAGCTTGGACATGGAGAACTTGGGCATAGAGCTTGGACATGGAACATGAAGCTTGGACATAAACATGGAACTTGGACATATAGGTTGGACATGAACATGGATCTTGGACTTGGATTTGGACTTGGACTTGGATCTAGACGTGAACTTGGACTTGGACTTGGACTTGGATTCATTGGATTTGGATATTTGGATTTGGTACTAGCCCGGTGAGAGATACTTGTGGGTCATCCCTCTCGTGTGCTCGACATCAAAGATCTTGTACGTCGACATCGACATCGACATCGAGTTGGATATTCTACATCGGCATATTTGTTTGTTTTGTATTCATTGATTGTATTGATCTTGGCCAATGTGCCCGTGGATTGTTTCTGAATAAATTCCTGAAAGGGGACGGGACTTGTTCCCCGCTCAATGTTGTGTACTGTGCAAGATCCCCATTCCCTTTTCTCTCTCCTCTCTCTCTCTTTATACTTTTATCTCTTGGACACGTGGTTGAGTACACTACACACCCCATTGGGCTTACAAAGAGAATCAACAATTAACCACTTCACATAATACAAATTAACACACTATACGACACCCCCTCCCCTCCCCCAAAGAATACTTTATTCAAATAGAGAATTTTGATACAAGGTATAGGGAGCCTAGCTCCATATTACAATATGAAAATCCATTATATCATTATTTTAAAAGGAAAAGATACACATTTATTAACACTAATATAAAAAAAACTCTTCTTTAAAAGATAACCAAGCTAACCTGGCCACCATTTCCTTAAGGAGCTTGTAAAGGGAGGGTTGGAGCCACATCGGGAGCATCTTCTCTAATCTCGTTGTTGTGCGCTCCTCCCGAGGCAATATTCTGACGTTTCCAGAAAGGGGCCATCTTGGACGTCGTCTTGTAGGGCTCGCTGTTGCGGTCGAAACGCTCCAGTCGGATCTCAATTCTGAGATCGTTTGCTCACCGTATGAGCAAAAGACCACAGCGCATGAACCCTCTCTTAAGGTAAAAACCTCTTACTAAAGTCCATGCAAATGGGGGGGGGTGGGGAATTGTCAGATGTCCTTAACACAAAAACGTTTTGCAAAAGGGGAGAAGGGTTGAGAGCTGCTGAAAGGGGGGGAGGGGAGGAGAAGAGTTAAGGACACTGCCTCCTAGAAATAGGGGGATAGAGAAAAATTGCCTTATCTGAAAAGTGGCAAATGAGGGGGTGTGAGAGGGGTGGCTGCAAGGGGCGGCTGTACTACAGCAAGTACACTGCACAGGGGGTTTATATAACTGTGGGTACGGTACGGGCGCTGCGCAAAGCAAGGACGAAAGAACAGTGTACCTGCAAAGGCTCTAGATCAGTGGCCTGCATGGGTCTAGGGAAAAGGTAAGGTGTCGGTTAACAGAGGAAGGAGTGGTCTGCATGTACCTTATCCGGTTAGGGGCAGCATGGGTGTCCACGTAGCGGTACGTGTGGACCACACAGTGGGCGGCCGTCCTTTGGTTCTTGTGCAGTCATCATACGAGCACCCTCGTAAGTGTGTACGGTCTAAATTTTGGGACAGGGTCCCCAAATTTGGGACGCCGGCCTCAATTTGCGTGCCGGATTGTCCCGAGGGATGATTTTTTTTTTTGTCCGGGAGGTTTCTCTTGTCGTTTTTAGGGTTCAGACCGTTCGTCAATCGAACGCGTGGTCGTGCATTTATTAAGGTTTAAAGGTCGTTGCTTTTTAACTAAAAATGATTGAAATTTGCATATAAGCTTTATCCGAAGTCCGTTTTGGATGCTGTAAAATCCTATATTAGGGTAAAATCGCGCACAGATTCCAAATTTGGGCTCAGAATTTGAAGATTCTAAGTAGAAATGACTCATTTAATAAAATCATTGACTTTTATACCATAAAAACTCTATAACATGGACATTTCTTTATTAGTGAAGATGGGTATGTTACAGCATTTTAGGCTGCCCATCTCATATGCTTCTTTGATAACTTAGTTTGCGTCAAAAAGTACCATATAAGCTGAAAATCATCATCAGTATCATACGAATTCTGCATGTCGAAAAGATCTTGATGATAGGCAACAATGATAGCATGCACCTGAGGCCTTCTAGAAAGAGCATCTGCCAGTACATTCTTTTTACTAGGTGTATGCAAATCTGAAAATGAAAGAGAGGAAATTTGCCCATCTCATATGCTTCTTTGATAACTTAGTTTGCGTCAAACAGTACCGCAAACTCTGATGATCCGTTTTGACAATAAATTCAGCCCCAAGAAGATAATGCTTCCACACAATGAGGGCATGAATCACGGTCAATAACTCTTTCTCATAAACTTGCAAGTGTAGCTCTGCATGTTGAAGACGCCTGCTTTGAAAAGCTATGGTGTGACCTTCCTGATTCAGAACAGCTCCAATGTTGTCTCCACATGCATCACACTCAACCAAAAAGGGTTTATGTAAATCCGGAATGATCAATATCGGCCCCGATACGATACAAGCTTTTAGCTTATGGAAAGCTTTATTTTCTTCATCATTCCACTTAAAGACAACTTTCTTCTTAGTGAGATCATGCAAAGGTGACGCAGTCTCAAAAAAGTGTCTGATAAATCTCTTTGTAGTATGCACATAAGCCAAGAAAACTCTTGAATTCAATGTTCATGAACAGACTTGAACTCTAGCCAATCTTGGATAGCCTCTATCTTGTGTGGATCCATGCGTACCCCATCCTTGGATACGATATGACCAAGATAATGAATCTCGGATAAGAAGAATTCACTCTTTCATCAAAGAACGTGTCAATAAACTTTCGGTGTTGAGTGAATATGCGGTCCATCATTTCGATTAAAACTGGCGGGCATTGGTAAGGCCAAAAGGCACTACCAAAAACTCCAAAAGCGGTTCAAAAAGCCGTATTATGGACATCGTGAGGTGCCACTCTGATCTGATAATAGCCACTTTTAAGATCAATGCGGCTAAAACAAGCAATTCCTCCTAGTTTATACCCAGTCTCGATCATATTCTTGATGATAAACAAGTTGTAATCCCTACTCAAGGAGTCCTTGAATTACAGCCCAGTAGCATCATAGATTCTAGGACAGGCAACTCCGAAATAGAATTCTTGTAGAACATCTAGTACAGTGGAAAGATTACCCTAAAGAGGATGCAACTTGGGAAGATGAAGCTACACTCTTATAGGATTATCTCCAATTCATGACGAGATGAGAACATCTCGATTTCTTTAAGGGGGGAAGCATGTAACATACCCATCTTCACTAATAAAGAAATGTCCACGTTATAGAGTTTTTATGGTATAAAAATCAATGATTTTATTAAATGAGTCATTCCTACTTAGAATCTTCAAATTCTGAGCCCAAATTTTGAATCTGCGCGCGATTTTACCCTAATATATGATTTTATAGCATCCAAAACGGACACCGGATCAAGCTTATACGCAAATTTCAGTCATTTTTTGTTGAAAAGCAACGACCTTTAAACCTTAATAAATGCACGACCGAAAGTCCGATTGACCAACGGTTTGAACCCCAACGGCCAGGGGAACCTCCCGAACAAAAAAAAATCGCCCCCCCGAGACGGTCCGGCACGCAAATCGAGCCCGGCGCTCCAAATTTGGGAACTCCGCTCCAAAATTTGGACCGTACACACTTACCAGGGTGCCCGTACGATGGCCGTAAAAGAACCAAAGGACGGCCGCCCACTGTGTGGTCCACACGTACCGCTACGTGGACACCCATGCTGCCCCTATCTAGATAAGGTACATGCGGACCACTCCTTTCCCTGTTAACCGACACCGTACCTTTCCCCTAGACCCATGCAAGCCACTGATCTACAGCCTTTGCAAGTACACCGTCCTTTCGTCCTTGCTTTGCGCAGCGCCCGTACCCGTACCCCACAGTTATATAAACCCCCGCATGGGCAACACGCGTAGCCTATACTCTGCTCTGCCGCCGTCCGTACCACCGTCCGTCCCTGTGCAGTGTACTTGCTGTAGTACAGCCACCCCTTGCAGCCACCCCTCTCACACCCCCTCATTTGCCACTTTTCAGATAAGGCAATTTTACTTAAAAGGTTTTTGCCTTAAGAGAGGGTTCATGCGCTGTGGTCTTTTGCTCATACGTGAGCAAACGATCTCAGAATTGAGATCCGACTGGAGCGTTTCGACCGCAACAGCGAGCCCTACAAGACGACATCCAAGATGGCCCCTTTTTGGAAACCTTAGAATATTGCCTCGGGAGGAGCGCGCAACAACGAGATTAGAGAAGATGCTCCCGATGCGGCTCCAACCCTCCCTTTACAAGCTCCTCAAGGAAATGGTGGCCAAGTTAGCTCAGTTATCTTTTAAAGAAGAGTTTTTTTTATATTAGTGTTAATAAATGTGTATCTTTTTCTTTTGAAATAATGACATAAAATTGTATGAGGTTACGAATTGTGTGATGCTGTATTCAATAAATTGCATTGAAATTGTTATCTTTAAAGAGTGCATTGAAATTGTTATCTTTAAAGAGTACAAGTTTTTCCTGGCTTCGACGCTAACTCTGTTCCGTGCTTGTGTAACCGCGCGGCGTCGTTAGCAAAGCCTGGGAATGGCCCAAGGTATCCCTCATACCATTGGGAGAATAAGGTTCGTCGATTGAGACGAGAGATTATGATGCTGCCTAGTTCTGAGGGCCCAGGCTAGTGCGGTGAATAAGCCCACCCTAGTGTGCAGACATCCCTCTGAGGGGCGGGAGGATCGAGCGATGGAGCCTGAGAGGACGACATGCCGGCTTGAGTCCTCGCCAGCGGCGGCCGACGATGAGGTGTATGGTCTTGTAGGGTTTTGCCCAGCATGTAGAGGCTGGAAGGCCGAATTCTAGATCATCGGCAGTATAAAGGAAAAGAATAAGAGAGCCGGTTTGGCTTGTATGGAATTGATTCATGTATAAACTTTTTTTTATAAATCTTGTTTTTGGCATTATTGTATTGTGGAAAAAGACTGTTTTTACAAACCTTGTGAAAAGGGCCTTAATTAAGGAACATGTTTATTTATGTCAAACAATGTGGTAGGATTAATTAGAAAACAAATTGACGCGTGAGTAGGGTGGAAAGTGGGAGGATGGAATGTCCCGACGACACCTCCTACGGACGAGTGGACCCGATTAGTCGGGTAGCTTTCCAACAGATTAAGTGAAAGCCCTATGCTAGATAAATAGGTTCTTGGGCAACTCTATTCTAGAAGACTAGGCCAGCGGCTGTGCCTTGCATGGATGAGGAAAAAAGCATTGCCTCTAGAAATCAAGTCTAGTAGTTGCCCAATTTATGATCAATTACCCTATGAGTGATTTGATTTTTAGAAGATCACACTCCCCCTGCGGGATAGAACTAGGTCTTACCTATGAATCGTATCCTTGAATCTCTACATGGTCAAGGTGTCAATGAATAGGAAATTTTCTCGAAGTTAAGACTTCGTGTTTTCCCTATTTTAGAAGGGGGGAACCTTACAAATGCAACAAGGGAATAATGCCATATGGACAATTATTGACAGGTTTAGCAAGCAGGCTCATTTCATTTCTGTGCAAAAGAATACTAAGCCTAAGTCCACCGCAAGAATATTCTTGGCCCAGATTTTCAAGCATAATGGTATGCCCAAGACTTATGTGGGTGATCGGGATCCGAGAACCACAAGTTTGTTTTGGCGGACTTTATTTGATAATATGAACACAAAGCTGATTTTTTCATCAGCTTCTCATTCTCATTCGGATAGGCATAGTGAAATTGCAAATTCAGCTGTACTTGATTTGCTCAAATGCTATATGGTTGACGGAAAATTAGATTGGGAGAAGTACTTGTCTCTTGCGGAGTTTTCTTAACAATATGGTGCACATGTCCACCACTGGAAAAGCACCTTTGGAGATTATTTATGGCAGGGTGGTGCTTCCACCTATCCTTTGCACAAAGGATGAAATCTTTGCTGCCAATGAGTATGTTAGAGATCTGAATACAACTTTCTCACAAGTACGAACAGCCATACAAAGAACTCAAGAAAAACATAAGAAAGCTACAGATAAACATCACAAACATGTGGATTTCAAAAGGTGATTGGGTGCTTCTTAAGTTCGAGAAGGCACACCTTTGAAAGCTGTTGGGGTAAAGGCACTATGCCCACCCTTATAGTGTGTACAAGCCCATAAGTTATAGTACATAGTACACTTAGTACTTTTAATGTACTAAGTGCACTATGTGTACTAGTGCAATATACATGTGTGATAGGGGAGCACACTCATATCATGAGTTGACTTATCCCCACAACTCTCTCTCTCTCTCTCCCTTGCTTCTCTGTGTATGTCTCCCACATGAATTAACCTAACCCTAATTCTTCTTCTCCCATTCAAATCTGGCTTAGGTAGCAAATCAAGGCTTGTGCTGCTTGTGTTGAACGCTAGGCTATATGTGTAAGCAGCAAGGCGCTGGTGGCCTTAAAGTGTAACAAAGAAGCGTAAGGCTGTGTGAGCGTGGAGTTCCAGCACACAGCAGGCGTTGCGGCGTTGGTCCAAAAAACGTAGCAGCGCACGGAGTGTAGACTGGCGCTAGGCGAAGCATGCGAATACGTCAACAAGGCGAAGCAGGCGGAAATACAGGCGAAGGCGAATACGTCAACAAGGCGTTAATCGTGTAGCGCTACAAAGCGTAATACACGTCGGCTGGCAGCAAGCGTTGGTCGCTAATCGTGTAGCGAGCCACTAGGCGTGAGCTTCAGCGAGCTTGGCCGCACGGGGCTACTTGTCCACAAGCTTGGCTTTGGTGCCTCCCCCCTCGGTAACGTTTTCGGGAACGTGAAGGAGGAAGACGCAACAGCTTCTGTCCACGAAGCAGCTCGCAGCGGCATCAACTTCTTATTGACACACGGACGCCCTGCCTGAAACGAGCCAGCAGACAAGCTGTTGATGAGGCAAGCCCCTTCGTAAACCCTAAAACAGGCACAGACTGATCTCCATAGCTACCGCCCTTTTCTGCAGCAGCAGCATCATCACCCCCTTTTCCTGCAACAACAAAATTCAGCCTGCAAATTGAAGAAAAATCAAAAATTACAAGGTATTTTCCTCAATTTTTTTTTTGGGATTTGCAATTGAGCAAGTACAATCAACAATTGAGCAGATACAGGTGCCCAATTGCTCAATTTTTAAGCAAAATTGGCAAAATTGGGTGACATTGGTCACAATCAGGATCAATTTGCAGGAAATTGGTCACAATCAAGATCAATTTGCAGGAAATTGGATGTTGAAATTTGGGGCTTTTGATGTAATTGTGCAATTAAGCACTCATACATGCTGTATGATGTGAGAAATCGCACATTTGGGCAAAATTGCAGCAAATTGCAGTGCAAATCAAGGGGCTTTTGTGCCGTTTTGGTTGATTTGCATGCACGCAATCGCATTTGATGCTGTGGATAATGTGTTGATGCCTTACAAGCACTCAATGTGCCTGTAAATCAAGGGGGTTTCATGTATTGGATGTATATGTGGCCAGGGGGAAGCATCGTGAAGACTCTGGATGCCTTCATGTGCATCAATGTACCATGTATGATCAGTAATTGATCTTAAATCAAGGGGCTTTTCAAGATTTTATGCTTGTTAAGCTTGGCAAAACAACAGGCAAGACTTTTATGCCTTGAATCCTCAGAAATCAGCTTGCAGTCAAGGGGCTTTTGCCCAATTTCTGTTCGGGACTGTTGTATGCAGTGTACGGGACTGTAAAAGTCTGATTTTCACTCATTTGGACAGCCAGGAGAGCATTTATTGCTATTGTACCTGCTGGTACAGATTTGGCACAGCTTTGTGCAAGTTTTGGCATGGCTGTACACTGATTTGAGTGAGGAAAAGGTTCAATTTCAGCTGCTGTACTTGCCGGTACAGGTTTGGTACATCATTGGTGAGCACTTGGTACTGCTGTACAATACTTTGGAAGGGCAACAGAGCACATTTAAGGTGCTGTCCAAAATCTGCAGCAACCAGATTTTGGTGATTTCATCACATAAAGTGGGAGAAAAGTTGCATTCTTGCTTCCACAGTGGGAGATAAAGCTTGGGAGAAAAACTGTGAGCACTTTGTGTGCTTTTGGTGCAGTGTTTGCACACTTTTGCAGGGAGTCAGGCATTGACAGGTTGCATATTGCTATGGCAACCACAGGTGAGAGCTCTTCATTGCTTCACATCAAGAAGCTTGAAGGCTCGCATAATTATGATATTTGGCAAACCCAGTGCTACAATGTGTTGCTCCAGAAAAAGCAGCACAAGCCTATCAAAGAAAGGGGTGTAATGCCCGCTTCTCTTACTGCTGAAGAGTGGGAAGATATGGATGAGCTGGCAAGATCTACTATCATGTTGTCTGTGTCAGACTCATTACTTTTCAGCATTCGTGAAGAGAAGACAGCTTGGGGAATGTGGCAGAGATTGCAGGACTTGTATGCCCAACAAAGTGCCTCAAGCAAAGTGTATTGGTTGAAGAAACTCATAGGTCTTCAGATGAAGGAAGGGGCGTCTATGACAGCCCATCTGAATGAGTTTAATGGTATTGTCAGCCAGGTCATTAATCAAAAATTGGCAATGGACGATGAGTTCAAAGCCACTTTTCTGTTATGCACTTTGCCAGAGAGTTGGGACACATTCAGGACAGCCACTAGCAATTCGCATGCTATGCTGTCATATGTAGATGTTGAGGGTGCTCTTCTTCAAGAAGAGATGAACAGGAAAAACAACTCTGTTGGAAAGTCCAATGCAATGAATGCACGTAAAAGGGAAAAAAGCCAAGAACGGGGAAGGAGCAAGTCTCGCTCCAAAAAGGATTTGGAATGCCATTATTGTGGCAAGAAGGGACACATTAAAAAGCAATGCTACAAATGGAAAAATGATCAAAAGGAAAAGGGAAAAGGCAAAGACAAAGAGAAAGATGAAGCCAAAGATGTAAAGCCAAAGGGCAAAAGTGGAGTCAAGATTGAAGAAATCAATGTATCACATGCAGGTGGCAGTGAGGATGAGGTCCTATTTACGTCTTCACTTGATGCCCATTCACTTCTTACAGGTGGTCATGGTATGCACTCATGGATCATTGATTCAGGTGCCTCCTTTCATGTCACAGGTTGCAGAGACTTGTTTGTCAGGTATACTGCTTGCAATGAAGGAGTGGTTTATTTGGGTGATAATCATGCATGCAAGATTCTTGGCAGAGGTGATGTGAGGCTTGTGTTTTCAGATGGCTCACAGCTTATGCTCCATGATGTCAGGCATGTGCCTGAGATCAAGAAGAACCTGCTTTCTACTGGATAGCTTGATGATGCTGATTATGTTACCACATTTGGTAGTGGAAAGTGGAAAATTAGTAAGGGCTCACTGGTTGTTGCCAGAGGCTCTAAGGTGGACACTCTTTACTTCATGCATGCAGGTGTTTGTCACCATGCTAATGTAAATGCAACCGAGCTGCCGGAAATTTCTATGTGGCATAGCCGGTTGGGACACATGAGTGTCAAGGGAATGGAGCAATTGTCTCGTTTGGGTTACTTGCCTTCTCTAAAGTTTTCAAGTTTTCAGTTTTGTGAGCATTGTATATATGGCAGGCAACTGCAGTGCCCCCACAAGAAAGCTCTTGGACAGAAAGATGCTCAGTTAGAGCTTGTGCATACAGATGTATGTGAGATGCCTCAGCTTTCTTTGGGAGGGGCAAAATACTTTGTGTCTTTTATTGATGATGCCACACGCAAGGTGTGGGTTTATCCTCTTCGTTTGAAGAGTGATACATTCTCAGTGTTTCAGAAGTTTGTTGCTCTTGTTGAGAATCAAACTGGCAAAACACTGAAGGCTTTGCGTTCCGACAATGGGGGAGAGTATATGTCCAAACAGTTTCAGGACTTTTGTGATGCTAAAGGCATCAAGAGGGAGCTCTCTACCCCTTATGATCCTCCACAAAACGGAACAGCGGAGAGGATGAACAGGACCATTCAGGAGAAGGTCCGTTCTATGTTGTCACATGCTGCGTTACCTCATGGTTTTTGGGCTGAAGCTGTTATGACAGCCGTTCACCTTATAAACAGGTCACCTAACACGAGGCTTGGTGGGAAAGTGCCAGAAGAAGTATGGACAGGGAAGCCTCCGTCATACAAGCACTTGAGAGTGTTTGGTTGCGTTGCGTACGTGCACATACGCAGGGAAATGCACACCAAACTTGATCCTAAGTCTCACAAATGCATATTCCTAGGATATGGTGACAAAGGTGAAATGGGATATAGACTTTGGGATCCCGTGAATAGAAAGATTATACGCAGCAATGATGTCATTTTTTATGAAACATGCATGTATAAGGAGCCTGCAAGGCAACAGGAGCCTAGCAGAGTCATCTTTGATGATGATGGACATCATGGACAACAACCAAGGGCTGTAAATCAGCCATTACAGCAGGAAAACCAGCCCTTAAATGGTGCTGAAAATGGTCCGAATGGACAGCCAGAGATGGCAGAAGATATCCCTATGGATATACCACAGTTAGAGGAGATACCGGGCATGATTTTTCAGCCTTATGGCATGGAACAAGAGCCACCAATGGGTGATATGCAGGCTGGACAGCAACCTGCAAATGATGGTCATTGGGTACGGAGGTTTACAAGACCCTCCAGAGCCCCTGACAGGTTTGTTCCAGGGGTTGACTACTTGATGCTTACTGACTGTGGGGAGCCCTCATGTTATAAGGAGGCTTTACAGAGGGCAGACAAGGCTCTTTGGGAGCGTGCCATGAAGTCAGAGATGGATTCTCTGCATAAAAATGGAACTTGGAAGTTGGTGCATTTGCCTGCAGGCAAGAAGGTTTTGCCTTGCAAGTGGGTTTACAGGCTCAAAGTTGCACCAGATGCTAAGCCAAGATACAAAGCCAGGTTAGTGGCTAAGGGCTTCAAGCAGGAATATGGTGTGGACTTTGATGAGATCTTCTCTCCAGTGGTCAAAATGACCACACTTAGAGCTGTGTTAGCTTTGGTTGCGCATGATGATCTGGACTTGATTCAGATGGATGTGAAGACTGCTTTTCTTCACGGTGATCTCCATGAGGAGATATATATGCAGCAGCCAGAGGGTTATGCAGTGAGTGGAAAGGAGAAGCTTGTATGCAAGCTGAAAAAGAGTCTTTATGGGCTCAAACAGGCACCAAGAGAATGGTATCATAAATTTGATACATTCATGAAATCACAGAAATTCAGGAGAAGTGACATAGATCACTGCTTGTACACCAAGAAAGCTTTGGATGGCAGTCTATTGATCCTCATCTTGTATGTTGATGATATGTTGATTGCCGGGAAATCTCGTAAGGAGATGGATACCTTGAAGCAGAGGCTGCATCAAACCTTTGATATGAAGGATTTGGGTGATGCAAATCAAATTTTGGGTATGCGGATACTTCGGGACAGAAATCAGCATGTGTTGTATTTGTCTCAGAAGGAATACATTGGCAAAGTCTTGCAGAGGTTCAATATGGACGGGAGGGAAGAAGACTAGTACTCCTTTGCCTCCATATGTGAAACTCAGTGCTATGGACAGCCCACAGTCAGATAGAGATAGGGCTGATATGGCCAAGATTCCGTATGCTTCAGCTTGTGGCAGTCTCATGTATGCCATGGTTGCTACTAGGCCGGACATTGCATTTGCAGTGGGAGTGGTTTCTAGATACATGGCCAACCCTGGCAAGAAGCATTGGGAAGCAGTGAAAGGTGTCATGAGATACCTGAAGGGCACACAGGATATGTGCATTTGCTTTGGCAAACAGGATGCATTAGTGCATGGTTACACGGATTCGGATTATGTCGATCATCCAGATAACCGGAAGTCTACTACCGGTTATGTGTTTACATTCACAGGAGGTGCTGTGTCATGGATATCCAGGATGCAGAAGTGCACTGCCTTATCTACTACAGAGGCCGAGTATATTGCTGCCACAGAGGCTTGCAAGGAGGCATTATGGCTATCTCGGTTAGTGGTTGATTTGGGTTATACAGGGGATATTCCATTGTTGCATTGTGACAGTCAGAGTGCCATCCAGTTGGCAAAGAACCCTGTCTTTCATGCAAAGACGAAGCATGTGGATGTGAAGTATCACTTCATCACAGAGGTGATAGAGAACAAGCAAATTCAGCTTGTTAAGATTCATACGGATGACAACCCGGCTGATCTGTTGACGAAGAGTTTGCCTCCGGAGCGGTTTGCTCATTGCAGACACTTGATGGGCATTGGATGAGGCCAGTTTCAACCTTGATATGGCCTTGTATATTATCATGTACATGCTGATTTTTTCTTTTCCTTCATTTAAGGGCACTTTGCCTTTAAGTGGGAGGTTGTTGGGGTAAAGGCACTATGCCCACCCTTATAGTGTGTACAAGCCCATAAGTTATAGTACATAGTACACTTAGTACTTTTAATGTACTAAGTGCACTATGTGTACTAGTGCAATATACATGTGTGATAGGGGAGTCACACACTCATATCATGAGTTGACTTATCCCCACAACTCTCTCTCTCTCTCTCCCTTGCTTCTCTGTGTATGTCTCCCACATGAATTAACCTAACCCTAATTCTTCTTCTCCCATTCAGAAGCAACTTGGCAATGAAGGCAAGTGCCCAAAGTTGTCTTCCAAGTGCTATGTGCCATTCCAAGTGTTGGAATGGATTAATGAGGTGACTCTTTGCCTAAGCACTCGCTCATACATATTTCTTTTCATGTTAGCCTCCTTAAGAAATATGTGGGTCCTGAGCCGCTTGAGCCGGTTATTGAGGATCAACCCGAATTTGATGAGCTTGAAGAAGTATTTCAACCGGAACAGATTGTGTTTCATAAGGAACAGAGAGCTGTTGATGGTGGCAGGCTTATCCGCAGGTTTCTTGTGAAGTTTAAGAACTACCCTGCTCTAAATGTGAAGTGGGTAGATGAAGACTACTTCAAGGATTATTCAGATCTTCTATAGGTTTATTTGGCCGCTTTTCAGTTACGGACAACTGAAAAGCCAGGAAGAATTATTCAGATCTTCTATAGGTTTATTTGGCCGCTTTTCAGTTGCGGACAACTGATTAGAAGCCAGGGAGAATGTCATATTCCTGACTATACACATGAGGAGAAACACCATGGAAGGGTAGGTATAGACCCTTGTGTGTGTTATGGGCATGGTTTAGTACATGTGGAAGGACTTCATGGAAGGATTGAGATCTTGGTGTGAGTTCCTAACATGGTTTACATGTGGAAGGGCTCCATGGAAGAATTGATATCCTGGTGTGAGTTCCTACCATGGGAATACTCTATCATCTTTTCCACAAGATGAAGAGAGAGCTTGCAGCATGCACAATCATCTCTAGAGCTAGGTGAGTACTAATTACTCAATTGTAAATTGCAATGTCTATTTAATATTTAGTATTTATAAATTAATCTTCGAAGTTCGTAGTATGTACTTATGGTTATTGACATTCACAGGGTGGATGAGATTATGCGCCTTGTAGAGAGGAGATGGGATTGGATGCGTCGTCCAATTCATGGTATGGCAACACTATTGCATCCTCTCTACAAGAGTGCAGATCTTTTCATGGACACGGTGCTTCTATCCATGAGAGATCATTACATGAGTCATGTACTAACTGATGAGCAGCAAGTACACATTGATCGAGAGATGATAGGATACTCCAATAACCTTGGGGAATTCTATAGTCGCGGTGTTTCTATGCTTCCATAGGTGTGTAAGACGCCTCTTGATTGGTGGGAGGCACATGGATACCATCAGCCTCAACTAAAAGCCCTTGCACTTCGGCTATCATCCAACTAATAATACAAAATAGTAAATACATATTGATTATTGATAAATTATTCGGCTTTGGAGTCTTTAAGGACCTAGGCTTTAAGATTTGTTATAACTAAGACTCGAATCTTCGTGGATTTAAGGATTGTTCCTCTGGAGCCTATGAGAGGAACTGGAGTTCTTACTCTCTTATTCACACGAAGATCCGAAACCGCTTAAGCACAGCTCAACTAGAGAGGTTGGTGTTTTGCAGAGCCAACCTTCGACTAATTTGGAATCTTCGAAAGATAGATAGACCAAAACAAGTACATGATTTACGACATACTGATGCACTTCAAAGTTCATAGTAAGCTTAAAGTGATTAGTCACTAATAACTACTAGTGAATACATGCTCCATAGGTTGATGTTGAGGAGTTCGAGCGCCGTAGCCAACAACATGCCGAGGAGAGCGACATAGTACGTGATGAGCAAGAGGAGATATATAGACAGCTTCACAAAGAGCTCGAGACTATTGATAGACGAGTCACTCGAGCTCTCACTACCAGCTCCCTTACTTCTTCAGCTCCGCAGGGTCGTCCTTCCACCTCTAGAGGCACCAGGGTGTATACTCGTGGTGTACATGCCAGAGGGAGAGCCGCCAGAGCGATCAGTAGAGGTGGTCCATAGCACCAAATGTAGACTCTTCTAGAGGAGATACCTGGGACCTCTACCATTGTTGAGGAGATACCTGGTGATGTGGGGGAGCGGGAGCCACTATATGTTTCTAATGGGAATCTCCTCACAAATGGAGACTACTCATCACCCTCATCTTCACGCTTGGATGATGATGAGTGAGGACCGGCCATATGGCTATTGGCGTTTGTACTTTGTAGTATGTAGTATGTGCTAGGATTTCAGCTTCAGCAGGACAGTCCTTCATGTTGTATGCAATGCAGCTCATTTGACAGCTCATTTGACATTTATATAGCATACATGTTTGCATTTCAATTGTTTTTTGTGCATCTTTGTGTACCAATGTTGCTAAATTATGAATGATTTATAATGTGTTTTTTTTTAATACACATTTTTTTTAAAAAGTGAACGCACTTAAAGTACTCATCTCGATGCATACTTTGCGTACTCGTACGCACTTAAAGTACTCATCCCGATGCGTACTTTGCGTACTCGTACGCATACCGAACCGTACTGCACCATACCTAAAGTACTCAACCACTATGTAATACATCGCATATGCTGAATATAGAAAAGCATGAATGGTCGGCAATGTTGCAAACCCTTCATGCCTATGATATATGGTCTAATATGATGCATGACAGACGATATACGTTCCATCACAATGCAGTCACACAATATTGGGCTCGGCTGGATAGATGGTACATGCTAAATGCTACACAATATGATGACTTCACATGCAAATTGTGGCTAGATCGCGGAACCTTACTCTCTGATCATGCACCTGTATGGCTTGGTTTATATTTTGGTATACAAATGCCGGATGTGTCATTGCCATATAAATGTATGCTTTTAGTTAACAATAGGTATTTGGCACATGAAACTTATCTGAGGATGGTTCGAGATGCTATCAAGCCACTTCAACATCATGCAGATATTGACATGGATTTTGCATGGCATCAATTCACTATCCACTTGCAGATAGTGATCCAAGATTATGGTAAATGGCATATTGGTCGTGCTCGAATACAGGTTCAACAAGCTAAGGAGTGCATGGTTTCATTACAAAATTTTAGTCAAAACAGACCTCTGAATAATCAAGAGTCTATGCAACTTTGTGAAGCTAAATGTATAATCGTACAAAATGATGCTAGAAAGGTACAAAAGTGGCAGGTACGATCAAGGCTGAAGCCCATTGAAGATAAAGGATGTCCATCAAAAGCCTTTTTTAAGAGTTTGCATCAAGATCGTAGGCAACACTCAATTCAAACAGTTCGTATGTTAGATGGCAACTGGACAAGAAATAAAGCGCAGCTTCATGATGAATGTCTAGGTCACTTCAATCGTGCGTTTGCTGCACCTGAGCCACTACATTAGCAACAAGGCAAAAGATGATTGATTTGGTACAGCCTATTGTTTCTAATGTTGATGCTGCCAATCTTGAACCTCCCTTCACTTTGGAGGAATTAATAGCTCCAGAGTCTGCTTTGGGCAAATGGAAATCCCAAGGTTGGGATGTACTTACAGTTGAATTCTTCCATGCAACCTGCAAGCATGACAAACACCTTCCCAACCAAGGAATTATTTCTGAAGGAAATATTAACACTTAAAACTCCATCAGCTTTCGTAGTTGTCAAGTGCACACTACGTACTTGTGTGTTGGTGGTTTCAAGGTGCAGTTTATCTAAGGCTACCCATGTCTCATATGAGATCAGGTTATGACTTGATCCCTTATCTATCAATGCAATGCTTGTTACATGACATTTAGCCATACAGAGTCCCACCCTGAGTCGTGCTGGGGTTGGTTAAATTATTCCCTAAAAGGGTTGTGTGTGAAAATTTCCAAGATTGGTGCCCCATCACCCTCACGCCAATGGTTTACAAGTTGATATCCAACATGCTTGTGAATCGATTAAAAGAAATTTTGTTTACAGGATTGCACCCTCAACAATATGCCAAATACACAAATCAAGATGTTCTTTTGATGCAAGTGGTCATAGCCAAAGCGTTTGACTCAGTGCATTGAGATTTCATAGCACAGGTGAAGTCAAAGATGGGTTTTCCAGGCAAAATGGCTAGTATAATATATTGGCTATATCGAGGTGGAGCCTCCCAATGCATTATCAATAATGAGCTTTCTACACCCTGGCTGCTAGGTAGGTAAATCTGTTGACAAGGGTGCCCACTTAGTGCTCTCTTATATGCAATTGCCACTCATCCTCTGCTCCTGTATATGGATGTTTTAACAGAGGAAGGTCACTTGCAAGGTTTGTCATTGCCAGATGGATCCCAATTTATGGGTCAAGCCTATGCTAATGATTCTTTCTTCTTGCCTCAAGATACTGAACATAATGTACGTGTGCTTATGGCGGCTCTACAATTATTTGGCTTGCTTGTAGTGAAACCGGCCTCTGGTAGAAACCAAAGTGCGGTAGACTAGCAGTCACCCTTCCACTTGTAGTCCAGATATGAAAACAAATTTGATTGAAGCTAGAGTGCCCCAAATCTGAAATAAATCCGACACCTGTTGGCCCCAAAGCTTGGCACCCCTTGCGGTATTTCTTTATTCAATTTCAAAAATATGTAAGGCTGAGTACAACAAAACCAGCCAAGAGAATACACCTGTATGTCCAATCTGGCAGCCCACAATACCTCTTGGCACAGAGGATTCACACACACAGATCTGTGTCTCAAAGCAACACTCTGTGCTTCCCTCTGATCAGCCAAGACCATTCAGCAAGACAGCCTTGAGCATACATCTGGCATATCTCATGCACATGATTCCACAACTCAGCACAAACATACATTCACTGTCCAATCTCTGTTTCCACCCTTTTCAATCTGCCATACCCCTCCTCTCGCAAGGGGCCAGATAGCACAACTCTGCAGCAGACATAAGCCAATGGAAAGAAAGACAGATGAACAAGTTCAGAGCTTACCAAATCAGCCCGTGGTTCAGCACTCGCGAGGCCAATTGTACCAGTCTGTGCATGCCAGAGACTGTCTGTACTTTTCCTCTTGCAACCACCTGACTATTACTCCAAATATACTCTGATAGGACACCACCTGCAGCTGTCCGTACAATCTGTACGGTCATCTATTGCTTGCGTTAGAAGAATTTGCAGCAACTAAACCTGTCTGTGTCACAAAACTGCTACTGTACTGTCCTGCACAGTACCCGCCTGCCCAGCTAACAGCGACTGTACTGTTCCGTACAGTATCCACCTGCAGCCCCTAATCCGTACAAGTTAGAACCAGCCAGTAGTCCCCTGGGTCTGCAACTGCCTGCTCCGCCTGTTCTCTGTTCACCGGCGCCGCCTGCAACCACAGCCGTCGCCTGCCCTATACGGCCTGTACTGGCCACGTGGACTGTACGTCTGTACGGCCTGGTCAGCTCTCAGCCACTGTCAGCGCCACCTGTACCAGTAGAAGAACCTGTTGAAGCCGTACTGTTGTACTTGCTGTCGTACAACTCTGTACGGCCTGCACACATGGACTGTACGGGCAGGTTTGCACAGAAAACAGCAGCAAAAACCACAGCCAACAGTCGACCAGCTTCTTTTCTCCTTCTCCACGCTTGAGCTTACACGACTCCCCAAAAGCTAGAGAGAGAGAGAGAAGTGAGAGAGGCATGCAACTCCAAAAGTGGAGTGGCCTCTCTCCAAAAATGTCCTAGGGCCCCAACTTTAATAAACATTAAAGTTCCCTAGGGGCCACTAAGGCCTAGGGGCAACCATACATAAAACATTAAAATATTAATGTTCTAGTTCCCCCCTTCACACCTGGAGATGTCCATACATCATTCTCTCTGTCCGGGCACCCCAAATGTGAATCATTTAATATTTTTGCTCAGCAACCACCATGCCCACACTTGTGCTGTTCCATTTTCACCGGGTCATGACATACCCCCCTCTTGAAAAAATGGCAAGCGTCCTCGATTGCATTCTGGTGATACAGCAAAATATCCAAAGTGAAATATACAATATGGCAAGATCAACGTCCCAATCTCTCTAAGCCATGCACATGTAACATCATTCACTGCAAACCAATGGCATAGTAGTAGTCCAAGTTGTATACCACTGTGAACCATACACAACCACAACATCCAATGTGACTAGTACACATATATCATAGAAGTCCCATAAACAGATGTACTGTCAGCCAGCAGTACCTTCGGGTGAGATAAAAACTGCACCAAGCGACCTCTAGATGTCATTTGAGCCCGTCTGTATCAAGGGAGTGGAGGTGCTACCCCCCTCTTGAGCATCAGGCAATGCTCCAGATCTATGCTCTGCTGAACCTGAATGAGCCACAACAAGAGTCGACTCTAACTCAAACGCATCGAGATAAAGCTGCAAAACCTAAGGTGAATATGTTAAGTCACCTTCCTCCATCCACTTCGCATCCATCGGTGAATAGTTCTTGAACTTCACAAGATAGCGACGGGATACTTTACCTCGTACCTTTCTTTCCTTATGTGCCAGTATCTGCTCTGGAATAAGAACCTCATCAAGTTCCTCAACTTCCGGCTGAGCCTCATCTGATACATCCTCAGGCACATCCCCACGGAAAGGTCTAAGGAGACTCACGTGAAAAGCATTGTGAATCTTCCAGTGATCTGGTAGCTTCAAGCGATAGGCTACCTCACCAATCTTTTCCAATACCTGAAAAGGCCCATAATAACGCATGCTCAACTTAGGGAATAAGCGCTCTTTACCCTTCATCTTCTTGAGTCTAGCCTTTTCAAAGCGCAAAAGAACCCAATCACCTAATGCAAACTCTAAAGCACGTCTGTGACGGTCTGCGGCTTTCTTTTGCTTCTGCTGAGTTTTCTGGAGTGCCAACTTAACTCTCCGATAAGCTTCATCCATACTCTGCACATAATGATCAGCCTCAAATATCTTATCCTTTGTGTGCAAAATGGGTGGTACCTTCTTCCCTCCTTCTACAATCTCAAAAGGCGCCTTGCCTGTCGAGGTATGAACAGTGTGGTTATATGCAAACTCCACCAAAGGAAGATACTTTTCCCATTGTTGCTTGTGCTCTAACACATAACACTTGAGAAGATCTAACACTGTAGAGTTGGCCTCTTCCGACTAACCATCTATTTGTGGATAAAATAACGATGAAAACTTGAGAGTTGTACCCATGTTGTCGAACAACCCTCTCCAGAACAAACTCGTCATCCGTGGATCACGGTCACTAATGATAGACGTAGGCAAGCCATGATACTTGAAGATGTTCGCCATGAACAACTTCACCATATGATCCACTTTGATCGTCTTACGCACGGGAATGAAATGAGCCTGCTTACTGAACCTGCATATGATAGTCCAAATGCCATCATTACCCGTTTGTGTCCGTGGAAGATCAAATATAAAATCCATGGCAATGCTCTCCCAAGGTCTATCTGGAATAGGTAAAGGCTGTAGTAACCCTGGTGTCTTTTGACGGTCAAACTTTACCTTCTGACATACGATGCATTGCCTAACAAAGGCATCAACATCTCTTCTCAAGGTTGGCCAATAAAAGAAAGTCTCCACTGCTTTTACCGTGGCGTCAATACCTCTATGACCTGCATACGGTGGAGCATGACTTTCAATCATAACCTTGAGTCGCAATGGCCTGGTAACACACAGTCTGCCATGCATCAATAGAAACCCATCTCTGAGAGTATAATGCTCATCCCGCTGACCTTCAGACATCTGATCATACAACCTTTCAAAGTCCTCATCATGGGCATACTGCTCTTTCATTTCATCAAGCCCATGATGATAAGCAAGTGAAACTGCTGAGACCTGTGGCTTGCGTGACAAAGCATCTGCCACTACATTCTTTTTGCCTTCCACATGCACAATCTGGAAGTGAAACATAGACAAACAGTTTGCCCAACGCATATACTTCTCTGAAAGCTTAGTTTGCGTGAGGAAATAACGCAAGGTCTGATGATTTGTCTGCACAGAGAAATCAGCCCCAAGCAAGTAGTGTTTCCATGTAGAAAGAGCATGAATTACAGCCAACATCTCTTTCTCATAAACCTATAAATGCTTCTCAGCATCTTGCAATATTCTACTCTCATAGGCTATCACATGTCCCTCCTGCATGAGAACTACCCCAATGCTACTTCCGCATGCATCACACTGGACAACAAAAGCCTTTCGGAGGTCCGGTAACACCAATACTGGATCCGAAGTAAGCTTTTCTTTGAGCTTTTTGAATGCTGTAATTTCCCGATCAGCCCATCTAAACGGAGTTGCCTTCTTTGTTGAGGCATGAACGGGTGAAGCAATTTCAGCAAAATACCATATGTACCGCCTCTAATAGGAACACAATCCTATAAAGCTACGTACATCATGCACGGTCCTCAAATCTGGCCAATTAAGAATTGCTTCCACCTTTGCTGGATCCATACGGACTCCATGCTTAGACACAATATACCCCAAGAAATGTATCTCTTGCAAAAAGAACTCACTCTTCCTGCCATTAACAACCAGCCTATCGTTCCTGAGTTCGGCAAACACAATGGCCAAATGCCTTCTATGCACTTACTCAGTTTGTGAATGCACAATCATATCATCAAAGAATGTGCCCACAAACACTCTATGAGGCCTGAAAATCCTGTCCATCATTCTGTTAAATGTGGCAGGTGCATTTGTCAAACCAAAGGGCATAACCAAGAACTCATATAACCCAAACGTGGTTCGAAATGCTGTCTTATGCACATCCTCGGGTCTAATACGTATCTGATGATACCCGCTTTTCAAGTCAATGCGACTAAAGACTGTGGAGCTCTGTAAGCGGTCCAAAATGTCATCGATCCTCGGAATGGGAAATCGATTCTTGATGGTGTTCTTGTTCAGCGCCCTGTAATCAATACACATGCGCCAAGAACCATCCTTCTTTTGCACTAAGAGTACAGGTGAGCAAAAGGGTGATGAGCTAGGCTGTATCAACCCTTTAGTCAAAAGCTCTTGTACCTGACTCATAATTTCTTCCTGTTGGGCTGCACTAACACGGTACGGCGGTCTATTTGGTGGAGTTCTACCAGGAATTAGATCATGGCATGATCTTCTGGCCTCTCAGGAGGAAGTTCTCCTGGCAATGACTCGGAAAAACAATCTTGGAACCCACATAAGAAATCAGTCCTGTCCTTATCTAGCATAGACAAATTAGACTTAGACTTATCATCTTGTGCATCCTTTACATAAATCAAGTACGCGGAAAGATGCTTTCTCAGTACTGATGAAATTGCCGAAGCTGATACAATAGGAACAGATTCCCCTTTAAGTTTTACATCCAAAACATGTTCTTTCCCTCTATGAGTCAGAGTAATTTTCCTATTGTATGTATCAACCACCGCATGTACTCTGTGGCACCATGGCATACCCAACAAAACATCACAGCCATCAAGTGGCATGATGAAAAACTCTTCGCTGTCCACATAACCCTGCAAATGAAGCCTGAGCTTCCCAATGATAGGAGTAACGGGTTCTACATACCCTGGACAAGCCATGTCAGCCTCATATAACGGCCCCATCTCCTCTTCACGAATCCCCAATCGACCAGCCAAATCTGGTGAAATGAAGTTGGCTCTAGCACCTGTGTCAAAGAATATCAAGGCATTTTGATCTCTCACTTTGCCCCATGCCCTGCACAACTCTGTCTCTTCACCACCTGGCTGTTCCCCCACAAGATCAGGAACTAACCCTGCAGAAGGTTTTGGTTTCTTTGACTTGGGCTCTCCTTTATTGTCAGAGTCTTTTTGGGACTTTCTCTTGGGACATATGTCCCTCTTTTGTACAGTAAAAACATTTCCGAGCATCTCTCAAAGCCTGTCGTTCCTCAGAAGTTCGCTTGGGCATTGGCAATTTCTTATACCGCGTCTCTGAAGACCCTTTAGCATCACGTGGAACATGCCCAGATTTTTCAGCTTTCTTGCTCGAGTTCTTACTTCCTTTAAACCCAGATGAACCTCCAGTGAGTAACGCATTAGCTGTCATAGCATTCTCTATCATCTGTGACATGTTCGTTACTCGAGTCTTGATACAATAATCACGCACCTCTTTGGGCAGCCCACAACAATACTTCTCTACCTGCTCAGACAAAGGCACTGCATGGTAAGAAGTCACTGGGAGTAAAGCTTCCCAAAACTTCTTGTTATAATCTTCCAAATTTTCACATTTTGAAGCATCCAACTTGTGCCATGCAGTCATAACATCCACCTCAAATGTAGATGTGAGCCATACGGAAGAGAAGACCTGTTTAAATTGTACCCAAGTAGTGAGTGCTATGCCCTGCAGAAGAAGAGTAGACCACCACTGCAATGCATTGCCTTTGAGAAAAGTGGCAGCTTTCCTCACCTTAGAGGACTCCGTGTAATTCCCACCAGAAAAAGCAACATCAAACTGCTGTAAAAAGGTAAGTGCTTTTAATTTATTGTTGGCTCCACTGAATGTATCAAATTTCACAGCAGCTCCCCCTTCCTTATAATCTTTCGCCTTACCCATAGGCGTTAGATTATCGTATGGAAGTGGCTTCGCAAGATTGCTGCCCCCAACATTCATGCCCATCATTGGGTCAACATTACCCATTCCCACACCTGGCATGCCATACATTCCAGCCATGTTTCCAAACATTCCATTATGCATACCTGGCTGCATGCCACCATACATATTTGCTTGCATTCCAGGTTGCATGCTCCCAAACATATTTCCTTGCATTCCGGACTACATACCACCATACATATTCCCCTGCATACCAGGCTGAAAATTAGCTCCAAAAGGCCCTGGCATACCAATGCCTCCCTGAGGATAACCCCCAGTCATAGATTGGAACACCGAGCCACCACCAAAATAACCTGGATGCATAGTCTGCTGAGGAATAGATGGCTGTCCAAAGAAGGAACTCTAAGAGTTAGCACCATAAGCATGCTGCATGTTCGGAAACTATCCAAAAGATGGATCCTGTGGGATGGCACCACTATGACCCTGAGGAAGGTTCTTAGAACGCACCTTCTTCTTCTTCTTCTCGGGCTCTGTACGGGATCTCATAAATTCAGCAAACTTCTCACTTTGTGTGAGCTGCATACACACATCCATAACACCAGCCAAACGATTTTTAAACTGAGGCAGTGTTACATCCTCATATTGCTTAACATCTGCAGCCTGTTCTCCTGCAAGAATATACTCGGATTCATTTCTCTCAAGAGAGGTTTCTTCCTCTTCCTCTTCCTCTTCATGATAAAAGTACTCGTCTTCTGTATCAGACATGTTGCTGAATTTTTCAGCGATGACTTTCCTCAAGTCAACCACGAGCTCACCCCCTTAAGAAAGTTGATGATTGGTCCCGGCAACGGAACCTTGAAACCGGCCTCTGGTAGAAACCAAAGTGCGGTAGACTAGCAGTCACCCTTCCACTTGTAGTCCAGATATGAAAACAAATTTGATTGGAGCTAGAGTGCCCCAAATCTGAAATAAATCCGACACCTGTTGGCCCCAAAGCTTGGCGCCCCTTGCGGTATTTCTTTATTCAATTTCAAAAATATGTAAGGCTGAGTACAACAAAACCAGCCAAGAGAATACACCTGTATGTCCAATCTGGCAGCCCACAATACCTCTTAGCACAGAGGATTCACACACACAGATCTGTGTCTCAAAGCAACACTCTGTGCTTCCCTCTGATCAGCCAAGACCATTCAGCAGGACAGCCTTGAGCATACATCTAGCATATCTCATGCACATGATTCCACAACTCAGCACAAACATACATTCACTGTCCAATCTCTGTTTCCACCCTTTTCAATCTGCCATACCCCTCCTCTCACAAGGGGCCAGATAGCACAACTCTGCAGCAGACATAAGCCAATGGAAAGAAAGACAGATGAACAAGTTCCGAGCTTACCAAATCAGCCCGTGGTTCAGCACTCGCGAGGCCAATTGTACCAGTCTGTGCATGCCAGAGACTGTCTGTACGTTTCCTCTTGCAACCACCTAACTGTTACTCCAAATATACTCTGATAGGCCAATTGTACCAGTCTGTGCATGCCAGAGACTGTCTGTACGTTTCCTCTTGCAACCACCTGACTGTTACTCCAAATATACTCTGATAGGACACCACCTGCAGCTGTCCGTACAATCTGTATGGTCATCTACTGCTTGCGTTAGAAGAATTTGCAGCAACTGAACCTGTCTGTGTCAGAAAACTGCTACTGTACTGTCCTGCACAGTACCCGCCTGCCCAGCTAACAGCGACTGTACTGTTCCGTACAGTATCCACATGCAGCCCCTAATCCGTACAGGTCAGAACCAGCCAGTAGTCGCTTGGGTCTGCAACTGCCTGCTCCGCCTATTCTCTGCTCGCCGGCGCCGCCTGCAACCACAGCCGTCGCCTGCCCTGTATGGCCTGTACTGGCCACGTGGACTGTACATCTATACGGCCTGGTCAGCTCTCAGCCACTGTCAGCGCCGCCTGTACCAGTAGAAGAACCTGTTGAAGCCGTACTGCTGTACTTGCTGTCGTACAACTCTGTACGGCCTGCACACGTGGACTGTACGGGCAGTTTGGCACAGAAAACAGCAGCAAAAACCACAGCCAGCAATCGACCAGCTTCTTTTCTCCTTCTCCACACTTGAGCTTACACGACTCCCCAAAATCTAGAGAGAGAGAGAGAGAAGTGAGAGAGGCATGCAACTCCAAAAGTGGAGTGGCCTCTCTCCAAAGATGTCCTAGGGTCCCAACTTTAATAAACATTAAAGTTCCCTAGGGGCCACTAAGACCTAGGGGCAACCATACATAAAACATTCTCCAAAGATGCACGGGGGATTGAATATTCTCAATATTCATAAGCATGCGTTGGCATGTAAATCGACATTATTAAAGGTGTTTTTTGAGCAGCACCAACCCTGGACGCTAATGTTTGCAGATTTATGCACAGGCAATACTGTCCGCACTGACGCTTATGGGCAATGGATCGTAGATCATTATGAAGTAGTCCTTGGCAAATTTGAAGGAAAAATAGTGGGGTGTCCCTATGGTAACAGGATGATTCAAGGTTGGGGATTAGCGCTATCTCATCTATCTTGGACACGAAGACAAGACCCTCAAGGCAACTCCATGAGACTCGAAAGTATTCACTAGAGTAGAATATTTCCGCAATCTATGGCAGAGATAGAGCCACGAAAAGCTTATGATCTAGCAAAACAAGGCATAAGGGTCAAGATGTAATTGAAACTCAAGGACATGTCCTCACTTTTCCACAGGCTTGGCGACGATTTGGATTACGTATGCATCACAGACCTATCTAGAAGATTGTTAAGGAGCTACTTCAGCCTTTTGAACCCATACCTCCTCTCAAAGCATCACATCGTATGGTTGATTGGACTATTGTTGGTCATGACCACAAGTTCTCTCTGGATCAGATTTTGGCAAAAAGGGTTTATTTATCTCTCCTGCCTTCAATATGGATAGTGGATCATGCAAATCATTTATGGCATATATCGAAACCAAAGAAGTGGTAGGTGGCAAATCTCTGTCAGATTTGGAAAAGTAAGTTGCCCCTTAAACAAAGACTATTCCTCTGGCAATGTTTGGTCGGTGCTTTGCCTATTGGAATCCTCTTGCAGAAAAGGAAAATTGCTTCTTCAAGATGTAGAAGGTGTGGACATAATACTGAGGATGTGCTACATTTACTTTGGTATTGTTCACACTCACTCTCTGCAACATACTTGGTCTGCCCAATTAAGAGGTAGGTTCCCGAACACCACTTTTGGGAGGCAATTTTGATTATTTGGCAAATTTCCGAATCGCCTCTCAGAACATGCCTACTTCTTTGCTTGGACAAGATATTGGGCCCTCTCGACCATTTGGAAGGATCGAAATCATGCTAATTTTGTTGATAGCAATTTTGAGCCTGCCACTTATTTCCGATGTTCCCTACAACAATACCGGATGCAAACAATTCTATTTTAGCTGTGTTTTTCCAGTGTTTCTGAATCTTTTATGATGCTAGTCAAACAGACGGCATCATTTGTTGTACTTTAAAATAATCTGAACATTGGTTTCACAAAAAAAAAATGTGCGCGCTATTCTGCCAAACCCTAATCCAACTCACACAGCTCCCCTCCTGGAGACCATCTTCTCCGCACCAGTGAGGATGGCTTTATACTTAGACCGAGCTACATGGATACCCATCTGTCTCATGGATTGAGGTCCGCCATTGGGCAGATCTGCACCTCTTCACATCAGTTAGAGATAGAGACAGGCAGATTTAGAGGCATACCTCCATGGGACAGAATTTGTTAGATTTGTTGGATAGAGCCAGAGACGGAGAAGCACTACAACACAGAGACAGATTACTGACTTCTTTAGAAGGACTACCCGGGAGGACACACAGCTGACAGCCCAACAGTGGGCACCCCGTGGGACTCTAGTTGAGAGAGCTATCCCCAGTTGGGCAGATCCACACGCCTGAGGGCTCGCGGATCCTCACATCGGAGACCGTGCCTACACCGGAGGATTCAGAGCATCATTGCGAGGCATCGGGCTCATCCGACCAGGCATCTCACTATGGCAGATATCCAGGCCATCCGGCAGAGACCCATGCTAGAGCTCCTAGGATGATTACCACTCCAACCATATACTGTTGTCCTCGGTCACTTTTGTACTCCCCCATATTCATGTATTCATGTATCCATGTACTCATGTACCCCATTTTGACTAGTAGCATTAGCTTCCCACTCTCCCTAGTTGCTGCTTCCGGATGCTCCCTACTGATGTATTGTAGGGCTAGATACTTACCTTCAATTCTTTCTTTTCTTTCCCAGACAGTGTATCAGATGTCACATGGTTGTAACTTTGGTCTCATAGGTCACTTTGGCCTTTTGAAGACGTTAATATAACATTTCATTTCTCTCTCTCTCTCTCTCTCAACTGCCCAAGCCCACCTGGCAAAGGGTTAGCCTGATCAAAAAGGCCATGCTTCCAGGCTCACTTCCAGGAGCCGAGCACTAAGACCTGCCTGTTTGACACATTGGTTAGACCAATTGTAATTTACAGTGCCTGGTTTTGGAAACTAGGCTTGGGAAAGGAGGATTGGAAGAGGTTAGAGAGACTACAAGTGATGATGTAAGCCATTGGTGCCACGTGAGATAATGCTTGTTGAGTTTGAAGCAAGACCATTGGTCCTTGATGATCTTTCCAGGCCAATCATATGTAGCATCTTTTGTTGGATCAGGCATGCTTCCCTTTCACCTTATTGTACATACTGGTATCTTGTATTAGCCCCATGGCTACCACTACTACCTTTTTTCACCACCATGTTCCTAGTATAGGTAGCCAGTTTCTTTTTTCAATTTTCAGTTTTCCCATGGATCAGTATTTTTATGGAGATAATGTACTACAGTTTGGTATGTAGACCCTTTAGGCCTTTTGAAGATGTTAATAAGATCTCTCTCTCTCTCTCTCTCTCTCTCTCTCTCACACACACACACACACACAAAACACAACAATGCAAGTGACTAGAAAGTGAACGCTGAATCCCTAGGATTTACGCCTTTTTGAAACACTCAACTCACTTTTGGATGATTGCATAATTTTTTTAAGGCCAAAATTGAAGACAGTACACGAGCTCGTTTAGTATTGTCTTGGAGCACTTGGCGAACCTAAAGATAGTGAACAATTCCACATCGATGGAAGTCAGCAAAATGAACAAAACTTAAACTAAGCATAAAAGCAACATCTGATACACTTGCTTGCATAAAGCTTCAAGCTTTTGAAAAGCATCAAAATTTCTAACTAGATCTGCAACGTCACATGAGAGAGGCATGCTTACATTCTTTGAATGTATAAAATGCTGATAAAGCTTTTCTTGAACTTTTGTCAATTTGCAGCATACAATCTCAACAATCTACAGGATGAGACAATGAATACTCATAAGCAAACCTTATCATGTGTGCGTGCGCACATCAGAATCTGAACTGGAAATGTAAATGTTTCTATTTGGGAGATACTGAAAATAGCACCTTTGGAGGTAAATGATTGGACAACAGAGCATTCGTCCGTCGTAATATGAACTGTGGAGAGAAAAGAAAACTTATTTGTATATTGAAGCCGTTATAGGCATGCAAACATTCATAAGACTTCAATCAAAAAGCATAATACAGCAGCAAGGCTACCTGGTTCACTTTTTCACTAAGCTCAGCAGACCGTTCAGCACCTTTCACCCTCTCTTCTTCAGTCGCGGTTGGTTCACGTCCATTGACAATAGGCACCTGTGTGAAGCCCAAAGAACACATTAAAATTCTTTGAACTGTGCACCAACAATTTGAACATGTAAACTAGATGTGCCATAGGCTTGGAGTCACAACCTCAAAGTAGTGGCGAAACATAGCTGCATTACCAAGAATCCCTGGATTTGTAAAATTAACCATCGCAAAGAACTCCTCCAAATCATTCTGTATTCAATCAAGTTAGTGATGCATACTTTTAATCAATTTGATAAGCATTCACAATCTTCTAAAAGGCATACGACAATCACCTGCATAGGTGTACCAGATAATAACACTCGTCTGTGGCATTGAAGACCCGCTAAAGCCTGCTCCAAATGTAGCATGGAACCAAAAGAAAGAACTAAGTCTAGCTATGATGAGTAAATACCTTTCATATCAGTGAAAGCACAATTTCAATGAGTTGCTGACAGTAATAAGATGTTTAACCTTATTAGTGAGTGTCTGATCGTTTTTCAACCTGTGAGCTTCATCGCATATAAGCAAATCACAGCTACCTGCCTGCTGCAATTTCTTTGCATGCATTCTGAAGGTTTCATATGATAATATCAGAACCTGAAAAGACATGGTCGAAAAGCTTTGAATGTACTTGCACACCTGACAACAAGATTTTGCAATGGTTCTCTCCCCTTGTTTCTGCTAGTCTCATATAACCCAATGACGAAAGTGTTGAATAGCCTACTCCAATATTTGTTGAGTATTAACTTTCAAATGTAGAGTCTGATGCATGCCATTTTTTATTCGAAACTAATTTTGATGTCTTTGTTGTTGTAGAGGACCTTTAGTATAAGACCTTACTGCTTAGAGTACACATTGCCCTTCTTTCATTATGGTCCACACATGCCACCACCTTTTCTAAACGAGTGCACTACCAGGGAGAATTGGTCGGGTCCCCTTCCCACCAAGATGCAGTACTACAGAGATCATTTCCTTAGATTCACAGAGGATGGATTTGTTAGACACCCAGGCTATATGGATGTACACGTCTCACGCTATGAGGGTGACTATTGGTCAGATCAGGGTTTCCTCTCACACTCTGGAGATTGAGGCAGGGAGAGCAGCACGGACCTCTAGAGAGGACAGTATGCAGATTATGCCACAGAGAGGTAGAGACAGAGCAGATGCCCTGTATATTATGAGATCAGAGGGAGGGAGCTACCACTGCTTGTGCAGAGAGGGTCTTTGCCCGCTTAGCCAAGTGATGGAGTATCCTGATCAAAGATGCTTAGTCCTTTTCCTCCTTGAGCTACACTGACATAGAGAGGCTCTTCTACAGGTGCAGAGCCAGAGATCCCAGCCACAGATCACCAGCTTCTTCAAGCCTATCAGCGAGCCACATCCCCCTCCCCCTGCATCATCTACCTCCCGACAAGGGCTCACACTACAGAGAACCTCAGAGATCAGAGCTACCAGGAGACCATGACTACCCGGACATAGACCACCACTACTCCATCAGGCCCAGTCTGCCCAGATCCAGGCACGATACTGCAGAGCTATGGAGGACAGAGTCCAGAGGCTACACCAGGGCACATCAGATGTGAGGATCCTCCTCGCCTAAACCCCACCATCTCCACTAGGTGGAATTAGTAGTATACCACCTATCATGATTATACATCTATAGCATGCTAGACAGTGACTCCAAGGATTTGGTTGTGTCATAGAACCGTTATGAGCATTTATCTCAGCACTTTCCCGTTGGTGACGCACCCTCTCCAATCACGGAGCGGCCCCTCCAGCCCCACCAGTATGGCGGCCGATCCCTCGTCAAGATCCCCCCCCCCCCCAACCCCCGGCGGCCCCCAGTGTTCTGTGAGGCCGACTGACGTCTCTAAGCCCCCGGCGGGCCCCTCCCCGCAACCTTCCTCTCCAATGAATCTCACAACAACACCCCTCTCTGGCCTCTCCGCCCCTCCGCCCTCCCTCGCCACCTCCCCCACCTCCTCCCCTCCCCTCCTCCTCCATCCTCGACACCGACTTTACTAAGAGCAGTTCACTCTGCCCCGCCCTCATCATCCGAGCCCCCCCCCCCAATCTGCCTCTCTAGAGTACTCCCGTCGCCCCCAACAGCCCCCAACCCGAAGCGGAGGCAGCCAGCGAGTTCCGTCCGCTGCTTGATTCACCCCTTTTCTAAGCCGGTTGAGATGACCATTGCTGCCTCCCCGGTGAGGGCCCTCTTGCCAGAGTCCCTAGGTGGAGCCCCCAGGATCTTGGGGCAGCCTGTGGATTATAGTTTCTTCCGATGTCTGCCGACGGAAGGGACCGATATGTTTGAAGAGACGCTAGCCCCTATTCGGGTATGTGTGGCTTTTCACCACTCCAGACCCTCTACGCCAAATAATGGCGCAAGGATCTTCTCTTTCCCCTTCAGTGCAGCCCCGGGGACGAAGTGGGGTCTTGAGTTGGTGGCAGCCGTCATCCATGGATAGGCAGTTGAGCTCTCCCATCATCTCCACGATCTTTGCATCACTTACATTCTCACCCATTTTTGGTCATTGGCTAGGATGGAGCTTGGAGGTTCATCCCATTAATGCCAAGATGGGGAGATGGTTGCCCCACCCTGGAGGTGTTGCTCTTTGTATTCATGCGTACTTCTACCGTGGTAGCTCTCCCCCCTTCTTACAGATACCTCCATTGGGATCGATGGATTCCAGAGTATGCATACACTCGCGCTCGGACAGAGTGGCGTCACATGAAGGACAGGATCAATGCCCACTTGGCACGCCTTCGTCCCCATACGGATTGTGACTATTCCCCGTCTAAACCCTTGCCCAAGAAAACATATGCACTGAAGTATGATGGAGAACCCGCGCTGTTGAACCCATGTCGCCTCCTTCCTTGCCCCCGCCTCTGTCCCTTCTACTCCCGCCTCCCCCTTCCGCCACTACCCCAACTCTTGTCACCTTCTTCCTTGCCCCGCCTCTGTCCCTTTTTCTCATAGTCACAGGGAATGAGCATTTTTAGACTCAGGAATGTTGGGGATGGCAGCATCTTCCCGTCCCCATTCCCGTCCCATGTCACTCTATAGTCACAGGGAATGGCAATTCTCAATCTTTTCTGTCCCCGTCCCCATTTCGCGTCCCATGTGACTATGCTTTTTCTCCCACTTGTGCTCCTTCCGCCTCTGCCGCTTTGCCATTACTGCTACCCCCTACCCCTTCTGCCTCTACCATTGTTCCTCCCACTTTGCGGTTGTTGCTCTTGCATGCCTCTTCCACCTCTGCCATTGTTGCTCCCGCTTCTGCCCCTTCGGCTCCCGCCTGCCCTTCTCCTCCTGCCTCTGCCCCAATTGCTCCCGCCTTGCCCACCCCCCATTTGCTCCCACCTTTGCTGCACCTGCCTTGTCCTCCCCCCGTTGCCCTTTCTCCTTCAGCAACACTTTTATTTGGATTCTAGTTGGCCGCCCATTGCCGATTGGCTCTATGCATTCTACCGCACCGAATCTTTCACCACCCCTACAAGCCGGGAGAATTATCAATTTTTCGCAAGCCGAGCTCACCTTTCTTAAACACAACCTTGACATTGAGGTCCAGACCTCCCTTGTTGCGAGGGTTTATGGCTCCCACCCCTCTCATTCGCAGGCCCGTGAATGGCTTCTTGCAACTCTCCCTTCGGAGCTAGCTGTGCACTTCCAAGATACTCGTCGGCTTGGTCAAGGCTTCTTCCAAGTGGACTTTCATTCTCCAAAAGCCACTTCTCAGGTTTTGACTGGCAGTTCCTTCCCTCTTGGGCCTAGGAAGATTTTCTTCTTTCAGTACCGAGTGGGCTTTGATCCTCCAGTGGTGGCAGAGTATTAGAGATCCGAGTTTCCATGGATCAGCACCCCATGTATGCATCCCTGATCATTTGTTCTCAGATGAAGAGCTATCACGTCGCATGCTTGATATTTGGAGATCTCATGATTTCTTGCAGGCCTCGCAAAGCCTGGCCTCTACTCTCTGTGATATTAGTGACTTTTATCACACACGTGCACTTTCTAAGAGGTGAGAGTCCTTGGATTTAGAAAGGGCTATTAGACGTAGACTAGTTGCCTTACAGAAAGAGCACGAGAAACATCCTCATCCTCAATGGGTTGCAGATTCTTTATGTACTGTTAGGGCAGAGCTTCATCACTCTCCTGAACAGCGTGCGGAGTACTATTAACATGTCCAGGAATCCTCTTGGACCAAGATGGGTGGCAGATGCAACAAACATTTCTTTGCTACTCACGGTCTATCTCATGCCAAAGATAGTGTCAGGCAATTGCAGGATTCACATGCAACCTCACCTTTTTGCATGTAATCTCATCCACTACCATCTCATCCACTATCTTCCCCACCCAAGTCTATATAAGAGCACCTACCAGCCAAGAGAAACTTATTCATTCCATCTTTCCTCACGCCCCATAACCATGCTGATGAAGAATTTGGTCTTTAATTAGTGTAAGCACACTTCCCGTCTTGTGACAAGTCCACTGCCAAACCAGCTTCTTTCTTCTTTTCCTTGGCATGTCTCTTCCTACAGCTATAGTGCCCTGGCTTTTTGCAATAATGACACTTGCCCTTCTTCTTGGGGATGAGCATCACTCTTTGCTTTGCTTGATGGCCGTCAAGAATCATCCTTAGATTGATAGTAGCCACCCTTTGCCTTGCCCTTGCCTTTGGCATTTGCAGTGAAGGCCTCGCTACCACACATGATGGAAAATTTATTCTTCCTAGTCTGCTCCACTTGTAGCCACCCTTTGCCTTGTCCTTCCCTTTATCATTGGCAACAAAGGCCTCGTTACTGCCATGCATGATGGAAGATTTATTCTTCCTAGTCTACTCCTCTTGTAATACAAACCCACCAACTCCTCAAACTGTAGAGGCTCTGGGTTACCCCTCAAAGACAAAGTAAAAGAAGTGTGGAAATTCAAGTAGGACTCTGATAGTGATTGCAATGACCTCATCAATATTAAGTGGTTGCTCCCGAAGATCTTGGATCTTCGTAAGATGATAGGCCTACTGTCACCTTCATGCATCTCCAGGTTCTTAAGTTCTGCAACTCTGGCCTCCTTCTTTGCACGATACATAGTTTCAAGAATATCTAACCGGATGTGTGGAATAATTGATCTCTTGACAAACCAAGAGATCAAAGCCATGATCTGGGCATAAGTTCATCCCATAATCTCTATTTCTCAGTGGAAGGGGCAGGTGTTGGGAGCCTATTCAGCACCTCTGCTAGGAGTAGCAGGTGCAATGTCTGCAGGACGGGGCGCAATGGAATCTCTCTCTCTCTCTCTCTCTCTCTCTCTCTCTCACACACACACACACACACACACAGAGGAAGCAAATCAACTGAGAGAGAGAGAGAGAGAGAGAGGAGAAGTACTTGCACATATATTCACACAATAATATAATAAAGCGACAAGTACAAGTGATAATAATAAACCTAGTCTAGGTGTCCTTTCACACCAAATGTCTAGGGGTAAAAAAAGTAGGACAAAAGTGCCCCTGGAGTTAGTGCATTTTCACATGCAGCACTACATATAAGCATATGCCCTCAAATAAGACAAGTTCGGCAAACTCCTCGATCGTATTGAGATCATCAGCTTAGACCTATCTTCACAGCGCTGTGGCCTTGTTAGTGCATGACATCCTTTGTCTCAGAGTCTATCTAGATCACCATCAAAGTTCCTTCGCCAGAGCACGCAAGTGGGCAGACTGCCATCAGTTTGTAATTCAATTTGCAGCAGTAATTCAGTATTGTTCTCCATCTCTCTTGCATTAAGTTCTTTGTCTTGTGGAAGATCATGTTATCACTGTGAACACACGAATCGTAACAACAGTAATTCAGTATCGTTCTCCATCTCTCTTGCATTAAGTTCTTTGTCTTGTGGAAGATCATGTTATCAGTGTGAATCACAAGTCGTAATTTCTTACATTTTCCCCCTCCATTTTTAATGTAGGCTCCCTTCAAAGCCGCCATCTAGGGAGGAAGTGTTCACAAACCACCCGCCCACCCCCCCCCCTTCTCCTTCTTCCCCTTGTTATCTTTCATGTCCCCAGCTTGTACAATTCACCACCTTGCAGAGACAGTCTGCAAGCACTTTGTCTAGTTCAAAAAACTTGTATGTATAATAATAATTTGCTACGCTAGTCAAAGACATTCTCGTTTGTTGTCTGTGCGCATGAAATCCCAATTAAAAAACACCTTGCATAGTTTAGCGCATAGAACTTATTCACCATCAAGAACAGACTTTTCTTCTAACCTCAGAACATTCATGCAGAATGCATACCTGATATGGACTGCCAGGAGCCAAAAAGCCAGCAATGCCAGAGATAACGGCTGCCCGGGTTGACTCAGAAAGTGCCATAACCCTCACTCGTCCAGCAAGCCACTTTTGAATTTCTGATTCCCAGTTGCTCACCAGACTTGTTGGTGTAACTATCAAAACCTTCTTTGCCATTGGAGAACCATCAAAGCCCTGCTTCAGCAAAGTCCAGAGTAGCGTAATGGATTGCAATGTCTTTCCAAGCCTGTACAAGAGAGTGTAGATCAGCAAACACCACAAAAATGAGCACATACACTCGTATGAAGCCAGAACTGCAGTACAAAAAAATAAAATCACCCCATATCATCAGCAAGTATGCAGCCTGCAAGCTCCTTATCAGACTTTGAAAAGTCCCGAAGACCGACAATACATTCAAACATAAATTGCACACCATCCCTGCATTACACACCACAACCCAAGGATGAGAGCTTGTCCAAAACAAAAACAAAATAACATCAAGGCAACAGACCATTCTAACCTTTAAAGTTTAACCAATGGAGCATGTGCAAGTGAATCAATTCTAGCCTAGCAAATTTTCAGTTCAGCAAGGGCAAGTTGCAATGTACTCATAACAACGGAAGAGGTACCCCGAGTTGCGATAGACATTACACCTGCCCAGCAGTTTGCACATGTGCTCATTAGCATAAAGAAAAAGCTCCTTCATTGGAGCTCCAGGAAGCTTGATCTGGCGTCTAGAGCCCTGGTGGTAAACCAGATGTTGCTTGCCACAGCTTGGTATGTCACTTCTTGTTGGTGCAATGACCGTGGATGCATTAGACAATTGCGGAGGATGATCCGCAGACCGCAACTTCTTACAGTCAAAGCTTGATGGCACATCAGATACCAGGGATAGAGTTTCTTGGGAAACTATTATCGTTCCCATGCACGAAGGGGGTTTGAATCATTGATCCAAAGGTCTAGTGCAAAGCTTTGTTTTGCAAGCTGGTAGTTAGAGAGCCCTAGAAGGATTTCTTCATGTGTCATATTCCTAGATGTATCCCTGAGAGTAGTGGTGTGACTTGAGGCACAGCACACGTTTTATTTTCTCTAAGATAGATAACAACCTCTTGGCCTCCCCATTGGTTTCTTCCATCATCCATGCTTGGGGTGGTATCCGGATATTTTTACATTCAGCCCCCCCAACTCAGTAGATGAGGCTGACACGCAGCCCATAATGTGGAACCAACTTATCAAAGAAGATCTTGGAAGACCCCTTGGAATAGCAAGTTATATGCAGTGGCTAGGCTGGAAGAGAAGCACGACGACAATTCTTGACCGGAAGAACTTTAAAAGTGTAGCATACACCAAGCTAGGACCGTGTGAAACAACGGGGCCTTCTTTATACCTAAGTTTAGTCAATCCTCAATCGTTAGCAATCCTTTAAACAACATACATGAAATGAAAGAGTAGATGACACCTGATTGCGTCCCAATTACCCATTGAAGGGCCCCCCTGCAAGCATGAGTATTGCTTTATTTCTTCTCGAGAACTGAATACAAGCTGAACTGTGTCCACAAGACTGAGCGGACAAATTGACTGACCGATTGCCAAACGCAAGGACAAAGTGACCAAACGCTGGGTAGAACTATGCATAAGCTGAAGGCAACTATGAAGCTATCTTCGGAGAGAACACACTGGCCTGAGACTGAGGGATGGTGCTCTAGGAACTCTGGGAAGAGGCTGAGCTTTGGATGCCTTGGGCTTGAGAGCACAAAGGATGCTGAAGTATGCAAAGGCGGGCTGCCTAAGCACACATGCTTGACTAAAGGTTGAAGACTTGAATTTTTGATTGATGATTTTAGACCATGGCTGCACCCATCTATATATAGGTGCATGGAAGGCTGGTCGGCTGATACTAGTGCTGTCAGCCTGTTTTGTCTGCCATGACCGATATTAAATAAGCATTAAATGTTTAACGCTTTTCTTATGTGCACGCATGGGGTGTCTAGCTGCTGGCCAACTGGTATCAGATGTTGCTATGGGTGGCTGATGGTGAGATTCACACCATAGCAACGCTTTCCCTCAATGGGTTGCCTTGGGGCTGGACTTAGGTCTGGCCCCTACTATATAGGCTGAGTCCTGACATCTACATGTACCTACATGAGGACTACTTGCTGAATTCTCCAAAGTGGGTTAAGAGGATTGACCTGACATTGACCTTGAACGAGGGAGATTGGTAACTTCAATGCTCGGAAAAACAGCACACTTGTCGCGAGAGGGAGAAGAGGACACAGTATTGGGTCCCGAATACCCTCTGTGTAGGGCCCCCACCACGAATGGTGTATTTGCTTTTATTAGAATGATGCATAACTGAAAATAAAAGACTGAACCTGAACCTTCTTGGCTGAGATATATCTCTACCCTTGACCTTCAATCCTTCACCCCTCCTATAGCTTGTCCTTAGATGTCCTGGCCCTTTGATCAGCTTCAGCACTTGGTGAATTATGAGATAAATGAACTGATTTATGTCTTAGTTATTTATACCCTTCATGGAAGATAGTCAGCTGGTTTAAAGCCAATTGGCTGTCTGAAATTTGCTCCACGACTGGTAAAATCAATATTACCTGCTGTAAAATCAGTGCATGACCCAAAACCACTGCTGGCCATCAAGCGCCTCAGATCTGGTTGCCGGGCAACCTGTGTGGGCTGCCCCACACTTGGCTTACAGACCTCTAGGGCTGTGTACCCTGTCGGCTACCTATCCCCCATGTCCATATCTGTCCTTGGGGTAGCCCTATGGGCTAGCCCCCTTCCTATATGCAAACCCTAACTGTCTACACAATGATCTAGCATCCAGTAACATACCAGATACACAGAACCACTGACATCATTCCAAAGGGAGACTCACAACACGGACTGGCACTGTTTCATGTGCAGGACAATGCACACCTGACCTCGAACGACTGGAATGGAACCCTGGCTGACTTGCCCCGAACTGGACTCACATGGGACTAGTTTTCCATCCCAGGTCTTGCACCTTCTGTACAGATATGTCTACATGGAATCCAAGTGCGGGATGCATGTGACAAAACCTTTGGCCTTTATTGAAGGGAAAGAGAAGATGCCCGAGAATGAAGATACCGCTCATAAAGCAAGGAAGCCGAGAGATCAAAGAGCCTTTGGCCTCATAGCCTTAGAACTCTCTAATAATTTTATACACCATGTTGTAGATCTCCCAACCTCCAAAGAAGCATATGAAAAACTGGAGAAGCTTTTTGGGACTCAAGCAAGAAACTCTAAAGTTACTTTGCAGATAGAGTTCTATGGTCTTGTAATACAACCACATGAGAGCTTTGATGCTCATGTGAACACGATGAAGTCCTTAATGAACAAGCTTGCAAGTCTTAAAGCTAATGTGGAAGAAGATGTGTCTATGTCTGAAGAGCTTACGGGAACCTCATCCCCACATGAAGAACCTGCTAAACCTTACCTTGGAAGGGAGAAAACAGCTCCCTCCTCACAAAAAAAGAACTTCAAAAGTAAAAACTGTTAACATTTGTTGTAGGAACAATCATGCAGAGAAGAACTACTATGCCAAGAAGCCTTGCAAACATTGTGGGAAAAACAACCACAATGAGAAGGATTGCTTTTACAAGAAAGCACAAGCCAATGTCACACAAGAAAAAGAAGAAAACAGCAAAGAAGATGCAAACTTTACAGAGTATGAAGACTCGTGGGTCTTTTAACGGGTAGGACCAGACACTTCTTCTAATAAAACTATTTCATAGGCATAGATTAATACAAATGAAGTGTGTACTAGGATAACCCTTGAGGGAGAGTGTTGGAGAACAAGTCTTGTTGCTTTCTACTTTAAGTGCGTTAACTTACAACCTAAAGAAGACCTGCTTCAGCTCTTGGGTTGCCTAATGATGGTGATTGCTCAAAATGATGGCTTGACTTGAGGCTTGAATTTGCTTGACCTTCGAAACCCTAGGAATGACCTCAAAATTCTGATATGACATGATAAAACTAGCTGCAACTTGATGCAAAAATGAAAACCCTAAATTGGTTACTAATGCAAAAATGCAAACCCTAACTGCGCAAGACTTTGCTAACACTTTGATACCAATGTAACATGAGTTCTTAACCCTAAATTAGCTACTAATGCAAAAACGCAAACCCTAACTGTGCAAGACTTTGATAACACTCTCATACCAATGTAACATGAGTTCTTAACTTAATGGAGATTAACACAAATTAAGCTGCAAATTAATACAAATCTCCCTCAAGAGAAGCGTGAATGAAAGCATGCAATAGACAAGATAGATGTAGACCTAATCTATTGTCTATTACTAACATGAATGAATATTTACAATCACATGATTGTTGATAATGAGAACTTGATGATGCTCCTTGTATGTCAGGTGTGGCCTTATCTTGCTAGCCCATCACTGTCTCCGAGCACATGCCTAAACTCATGAATGACTCTCGGCCACAATATGCCATTGTAAATGCTCCTTGTCGTCATACCACCCATAAAGAGGCAACTAAAAAAAGTTGGCTAGCCAATGTCACCTACGTATATGTGCCATAGAATCCATGAGTCTCATCGTGGAAGCCACATACTAAGCCAAAGTAATTACCATTCAGTACTACCCTTGAACCCTAGAAGTAGATTTGCCATGTAGATGATAGGTAAACAGAGAAGACAAAACAAAATGCATGGCTCTGAGAGAATTAGCTGGCAGCACAAGTACTTCTCTCATGTATACAGTCCTTGCTTGAAGATTCATGGCCATGGTCCATGCTGAACACTCACAGACATTACAAATTTCACCTCACTAATATCACCATAAGGTATGAAGTGACTTTATCTAAGCTAGAAATTTACGTGTTCTATCATAGCAATGATGTCCAGAAAAGAACCCACTGCTCAAGCATGACCGTAGAGATAACCTGAACATTCAAGCAATGGGATGCTCATTTAAGCTGGAGCCTGGGAATTCCACTGGTCAACCTGATCAGAAATGGCTGCAAGTTTATGGACCATTGGGTATGGCCCCTCAAAGAGATGTACTCCAAACTTGCATATATGACAAACACAATTGGTGGTTTGATGTATATAATCACTTGTTATTGCTTTATGTGTCTCATTTTCAGTAGACTTATGATGATGCCTTGGGCTTCTCAGTCAAAAATGAACTCGGTATCAAACAAATGGATAACAATTTCCAACTTAGTTTTTTTAATGCCTTAAAGCTCAGAGAAATCCAAAAGAAACAAAAGACATGTAAAGCTTGGGGCACAAAGACATCACCACCCCCATGTCTGACACTCCTACAAATAGAAATCTTACAACAAAGGAGTATGTGATGGCACATTAAGAGCCCTATGCAAAAAGGTGTCGCAATTACCTCTGGTGAGGACGTAAAAACCGGACCAAACGGGGGTCTACAACAATTGGTGTGCACCTTCCATCAATTTTATCATCATCTTCTGGTTCCCACAAAACAAGTGGTTCAATACCAGGGGGAAGCTCCTCCACTGTGTCATCTTCTGCAGCAGAACGCAATGGTGGAGGTATGGGCAAGATATTTGTAAGAGGAGATAAAGCCTCTCTTGAGGAACCCCAGGGCACAAACCGCTTGCGAGCATTAAGACGACGCATAAGTTCTGCTGTTTTCTCGCCATTGGCTCCTGGACAAGGGGACTTGAAAGGCCTTCTGAACACATCCACGGCATCAGAAACTGACAGCACTTTTGGAAGTAGAGGCTGCCTCCGAACAACCAACTCACCACTGCAAAAGATGAAATTACTAAGCTTAGGCATAATTCCTAATAATTGATCAAATGACCTCAAACAAGCAAAAAGTATGACAGTTTTCTCAGAGCAGACTTGCTTGACACAGTGATTGCAGAAGACGCTAGATCATGGGAAGGAACACCACAATTTTTTCCTTTAAACGAGTTGCTTTCGCAAGAAAAGCCCTAGGCCAAGAACATCTAACCTAAATCGAGCTTCTGAAAAAGCACTATAGAACAAATGCCATAACCATTTCCTATAAAACGTCTTGCTGAAAAGAAAAAAACACTCGGTAGGGGAAATACATGGCAAATTCGCTTGAGCAGTGTTTGCAGCTAAAAAACAAAAGAGCAGAACTGTAGAAGAAAACTAGGTTTTTGGCCCTACCTCAAGAGAGCAGCAACGTTCTCTGCCTTCCTGTCGTCGTCTGTGAGGTGTGATTCTTCGTTCTCCTTATTAACATCTTCTTCTTTCTCTTTGCAAAGAGCTCTGCATCGTTCGTTGAACTCCTGTGCGCTGACCACTTGAAAACAGCCAACGCCATCTCTGTAGCTTCTCCAAGAAGGGCAAAGGTAGCCGCCCTCCCCTTCGTTTGCATCTGGAAACCACTCCAAGGTTTCCTTTTCGCAGTTATCACAGAGCACTGATCGCGCCGTCACCATTGAAAGACCATCTTACAAGACCGCAAACAGTCCAGATTTGTCGACTTGCAAGCACCTGTTTCCAGAAAGAAAAAGTGTGGTTTACCTCTACAGAATTTCTTGCCAGCCATGGAAAAGGAAACCCTCGCACTTCATGCAAACCACTACGTATAATGCAGGTTTATGGTGGCTATTTCTTCAACAAAAACTGAACAAATCACAGTAGCTAGCGGACTGATTCTGTCGTATGAGCTGCGTGAGGGTTTCAAGTCGCGTAGTTGAGAAATTTCACGTGAGCTTTTTCCGCGCTCCAAAATGAAACGGGAGTGCCGGACCCCGCACACGATATTCTCTGGTCTTTCTTTTTTACCAAATAAGAATTACTAGTACTCAATCGGGAACGCAAAAGACATTAGAAAGCGAAATATAAGAATGGAAGCCCAAATACAAAGAGTCAATGGAAGGGATTTTTTTTTCTTATTTTTTTAGAATACCTTACATTTTTTAAAATTATGGAATATAAGAATTTTTCTCCTTTTTAAAGAATTGAATCTACACTGAAATACTTCTTATGCTTACCAGGCAGTGTATCCAAAGCAGTTTTATTCACAATATCCACTTTACTATTTTTTGGAGCAAGAATAGCAGTAACTAAGGTATAAAGCATACATTGTAGTGATAGCCAACTTAGAGTATACCCAATTAACTAAGTCTTTTAGGGATAATATTTGCAAGACCATGCCAGATAGTAGTGCCACCATCTGATTACCATGGCATAGTCCACTCCATTCCTAACATTCATGAGTGACCAAGTCTTTTAGGGATAATCTTTGCAAGACCATGCTAGTTAGTAGTACCACCATCTGATTATCATGGCTATATTCCATCTTTGCAAGACCATGCTAGTTAGTAGTACCACCATCTGATTACCATGGCTATATTCCACTCCATTCCTAACATTCATCATGACCCAATCTTTAAACTCGTTACTTCCATTAGAATTTCTTGACAGAATGCGCATATTTCGAGTCAACTTTAGAAATTTGATAGATTATCATAGGAAGGAACAACATAATGCTACATCCACAATATCCTCTCGTTTCCTCTTCACAACCAACAGGCAAAATTTGTCTAAAATCTTCCCCCTCCTAATACAACCCATCCACCAAATGGCTTATCTAAAAATAATACATCTCATAAGATCATATCCAATACTTCAAAAGTAAAACGATGAATCATGGGAGTCTTTTCCCAAATAATAAGATTACAAACTCTCAAAACCTTTGCAGGTTGTCCATGTACATGGATTTTACAAGTGAACAATTATTTAGCTCCAAAGGTATCTTGAATCTTGAATGTGTTGTATGTCCATTTGCCAAGAGTAGAGAAGAAATAACCGACGAGGAAATGGCTAGAGAACATTCCCTTTTACACGTGTTGCGACTACATACAACTCAGTTTCAAAACAAATGCATTGGGAATCTATTAATGTTGACTCCATAGCACATGATAGATTGGATTATTCAATCATATCAAAAGTTCTCTCTTCCAAAACCAATCTCTCTTATTCTTTTCTCCAAGATATCTATCTCTTGCTTTCTCCGTTCCTTTTGATTTATCCTTATTCTCTCCCTAATATCTCTTTTTTCTCTCATTCTCTCTTTTCTTGATCCATCCCTCTCTTAGATCCCTAAATATGTGTGCGTTCATATATTATATGTGTGTGTTGTATATGAATAAACACGTGTGCATGTATGTCTATGTGGTAGTGAATGTGTATAACATATAAGTGTGGGTGTGAGGTGATTGTGTAAATACCCATTGGCATGGTTAGTGAGATTATGGTTCGACGATCTCTGGCCAAGATGACAAGCTGTGTGACAACCATATTTAAATTTCTAGAGTATGGTATAGCTATAGTCAGCTCATATAGTTAGGTTCATATTATAAACCGACCATTGTATGTTATAGTAGGATAGTACTTTTCCTTATAGTATGTACTCTTATCTCTTTAGTTTTATGGTTATATAGAAGAGAAAAATATAGAATAAAAATCAGCCATCCATCTCTCTCTTATGTCTTACTCTGTCTTATATGTGTGTGTGTTGCTTATAAGGAACTCAAGCTCGAGCTCCCTCTCTCCTGCATTCTCTTTATGGTATCAAAGCTCTAGATCATGTGAGAGCTAAGGAGGTAAGTAAGAGGCAAGAAAAAGGCAAGCAAGGAAGCGGTACACGGGTAAGGGTGTTTCCATCTCTTTCTCTCTTTGATTTTGGAGTAACACCTTTGGTAGGTGTGAGAGTTACAAGCATACAAGGAAGTCATTGTGTCAAATTGAGACATCCTCTTGGGTGAAAGGAAGAAGACCATTTTGTGTTCAGTTAACTACCTTTTTACATGTTTTGACACGATTCAAGCACATTTCGGGTCTCATTTTTTGCTCTAGAGGTTTACCCAACCACTCAGTGAATTGTCAATTTTGACTATATATACCTAATTTCTAGTTCAATGTAAGGCTACAGTAGAAATTTGGTTGTAGCTGTGTAAAGAATCTAAGTGTTACAGGTGTTGGTGGATGTATGTTTATGTGATTGGTTCACATACAACAGCATTATGACATGCTTATAGTACCATTGTTAAAAGATTACAAATTTGTTACAAGTGTAGAAGGTTTTTTGTAAGCACTATTTGGTAAGTTGTTGCAAGTGTAGAAGGTTTTTTGCAAGCATTATTTGGTAAGTTGCTTTGCAAGTAAAATTCAAACAATCCTCTAATCCATAAATTAATGCATTATAAGTAAGCACATTATTTGATCTATCATTAGCAAATTCATTACCTTTGGCCCATACCTCATTTCCTTATTTCAAACAAACCTCTAATCCATAAATCAATGCATTATAAGTAAGCACATTATTTGATCTATCATTAGCAAATTCATTACCTTTGGCCCATACCTCATTTCCTTATTTCAAGCCATCCCCCAAGCTCCACATTACTTAGAGGGGCTCAAGGCTCCATCAAAATGAAGGATGGAAGAATTTTTAGAGGTGTCCCACACTTTTTTTTACTTTAACTCTCGTTCCTCTTCCTCCTTTCCTATGGAGAAGGTTTGTAAGAGTGGCTCCAGTTGTTTTTCCTACAACAAAATTAAAAGATAACTCCTAAAGTTCACAAAGACATTTTGTAAACCTCCCTGTAGACTTAGGTTTACGAATACAAAATTACAAAGAAGGTTGGGAGCTAAAAAAGAAAAAAGAGTAGGGCAATAAAAATGACCTAAATTTCTTCACTACAAACATAAGTAGCAAATCTTCTTTCTCTATCTCACCATACTTTGCCTTTGCATCACAAAGTTATCAACTTGCATAGTAAACCAGTTGTATGCTTTCTTGCCCTCCCTTTTGTAGGAGTAGTACATCCATTGAATGTGTAGACGCACTTGGTTTTACAGATAAATCATCCTCCTAGCTTGGAGACTTTTGCACAATTGGACTTTGACTCATACATTCTTTAAGCAATGTAAAAGAATGTATTTTCTATGGCTTTATTAAAAATGCACATAAGATATATCATTTCAGAAAACGTATCAACAAAAACATTGATAATACTTTATCTTTCCCAAGATTCTTCTTACCCCCCATACATTGGTGGGTGGTGGAGGGCCACAATAGCTTGAATCTTCTCCACATTCGTCTTAATGCCTTTTTTTGAGTTAACGTGCCGCCCTAAGAGAATCACCTTTCTTTGGGATAATTGACATTTTTTAGGAATGAGACATCCACTTGATCATCAAATTATTTCAAAGTCATTCTCAACTTTTCTAAGTGATATATGTGCTTAGATCAGAGTAAGACAAACAAAAATACATGCACATGTGTGGACCTTCACATGCATACACATAAATAATCACCCCCCTTTAATAGAAATTTTAATCGCCTCCTTCAAAAATTTAACCACCTACTTTTTTTGGAAAATCATGCCTGACCCAAGGCTCCCCTTCACCACGTAGGCTAGGGAATCCCCCTCACTTGGTGGGCGTTGCTCCTCTCTTATGCCTCATCCCCCTGCCATGCTAACGCCTGTAGCATGAGCCAATCTTTTGCATTTGTACTATGGTGTTGTAGAGCCTAGGATAAGACAAACAAAGAAGTCCCCCACAAATCTAGGTGTATGAAGAGAGAGGAGAAGGAGCACCACCACCATCGCACATAGGGAAGAAGAGAGTCGATCCGCCATCCACCACAACTAGTGTAGATAGCTTATCTTTGTGAATGGAGGAGGAGGAGGAGGAGGAAGGTTACTTGCCCATTGCCACCATGAGAGAGAGAGAGAGAGAGAGAGAGAGAGAGAGAGAGAGAGAGAGTAATACCCTTAACTCGTCGATTGGAAACCTAGAACCACCCAACCACACTTACATCGTTAAAGAGTGATCCCAAAGCCATCCAACACCCAACAAGAGGCAATCCCCATTGGTAAACCAATCTCACGTGCCAACAACAAATCCCACATCTTAGTCGGTCCCCATACATCCGAATGTATAACATCCAATGGCCTTGTGTCAATGTGCTTTTCATGCGAGAAAGCATGTTTGGCCTACTTTTAGTAATATGGTATACTTTATACATACCATCAATCTCAGACTTCAGTAAACCTATAATAATATTTTAGGCCTGCATAGACTTCATCCGTTGGATATTCACATGGTCAATGCACTTGTGCCATATGTCAATATCTACAATGACACCTATCCCATGTACAAACATGGATGCCTCCACCTTAGGCACGTTAACATCCAAAATAAACATCATCATTTTTGTTACCCTTTTTGTAACCAAGCATCATTAATTTTTGTTACCCTTTTTGTAACCGAGCATCATTAATTTTTGTTACCCCTTTTGTAACCAAGCATCATTAATTTTTGAAGTCTTCCACAGAACACCCTTGACAAATGAACCTCACTTACAAACCATGTTCAACTATCTATTTAATAGAAACCAAGTTCCTTATAATGTTTGGAACATGAAGTATATCTACTAAATACTTCATTTTGCCATCTTACATAGATGATGGCACTTTACCAACGTGTGCAATGGGGTACACAGTATCATCGCATGTTTTTATATAACCTAGTTTTTCCATTTTCTACATGTCTCTAAACCACTCATGGCCATGTGGTTAAAGGCACTAGAAGCCACATACCAACATCTCCAAATCCTGACACATCTCCTGTTAATATGGAACTGAGCATATGTAGCCACACACTTTTGTCATCACCATGTTTGCTTGATGCCTTGTTGTTGTAACTTTTTACTTTTGGTATCATTTTATTTTTTATAGCAGTCCTTTGCTATGAGCCCTCGTTTGCCACAATAATAGCACTCTATGCTATTTGCATTTTGATTTTTTTTTCTAACCACCTCGCCCCCTTTGGCTCCCCCTATCTTTAGAGTGGCCTCTTCCACCTGTATAAGATTGATTTTCTTGTTATTGTTGCTACTAATGGTTTCAATCATCAACTCACTCTCTAAATGAAGACCTAGCTCTACCTCTACATGTGCCTAAGTAGAAGGCCTAGTCATTTGAATTTCCAAAGGATGAATCTCCCCCATTATTCATCTCTTCGCGGATGAGAAGAGTAATCAATTTCACGGTTTCAATCATCAACTCACTCTCTAAATGAAGACCTAGCTCTACCTCTACATGTGCCTAAGTAGAAGGCCTAGTCATTTGAATTTCCAAAGGATGAATCTCCCCCATTATTCATCTCTTCACGGATGAGAAGAGTAATCAATTTCTAAAAGTCAAGAACCTTCTCTTGAACTTTAGTGGAGGTCTAAATTTGATTGTATTCTTTTCTAAGACTATTCAAGGTCACGGACACCATATAGTGATCCAATAGAAGCAAGGGAATCTACAAGCCCTCCTTCACTGAGTAATCATTTAAACTCAGTTTTTCTCACACTGTGTAGCTCTTGCTTTAGCTACATCTTTTAAGCTTGGGCGTTTGTCATATACATCTTCAACATGGTGTCCCAAGCCTCCTTAAGCGTTTATGCATCCTGTATATGCACAATCATAGAATCTATCACACTGATAGATGATAAGTATAGTACCTTTTTGGCTCTTTCATGCCATGCTTTATATGCTTTTACTTGTTAAGGGGTGGGATTTTCTTCACCAATCTCTAGCTCCTTTTCATTCACCTGTGTTGATCTCCGAATATTCTTTTCCCATAAGAAAATTAGTCATCCTGAATGCTTTGAAGTTATTCTTATCCATCTTCTTGCTCACCCTTTGTGACAAGCTATATAATGAAAGAGATAGACTTTAGAGGGGATTCCTAAACACATGAAAGGGGAATACTCCCAATTTGTGATCAAGAACTTTATGGGCAATGATATTAAATGAAGCTTTTATCTTTTATAAATTTGTCCATGTTGAAAGAGGGGATAATCAAAGGGCTAAATGAAATAGCAACTCTAAATTTGACTTCTCTCAAAGTCCTTACTCTGACATAGGATGGCTAGAGCTCCAAGGCATGCAACATTACTTGGATGAAGGTTGTTTTACCCATAGACTAAATGTAACAAAAGAAAAGGCTTACAAGAAGAGCTCACCCTTTTACCATTTTGGGTGACATTCTCTATAGGCAAGGTAAGGATACGGTTCTCAGTGGGGTGGTGAGTCTTAAGGAATCTAAATAGGTTATAAAAATGTGCCATGAATGCTTTGAGCACTTTGCCCTTAGCTAGCACAGCTCGCAAGATCCTTAACACAAGCTATTATTGTCCTCAGCTTCACAACAAAGATGTCTATGTGAATATGGTGTTCGAGTTGTGAAATGTGCTAGTATATGGGTATTAACAATTGGTTCTTGGGCCCTTGAATCCAATTATAGAATATGGTACATTTGAAATGTGGGGATTGGATTTTGTGGGTCCTCTCTCTCATTCTTCATTACACACACACACACACACGTTTCTCATCTTTTAGAAACTCACTAAAAAATGGATACTTCTCATCTCTATATCTCTCTCTCCCACACACACACACACACACACACACACACACACACACACACACAAACACTCTCGCACATTTTAATTTGGTTGCATCCTTTATTAGTGGTGTTAATCCTTGGAAGGTTGATTCACATAACTACCATGTAACTAGTGACCATTCACATATGGCGCCTTTTAATAATAAACTATACCTAGTCTCATGCATGTGAGGTTAACTCGCCTGACGTGGATCTCATTTCTGTTAAGCCAACTCTCGCCACCTGACATGGCTTTCATTTTTTATGAGCCAGCTTTAGTTGGCTATGGTTTATGACCATGCACATAATCCGGTGGGGAGCCGATGAAGGCAGGTTATGGTTCTACAAATACGTTGGCAAGTAGTTGTGATGGTGATTTGGAAGCTTCCTTCGAGTCTACCTATATAAATGGAGCAAGGTGAGTGCTTATACACTCACTTAGCCCGTTTATTGTGGTTGTTTGCCATGTCTTGTGCTAGCATCAGCCGAGAGTTTATCCTCTCAGGTAACTCTTGTGGATTTACCTCGCATATCCTAGTTATGATTATTGAATCCCTTGATAACTATTGATGGAAACTCTATGCTTAGTACATATTTATGGGTTAGTGACTATATGGAAACCCATATTATGCTATGTCCATATTATATATGCCTCAAACTGTGTGTTGGAAATTTTTGACTTGTATTGCGTGATTGGATGATGACCTTTGGGGAATCCTACACATGATGAACATCTGATTTCAGATAATATACATGCTGATTTTTTGTAAATGGTTTCTCAGTTTTTATGCCTTAGACAAGTCTAAGTTATTTTTTGGAAAAATTTATTAGTCTTTATGCTAGAATCAAGTATAACTATTTAAATTTAATTGAGGATACAAGGCTGTGCATATCTTTTCCTATGAATATCAAGTCACGATGCTATGTTGGTCTTGTTAAGCATTCTGTTTTTTTTTTTAAAATTAACTAGGGATGAGCACGGCTCATAATACGTATTTAATATCATTTATCATATATTTTTGGTTTTTTTTAATGTGTGATGATCCTTTAAATCTTTTATGATTAATACCAACTGTTTAAGTAGTAAATGTAGATTGATCTAGGCATATAGAGATATATCCTTAAGCTAATTCAGGCCCAAATCTCATTCACATGGATTGATAAAACACCAAATATGGATGCGCATTCCTTTTTCCTTAATCTACGGTGCCTAGCATACTATTAATAAGCTTATGTCTAGTCATGCATGGCTGATGGTACTCAATGCTGATTGAATAAACTGATACATTAGCATTATGCGGACTCTGGAAATTTTATTAGGCCTCAATATAGGCCAAAGAATTTGTCAATATAACTCACAATTTGAGAACTTAACCCTCGGTTTAGTTAGATAAGGGGAGGTCATGTGTACATGTATATAGCTTCTCTTGTCAAAATAGGGTCGCCCGAAAGCCGCCATTAGAACGTATTTCTTAATACTACTAATATGTAGAGACAATTATGAATTTTTTACATATAGGTGGATTTCTAAATGCATGCAAAAAGATATCCTAAGACAAGCTTAACATGACTACCAATCCTCTGAATAATATGTGGATTGTTGTGATATTTCTAGGGATTATCTTTAGAGATACCCAAGTGCTTATACCTTGATAGGCTGTAACAAATAAATTTAATTTATTCTGCTGATATGATTGGAGATATCTATTGGTTCTTTTGGGATTACTAAGAAGCTAGTTGTTTTTTCATATAAGAGGAAACAATATTGGATCTCTTTATAGAGATGACTAGGTAGCCAATTATCTTCTAATTTTTGAATTATCCCTTTACTTTGGGATGATACCATATTCTAGACATATTAAGGGGAAGGATCTCGTCACTGCATAAACTATAGGCTATTTTGGGTGACATCTATAACATGTGATAGGTCCTTTGACACCTGCAAGACACACACAGGCTAACTCTGTTTGTCTGTTTGGATGGATGTAGGTAACAGGATCTATTCTCTCAAAATATTTTCGCAGTTTATGCTCTACAATAAAAAATTCCTTTTCACTTAATGGAGTCACTGGCTCCGCGTACTTGTAACATGATTATTGTACACAAATCTATTGTTATATAATCATGTTTAATGTTTTAACTGGTCAAGTTGGATAAGGTTCTTGGAGTTTTTCTGATTGCTAATGTAGAAGACTGACAACACACACATATGGATAATATTTTTTGCGAGTTTTCGTGTGCGAGATTTTTAAAAAATTTACAAGTTTTTTTGAACTCTAGATCATTGGAGGAAATTTTTAAAAGAAAGAAGAAGTACACTTTTAAAAAGGAGGGCTTAAGGAGTCCAAAAATTCCATCATTCAATTTAAAACTTTTTTTAGGTGTAGAGTTTGGCACTTTTTTTTAGGTGTAGAGTTTGGCACTTTTGACACTCGAAATGAACCCAAAAGGCCCAAAAATGGTAGAATTAATTGTAAACACGCCTATGTTCCGACCATCTCTCTTCGGATGTTCAGGAAAGGCGGTGATGTTAGCTCATGCCAACACTGATGGTCTAGGGGCTGGCAGCACCACCCTTTCTTGAACATTAAAGCCACAGATAGATGGTCAAAACATAGGCATGTTTACAGTCGATGCTACCATTTGGGCCTTTTGAGCTCATTTTTTATGTCAAAAGTACCAAATTTTACAATAAAAAAAAGTTTTGAATCTAATGTATGTATTTAAGCCCCTTAGAGTCCCCTTTTTCTCTTAAATTGTGTAACCCCTAAAATAATGTAGGTTATGTGCCAGTCCAATCGTTAATCGCTCATCACGGGCATCTGATTGCTTCATAAAGTGCAATCGTTTATATGGTCAATCGCCAAGAGGTCTAGTTGTCAAATTATCGGGAGTTTGATCATCAACAACTAGTCTAATTGAGGATCACATTAGAGAGTTCAATCATCATCGGCGGCGAGTCCAATCATTGGAGAGTTCGATTGTAACATCGAGGAGTCTTTGATCATCGTCAATCCAAGAAGTCCAATCATTGATCCTATTGAATTCCAAAGGCATTAAAATTTTATAAAAACAGCTAGTGTAGGGGATTTTGACCATAATCTCAGACTCTGACCTACTAAATCTTGAAGAAAAGCCATAAAAATATACAACCTTCTAAAAACACCAAAAACATTAGAAAATCAAGAAAAATTACGAAAATAACAATCAATTATCAATAAGGCCATAAAAATATAAAAAAGCAGAGAAAACCCAAAACATTAGAAAAGTAAGAAAAACCATAAAAAGAATCCTAGTGATGTTGGCATTACTTAAGTGCTTATGCATTTATGTTTAGGATGAACCATTGTGACTTCATACTTGAACCCAACATTTGAGCACGAAACATTATTGTACATGCCAACACTTGGGAGTGGGACATGAACAAGAGTCGATCTAACTACCCTCTAGATTTTGGTTTGGAAGCAAACAAGGAATCCCTCACAATAGAGAATACCATATCAAGATTATGGAGCATTAGCCCAATTCAGTGTCCAAACATGAAAATGGCTAAATGAGACCCTAGAAAGTCATCAGAAGGAGCCAAAGGCCCCAAGACCAATGGGTGAGAGAAGGGCCATGAGCGGATAAGCTAGAGGCCAAACCAATAAACTAGGAACCAATGAAGCATACATTTTATAACGTTATAGCTTCCATACAACTAACCAAGTGCCCATCTTCATTGATACAAATGGGATACTCTTGGAGAGATGGACAATGCCATAAGTGCATAAAATTGAGTCAGACCTCTAGGGACAACCCGCGAGTGGTATTGTCAACTAGTGGGGGAAAAATAGGAGTTCTATCTAGATTTTAACAGGATGATGTATATCCCAACAAGGGACACTGAGAAGGTTAGACCTTTAGCCATGGCCATTGAGATAAAGGCCTAGAAGATTACAAGAAGCTACCAGAGCTCAAATAAAGCTATTAAGGACTCATATCCCTAATGTAATTAATAGATTCTTCTTAAGGAGGCTTAGAGTTGACAATGAAGGAATGATGTTGTATTATGAGGATGCCTCATGCAACCTCTACATAATCACAGATATTCCTAGGGACATACATGGATCTTTTCAATTCCCTAAAGTACCCCTAGTGAAGAGCAAGTGTTACCAATAAGCCATGCATTAAACGACATATGTGCTGACAAAGAAGGTAACACACATACCATAAGACTTGCTGAGGAGGTAAGAAATAAAGAATGCTTTTTTTGGTGAGTAATTACATGCGAGCAGCTTTACGAAATTGGTGAGTGGTTGAAATCATAACACATAGGTACCTCTTATTCCCTACTCTCTTTCACTGCCTCTCACTCTCTCTCTCACACACACAATTCACATGTAGACTCTCTTGGCAAGATATTGATAAAAAAGTCACAATCTCACTCTCAAGTAAGTGTGCTTGGTTGAAATCGTAACACATAGGACATTTATCTCTCTCTCTCTCTCTCTCTCTCTCTCTCTCTCTCTCTCTTTGTGTGTGTGTGTGTGTGTGTGTGTGGATAGTGACGCATGTAAACACCAACACATTTCACACTTTTGCAAGATATTTCACATGTAACACATAGGACATCTCTCTCTCTCTCTCTCTCTCTCTCACACACACACACACACACACACACAATATTGACATGTAAACACCAAACACGTTTCACACTTTTGCAAGTATTTCACATGTAACACATAGGACATTTCTCTCTCTCTCTCTCTCTCTCTCGGGATATTGATGCATGTAAATACTAACACATTTCACACTTTTGCAAGTATTTCACATATAATACATAGGACATTTATCTCTCTCTTTCACTCTCTCTCCCTCTCAAAATATTGACATATGTACACCAACACATTTCACACTTTTTTCAAGATATTGATCAAAGTCTCTTCCATACATGAGAGAATGAATACAAAATCCATGGAAAACATTAATAAATATTTTTGGCAACCAATGACACGTTCATCTCCATGACTCACATTCCATGTGAGTCACCAGCACTACTTGAAGTTGCATGATCTTGCTGGTTTGTATTGGGTCGTGGAGGTCCCCCCCAATCTGGATAATGATATGGGTTGGTCATGTTAGGCTGTGGTATACCATAAGGGTATGGCATCATTGTTGGTGTTATTTCTACTCCTGGTGGTGGTGGATAATAAGCAAGTTGTCAGGCTGTATTAGTAGCTCCAGGTGGTGGTGGATAGTAAGAAAGTTGTCGAGTTATAGAGGTAGCACTGCATGGTACATATGAAGCATGCCCGCTGAATATTTTTCTTGGATTCTTTACCTTGAAACCACGTGGAACCCAGGTCTATGGGCACATCTTGCAAATGAGCCAACTCCTGATTATGGCACAGCCAATCATTTTCTATGCTTATACAATGTCGACGAAGCTCCTTGCATACTTTAGCCATGACACTAGTACCTCTTCAAAGCAATCAAGTACTAGTACCTCTTTAAAGCAATCAAGTACTAGTACCTCTTTAAAGCAATCAAGTACTAGTTCTCCCTCCATTGTGAAAGTTCCAAGGAGCCACCTGCTAAAATGAAGTAAAACTTAAGATCAATGTCTTACATTGTATCAAATCATTACCAATAAAAAGGGAGTACTGTTTATTCTTTACCTTCTTGCAATCTCAATGGGTCGCTTAGCTACACCCCGTAGTGGTTGATTATTTGTCTCTCTAATATGAGTGGCACGCCTTCCTTTTAGGTGAAGTGACTCACTTAGAAGGTCGGTGTGTAGTGTGTAAACCTAGAGGTCGTAGAGCAAATGCATCCTTACCATTCACTCTCATATATGTTGGAGTGGTGGGTGTCCAACAAACACCCCAATAATTAATATTATTACTTGAACACTCATGACATACACCTCGTTTGTTTTAATAATGATTTAGAGTTTGCTTTTAATTTCTCAATACTAGAAGAAAAGAAAGTGGTGGTTCATACCTCTTCAAAATCTATCTCGTAGGAGCAACGCTAACTCTCTTGCAACTCCAGATATAAAGTGATATAAAGTGTGTTGTAGAGCAAGATCATGCGCTCCAACTATCTCCACCACGTCACAAAAATGATCACCGATGCAAGTGGTTACAAAGGTTCCATCCTCTCTTAAGAACTCATTGGCAAATACATATGCAGCCTCAACAAGCTCGTTCTTCCAAACGTTCCAGTGTGGGACTAGTTGAGTGTCCTTATTTATAGGCAACCTTGTTGGAAAATCTTCCCACACCATTGAACATCCTCCCAAAGATGATTGCTGGCTCCCTATATTTATGGACTTGTTCAAGCCCCCAACACACTTTGCCAGCCTATTGTAATACATGGGAGTTAAGTTAATATTAGAATCATGTTGGAACTAGAAATAGTTATGTTCAAAATACAAGTTGGGGATTTCATGCACTTACTGTAAGATATTTCTCCCAATTATATTGTCGGCTATATCAGTGATGGTTCCCAAAATATCCATGTGCTTCAGTGATATATTTCGAAATACTTGTATACAAAAAAACATAACATGGTTACATAATTAAACACATGCTTTAAAGAAAATGATTAGAACAGCTATAAAATAAGGTTAGTGACCATTACTACTTGGAGGACAGTCTGAACTAGCTGTGTCATTGTCGTCATCCTCCTCCACCTCCTCATCTTCCCTATGATCATCCTCCTCTTCCTTGTCATTACTACTTGGAGGACGGTCTGAACTAGCTGTGTCATTGCCGTCATCCTCCTCCACCTCCTCATCTTCCCTATGATCATCCTCCTCTTCCTTGTCATTATCCTTCTCGTCTTCGCTTATAACCTTTCTTTTTTGGGTGACTTTCTTCCTTTTTGGGGACCAATTCTCTCTACATTTGACTTGCCACCTTTTTTTTGTGCCAAGATTAGTTACACCTTTGTCTTGCTGACTTGCATCTTTTGCGACATTTGTAGGCAATGCTTCCCCACTTCCTGCGCCCTTGGTTACACCTTTCTTGACACACCAAAGCCTATACGTTGCTTAGATCCCTTAGCTCTAGACTGCTTAGGTTGATGTAGACCTGTTTCACAAAATTACATCAAACAAATGGATAAAATGGAGAAAGGCATGCAATATGTCACATGGAGTAAGGAATTTGGCTACACCTTTCCACAAGGCCACCTCATTGGGGGGTATGTCCCATTGGCATAATCTAACCACCATGGGCACAAACTCCAGACCTCATTTCTTGCAAGTTCTTCTATCCAGATTTCTGGATATATTCCATTATCCTCAATCTCCTCTCAACACCCTCTCATATGTGGGATGACGAGGTTCAAGGAAAGAAACTATGTCCATCTCAAAACCCACCACCTGGTAATAAATAAGATAAGTAGTCTTATTAGCATACCTATACCTGGTGCACAAGCTCGTAGAATGAGATGTTATGTTGATTGCATACCTATAAATACTACGTCTTGCTGTACACATGAGGTGTGGCTGAGCTGATGCTGTGATCGAAGACCACATTGCTTTTTGCCAAGACACAAATACAGTGTCGAAGTGTTTTGCCCTACAATCGCTCAAATAATCTTTCAAGGACATTATTCCCTTTGATTCTCCTTCTGTATATGAACCTTTTGCAAGATTGGATTCTCTTTTTCCATTTTGCACTTCATATCAAGAGATGTGGTTATTAAGTGATACCAATATATGTGCTTGTTGAAGAACGGACATAATGTAAGTTCTCCACATTGTATACGTGCAATCTTCATGTTATTCTCTCCTTTAGAAATTATTTGGAGCAACTTGCTCTTTCTACACAAATAGAGCAGCCATACATTACACTCACATACATTATTTAAACTAACTTGCTCTTCTTACATAGTAGACTAGACTTACTCATTTGGAGGCAAGCTGGAGCAGGCAATGAGTTGCAGCTTCTCTATTGTGAATTGTTGCTGTTTCTTATGCCAATCTTGGTACTTAAATATAATATCAAAGACATCATTTCCATAAGCAGGATTTGACATGGTTGTGAATGTGTATACTTTTTCAAAATGAAAATCAACTTTGTTTCCTTCAAGTAATTCTGGTACACCTAGATTCTTCTATTGGCTGCTCTCTCCTCATCCACTACATCCTCAATAATTACCTCATCAAAAGGTTGATTTGCAAGATGATTTTGCACTTACAAAGGCTGAATTTCACCACTTGGTTGAGCATTCAATTGCTCTACATAATGGCTGCCCTCCATTAAACAAAGGTAGGAGCGAATTAAACATGTCCTGTGAGCATACATTCTACTGTTTTTTGCATGAAAGCATGGGTTGAACTGAGTTTTTAAAAAAACAACATCTCTACTTACCAAAATCCGCTTTGAGGTCGGATGGTCATTGTTAAGTAGCTAATGTAACTACATAGTAAAAAAAATAGGGGCAGACTAGGGAGTCTACACAGGACTCCCCAGTCTGTTCCAACTCTTTTTTTTCGAATGTAGACACTGTAAAACTAACATAACTTCAGGTCCTACTCATTGTCATGGACAAGTGTAATGTAAAACTTCACAAATACAAAAAAAGGACAATTACAATTCATGGTTTTAAGAATGCAAAATTAAATTACAATACTTGGTGGAGGTCTTGATGTATTCGGTGCAGAGTTCTTTGTCAATGCTTCTTGGGAGGATTTGTGCCATTCTCCCCAAGCCTACCTTTTCTAGCTCCACTTTTACTTCAGCCTCTTCTAGAATTTGGAGGTACTATGGGCTGTGGTAATGTAGGGTGACCTTTGCATGGGCCGTAAGGGCTTCTTTGCTGATGATGGCCCCATGGAAGGCTTGGGCATAAGAGCCCAAAAAATTCAACCTTTGGAACCCGCACTGGTTTCTTTTTCTGACTTGCGTCATCTTGTAATTACAAAATCAAGATGAAAAATTACAAGAAAATTGGAGCTAAAGAAGTATAATGTCTTTGACACAAATATTAGTGGTATGCACAAATATTACCTGAAAAATAAATTGGGATAATAGTGCCATTAGGACACTGAACCAACTCGGGTTGGCTGCTTTTTTATTATTGCAAGCAACTACTATGGTTGCCCACTTCTGTTCATTCTCTATTAGCTTCTGTAGTAGTAGAGTATTTGGATTTGCAAGACCAAAACGTTGCATAAGAAAAATATCATGGCTTGGCGTGTGTGGAATATGCACACGAGTCACCTTGATGTGATTAAAAAAAAAACAAGTAACATCTTCAGAGAGAATACTTGCATACAAGACATTGAATCTCTTGTTGAACTTGCAAAATATTTATATATTGTTAAGGTTTGCAAGGTTCATTAATAACTCAGACTCTTCTTCCTTTTTCAAGCAAATGACTCAGACTCTTCTTCCTTTTTCAAGCAAATGACACGACCCGAACGCGAGGATACATCTCCTTTGTATAACCATTCTATGTATCTAAGAAAAAGAATAAATTTTTATAGGAGCTGTCAAGGAAATTTGAAAACATTTCAAAGAAATAAGTGCGGTTTAACTTACTTATTTGCATGTATTGAAGCCACGACACAAGTCTATGGTTTCCATCCCAAATAACTAAATTCTTCCTTGCAAGGTAAGCCCACTTTTGTGTTTCTTTGAGCCTTTCATCAAACATATTTGATTGTTGCCACTAATACCCATTTTCCATGTCAGGTTCTTAGGGTTATGTTCTTGGGGGGGCTTTCTTGGGAAAACTCTAAAAAACAATGAACTCTCCCATCGATGGCACATAACCGTGCCTGTTGAAGCTCTTTTCAAGTTCCAAAAGATGGTCGTCTTTAGTAGTTCAAATGGATGGATTCACACAAATCCTGTTCAATGGTATAGGTGGAAGTCTCACATCGATGAAGTGTGAAGATAACTAGTCCTTCAACATCTCAATTTGCACTAGCCTCCCAAAATTTACAGGTAGGGAGGCAAGTTCTTGTCCTCCTCTTCCATCAATTGCTTGACAACTCTTTTTCGAGAGTTTTGTGGGGTAGAGGAGCCTGCTACAATAGTTTCTTAGACCATATTTGCACAATCTCACTTGGCCCTACATTTTCTATGCTCTTGGACAATGTCAGTTTTGAGAAACGTTAATGACATCCGATTGTTGATGAGCTTTTCAAGATCAGGTTGATGAAGCCATTCTACAACATACAACATTGCAAATGAGTTTAACATTTTATAGTATACAACATTGCAAATGAGTTTGAGAGAGAGATAATCTCTTTTACAATGTGTGTATCATATGCATTTGTGTTTTTCTTTGTGTTTTGTGGGGGTCCGGAGAGATGCATGCAAGAAGAGAGAGAGAGAGAGAGAGAGAGAGAGAGAGAGAGAGAGTTTCCTTTACAATGTGTGTAAAAAGATAGAGAGAGAGAATTGACTTTACAAAGAGTGCAAGACTTCGTGGGGGGGAGAGACGCATGCAAGAATTTAAATTGAAAAACAAAAAAGTCTTTATGAGAATGTCACCTCCTTGTTCGTGATGGTAGTAAATAGAATGAAAATGGCATGAAGTTGGCTTTCTAACCATGGTTAAATCTAGGGTATGATATGCAAACTAGGTGTTTCAATAGGAGGGGCCATTGTAACTTGGTGTGTATTCCTTATTTGCTTGCTTATTTAGAGAGAGAGAGAGAGAGAGAGAGAGAGAGAGAGAGAGAGAGAGAGATTAAAGTTAATGCAGGTGCTAGTCCAAGGAAGGTGCACATGTGTGTTACCAAGGAGTTGGTGCTAACTTCATTAGTCTGAGAAGGAGATCAAGGACATGAGCTTGGAGATAAAGAATTCAATAATGTGCTAGAAGAGCTCAGCCTGCTATAGTTGAGAACAAGTGGTGAGTTAAATTAGATAAGCACTTGTTAAGGCCATATATACAAAGTGAGTAAAATTTCCTTTTTTGTAGGTTTCGAAGGTCAGTTGAGGACCACCTAAGTCATCATTTGGCTATGATGACTTGCTATGTTTGAACAGCGATTGCAATTATGACTTCTTCCATGGAAGTCAATTTCCAGGTCAAGGCAATGAAACTAAACGTTGTTTTGTTTTCAAGATGTCTACTAAAGGACCAACTTCAGGTGTCGAACTCGTTTAATAGAATGAGGCATTCAAGGAATGGTGATCTAAGAAGAGCTTGGATCCAATTTGACCACACTAGACGCATCATGGGAACTGGGTAACAATGGCTTGTCATGTTTATGATGCAAGGTAGTAACAATGGCTGCTGTAATAATGACTTTTGAATAAAAATAGTTTTTTATTATTACCTCTTTTAGCATATTGAGTTTTAATTGCAGCCTGCAAGAGCTTCCAACTATTGTAACTTTTTTGCGAGATGAAAGAGGCAGATAAGACTTCCCAAGTATTGTTTTGGGAGTGCATAAATAATGTCATGGTGACACATGGATTTGAAAAGGCTGACTTCTTGGTTTCATGGTTGCTAAAGCCTAAGAAAATTGGAATGCCATTAGAGAAGTCTACAATGAAGGATAAGAAATGAAAGCTCAGGAATGCTAATGTTTATTCCATTGGGCAACAAAGCCTAAATATACATACCACAAAGTATGTTATAAAGGACTTCCAAAGCGTGTATAAGAGCATGTGCAAGAAGTGGCAGACCGAGTCAACAAAAAAGGCTGCACTAGCTTAAGGGCGACTTATCTGACAATGGTGGCGTAGTGGAAACATAAGAGATTCAGATAAACCTGCCATGGACCTTTGGCTAAGCTCGTGGGAAGTGTGCATTGCACATTGGGAAAATTTAATGATTTTGGTATGTATAAGAATCATTGTCTTAAAAAACATTATCTTTAATGATGTTTCTAATATGTCTCTAACTATTACATAGGTGGAGAAGTGCGACGATCAGTCATGTACACCACGAACAAATGTCAGAGTCTAAACATGGAAGCTGGTTAGCTGGGGAGGGTTTCGAACAAAAAATAACACTCTATAATGCATGTCTATCAGATATGGCTAATGCTTTATTATAGAGTGCAAAGAAAAATTCATACATGATGGGCAAAACATATCAGAGAAGGTCCGTCTTGAAAAGATCATTAAGAGGAAAAATGTGCATACTCCAAGTCCCAACACAAGTTGTAAGGATAGTAAAGAGTACCATTGTAGGTACACCCATGTACAAGACCCCAACTCCTTTGACAGGTGATCAAGAATCAACCTGGCACAAGAGACAATAATGTAATGTAATTGATGTGGATGATGACGCTATAGTCATAGACTTGAGTATAATGTGCACGTGAGAGATAGGAAGTCTATTTGACGTCGTTATTTAGGAAAATACAATTCATGATGTGGACACAAGAAATGAATCGAGTGAGAAAATCATAATGGAAGCACCCATACAAGACATTGTGGGAAATTAGGAGAACTCCAAAGGGTAATAGAGTAAAGTGTTTGGGTGTTTGGGTTATATAGGTATTAGTAAGTGTGGTCGCATGATTGTAGCACGTGCAAAAGGAGTACTTTCCCCCCACACAATGTGCCTAATATATGGCCAATTTGGTTGAAGGCACAAATCTGATAGTTGAGGAGGTCAACGCATTGGTGTTGTAGGCTTTAACTTACAGAGTAAGTCGCTGGGAAGGGAGCAACAAACTCCATTGAGCTCAAGTCAACAAGAAGTGCCTATAGAAGAGACAAACACCACATGCAATGATATGTCACGAGATGGCCTTCACACAAGATAGAGAACATGCATTTTAAAAGAAGTTGCAAAAAGGATCAAGAAAGCACTAGATATTAATGCATAATTTACACAAGAGTAAATGTTTCAAACTTCCAAACATGAGGCTTTCACCATTGAGACATTTGGAGAAGGTTCTCATGTGGGAAGTTATGGTGTGCATATCAAAATGCTTTTAAGATGAGGCAGTCTAGTGGCACGAAGGAGCAAGAATCATCATTCTATAGTCGCGCAGGTAGAACGCTCAAATTGCTTTCTCATTGAACCCAATCAATGAGAAAGGATGAGGGAAAATCTCAGGGGGTCACTCATAAATATGTACGCATAGCACGTGGCTTCAAAAGAAGGGATTTTTAACATCCTTTTTTAAAACATCCTTTCTCATTGAACCCAATCAATGAAGAAAGGATGAGGGAAAATCTCAGGGGGTCACTCATAAATATGTACGCGTAGCACATGGCTTCAAAAGAAGGGATTTTTAACATCCTTTTTTAAAACATTTTTTACATACAAAAGGGTACCATTTAAAAGGGGTATTCATAGATTGAATAGAAAAAGGGGTATTCACAGATTGAATAGAAAAAGGGCATGCTTTATTCATGAAAAAATCACAGATAAGGGGTTTTTAAAGTAGGCCTTGAACGCACATGATACGGAGGGTTTACATATAGTGAATCCCAAGGGGGAAATAGTAACATCCAAAGAGAGGCAGTACCTCTTGAAAGAGCAAGGGTGGCCACTTCCTTGTAGACAAGAGTACTAGCTCAAGGAGCATGGAAAACTGAGAGACCATATAGCCACATGACCATCTAAGGATTAGAGCCTCATTTATATCCAAACTAGTGTTAAAGTTCAATAGATCAGGGGATCCCTACAACCACCTAGCTGCATTTAGACAAATTTACATGGCTGAGAGAGTAATCGATCCTAGAACTAAGATTGATGCCTTCAGATTAACCTTAGATAGAAATGCCTTGTTGTGGTTTTAAATGCTGGAAGATTCACAAAAAGGGACCATGGAAGATCTTGAGCTAGCATTTACCAGGGGCTTCTCAAAGACTAGTGTCAAGCATAACTTTATTACATAGTTGTATCAATTTACGCAACTTGAACATGAGTCTATGATGAGAGATTGTGTCAACCACCTTAAGAACGTGAATAGCAGATGCCTTGCTAAGAAAAAACCAAGCCAAACTAGGCTGATCTGATTGTTATTAAGGGTTTGAGAAGCAAACAATTACGTGATGGAGTGTATGCTAGTGTCAAGCATAGTTGTGTTAAATAGTTGTATCAATTCAAGCAACTTGAACATGAGTTTATGAGAGATTTTATCAACCACCTTAAGAACTTAAATAGCAGATGCCTTGCTAAGGAAAAACTGAGCCAAACTAGGCTGATCTCATTGTTCTTAAGGGTTTGAGAAGCAAACGTAATAGCCTCTCCTAGTAGGGAGATAGGCCATCCACATTTAGCTCCAAGATGGGAAATTACTTGGTGTGCTATTTATAGAAGTAACCATACAGTGCACGAGTAACCACTAGTCTTGGGAGAAAGAGGAAACTAGTGATGTAGATATTACAGGAGGTATGGAAATCATGAATTATCTAATTGCTGCCATGCACAATTAATGGCAATAATGATAGGAGTGCTTGCATTACTAGTAGCTCCTCAGCCCATTAGATTTACCAACCCCACTTATAGTTGGACACCACACTACTTGTATAGTATAACCCTACATTCACAAGAAACCCATTTAGAGAATATCTGATGTTCCAACTTTGGTGGTACCACCCATAGCTGACATTGTTAGGAACCACGTTGATGAGGCTAGTTAATACTGAACACATTCCAGATGAGCCCCCTAGCATGTTGGAATCCTACATTGACTATCTAGATTCAATCCATTGGAGCAGCCCACACAAAAGTGAATACCATTCATGACAACCAAGAACAATCTGATGTAGGATATGTAACAATTGACTTTCTTACTAAAAAAAGCATTCGGAAGCTTACAAACCATGGGACAGTAATGGAGCCCCTCTTGCTTGTTTTAGGTGTCAAGGACCCCACAGAGTGGCAGAATGCCCCATGAAGGATCCAAAAGTGGTAACGAAAAATATACCATGGTGTATCATGTGTGGCATAGATAACTTGATCACTGTGACTGCCGCATAAGCCTACAACTCTAAATCCATCTACTATCACAATGTACCCACCTCTAGCAAGATTTGGAAGAGTTAATGTATGCTTACAACTCTAAATCCATCTACTATCACACTGTACCCACCTCTAGCAAGTTTTGGCAGAGTCAATGTATATGAGACTTCTTCGGAAGATAGGCAAGGATTATGACTAGGGTGCAAGCCCAACTAAAGCAAGATTAGGCTAGTACTTAGTCTACGACCCAAGCATCGAAAACTTCTAAGAGCATTAAAAACAAGAAATGAGGCAAGGACCGTAGCAATAAGGGAAAAGACACATTGCCCTCCTCAAAGCTGATAAAAGTATCGAATCAACCAAGGACCTCATAAAACTCATAGGGGTAATGAGACAAGGGAAAAGGACCCAAAAGACCATAAATAGTCCCAATAGACCTATCTTGATGAAGAGAAGGGGGATGAAATAGTCTTGATAGACCTATCTTGATAGAAAGAAGGGATGAAATAGTAAGCCAAATAATCTTGGATAAAGAGAATGGATTAAATAGTCTTGACAGACCTAACATGATAGAGAGAACCCTATAACTTCAAGAGAACATTGAAAGTACTTTGTAAGCCCATAGAGAGGAACGAACAACCCTAGGGTTAAACCTAATTGATGATCCAAGCTATGTAGAAATAGAAATAATCCTTGAACCATCAATTTAACTCTCTCTGATGAATAATGTGGTGCAAGGAAAGTGAAGACACATTGATCATGATGTATCGAAACGACAAGCTTCTTGAAATGGCCAAGAAAGCCATGGAAGGGAAGTAAAACTTTAGAGATATGGAAGAATTCCTTCCCAAGAAGTTCTAATCTTAACTTGAGAGAGAAAATCTCAAGATTGAACAACACATAGGAGTTGGTGCAGTAGACCTAGCTAGAAATAGAAGGGTTGACATGACCAATTTCCATGTTTCCATAGAGAACCCATGTTACAATGTTGTTAGAGCTTGTCAGAGAGGGATTGCATGAGGGGAGTGTCTCAAGAAGAGGGGGTGAACCCAGAAGAAACACTGAAGGGGATGGAACTCAAATTTCCTGTGGCAAGCCTGAGCCTCACAAAGAGCTTGTAAATAAAACAAAAACATTGGAAGAGCTTTAGGAGCTTGCTGAAATAAAGAATATGAGGTTGTTCCATGAGCACATCATAAAATAAAGGCTCAACCAAGAGAGGCAATATGATTTGGATGTCCTTTGGAGCTAATTAGTTAACAAGGGACCAATTTCTTAAGTGACATGGTGGAGTTTCTCTTAGAAGATCTGATGGTAGTACACTGCAAGTCTTTCCCATACTATCCACAAATAAATGGACACGTTGAAAGCGCGAACAAGGTCCTATGCATTATGCTTACAAAGACAGTTGAAACATCGACAAGGATAAACTGGGAGTAGAAGCTCTCATCCATTTTATGGGCTTACAAAATTTCTTACAAAACCTTGATTGGGACTACACCATATAACCTAGTCTTTGGATTTGACACTATACTCCCACTTGAATTCAAGATCCCAACCTTGAGGGTAGCAAAGAGAATGAAATGGATGGGTAATAAGTAGTCTGAACGACTCGTAGAGCTTGAGAAACTTGATGAAGCAAGGCTACACTCAGTGGTGGGCATGTATGCTGAGAAAAAGAGAAGGAAAAGGTCTCAAATTCCAACTTGTGCAATTGAAAAGTGAGGCCCTCTCTCTCTATTTTTGGATTATTTATATAATTTTTAAATTAAAATAAAAATCCAAAATAAAGTTTAGATAAACTCTAGCCAAGGCTCCAAAGCCTCATTTAGAAGGTGCCATCTTTCATTTCTATGGGGTGAGAGAGTGATAACATGGAGCTCATGAGTAGTCCTAGCAAGTACATTTTCTTTCCATCTCCTTCACAAACTTCCACTTTTAGCACATATATTGAAGCGACTGGACACCCTCCTCTAGTAGACTTCAATCTTGTTGGCATCAGCATGTACATTGAGCATAGACCCCAACAACACAAAGCAAAGAACTTCAAGAGGCACAAGGAAGGCAAGATACTTTCAAGGATTTCCATATGTGATGTAAGTAGAGAATTTTGTTGTAACAAAAACTATTTGAGGTGACTAGGATTTCAAAATCAAGCAAGAATGGTAGCATTTCTTTGGGTTGAAAAGGAAGAGACTTGCACAAACAAAATTTCTTCTTGAGGACTTCAGTAGCCTCCTCCTCCTCAGCATCAACTACTTTGTTGGTGATATGGTGGTGTGTAGAGAAAGCTTCGTGAAAGTGTTTGCCCTTGGAAATTTAAGAATGGGGAAAATAATTTCAAGCAGATGACTTAAGGAGTTTCAAGTAGCTTTTAGTTCACAACAAGAAACACCGCAACTTTTATTATTAAGGCAATGGCTTGAAACTTTTGTATTACTCAATGGGGAAGTCCTTCCAAATTCGAAATTCACTCATTTTCTTGATAGTTTCACAAAGAAAGAAGTCTACAATATCTATGTAGATTCGTTCAAGGAGAGTATGAGAGAGGTTCTCCCCCTACCCTCATTCTTGAGAGTTTGGAGTAATATTTCTCTCATGTGAAAATTCCTAAGAAGAATAGTGAAAGATCCCTACCCCCTCTGTGCAACGAATTCTGGGGTGCTAGCAGTGGAAGTAGCACTTCTTGCGCAGGGCAGAGCCTCTCACTTGGAGCCTCGCCCACGAATATCCGGACAAGAGATTAATCCCTCGGTTCTTCCAAAACCAAACCCAGAAAAACTTCCCTTGCCCAGAAAGCACGAGCGATTCCTCTGGGATAATTTTATTCTAACGTAGTCAAGGTCTTCATTAACCAAACTGATCCGACCGAACCTGTAAGTCTCATGGTCAGATCACGGAAGAGACTTGCACTTGGATCATAGAGACCAATGCTTTTTTCCTCTGTCTCAAGAGGCACAGTTGTTGATTCTTTTCCATAGAATAAGGACTATCTGGGATTTACTTCATCTATCGTAACATAACAGAATTGAGTCTCATTTAGGGATCCATCAGTCCAGCCAATCCCATGGGTTAGTCAACCGCCCAACCATTGTAGTGATAGGATCCATTTAGGAATTTGGTTATGTTTTGCCCCGGGTACCAAGAAAAAGAGTTCCTAGGCCCCCTAGCTAGCCGACGTTTCAAGCAAACTTCAAGATAGTCACACCACTTACACACGCAATATGAAATTGCATGTTTCACAGATTCAACTGTCTTTAAAACATTCTTTTAATGAAACCATAGTATCATTGATCTCATAATCCTGTAAAATATCTAGCTTGAATTCTAATTTCCAATCATTCCTTCATCGGTGTACCTATGGCATCATTGGCAACTAGAACGCTCACCACCTGTTCACTCAGGGGCCTTTTCAATAGTTCCTAGCTCATAGTGCCCGTAAATATACTCACATAAGAAAATCTAGATGGACTCTCCGAAGATCAGTAAGATCAACCAACAGATCCATATAAAAGAGTCATGGACTCATCTGTTGAGGACCAGCAATGCCAATCAACCAGATCCATGCCCGAGTTCAAAAAACAACTCCAACTCCTTGTTCCATTTTCTTCCTCGACACACGCGTGGGTATCTTCAGCGACCCAGAGCCAAAGCACTGTATGGTCAGCACCCTCTAGGCTCCTTCGCAGGTCACCTAGTGCTTCACTCATAGGCCGCTTCCTTGGTCCCTCATCCACCGTACCGGAATAGCATTTAAATCGAACCGAGGCTGGTTAAGACCTCGGTCGACCTTGCTACGTGAGATGTCCTCCATTGACTCTCCATCAGCTGTTGCAACTTTAACACTTAGATCTCCACACAACCTTATTCATAAGATGGTCAAAATGCTTCCCCAGTATTCTTGACATAAAATAGTCGTTTAAAAACAGGTTTCATAAATACAGTTTCTAACGAACTCTCATAATTCCACATTGTTCCACATCATTTCTCGTTATTCCACATTCTTCTACATCAATTCACATTGCTTATTCCACATCCAGTCATACGTATTCCCATCGTCCTTCACCCATTCTCATCCAATCATATCATATTACATCTCATCACATCTATCCACATCTATCCTCATCACATCATGTCACAACATATCCATATCACATCTCATCCATTCATATCACATCACATCCATCTATATTTTTCAGATCCACATCACATCCATATATCATCACATCACGTTCACATCTATTTACATCACTTCACATCCATTTACATCTACCCAAGTCCACATCACATCACATCTCATCTATCCACATCATATCTCATCCATTCATATCTAACCAGATCCACATCACATCACATCCATTCACATCCCACATTCATTCACATCACATCTCATCTACATCTTATCACTCTCATTCACATTCATCCACATCACATCACATTCATTCCATCCACATTACATCACATCCACATCTATCCATATCACACCACATCCATTCACAGCTCATCACATTCATCCACATCCATTCATTCATTCACATGCACATCTATCACATCACATCTCATTCTCATCCATTTTCATCACATCACATCCTTTCACATATCATCACATCTCATTCACATCTCATCATATTCACATCCACATCCATTTACATATATCATCACATCTCATCCACATCTCCTCACATTCACATCCACATCCATTTACATCACATCACATCTCATCCACATCTCATCACATTCACTCACATCTCATCACATCACATTCACATCTCCTCTTATCACATTCACATCTCATTTAATCACATCGCATCCATTTACATCACATCACATCTCATCACATCCACTCACACTCATCACATCACATTCACATCTTATCACATCACATTCACATCTCCTCTTATCACATTCACATCTTATCACATCACATTCACATTCACATCTCATTTAATCACATCGCATCCATTTACATCCCATCGCATCCATTTACATCCCATCATTACATTCATTCAGATCCACATCACATCTTATCACATCCACTTTTAGTACCATTTTCTACTTTTGATACTGATAGGACTTTTCTAAGTTTTTGCCAATTGCTTGGCCTAGTTAAAGGTACTTTTTCTCGATCATCCCATTGAATCTACATATTAGAGTGTTGCTGAAGGTTTAAAAAGGAAAAATAAACCTTACTAGAATTGAATAGTAAAAACTCAGAAAGAGGATTTACATATTGTATTTTCATTCCTTAAGCTTCATTAATGAGAACTAAATCTAAACTTCTGTTTACTCATTGGATCCTCGATCCTCCCAGGGATTCCAGATTCTCTTTTCTGAATAAGAATTATCCAAGTTTTCTCGATGGATATTTTCATATTCTTTCTCAAATTTCTCAAGTAAAATATATTCAATATTCTTCTTTTCGAGTAAAAGATTCATGGGATTTACAAAAATCAATTCTACCCATATTTTCCAATAAAAATAATAATACTCAAAATTCCACTTTTGATAAACTCATAATTTGGATTATGCCAAAAATTCCTCTTTTTCCATTTAATTACTTGGATCTCAATTATCATGGGAATTCCTCTTTTTGCATAAAAATAAATTTACCAAAAAATCTTATTTTACCATTTAATTACTTGGATCTCAAATATCATGAGAATTCCAATTTTTGTATAAATTTACTAAAATTTACTCTTTTCTCATAATCAATTAATTATGCATAATTATAAAAAAAATTCTTTTTCATGAATATGATGAAAATCATTCTTTTTGCATAGGATGTCCAATCCTAGAATATGGTAGGAAGTCCTCTTTTAGCATTATGCATAAAAATAAGATATGTATTATTTTTTAAAAATTTTGCCATAGCTTTGCTACTATTACTGATAATTCTCAAATTTTTTCTAAAGAATAAAAGCTTGTAATGAAAATATGATAGTAGTTCCTCTTTTATGCTTAAAATCAAACTATGAATTTAAATCATAATTTTAACCATAAAATTAAACATAACTATGATTATCCCACTAGATTAAGCTAATTTCAACATTCCTCTTTTCCCAAATTGTTAGGATAATCCATTTCTCATTTAGAATGAATTAGAGTAGTTTTTAACTACTCAAAAATAATCTAAAAGAATTTACTATTATTTTAATAGTACATAATCATGAAAATATCATTTTATTAATGTCTAGCTTATCAAGCCTAGAGTTTAGCTTTGAATTAAGAGACTATCATTGAGAAGCATCCTTTTTCAAGGGATTTAGCCATAAAGATGGCTATTCTTTTAGAGAGAGAGAGAGAGAGAGAGAGAGAGAGAGAGAAGAGAGAGAGAGAGAGAGAGAGAGAGAGAGAGAGAGAGAGAGAGAGAGAGTATTACAAATAAGCATAAAGATTAACTTTCTCTTAATTAAATATTAAGACTTTAAGGAAAAGCTTGATTTGAATTAAAACAATCATTTAGAAGGCTTCTCAAGCTTTGGTATAGCTCCAATATTTTATTGCAAATGAATGAGGATCTATTTATAGGTGAGGGAGGCCACTAACCAAGTCCAACTGGGTTCTAGAATTTTTCAGGTTCAATTTGACTCAATTTGGACAAGATTTGGACCAGTTTGGCTTCCTTTTTGATTTGGTTTGATCCAAGAGAGAGGAGAGATAAAAATATCATATTTTTTTTGAATTAAAAACCCTTCCACACATGTGAAAGAGCCGCCTACCTCCAGAGTCCCCCTTTCCTTACCAAGGTGTCAAAAATGCATCATTATTTCAAAATATCTCATTTTTTAAGTAATATCTCATAATTTTTAACTAATAAACCTCGTACTCAGTCAACTCTTCATCTTATGTGAGCATTTACTCATTTTTGGGTATTTTCTTTTATTCTTTTGAATTTATCTCATCCCAACACTTGGATTAATCTAGTTGGCCCATTGGAACCTTAATTGGACCATAATCCAAAAATTTCTGAAAATGTAGACCCTTAGGCTAAGGTCCCTTATACGATTTTCAATTAATTCCTATTGGAAAGTTCATTTTGAACTTCTATTTCAGGGGACTTCATTTTAGACACTAGGAGAATTTTTATATCCAAAGATATCTCAATTTTGGATTATCTCTCACTAGACATTTTCTCTCTCTAGGCCAAAACATAGTAAAACAAGATCTTTCTTCTATTTCAGAGAAGGGAATAATTTACAAGAACACAAGGGGAGGTTCTTACACCTTTACACCTCAAAAGCTAGAGGGAGAAATCTTACAAATAGGATAGATGTTTGTCAAATTTGTGCAGAGTTGAAAGCAAAAAGAGACATTGAAAAGACCAATGAAGATAAGGGTGAGTACATTAAGTTGTCCAAAGAATTTTTTATGATGTGTTTAAGCTACATACTTTAAATTATGAAACTATTCTCATCTTTTGTGCATTTTCTCATACATTACAAATCTAATTTTAAAAGCTTCACCTATTCTCTACTTGCAACTTGACAACACAAGTAGAGAGAACAAAAATCAAGTTCTACTTGTGTACTTGAACATGTTAGTGCACAAAAGTATTTTAAAGAAGATTATACTTAGGTTCTTATTGGTGGGACACACCCATGATTAGATTGATCAGATTTTCTTTAGACTCCTCCATCAAACTTACAAAGAAAAGTGCATTTGATCTTCATAGATTTGCAATGTGCTACAAAGATGCATACATTCCAATGCCTAGCATTGATGTAATTGAGGGGACATATTTTTAGATCATATGCAACTGGAGAAGGTATCTATGACCCATCATTTGTGCAGCTCAATGATCATAGCTTTCAGTGTCAATTTAAAACAGAGCAAAAGGAGGAAAAGACACTCATGTGGAGAAAAAAATATTCCAACTCCGAAACATGGCTCCCAAAAGAGGGACTCAAATTCTTACTATCCATTCCAACACGTAGAATAGGTTGAGCTAAGCACATGCTAATCCCTTCCACAAATGAGATAGCAAGGTATCAAAAATATAATTGTTCAATTGATTTTCTACAGTGCTTGAATGAAATTAGGGAGATAGTGTATGTTGGGCCTAGAAACTCAACTAAGCGTTGTCTACAAGAGAAAGAAATGTGGGAGGGTAATGTAAATGAGCTAGATCAGGGCAAATGATTGCAGTTCTTACTACTACTGATGGGAACAACATCCATTTGGTTGGCCAAAGTTACAAAACTTATCCATGAGGGTGATGTTGTGACTTTTGTGGAAGTACACTGGTACATAACTCTTTTAACCGATGCACTTAAGGAAAAGTATGATCTAGAGATACTTAAGCAAAGCAAAAAAGGAAAGAAAAGTGGAATTCTTCGACGTGTGGACATGCTTAATTTGCAAGATGTAGAAATTCTTGTGTACTATGGATTTGAGTTAAAAAACTTTGGACACTTGTGCCAAAAAACAAATGATATTTTAAAGCAAAAGGTCCAAGGACTCTCCTATAGTTGAATGGAAGAGTTTATTCTCCTTTGTAATTTGTCATGTTTTCCAAATTGAAGAAGAGAACTCTTTTTCCAGTAGATAATATTGGATGTTTTTGGGTTCTAGAGCAAAATGTAAGTAATGTTTTATGCATTTTTTTTCACAAGAGTGTTTTTTTAATGTTTGACATAAAAGTGTGTATTTTGTCCCCATAATTTTGAAAAAAGGTACGTTTTTGGGTTTTTTTTCCCAAAAATGGACTTGAGTTATCGTTTGCATGATTTTGTTGTCATTTTTTAGGACTCATTGTTTTGAAGAACCCATGCAGTGAACATGCAGCCTTGATATGGACCAAATACTTCCACTTTGCTGAGGTGTACCACCCTAACTTAACTTCAATTTTAAAATTATTTCTTTACTTCACTTATCTGCATTCATGGAATTAACTCAAAAACCTTATGACTGGATTGAACTCCTTTCTAATTGTCACGCTTAGAGGAACTCTAAGGCCATATTATTTCTTAGACTTAATAATGTCCCTATCTAACCATGGCTGACCTTACAATATGCCAATGGAGTATGCCAAGTACTCCCACTCAGTCTTTAGTGAACTTCAGGTGAGTCGTAGGTTTAAAAAATAATATATATATATATTTTAAAGAGACCAAGAAGATAACTATCACCATGTAGAATCCTGGCAGGACTCTTGGTTAATGGTGGTGGTACCTTGAAGCTGATGCCTTGGTTCTCATGGGATAGGACCTTGTGTTGCTAATAAGTTAATAAAAGGAAGAGGCTAAGACATTGCCGTGATCAGGAGATTCTTGGTGGTCCTTAGATGATTTTGGCAGAGGTCTCTACCATTGCCTTGGTCTTTGGGGGGTTGGTACCTTATTTCTATATATCTTTATTTACTAAAAATTAAAAAAAGTTAAAAATTAAAAACAAAAACAAAAAAATTAAAAGTCTAATCACCTTCACTCTTACCACTAAGTACATAAGGGTGTGAGTATCTTGAGATTAAACCATGTAGGCAAGTGACTAAGACGAGTTCAGGTGTATATAGGCTTATTAGTAACCTCGAAGTTACATTGGCCGTATCTTTCCTCTTTGTAGCATAAGTTAAGTTCACTGAGTCATAACCAACAAACAAACATGCATGCATATCTATTTTTCAAATCCATGTTTCATGTTATTTTTTACAAGGAGCATTTTACTAGTTGAATCGTTTTTCACATAGGTATCACGAGACTTAGCTATCTACTATCATCACCTTCCATCTTACAGGTGGCATTGACTAATCTTCATTGACAATTTTCGAGCATGAAATCTGCACCAAGAAGAGGGGCCATGTTAACCCTTTCCAAAGACCTCTATGGCATCAATGTCGGCCACCGTATCATTTTCACCTCCTTTGGGCTAGGTGCCAGAATGGCCAAAATTCACTTAAAAGCCATGCATAGTATATTCTTCATGTCTAATTGGTTTCTTGTCCATAAAAGTGCACCACAATATCAAGGAGTTTAGGTTACTACCTTTAGATGAGTGTTTACACTAGCCTAGGTGGGCTAGAGAGCTCAAGAACCTTATTTTTAAGTTTGTCTACCCAAATGGTTTAAACCCTAGAAATGAAGGAGATAAGGCAAAAGGAAAGCCTCTCATTCTCTTGTATTCTCTTATGCTAATTCAATAGAGTTCTCTTCTTCTCTACTCTCCTATGCTATTGTTTTCTTGCTTGCCACTTGCTTGTTTGAGCTCTTGTGTACTTGTTTACATATATGTGAGAGAGCGAGTGTGTGAGATTGAGTTGCAAGGAGGTTCGAGCTTCCACTGGTGTGCATCGAGCTATCGAGTGCTTATTTCGTGATGCTCTTTTGTGATGCTAACTTAGGAGGATCGACGATCCATGAGCATTCACAAGGTGAGTGACACACCCCGACGGTGCTTTACGTGTTAGACCATGGCATATTCGTTTCTCAATTGAGCTTCCACATGCTCTCAAGGGCAGTAAAGAGCATTAAAGAGCTAGAAAAATGTTGTATTGGTTATCTATGAGGGTGACAAATTTTATGATTGTGCATATACAAGATACACAAATATGTAAGAACGCTTGGGGCACCTTGGTGAAGATGTACATTACAAACACCTAAGCTCAAAAGATGTAGCCAAAGTAGGAGCTGCATAATTTGACCAGAGAAAAGCTAAGTATAAATGATTACTCAATGATAAATATTAAAGGGATTATAGATTCCCTTGCTTCTATTGGATCATCACCAATAGATAATGGGATGATATGGTGTCCGTGACCTTGAATGGTCTAAATATACTATTTTGTTTCCTAAAGAGTTAACAGAAATACCTCCATCTTGTGAAGTAGATCACAAAATAAAGCTAATTCATGAGTATAATTGAGTACAAAGAGAGCTTACAAGGTGGCTGTTCCTGAGGCCATTGAGCTTAAGGAATAATTGGGATAGCTCTTGGAATAGAATTTCATTCAGCCTAGTATCGCTATGGGGTGGATCAGTTAAAAAAGAAAAATGGAACTCTTAGATTATGCATCGATTATAGAGGCTTGAATCAGTTGGCCATAAAAAAACAAGTAACCTATCCCTAGGATAGATGAACTTTTAGATCGACTACATGGTACACAAATGTTCACAAAAATTAATATGAGATTTGGATATTATAAATCAAGATTAAGGAGAAACGTATACGAAAAATGACTTTCAACACGAGGTATGGATATTTTGAGTTTACCGTCTCGCAATGCCCTTTAGTCTCACAAATGCTATTGCTATGCTAATGCAAGAAATGTTTAGAGAGTACCTTGATGATTTTATCCTAGAATTCTTTGACAACATTTTTGTCATTCTAAAAATCTCATGATGATGAGAAACATGTATGAAAAGTTCTTGAGATTCTAAGGAGGCATAGGCTCTTTACAAAGAAGACTAATTCTTTACTAATCAAATTGAATATCTAGGACTCATTATCTCCAAGGATAGGATTTTAGCAGATCCTGCTAAAGTACAAGCGGTCATTGACTAATTTGAAGTGAAGAACATGAAAGAGGTCGGAGGATATCTAGCTCTAATAGGATGGTACATGGTCTTTATTCAAAAGTACGCTAGGATTGCCTCACCTCTATAGCTCTTCTTAAGAAATATGCACCATTCAAGTGGAACCTAATGTGCCAAAGTGCTTTAAATAAGCTTAAGCTTGCCCTAGTATTTAACCTAGTGTTGAAATTATGAAAATTTGGCAAAACTTTGAAATTAATTATTGATGTAAGTGGGCTTGTTACTATTGGGTAGAATCTTGATGTAGGATGGGAGACAAGTGGCTTATAAATCTCGTAAGTTAATATCTTACATAATTATATAGTGCATGATTTAGAACTCATGGGCAATTGTTTATGCTTTGAAGCTATGGAGACATTATCTTCTCAAATAAAGATTTACTCTGGTACTGTGACCATAAGAGTCTGAAATGGATATTCACTCAGAATGACCTCAATATGCATTAAAGAAGGTGGATGCAAAACTCGAGCTCAACTCCATCTCATGTACACCAAGCGAAGCCCTGAATCTGCAGAGCTTCTCTGTACCCAATGCTTTGGTGAAGATGTCAGCTACCTGATCCTCTGTGTGCTGACATAACAAAGGTCAAGATCTCCTGCCAAGACCTTCTCTCTGACGAAGTGGTAGTGGACTTCTATGTGCTTCGTACGAGCATGAAAGACTGGGTTCCTGGCCAACTGTATACTGCTAATGTTGTCACAGAAAATGACAACTTGTCTATCCACTGATAGACCCAAATCTGTAAGGAGCTTTCTCAACCAAGCTACCTCACATGCTGCCATAGCAGCTCCTCTGTACTCGGCCTCTGTACTCGATAGAGTAACCGTAGGCTGCTTCTTGCTGCTCCAAGTCACAGCAGCACTCCCCAAAGAAAACATGAATCCACTGGTAGATCGTCTATCTGAGATACTACCAGCCCAATCAACATCTGTGTACCCATGTACACATATCTCTGTCCTAGTCTCATAGAATAGTCCACAATGCAAAGTAGACTTCACATACCTCAGTATGTGTCTCACTGCATCCAAATGCGGTTTCGTGGAACCTGCATAAACTGACTCACCAACCCAACAGCATAGCTCAAATCTGGTCTGGTGATCGTCATGTAGATCAAACTTCCTACTATGCTCCTGTACATAGTAGGATCCTCCAAGATCTCTCCTGAATCTGCACTTAACTTGCCATTCTGATCCAATGGCACAGAAATAGGCTTACAGCCTGTCATACCATACTTGGACAACATGTCCAAGCCATACTGTCTCTGCAGTAATCCAATACCATGTGGTGACCTAATCACCTCAATGCCCAAGAAATATCTGAGCTCCCCCAGATCCTTCATCTCAAACTTCTGTCTAAGCAAGATCTTTACATCAAAGATCTCTGCATCATGGTTCCCCACCGTAATGATCAAGTCATCTACATAGATGACAACAAGCACAACTCCTCTATCACCATGTCTCACATACAATGAGAAATCTGCATTGGCTACATGAAAGCCAATAGTGACAAGATATTCAGAAATCTTGTCAGACCATGCTCTTGGTGCTTGCTTTAAGCCATACAAGGCTTTCTTCAACCTGCAAACATGCTCGGGGTGACCCACATCCTCATAACCAGGTGGCTGCAACATATACACCTCTTCTTGCAAATCCCCATGCAAGAATGCATTCTTTACATCCATCTGATGTAAAGACCATTGCTTTGACGCAGCCACTGCTATCACAACTCTCACCGTTGCCATCTTGGCAACTGGGCTGAAAGTTTCCTCATAATCAAGCCCATATGTCTGCGTATATCCTTTGGCTACCAATCTAGCCTTGTACCTGTTTATGCTTCCATCACTGTTATGTTTAACTTTGTACACCCACTTGCATCCAATGGCTTTCTTGCCTTCAGGCAATTGCACTAAATCCCAGGTTTCATTTCCATATAGTGCATCCATCTCCTCATCCATAGCTTTCTCCCAACACACATTTCCAACAGCCTCATCAATGCATGTGGGCTCTACAACCTGCACAACCTTTGCCATATATGCATAGTGATGTGCCACATAACCATCATATGTAAATCTCTGAACAGGGTTCTTCACTCTCCTTGATCTTTGCAACTTTTCATTCATGGCTTCCATAGCCTTCTTTACACCAGGTGTTCTCATAGCTGGGATCCCAAGCTCCTCATCAAGGCTCATATCTGAGCCACTAGACTCTCCATCAACATGAGAATGCCCTGCAGAAATGTCAGGCATACCAAGGGGCTCAACCACTTTCTCTTTTCCTTTACGTGATGTAGTAATCACATTTGCAGGACTGGTATTATGATGCAGCCTACCACTCCATGGTCTATCAACAGACCCACTAGATGAGGACTCTCCTGGTCCACTCAAAGACTGTGATTGCTGACCTGCATTCTGTGCAACCGCACTTCCACTCACATCAGCCCCAACAGCTTCTTTTTCAGTAGCATACCAGCTACTCATCTCATCAAAAACGACATCCCTGCTTACCCTCAACTCACGTGTAGCAGGGTTATAACACTTGTATCCCTTTTGCTCAAGGGAATATCCAATAAATACACATTTTTCAGCTTTCGGATCCAGCTTAGTTCTCAGCTCATCTGGCACATGCACATATGCAATGCATCCAAAGACTTTCAGATGAGACAAATCTGGTTTTCTGCCAGTAAACCTCTCCTCTGGAGTTACATCATGTATGGCTGCAGGTTGGAGTCCTGTTCATGATGTATACTGCTGTAGAAACAACCTCAGCCCAATAGCAATGCGGCATATTCTTCTCTTCCATCAATGCTCGTGCAATCTCAGCAATGTACCTGTTTTTTCGCTCAGCAACTCCAATTTGCTGCGGAGTGTATTTGCATGTGAACTGTCTCCGAATACCATTCTTCTTCAAAAATTCAGAGAACTCATTGGAGAAGTATTCTCCCCCTCCATCTGATCTTAGGCACTTGACATATTTTCCTGTTTGCTTTTCAACCAAAACTCTGAAATTCTGAAAGTGAGTGAACACCTCACTCTTCTCCTTCATGAAATATACCCACACTTTCCTTGTGTGGTCATCAATGAAAGTCACATAATACCTGCAGCCTCCCATAGATATGGTCTTCATAGGACCCCATACATCTGAATGCACAACATCTAGTGCATTTCTGCTCACATATCTGTTACGTGGAAACACATGCTATGTTTGCTTTCCAAATTGGCATGCTTCACAGATTTTATGCATACCTTCCACTTTAAATTTTGGCAGCTCTGTCACAATTCCTTTTGTCTGCATAGACTTCAATCTCTGCACATTCACATGTCCAATTCTTTTATGCCATATGTCTGTGTCTGCAACAATTCCTGAACCATTTGCAAACATCGCAGCACTCATTTCAGGCATGTCTACATTCAACGTAAACATTCTGCCCACTCTGTTGCCTTTTGCAACCAACCTGCACTTGTCTTTGAAATCTTCAACATAACACCCATCAGGGTTAAACCAAACCTGCAAACCCTGCTCAATCATCTGGCCAACTGAAACCAGATTCTTTGTTATGTTCGGTACATAAAGTACATCTGCAAGGTACTTCACTTTGCCATCCTGCATAGACAATGGCACATCTCCAACGTGGGCAATTGGATGAGCAGTGTCATCCCCTGTTTCCACAAAACCTGGTCTTTCTGGGTTTTTCATCTCCTTGAACCACTCCCCATGACTCGTCATGTGGTTCAAAGCACCTGAATCCACATACCATACATTATCTTTTTGTGCTGCATCAACATTTTCAGACATGGCATTCACAACATGCTGCATAACAAACAACCTTTCATTATCCTCATTATTTCTGCTTAAGGATGCATAGTTGTTTTGCTGCACTTTCCCATTTTGCATGTCAGCTTGCTTCTTATAACATTCTGACTGCACATGTCCAGGCTTACCACAATAATAGCATTCACGTGTATCATTATATTGCCTTTGCCAATTTCCACGACCTCTTTGACTCCCCCTGCCTCTGAATTTGCCTCTTCCACCTGCGTGTTGTTGTTGTTGTTGTTGATTCTGGGACTGTTGTTGTTGCTGCTGCTGCTGACCATAATTTTGATTACCTGTTCGGCCACCTCCTTGACCGCGTCCATGGCCTCCTCTACCTCGTCCTCTTCCTGAACTCGTGTAGAAGGCCTGTTGCTCTGAACTGTTTTTGCTTTGTGAAGACTGTTGGTCTTCACCCAAGCTCTTCTCTTCGATAATCAGCATAGACACCAAATCTGTAAAGTTGGGAATGTTTTCCTGAGTCTGAATGGACGTCTTGAACGCCTTGTATTGTGGCCCAAGACCACGTAGACAGACCTCCACCTTATCATCATCATCATCTACTGACACACCAATAGATACAAGGGATTCCACAAGACTGTCGGCCACCTCCTTGACCGCGTCCACGGCCTCCTCTACCTCGTCCTCTTCCTGAACTCGTGTAGAAGGCCTGTTGCTCTGAACTGTTTTTGCTTTGTGAAGACTGTTGGTCTTCACCCAAGCTCTTCTCTTCGATAATCAGCATAGACACCAAATCTGTAAAGTTGGGAATGTTTTCCCGAGTCTGAATGGACGTCTTGAACGCCTTGTATTGTGGCCCAAGACCACGTAGACAGACCTCCACCTTATCATCATCATCTACTGACACACCAAGAGATGCAAGGGATTCCACAATACCCTTTATCTTCAGCGCATAGTCATTCACAGACATGCTTTTTTTCTCCACAGTATGAAGTTCATTCTTCAACTGTATCTTACGTGCCTTGGTATTTGTTTCATAGAGCTTTACCAAGGTGTCCCACGCCTCCTTGGGGGACTTGGCATCCTTAATGTGCCCAATCATGGTGTCCTGTATACTAATGGAGAGCCAATACATAACCTTCCTGGCTCCTTGGTTCCAGTCTTTAAACTCTTTCACATCTGCAGAGACAGCAGTCGGATTTATATCCGGTATCTCCGGTGCCTCTTCATGCTCACCTTCTATGTAGTCCCAATAGCCTTTTCCCATCAGGAAATTCGTCAACGTGAATCTCCAAGCATGGAAGTTATTCTTATCCAGCTTCTCAGCCACAATCTGTGTTATGCCATCATTAGACATCTTGCCAAACACACAATTTTACCAGAAACTGCACTCTGGTTTTTCCTGCACAAATGCTGTATTTTCTGCATAGCGGTACTGTAGTACTCTCAAATGTCAGAACCAGTGACTTCAATGTGCATACATACACCCAATGGCAACTGTAGACCTCTTTGCAGCACCCACAGTGTCTGCACAGTCAATCTGTCTTCCTGCAGTTCTTAAAACAGAGTTCTGCAGAGAATCGATGACTTACCCGCAGTGCTCGAAATCGCCTGCTTTCTAAAAAACGGAGGTCTAGACGCGCCCGAAACGCGTTTTTGGCCCGAAAATTTTAGTCCGATAGGATTGTATAGTTGCCCTATAGCTTTACTCCTGCGAAGAAAGCTCCTCAATCAGAGACCGTTTTCCGGTGCCTCCTGTAGAGCTCCCGATAAGGGTGTAATCACCAACACAATAGGGAAGAGTAGTTGAAGCTCTTACCCTCATACCGCTTCCTGTGGTTCTCTTGCTTGCAGCTCAGCCCTTAGCACGAACCAGGCTCTGATACCATGAAAAGATGCAGGGGGAAGAGAGCTTGAGCTCTTGCAAGCACACACACACACTCACAAAACCCTAATAGAGAACACACACAAGGTGAGAGACTGAAATCTTCTTCTTCTCTACTCAACACTCAACACACCATATACAAGATAAGAGTACATATAATATGAAAGGTACTTAACCAATACATACACGGGTTCTCTATAGTGTGAACCCGACTAAATGAGCTGGCGCTATAACTGTGCCAGTCTCTAGAATGGCTGTCACACAGCTTGTCATCCCACTGGCCGCATATCACCCAAGATCTCACCAACCATGCCAGTGGTGTAAGTGTGGAGCCTATCCCCCAGGCGGGTCATCAGTGGCCACCGCCTCACTAGACGAGCTCGATATCTCAACACAAATGACATTTAACATTTCATTATCACATGAAGTATTTATCATGTTTTTTATATGATCGAGAACAATGTTTTTTATCTTTCCACTATGAATCCAATTTGTGTTTTTTCGTTTTTAAGAATACCTTTTTTAGCTACAGTCTGTAGCCCAACAAATCTTTCCAAAATCTAGTGTGGTCCACCATTCTTATGAAAAGTCTAAATAATTTAAGCACAACATTATTGGGTCGGATGCAAAATGATAAAAAGAAGGTCACATGCTATTAGACTTTGGAGAGAATGCTATTATTAGTCACATGTATTATTGACGTTTTAGTGGTGTCACTTTTAAGAGAACATGTATGATGGATGTTTTATTGGTGTGAAGATATAGTTGTTCAAGATGGGACAACCATAACAATGGATTATTTTTTATTATGTCCTCCCCACCCCCCACCAAGACAATGATAATTTTTTAATTAAGTCCTTCTCGCCCTATACATCCACGTTTTTACCTTCATGGATACATTGACACTAGCTTTAAAGGCTCTCATTTAGCCCATTCTCTCGGTTGAAGAATAAAAACGAGAGAATGGGCTCTCATTTAGCCCATTCTCTCGGTTGAAGAATAAAAACGACAACCTCAAGACATGAATGGCCAATGGATGATCTAAATTGGATAGAAATTATGGCCACAATCGATACTTGGGGATAAAAGAGGTTTAACACGAGTAACGCCTAATGATAAGGAACTTCCTAAGGTTGTGCCATTAAGAATGATTCGTGTTCTATCTTCTAATGCCAAGGGAATGGTTATAGTGAACTTGAGTCCACATGGGATGACTTGGACACAAGCACCAATGGTGATGATGAGGAGTCTGTATAGAGACTGGAAGTGACACCAACTTCTCAGTTCCCATAAGAAAAATATAGCTGAAAATATCAAAAGAAACTACAAGGAGTAGCTTTGAATTTGATATGGATTCTCAATCTAAAAAAGAACGGAATGAAGTTCTTCAAAACACCAAGGAGCATCAAAAGTTTATAGACGATTGGGGAGAGGAGTTACAAAAGGTCAAGTATTGTAGGCTACCCCCAATTGATATAGCTAAGGTGAAAGTCTCTGATGAACTAAAATCGAGTCACTCAACTAGGAGGAAACAAAATCAAACTCACATAGAAGGAACAAGAGACTAAGGTTGCATAGTTGAAGTAGCTGACAAAGAAAAGAAATATAAGCCTGACTTGCACACCCAGCACACCTGTGTTGGCAGCCAAGCAGCCTATTTGGCCGCTGCTTGGATCACTACTCGAACTGACCGTTATGCAACAAACTGGGTCTTCTTGTTTTATAACAAACTTGTAACAACTTCTTGATGAACGAGTAGTACTCGTGGTTGTAATGGAAAAAGGGGATTAGTTGGATAAGGGGATAGAGAAGTGAGAGTGAGTCAAGTCTACCTGGCTGAGACTGTAGAAAGGGTACATCACTATTTGGATAGAGATACATGAGTCTACTCAGGCTCCGAGGAGAGGAACAATATCAAATAGGGACATAGGAGAGTTGAGAGATTAGTTCATTTGGTAGAATGCTTCTAAGGCATTGTACCGTAATATTCAGGAATGGATTGGATCTCATCTCAGTGTTGCTTTCTATCTATTCATCTCTATCTGTGTTGTGTTTGATCTTGTGTTATGTTATTACGGTCTAGATGTGATGGTTTCTCTAAAATTTGGATAGCCCCATATGGGAACTAACCTGCTTGCATTCATGCTCAATCTTTCTATACTTAGGTAGACCATAGCTCAATCTTTCTGTACTTAGGCAGACCATAGCTCAACACTTGCATGGTTGCTTATCTCGCATTGGGCGTAGCTACATTAGTCACATCTCCTCTAGAGCTAACTAGCTAGTTTAGAACCACGTAAGTGCTGGGTCTTGATCAAACACTCACACTTTTGGAAATCCTGCTAGGGAACTGCTATGCCAGGTAGGAGAGTGAGAAAATAGAGTAACGTTAGTCCTAGGTCAGTCCTACACAGTTAGTCAGAGAGAGTGAAGCTAGTTGAAATAAACCAAAAAAAGAGAGTGCACATATACTGGGGTTAGGTATGTTCAAGAGAGTCATAAGAGCACAATGGAGCATGTATGGAGAATGAAGGTAGCTCAACGGAGCAATGCAGTGCTATCGCAGACAGGCCAAAGCTGTAGGGCACGAAGGACAACTACATCGTCAAAGAAAACTAATAGAAGGGATTCCACATTAGGTAGAAAGATAGATTCAAGAACCACTGAGGAAGATCACCAGGAGCCACAAAACAGGAGGCAGGAAGATTAGGAAGGAGAAGAACTGGCAGATCTGGGAAGGATGTCTCTCAAGTATCCTAAATTTAAGGGAAGAGCAAGGAGGATCCAGATGCCCATATCTTTGCCTTCGAAATCATGTTCTTGGGGGCCACACCAGAGCTGCGTTGCCACAAAAGACATAGTATTTTGCTACAATGTTGGGTGGCAAAGCCACTAGCTAGTACACACAATATGGTTTGGAGCACTTCCAGACATTTGAAGAACTAAAGAAGGCCTTCCTAAAAAGATTCAGGAAAGACAGGACCATAACAAAGGTGTTGGAAAAGCTACAGAGGCTGAAATAGAAAAAGAGGCCAACATAAGACTATGTAGTTTAATTCTGAGCAATGTTGATGTGCCTAGATCAGCCCAAGCATCCTGCTCGAGCCATGCTGAGCTAGTGGTTCATGAGAGGACTAAGGGAAAAACTCCAGATGGTAGTAGCCTCATACGACTTAGATGCCCTTACGTTTGAACAAGGGGTGGTAGGAGTTACCAGAGCTAATGGGATTCTTAAGAAAACAAGTAAAGACCCCAAGAAGAAGAAGAAAAAAAGGAAGAAGAAAGAGGAAGAAACTTCAGAACTCTCTCTCTCTCTCTCTCTTTTGCTTGAGTGAAAGGTGTTCCTCTTGTCATCGCTGATCATCGTCAGTTATTGGCCGCAAAAGCTTTGGCACTCTCTCTCTCTCTCTCTTGATTGAGTGAAAGGTGTTCCTCTCGTTAGTTATTGGCCCCGCAAAAGCTTTGGCACTCTCTCTCTCTCTCTCTCTCTCTCTTGATTGAATGAAAGGTGTTCCTCTCGTCATCGCTGATCATCGTCAGTTATTGACCGCAAAAGCTTTTGCTGACACGGTCTGCTAGTCCTCCTCCCTCTCTCCCTGCTTTATTATGCTAGACTCTAGTCCCCCCCCCTCCCCCCCCCCCCCCCCCCCTCTTCTATTAAGCCCCCTCTACTTTCACTTGCGTATACACCAACTCTCTTGTCACCAAGTTGGAAGCCACATTTTGGCTTTTTTCGAAGTTCGAGTCTTCATCAATGCTGCAATAATTTGGGCTTTGCCGTTTTCACACCTTGTAGACTGGTTTGCCAAAGAATTTCTTTTGAGAGGAAGCGTACGCAAGCTCAACCGAGACTCTGCGTTATCTTATAGAAGCAAAAGGGCTAAGTGAGCACAGATCCACATATGCAGGCAAAAGTTCAATGCGGCTCCCTCTTTCGAGATCTGCAAAGGAGGAAGCAATGCTCTATGGGTGCTACTATTGCGGAGAAAAGGTCCACGCCGATGGAGAGGGTAGAGAACATGACGATGGAGAACGCGGTAGTGATGTTCAGCAGCCACAGCTGCTGCATGGGCGACGTGGTGAAGTCGGGGACAAAATCAATGTAGAAGCTGTAGAGGACAAATATTGATGATGTAAAAGTTTTAAAATCATGTAGAAGCTGTAGAGGACAAATCAATCACAAATATTGATGACCAGGGCATCGATTATGATCATGGCTGCAAAGCAACCGCTTCACCACGTCGCCCATGCAGCAGCTGTGGCTGCTGAACATCACTACCGCGTTCTCCATGATTTTACAGCTTCTACATGATTTTACATCGTCAATATTTGTGATCTCCTTCCAATTCCATTCGGGATTTTAAAACTTTTACCGATAATAAATACACTAAACGTCGATTTTTCGCGAACACTAGTGGTCGATGGCATCTAGTATTTTTAAGAGATGGTACGCATCTAGTATTTTTAAGAGATGGTAGGCACTTTTTGTGTTAAGCACTATTCAATGTGCATTGACTCCCTGACTACATGTAGTGCTTAAATCGCTAAAAGCTTAATTTTCGTATATGTGGGCTAACCTGATAGCCTTTTGGTGCTATTTTGATATGAGTTGGCAAGTAGCATAGATGATGACAAGTCTGGGATCTTCCACGAGTTCTTCTAATTAATACAAATATATGTCTTTTTTTTTAAATAAAGCCTAATTTTCAAGTCAAAGTTATATGAGTTTGTTTGCAAAAATTTTATTCGGTGTCCCTTTTTGGAGGGAATATTCCGGTCAAACTTCTTTACGAGGTCCAAAAATGACATCAAAAAATTTCTAATGATACCTTGTGGCGCAAGGACCCTCCATAAGTGGCACTGTTGCTGGGAAAAAATCCCCAATGCTGAGCTCCATAGCGGTTGAATGCTTGCATTCGGTTCAAATTTGTGATTTTTACTTAATTAGAGAAGAAGAAAGCTTTAAAAATTATCAAATTTATTGTGTTTTTCTTGTTATTTCTTCAAGTCTTCTTGCATTTTTCTACCTCTTGTTACCTTAAAAAACCCCTTGATTTCCACTTCTTTCGACATCCTAAACCTTAAATTTCATGCTTTTAAGCTTTCTGTTACCCATTGTTATACTTATTTTTAAATTTTCATAAATGAAAAATCAATAAATTGGGCTTCAATTAATTTAAATTTGGTGAAATTGATTGCATACACGGGTTTAGTACCCTCGAAACTTGTTGAGTTGATATATTGCATGACTATTTTGGGACAAACAAACACAAAATTAGTGAGATGAATCATCACAATACTTTTGCAGAAACCTGTAAAAGTGATTAGCACTAATTATGATTAGTAATAATTTTATATCATTAATCTATACCAAGTAGGAGCAATTGCTAAAGGGGTAAAAATTGAGCATTTTTATTAAAGAAGACAGATGCAGGCGATGGGTGAAGCAATGCTAAAAATCAAACTGGCCTGTTCCAAAATAAAAAATAAATAAATATTTATGAAAAGGAAAAAAGGAAAGAGCAACGTCCAAAAAAGGGATTTTTTGAAAAAGTGCACACACAAACTTGTCTATTATAGGTTTTAGGTTGTTGGTCAGTGTGGTGCACTTTACACACAAAACCCCAAAAAAAGAATCCATAGTTAAGGGATCCACAACTATGGAAAACTCTCTAATCAACTTGAAAAAAGGTGCATGCACAATCCTTCCCAAAGTGTTTAAAACTGTCTGAAATTCACTTTAGACAAGTTTCTCTAACACTAAAAATAAAAATAAAATAAATTTTTTAAAAATTAGGCCACTCAGTTCCTTGCCCTTGGCTGTAAGTCACATAAACTTATGGTCTAGATATGTATTAGAGACCTATTTAGACGATAGTGTGTCTATCGAGCTAGGTGCGTACCAGTCTATGCTAGGCTCAGGACCTTTGGTCAGAACCCAGTTTCACATTATACAAGGGCCTGCACAATCAAGACCAATGATACTTTGTATGAATTCGAGTCAATGGAAGGATCCTAGATCCTAAGAAGTGAACCCTAATCAGGCCTCACCAACCCAGCCAGCTATTAGTCTTTTTGACTGCGGAGCCAACTACCTCAAATGTTCAGCCTCAACTACTACCTTTGAACTAAATCTTACTACATGCCGACCTCATGATGGAAGAGTTGAGGTAAAAATCCAAAGAGACACTTGGTTTAGTCTCATCATTACAAGCAGGGAACGTTCATGTTGATATCCCTAACCATCCGACAACTCTAGCCATTGACCCACCCCCTACACAAGTGGTTATGCCTGATGACAGAACATTAGAAGAAGTGCATGAAATAGAGACACTAATCAAGGCTTCTAAAGCCAAAGAAGAAGAGACTTTGCAATTGGCCCAACATCGATTAATAGCCTAAACAGCTCCTTATACTCAAAGCCACTCTTAAGCTAGAACCACACAAGTAGTACCCAATAGCCTCGACACAAGCAATAATATCACATCCACCTCGAGGAAAGAACTAGGCATGCAAGTTTTGGGCCAACGTATTCTTATTATAGAAGACTGGGAGTATGCCGCATCAATAGAAACCCTAGCGGATTTACGCACAGCTCAAATCTACAATGTTAGTTAGGAAGAGATTGTTCAATCAATCCGTGGGGACACAACGGAGAGGAGGAACGCTTAGGTCATTTGTGATTGCATCCATAGGATCATTGAACATGAAAGGATTTAAAAACCTGTGATGCAAGTTGGGACATCCAAAACAAGAGTGCCACAAATGATAACACCCCCGTGAGTCCAATAAATCCTACTTTTGTAGTATCACCCGGTTATACCAGAACGCCATGCAGAGACCCACCCGCATCTTATGTCCCATAAGGCCATGGAGGGACTTAAGAGCATACTAGCATGAGATTCACATTCTTAGATCCTAAATTTGTCCCTACCCAAGATAGTTCTAGTACACTACCTCATCCAATGGTAAGCACCATACCACCAACTATGGCACCTATGATTGACACCATACCACCAACTATGGCACCTATGATTGACACATCATTATTACCCTTAAGCCACATGTCCATGGTTACCACCCCACGGTAGCCACCAGCACTTTACACACAAACCCCCAGCGCATGGCATATCTAGTATTGCCATTCCGAGAGGGGTCACATCTCAAACAAGCTGGTTGGGTCGCCATAACACCTGGTGATGATGGTGGATGTTGCGCTAGCACAGCGAAGCCCACAGTTACGGTTTAAAAAAAATTGTTCTTGAATTACAACTTGGTATGGGTTTTCCTGTCGAATTCCTTACGGCTTGTTCTAGTCGCCTTTTTCTGGTAACTCCTCCATTGCAATGCTCCCTAAGATGAACTTGAAAGGGCGATTGGGGGCATACTGCAGCTCATAAGATCTCTTTCTCTACTGCTTACCCAGGCATGCCCAATGCTGGTCCTTTCAGCCTTCCAAAATTGCACATTGATGGGCCATGCATCCCCAGATGCCTCGTCCTTGCCCTGTGCATTACTTCCACTGCCATTCCTATGCGCATGACAAAAGCATGGGGGTCTGTATACTAAAAGGTGATGAGGTCTTCTTTGAACGCAATCTGTTCTAGTTCCCTGGGCATTCTCTTCCCACCCCGACCCCATTTCCACCCATAAGGTGGTGTACTTATAGGTTCAGTCTTTGGCGTCTCCCTTTGCTTGGTTAACTCCATTGGCGAGGGGCTTTAGTAGGGTCACTCTTTGAATGAGTTGTTGCCTCCTCACCTAGATCCACAAATCATAAGACCGCTACTTTTGTGTACTACTCTAGATCCAGGGGAGGGGCTTCTTCCTTATCCTGATGCACCTGCTTGGGAGCTGCCTTGCCCATGCCTGTCAATCTTTGACCATTCCAACTAGTTCATGAATTTTACGATCTCCTCCCAATTGGAAGGTCTCACGGTGCATGTGTGCTAGGCTATCTAGATTAAAGTATGCATACAATTTAGGGTAGTGTATACAATTTAGGGCAGTGCATACAATTTAGGGCAGTGCCCTTCTTGACACCCATGCTTTGTTGTCCCAGCTGCTCTTGGACCCTTTTTTGCAGTTCCCTTTCCCTTTTGACCCAGCCCTGAAAATCTTCTATCATCTTGTCCTTGGCCCTATTTTCCTCGGCATGCACTCTCCTAGTAGAATCCATGTGCTCCTGCCTCTTCTACATGTGTCCTCCTCATGGCGTCCAGTTGTTCTCGTCTCTTTGGAGGTCAAAATGGGCTATTGTCAAGGTGACATTTAGCTTGTTGATGGTCATTTTTCCTCCTCTTCCTCTTATATTCATGGCAGGGATTATAGCCTCCACCTCCATCTTGCGTTTGCTCCCAGTTCTTCAATCTGTACCTTGAGTGTAGCTTTGTGATTCCCCTGCTCCTCCAGCTTCTTTGTTGTAGCCCACACATGCTCCTTTAGCTCATTGTCAGGGACTAGGTCCATTGATGAACCTTTGTATATTACCAGCTCCTTCCCCTTCCCGTCTGTTGGCGTGGGTATCTTCTTTTCGTCTCCTTTCATGAGTGTGAACCTATGCTTCCAAACTTCCACCTAGTTTTTAACTGCCTAATCTCCTTCTCCAGCTGTGTTTCTTTGCTAGCACTTCCCCCACCACTGGCCCTACCCTCCTTGCCTTCTTGGCTGGGTGCTGTTGTTTCTAAGGCTCTTGTTGGTTTCCAGGCTTGTTAGCTGAGCTGGGTTTATTTATCCAAAGCCTCCTTCCATATTATTGTCTTGTGAGTGGTAAGGGATCGTTTATTTGTAGGAAGGTGTTGAGGCTTGCATTACTGCTGACAACTTCTTTAAATATTCCCCCATACCTCCTTTAGATCTTCGATGGCTTGCCTGCTCCATCTTTTCAGCTTCGAGCTCATATACCTCCAAAAATTCATCGACGTCTAGGATAACCAACCTCGCTTCCACCTTGACCAAAGAAACTTTGTTCCTATATCCACACTGGCATGCATCTCTTTGATGATTCTAATATGCTCTTCTCTTATTAAGGCAATATGGCCTTTTGTCAGCATGGCTCTCCCTGGCCCTATTTAGATCCCCTTGCAGCTACTTCCTCCTTGCCGCCATGGCCTCCTTCATCCTTTCCATTTCCTCCTTGAACTCCTGGTATTTTGAATTCCTTAGCCTTCCCCTATAGTGGGCCAAACTCTTTGATCATGTCATCATTCTTGGCTGGCTTGACGTCAGCCTCCCCTTCAGCCTAGCAATTTGAATACTTCAACCACATAAAAGGGGTTGAATGTCCTTTTCTCACCTGATGGAAGAGTTACGATGTTAGATTTCTACAACTACTCTAGCTGCTCGTATGCTGCCTTGAAGTTGTGTTGGAGCTCCTCCCAGGACAGCAGCTCTGCAAACTCCTTCAACCCCATCTTCTCCGGCCCACTGGGCATGCTTTTTTGTCTCCTTCTACAGGGTGGATGAGAGGAAGTCAAATTCTACCATTTTCTCGGTGTCGGTTGCACTGGGGTTGAGAGACAAGAGGCGAGGGTGAAAATAGAACTTAGAAATAGAGTAGTTTAGAGCACAAGGTAGCAAGAACTTTTTGCACAGTGATTTTCAAATTAGGCTTTCGAACAAAGAGGTAGCCAGTCATTGTCGTGGTGTACACCTTCCTTGGGTATGACCATAACTGCTCGACATCTCCATGATTTTCCCAAATCACTTTCACAATCTAGCCATGAGTGCCTGCATTGCCTTTTGTGAGGTCATTAATGACTGAGCTGGGAATATGCGAGATGGAGACATGACATGTGTCCCTTTCCATTCATGCATCCTTTTTTGGGTGGCAACTTTGATTTCCCCACCACCTCCACGCTGGTGCCAGTTGGCTCCTCTATTTTTGTCAATTATGAAATCATATTTACATATGTACATCCTAATTTTGCATTTTGTTTTCTTCTATTTTTTGTTTACTCCAAAATCTTTTCCTGATTCTCGATCCTAATAGAACTCGGACTCTTCCTCTTAGGCACATTCTAGATCGTGGTGAATGGGTACAGTCTCCAGATCTGGATCTTTGTCTGGACATACTTCTCTTAGGTTCTCTAGATCTGGATCTAGACACACTTCCCTTATGTTCTCTAGATCTGGATCTGGATCTAGACACACTTTTCCTTCCGGACATGCTTGTCTTGCTAGTTTTGGCATTTTTCGTAATAAGGCTTCAGCTTGTACCCATTCACCAGCTTCCTTAAGCTTTTTGCATCCAAACTTGCCAGCTCAGTCACAATTTTGAATGGGCTAGTCCATCTCATTTTTTATTTTTGTGGGTGGGGTCCCATTCTTAATGAGAACAACAATACTGCATCTCCTTCTTCAAAGATCCTGAATTTTGTGTTACTATCCACGTGTAACTTTCTTCTTTTTTGCACGATCTCGGTTGTCCATACATTGTGCAGTCTCCTTTCATCGAGCTTAAGGAGTTGTTTGATCATGTGCACCTCTTCCAAAGAGAGCCTTTCTGCTCTACAGCTATCCTGCGGCTATGTGTAGGAACTCCATGATGGGAACCACTGCCTCCAGTCCATACACCATACTGAAAGGAGTAAGTCCTGTTGTATTCTTATACACTATCCAAAATGCCCACAATGCTAAGTGCAACTTTGTGTCCCAATCGATCCTATTCTCATTCACTGTCTTGATCAATATTCCCTTCAGGATTTTATTTGTGGATTATGCTTACCCATTTACTTGTGGGTAGTAGACTGTTGACTTTTTATGTATTATCATGTGCTGCTCTATCAGTTTCTTGATCACTTCATTAAGGAAATGGGTCCCTTGGTCACTAACTATCTCAATTGGCCATCCAAATCTTATCATTATGGTTTCATAGAGAAATTTCGCTACAGAGATGATGCCTTACAGTCTTTCAGGGCCTTGGCCTCTACCCATTTGGTGCAGGAATCCGTGGCCACCAGGATATATTTGTTTCCTATTCTTTAAGATGTTGGCTTGAATGGGCCCACAAAATCTAAATCCCATTTTTGGAACCTCTCTAGGGGCAACACTAGGGTGTGTGGCATTCTATCTGCATCATTCGATTGCCCCAACCTCTAGCACATATCGCATTCCTTTACAAACTTGTGCGTATCTTTTAATGTAGTTTGCCACCACAAACCTGCCTGGAATACCTTCCGCCTGTAACTTCTCTGGAAAAGTGCCCACCACTTATCCCTTGGTGTGCTTCTACCCCAGCACAACCTATTGCTCATGTTTGGGGATGCATCTTCTCAATATCTAATCGATGACCATCTTGTAGAGCTGTCCAACTACCACCATGCATGACTTGCTCCATGGAGTCTTCTTCTTTCTATGATCTCTAGACATGTACTTCGGAAAGGACAAGTCAAACAAAAATTGTAACATTTTGTCGTACCACAGCTGGGTTTTCTCCTTCTATGAGAAAGAGCTATGCATCCAAAAAATCATCTTCCACCCCCTCCAGTTCTTTTCCTGACTCGATTCTTGATAGGAAGTCTGCTACTACTGCATGCTTTTTCCCGGGTGTGTGCCTTATGTTGAACTCGAACTCTTGTAAAAAATAATCCATTTGGCCAATTTTCCTACCAGTTCTAGTTTTTTTATTAGGTACAAAAGAGTGTGATCTACATGAAATTCAAACATTTTTCCCAATAGGTAGTGCCTAAACTTCTTAATGGAGTAGATCATTCCAAGTGACTTATTTTTTGTAGTGGAGTAGTTCTTCTCTGACGACCTGGACACTCTCTTGCTTGCATAGTAAATTGGTCTCTTATGCTTCCTACATTAGAGCACTACCAATGGCAACATCAAAGGCATCAACAAACACATGAAATACGAGGTCATAGTTCGGATGTTGGAGAATGGGTGCTGCCCACAGTATTCTCTTGATATTCTAGAATGCTTCTTGAGAGGATCCGAACCAGGCATATTTTGCATCTTTCATCGATAGACTATATAGGGACACCACCACATTCATCGGAACCTCATGAATCTGCTATGCCACTTGATCAGCCTCAAGAATCTTGCAAGTTCTTTGGAATTCTTGGGCACTTGCAGCTTTACAATGATTATGACCTTGGCTAGATCCACAAATAGCCCTTCTACAAACACTATATGCCCTAAGAGGGATCCACTTGTTATAGCAAAGACACACTAGCTGAATTCAGGCGCAGTCTAGCCTTCCTGCACTTCTCCAAGCACATTGTGAGGTGTGTTTTGTGGTCTCCTTTCTTTCCAAACACACTAAAATCATCCACAAACACCCTCATGAAGGTGGTTAGATATTCATAGAATATTTCCTGACCCATCCTTTGGAATGTAGTAGAAGCATTTTTCAGCCCAAACATCATTACATTGGAGGAGAATGCCCCCCATTCTGTTATAAAGGATGCTTTCTCTTTATCTTCTGGGGGGCCATTCATACCTGGTTGTACCTGCTAAACCCATTTTGTCATAAAGGTTGTTTTCTCTTTATCTTCCGGGGCCATTTGTACCTAGTTGTACCCACTGAACCCATCCCGAAAGGAGTAAGTCTTGTGCCCAGCTATCACATCCCGCAAGGAATCTATGAATGGCAGGCGAGAACTTATCCAATATGGTAGAGGCTTCAACTTACAGTAGTCGATGCAGACTACGGGCTTCCCATTTTTCTTCAAGATGATGACTATTGGTCAAAGACACTATACCCTGTCCATAGGATAGATGAACCCAACTCTCAGCAACTTGTCAAGTTCCTCCACTTATTTTATGTTGTCGGGGTTCATTTTGTATCTACTTGTCGGATAGGGGTTGCATCCTCTTTCAAGTTGATCTTGTGTGCTGATAGAAGCTAGAATCAATCCCCTTCATATCTGAGTAATTCTAGGCAAACACATCTTTGTAGGACTTTAACGATTCCAGGAGCCTTCCTCTGAATTCTTGATTCATCTAGGCACTGATTCTTACTATTTTTGGCTCTTGGTCGTCTCGCAAGTCCATATATTCCATTTCGTCTTCTTGTACTCTAATGTTCCTCTTCCCGAGTTGGGCTTCCTCTTGCTTAAGGGCAAGCATTGCTTTTTCCTACTCGGCGTGTAGTTCTGCCACATTTTCCTGAGTGTCATTCCCCTCTTCTTGTGCACTCTCTTCATTTATCACAACACTTCAGGATGAGCCACCATAACTTCTAGATCTCATCTTTGTACAATTCCCTCTATGTTCACCTTAAATAGCGATAGCAGATCTAGATTCTCCTTCATGGTTTGCTCTTCTTCATCATCTTCTACCCCTTCCAAGTAGTTTAGGCCCTCTGCATACATGAGTCGGTTGGTCGAGTTTAGCTTTTCTTTTCTTGCAAAACTGAAACGCAGGCTTTCTTTTTACCTCCCCTGATTGTGATCTTGTACATATCCTAGTTGTGCTTTATCCTTCCACTCCTGAGCCATGGTCTTACCAGGAACATGGGATATGCACCTACTATCTCAGTCATTTTGAGAACTATGAATACGACAGTGAACATGCATCCTGCCACTTCTATTTATTCTCCTCTGATTATCCCAGCTAGTTCCCTTCTCTGGTAAGCCATGTGGATCTGGAATGAAGCTAGCTAAATGTCAGTAATTCTTAGCTTTTTAGCCACACTATCTGATATCATATTTACTCCTGACCCTCCATCAAGAATGGCCCTTGTCACTATCTTTCCTTTGATCTTCATGGTCACTTTCAGAATGGATGTGCCACAATCCTAGACTGCTTCCACATTCTTGCATTCAGCTGGCTATACCGAGTTTTTCGATTTTTGCAAGGGCATCTGCACCATATTCTCATTTGGCACTATGGCTTGAAGAAGCTTTTTCTTGTTAATTGGGAACTAGATTCAGCATTTAATCGAGCATGATGTTAAATTTCATCTTGCTAAGGTCCTCCCACCACAGGTCATATTCCTTTACGAAGTTGCTGGTTTTCTCCCTATCAGTTGGCATGCCTTGGTTTCTATACATCCTTCCTTCTTTCTCTTTTTTTTCCCTTTCATGTTCCTGACTTCCCCTTGTTGGTTTACTAGTCTAGATTCCTTCTAGATTTCCTTCCTTTTCTTCTCTCGAGACACTTCTACTTCTCTTGGCTATAATTGGCTATAGTAGGTAGTTTGGCATCGGCTTCTTTCCTGCTCCAATCTCTTCTCTTTTCTTGACTAGGTTTTTCCTATCCAAATTTTCCTTAAGATTCTCTCCTAGGGGCGGGCTTTCCTGCATTGTCCTCATTATCCCTTGTACACTCTCCACCAACTTGGTGATTTGTTCTTGGACCCTCTACTGCCTTGCCCACTGTTCTGGCTTCTTTTTTGTTCTGGCTCAGCAATCCTGCTTGTGAGCATCTTAACAAGTCCTTGTGATCTTGTCATAGTCATCACCTCTGGTGGCTTTTCTTGCTCTGTTCCTACCCCATGGTGTACTTTTACATGTTCACAGCTGCATTAGCTCCCACAAGGTTCGCCTCCCTTTGTTACAACCTCACCTCTTACAGTTACTGTTGCTGGCGCTAAAAGATAGGGCAGTCATTTTGTTTGTCCTAGACCATTGCAGTAAAAACACGCTCCCCTTGGTCCAAATCTTCCACCTCCTCTTCCATAAGGTCTTATATGGCGACCTAGTTAACGGCTAGAGCTTGCTACTACTGCCTTTCCATCACCCTCGGATTTTTGCTAAACATTTACTACCTGCTTCTCACCTTTCTTCTTCCAGCTTTCGCTCTTCGACATGACTTATTAATGGGCTCTGACTCTAAGGTGTCTTCTTCGGAATCTAATTCTGAAGTTTCTTCCTCTTTCTTCTTCCTTTTTTCCTTCTTCTTCTTGGGGTCTTTACTTTTTTTCTTAAGAATCCCATCAGCTCTAGTAACTCCTACCACCCCTTGTTCAAACGTAAGGGCATCTAAGTCGTATGAGGCTACTACCGTCTGGAGTTTTTCCCTGAGTCCTCTCATGAACCACTAGCTTAGCATGGCTCGAGCAAGACGGTTGGGCTACTACCGTCTGGAGTTTTTCCCTGAGTCCTCTCATGAACCACTAGCTTAGCATGGCTCGAGCAAGACTTTGGGAGAGTAGGACATGGTATTCTTGCACCAGAAATAGCTCCAAAAGCACCTGAGAGTGGAGGGGGTAGTAGTAGGAGGAAAGAGGCATTAGGCAAGGATTGTTTTTTATTATAAAAAGAAACAAACAAGGACTAGGGAAGTAGGTGCATTTTTTAGCCATGAGGACAAAAAATAAAATTCTCCAGATAATCCAAATTTGAGAGTAAAGTGGTGGGTGGTGGTCTCACATGGAAAGGGGATGGTGGGAGGTGAGGTGAGAAGCATCCTACCCTTTCAACAAGGAGGTATGGGGGACACATTGTTGGGAATAGGCAAGCAAGTACCTTGAGCAGGTTCCCCAAGTAGGGCCCTTATTTTAGTAAGGTGGTCTAACTGACCAAGGTTACAATCAGTACACACACCTAGGTGTTTGAATGGACTTACATTGGCTCAAAATTTTACCTTTCACAAAAAGCACCAAAAATAATTTGTTTCTAATTTTTAAAAATAATTTATTATTTTTCTTTGATTTCTTGCTAATGTACCATACCTAGCTTGAAATCAAGATTTATAACTCTCGATAATGGCCAATTTTTAAGAAATTTTCTAGCTCTTTATCTCGTAAAAATTTTCTTATTTGATATTTACTACACCATTACCCCATAAAATTTATAAAATATCTATTATTATCTATCTCTAAGTCTCAAAATAAAAAAGGAATATTATATCTCTTTATAATGCACAGGTTAAGATTTTTTCTAGCTTGCTACGTGGGTAAAACTCATAAGTTTAATTTTTATAACATAGGAGTGGAGTTAAAAAAATGATTGAGGTTATTAATTTTAGAGAGGGAGGGACCTTGCATCCTTCCTCCCTTAAAAAAATAATAATGGGAAGGTATCAGAGTTCCATTTCATGACAGGGTGGCCATATGTAATACAGTGTTGAATGCTTACATTATGTTTTTGTGCCCTGTGCTAGAATTTGGGAAGGGTCAATTGCAAAAAAATTTGAGACCCATAAGGGACTTTTTATGGAGAAATGAAGCTCTAGTAAAAAGGTCTCAGCTTGGCTTGCATCATGGGATAGACTAAGCTTACCAAAGGCTAAGGGAGGCATTGGTATTTTGCATCTTCCCTCTCAAACTGGAGCAAGGATGGCTTTATTTCTCCCCAAGTGCCTTCAACAAAAGGAGGTATGGGTAAAGATGCTGAAAGAGCTTGTGTGGATGAATAGTGTGCATGGGGGCTTTACCCATTGGAATTAAGCTGCTATACAGAGAAACTTTTCTAGTGTGGTTTGTTGTCCTGCTGTCCTAGGTGCGAGACTGCCCTTGAGGATGGGAAACATGCCTTTTGGAACAGCCCTACTATCAGAGGTACTTGGACCATAATTCGAAAATGGTTCTTTTTCAATACATGGATACAAGGCCAATGGGGGGACGTTTGTGATTCACCATGATGGCATGTGAGATTGGAAGCATGCCACGTCTTGGAGTTGTGTCACTGGTATATGTCTTGCTTTTGAAATCTAGCTTTTCGGTTTACAATTTGCCATATTATTAACCTCGTAGAACTCAATGCGTGCTGCAAGTGCACCACCAAAATCAAGCAATCAACTCGCATATTGGAGGTTGCCAAGTCAAGTGTAGAAGGTAGCTCAAGATGGCACCCACAAGTTGGAGGTTGTTGAGGACGTGTAGTGCACATTTTACCTATATAAAAAGGGAGAGGGAGCTTTGTTTCTAGCAAATATTCTAATGTTAATAACTCCAGACACACTCACACTCAACGTTATTGCCAGGTTACCTTCTTCTCTGCGTGGCGGTGTTGCTGCTACCTCTGTAGCTCGCGAGCACTAGCGACCCAGCGCTGACCACCGACTTCCAAGTGCCTGCAGGCTTGAATGCGAGCTCACTCAACGAAGGCTTCTTCATATTCACGGGCTTTTGCAGAGCGCTTTCAAGCCCCTGGGCCTCTTTGCAAATGCCTTCTCGGTGGTGCTGGGCATCTCGGCGGCCTTCCTAGAATTTCAGGCTGGGCATCTGAGAACACCCCCCACACCCATCCTCGCGCCATCGAGAGCTCTTGTCGGCTCTCTCATGGAGGAGGGCTTGGTCGACTCCTCCAACAAACTTTACATCTAGACTCTGGACCTCTTCGTGTTCCCCAAGGGCTTAGTGCACTTCCAGATGAGCCCCAGCGCCTCCAACACCACCGCCTACCCCCTAGCCTCCTGGCTTGACACCGTCTCCCTCCCTTCTGACCTCGCGTATGCTTTCAAGGGGAAGCCACTAAAACTTTAATGAAGTAGATTTGGTTGCACATGAATATGGGGGATGGGACCTAGGGTCATTTACATGTGTACTTTAGGGGCCTTGGGCTATATTACACATATAGGGCTCATAGATTTTGTACTTTTTTTAATCATTTTTTACTATTACCTTTCTTGGAGCTCTTATGTCCGAGCTTCCATGGTGGACTTCTCCCTCTTGAGAGATGTTAAGATGGTGACCCACACCCACCATGTTGTCACTTTATGCCTTGAGTGACCAACCCTAATTTCTTGCATTGGTATCAGAGCTCTGATTTGATCCATTTTTTAAGAAATTTTTTAAAATTTTTTGAGTTTTCTTGATTTTCTTGATCAAGAAATGGGGATATGGTGATCCTGCTTGAGTTGATTTGATCTTTTTAATTCATTTTTTCAAAAGCTTTTGGAGGCTATGGATTATGGTGGACCAAATTTTTTGGTGATGGCCTTGTCAAATTTGAATGTTGGGACCAAAATTGGAGGAAATTGTTAATCTATGATTAACTGCTAATCCAAAATATTTTAGTTCTCCCTCTTCTTATTGCTTGATCTTGAGAGAAATTAGGGCTTCAATATCAATGTTTACCAAGCATTGACTTAGGGTTTGATGGTAATGAACCTTCTCTTCAACTTGATTACAAGGAATCTCCATTTTCATAGCTTGGCGGGCCGCTTACGCGTTTCTTAGCAGCGTTGTTTTTTCTACTGCAATAAATTAGGTGTAATCAATGCTTAGGGTTACCTTGCAAATCATAGCTAAGGCTTAAGCAACATTAGAAGCTTTTAAAACTTGGCAATGGCATGATCTACAATCACTAGGGAGCTTCATGTTTCTGCCACCGGCTGCACACGTTTTACACCTCTAATTATCTTTGAATCTGCACCAAATCCATGCATAGTTGAGTGCTAATACATTTGGCAAGATTTGGCCTTGTAATGGAGAAGTTTCTTCAACAAATTTCTACCATGATTCTTACAGATGAGCTGCACCATGTTTGATTAAATTGACAGCTTCCTCACTATGATTTGAATGCCTTCTTGCCAAAAATCATTGCTATGGATGAATGGTAAGTCTTATTTATGATTCATGAGTTGTGTTTTTTTTTCCATGGATGAGCTTGGGGATTTACCATTAGGGAAAACATGCCTCAAAATGTTGGGAATCCACACCATGGCTAGCAAAATTGATACACAATTGATGCATAATCAAATGGCTAATATTTTGATTAGAGATTCTCTTGCATAATTCACACATATCAAGCAAGATTGAATAAATTGGTATATCCAATCAATGGATTTGAGAGAGCCTCCATCATATAAATACTTCGATGCAATCTATGCTTAATTGATGCTTTGTTGGATTACCTATGCTTCTCTTATGCCATGGTAAGGGCATACTATGGACACTTGATGTGTTGAGATCACTTGGAAGCTATGGTACTATGCTTGGAGATGAGAAGAGCATGAGTACATGCTAAGAAATGTAAATGGATATGATGTTGACATGAGCTCATGCAAACATTCTTGTAAGTGAAGTTACTAATCTCTTTAAGTACTCTACACAAATCCTAGACACATTGTATTCACATTTCTATTTCTAGAATCTTGAATGTGTCTGAGGGTACCTTGGCATTTGGTTGGAGAGGACAAGGGGAGCATGTCTTGAATCTTCCTTGTCTCTCGTGAGTGTTGTGGTAAAGCGGTAAGGAAGAGGATTAGGTACTTGGAGTGAAGACATGGCCCCAACTCTTTCCATTGGATTCTAAACTTTGGTAAGAGGGTGGGAAGGCTTGGCTAAGAGATTAGCAAGCAAAGCTCTCCACCATCAACAAACAAAGCTCTTCATCAACAATCAATATTCATTGACACAAAGGTCACATATAATATGCCATTGGCCAATGCATTATGCAATGAGGATATGCCTCGATACTATGCCAAATGCCAAGAGAATATTGGTTGTGGATTGAGTACACAGGAAATTTGATATTTGGTCACTAATACAAAGGAGACCATGCCAAAATAATTTAAAACTTACATGCATGGTTGGGATTTAGGGAAATTGTGGACACACATAAGGTGCTTTTGCATGCCAAAGTTTCTTGGAAGCAAGGGGTGGTACATGTGGAACATGCGGAATGCAAACGGATACCAAAAGAGCTCTTGAGCAAAATGTATAGATTCACAAAACCCTAATTCAGTAAAATTACATTAGGGCTAGAGTTTGGGTGATTATATAGGCTCTTATTACTCCCTTACACCTTCCCAATAAACCTTAAATCTCTTCGTTCCAATATTATTTAGATCCCCAACGTAATTTTTCATTGGAGGTCAAACTTGTGCCCCTAGTCAGAAAATAGAGAGCTATTTGGGACAAATGAGACATCATAGAATGGATGTACATCATTAGGGCTTCCCAACAATCCATAATAAACCCAAATTTAATGTGGTTTGGAGGGTCAAACCTATATGGTTGACTTTGATCAAAAAGTCAAAACAAAGGATATCTGTACTTTAACTTTGGTTAAACCCTCTTAGGAATAGTTAGTACTTGTCATCACAAGCCCACACATCAAATTTCATCTAAATTTGATAACTTTTGAGTACTCTATAGCCTAATTTTGATTTTCAGCAGTGTCTCACAAACCCTAAAACAGAGAATTTAGGGCTATTCAAAATTCTTTTATTCTTGCATATTTGGATTCTACACCACAAGATATATCCATAGAGCCCAGATCATCAAAGTCCAACACCATTCAAGCCTTCTACTAGCCATTTTCCATTTTCAACCATTATGCCAAGTGGGCGTCCATTCAAGCAAGCGATGGAACTTCAAGGAGGATAAGGGAAGACAGGGAAATGGTGAATGAGGATCTTGTAGAAGATTTTGATGAAATGCAAGCAATAAGCAATTTTTTTTCCAAGCAACCTTCTTCAAGCATATATGGTGTACAAGGACAATGCTTCTCTCAAGCAAGGCCAATCGGAAATTCTTCATTTTCAAAGACAATGGATGGAAATGCCTATCACAGGCCTTTATCAATTGAGAGTCAAGACAAAGGACAATATGCTTTTGAAGACATAAGGATTATGGAACATCATGATGCAAAAGCACGGCTTAGATTTTTCATAATGTATGGAATTTCACATACAAGGTTGTTGGAATCAATGAAAGTGCAAGCTTTTCTTGATTATATGGTATCTACTCAAGTGTAAGGTCCCCCCTTCCTAATTAGATAGTCAATGTTGACCTTCCACTTGAGTAGGTAAGACCAAGTTCTTCCCCCTCCCATTAGCGGGGGTGACTTTAGTACAGGCTCGTTGGCTCTTAGAGGTGGTTCACTCCTAGGAGTTTTTTCTCATAAAGTGAGCAAACGAGCTCCGATTTGTGATCAGACTGAAGTATTGGATTTGCAAAAACGTGAGCTACAAGAAGGTGGGAAGAATGTCTCTAAGCGCCAAAATATCACCTCGAGAGACACGCAGAACAACGCGCCTAGAGAGATTGCTCCAGATGCAGCCCCAATTCTCCCCTTTTGGGAGCTTCACAAGGATTTAATGGCCAAGTTAGCTTGGTCATCGTTTAAAAAGAGGTTTTTTTAATTAATCTTTAATATTAACACTAATAAATTAAGAAAGAAGATGCCACTTTCTTTTATACCAAAAATTCTATGAAATTGTTATTTTCTCGAGAAAGTGATGTTATCTATCATATTCTATGGTTTAGTTTAGAAATTGTTATCTTGATTAAGTTAAAAAGTACAGGTACATCTTCTCCCTGCCTCGACACACTGATCCCGTTTTGGTGCTTGTGTGTAGTCGGGCGGCGATGTTAGCGAGGCCCGGAGTTGGCACAAGGTATCCCTCATACCATTGGGAAAATGAGGTTCGCCAATTGAGGCGAGTATTGTGATACTGCCTAGTTCTGCGAGTCGAAGCTAGTGAGGTGAATAAGCCCTTCCTAGTGTATAGACATCCCTTTGAGGGGCAGGAGGATCAAGCCATGGACCTGAGAGGGTGACAGGTCGGGTGACCCGGCTTGAGTCCTTGCCAGTTACCGAGACGATGAGGTGTATGGTCCCGTAGGGATTGCCCATACTATAGAGGCTGGAAGGCCGAATTTTAGATCATCGGTAGAATAAAGTAAGAGCCTGGATTTGGCTATGGATAATTTTGAACATTGTATCTATTTTTTTATTAAATCCTTTGTTTGTAAGTATTGTTGTATTATTTATAAAGACTTCTTAAACGAACAACATGTAAGACTATTAATTAAGGAACTTGCTTATTTATGTCAAACAATGTGGTAGGATTAATTAGAGAACAAATTGACGCGTGAGTTGAGTGAAAAGTGGGAGAATGGAATGCCCTAACAACAACATCCTATGGATGGGTGGACCCGATTAGTTGGGTAGCTTTCCAAAAAATTAATGGAAGTTTTTACGTTAGATAAATAGGTCCCTGGGCAACCCTACTCTAGAGGACTAGGTTAGCAACTGTGCCTTGCATAGATGAGGAAAAAGTCATTGTTTCTAGAAGTCAAGAATAGAGGTTGCTCGCGCCTGCTTAGGTCGATCACGATATAAGCGGTTTGATTTTAGGAATCATCTAGAAGGACCACGCTTTCCCTGTGGCATAGAACTAGGTCTTACCTACTAATCGTATCCTTGCATCTTTCCTACTTGTTGACACGTTGACCATGTAAAGATGCAAGGATACGATTAGTAGGTAAGACCTAGTTCTATGCCACAGGGGAAGCGTGGTCCTTCTAGATGATTCCTAAAATCAAACCACTTATAGAGTGATTGACCTTAGCTCGAGCAACCTCTATTCTTGACTTCTAGAAACAATGATTTTTTCCTCATCTATGCAAGGCACAGTTGCTAGCCTAGTCCTCTAGAGTAGGGTTGCCCAGGGACCTATTTATCTAATGTAGAAACTTCCATTAATTTTTTGGAAAGCTACCCGACTAATCGGGTCCACCCATCCATAGGATGTTACTATCTAGGCATTCCATTCTCCCACTTTTCACTCAACTCACGCGTCAATTTGTTCTCTAATTAATCCTACCACATTGTTTGATATAAATAAGCAAGTTCCTTAATTAATAGCCTTACACATTGTTCGTTTAAGAAGTCTTTATAGATGATACAACAACACTTACAAACAAAGGATTTAATAAAAAAATAGATACAATGTTCAAAATTATCCATAGCCAAATCCAAGCTCTTACTTTATTCTACCGATGATTTAAAATTCAGCCTTCCAGTCTCTATAGTATGGGCAATCCCTACGAGACTATACACATCATCGTCGTCTCGTCGATAACTGGCAAAAGGACTCAAGCCAGCCTGTCGCCCTCTCAGGTCCATGGCTTGATCCTCCTGCCCCTCAAAGGGATGTCTATGCGCTAGGAAGGGTTTATTCACTCCACTAGCTTGGGCCCGCAGAACTAGGCAGCATCACAATACTCGCCTCAATTGGCGAACCTCATTTTCCCAATGGTATGAGGGATACCTTGTGCCAACTCCAGGCCTTGCTAACATCGCCGCTGCCCGACTACACAAGCACGAAAACGGGATCAGTGTTGTCGAGGCAAGGAGAAGATATACTTGTACTTTTTAACTTAATCAAGATAATTTCTAAACTAAACCATAGAATATGATAGACAACATCACTTTCTCGAGAAAACAACAATTTCATAGAATTTTTGGTATAAAAGAAAGTGGCATCTTCTTTCTTAATTTATTAGTATTAACATTAAAGATTAATATAAAAAAAATCTTTTTTTAAATGATGACAAAGCTAACTTGGCCATTAAATCCTTGTGAAGCTCCCAAGGGGAGAATTGGGGCCGCATCTGGAGCAATCTCTCTAGGCGCGGCGTTGTGCGTGTCTCTCAAGGCGATATTTTGGCACTTTCATGAAGGAGACATTCTTCCCACCTTCTTGTAGCCCACATTTTTGCAAATCCAATACTTCAGTCGGATCACAAATTGGAGCTCGTTTGCTCACTTTATGAGAAAAAAACTCCTAGGTGTGAACCACCTCTAAGAGCCAACGAGCCCGTACTAAAGTCACCGCTAATGGGAGGGGGAAGATGTCCTTAAATTGGATTTTTAGGTGAAAATGGCTACACCTAAAGGGAGAGAAGGGGGAGTTCTCCCTTAAGTATTCACACGGGGGAGAAGGGGGGAGAGCAGTTAAGGCCACCCTCCACTCAACACAAGGATGAGAGGGTGAAAAATTTTCTGCAGAGCTTGCTTGGAGATGGGAAAAAAGGGCTTGCTAGGAGAGGACTGTAGAGGGCTATCAAGTACAGTCCTACACAGAGTGACGGGTACAGATTGTTAGGTACAGTCACTACGTAGCGTGTCAGCGGGTACATGCAGAACAGGTGTTGGGTGTCTCGACCTCGGGATTGTTGGGGGTTTTATATAGGTACAGATACAGGTACAGGTGCATGGAAAGGAATAGCAAACCGTGGGTGCAAAGGACGGTGTACGGTGAAAGTGCACCGGCTATGGCTTGCATGAGCTTGGGGAAAGGGATTGTACCCATGCGCAGGCAAAAACTGTAGTACGCATGTACCTTCTGGGTTAGTGGCAGCATGGGCGGACGTCCATGTGGCGGCCATTGGGAACCATACGCTGGGGTCGCGATGGCGTTTTACGGGTGTTCGGGTATGTGAACGGCATCTTTTTGGGGCGGGGACCCCTTTTTAAGGCATCGGTCTCAATATGCATGCCGGAGCGCCCGGCGGGTATGCGAAAATTTTGATCGGTGAAAATATTTGAGATGTCTCCTTGGTCGTGTAGGTGCAGACCGTTCGTCAATCACACACCTGGTCATGCATTTATAAGGTTTAAAGTTTACCGTATTTTAATTGAAAATAACTAAAAATTTACGTAGAGGCTTGATCTAATGTCTGTTTTGGATGCTGTAAAATTCTATATCAAGGTAAAATCACGCGCAGATTCCAAATTTGAACTCAAAATTTTAAGATTCTAAGTGGAAATAGATAATTTATTAAAATTGTTGATTTTTATACCACAAAAGACCTTAAATTCATCTATTAAATGGACACATATTATTATTGAAGATGGACATATTACAATGAAGACCTTACATTCATCTATTATTGAAGACTTTAAATTCATCTACAAGAGTCCTATTTCGGAGTTTCCTTTCTATAGGGTCTATGATCCTACTAGGTTGCAATTCAAGGACTCCTTGAATTGGAATTACAATTTGCTCATCATCAAGAATATGATCGAGACTAGGTACATAAGGCTTTAACAAACTTACATGAAATACATTATGGACTTTGATATGGGCTGGGAGTTGCAGCTTATAGGCACTTCTGCCCAAACACTTGAGGACTTTGTAGGGTCCATAATATCTTGGGCTGAGTTTCTTATATTTTCCAAGTGACAGAGAGCTACGCTTGGATTGCACTCGCAAAAGAACTTTGTCTCCTTCCTTGAAGATCCTTTCAGACCTCCTTGTGTCAGCATAATGCTTTTATTGATCTTGAGAAGCTTTAATATCCTTTTGGATTGCCTTGGTCTATTCCTCCATCTCTTCGAGCATTTTTTTAGATGCCTCAGCTCTTATGATTGGATCAGAGAAATTTAGAGAAGATAAGCATTCTTGACATAGAGTTATTTAAATGATGACATTCCTATGCTCTGATGATAAGATGTATCATAAGAGAATTCTACTAGAGGAAGGTATTGAATCCATCTTCTTAGCTCCCGTCGATAATATACTCTAAGAATATCTTCAATTACTTGGTTGACTCTCTCAGTCTGGCCATCAGTCTCTGGAAGATAAGCTATGATACTAAAGCAAAGTTGAGTACCCAAGGCCTGAAATAAGGACTACCAGAACTTTGAAGTGAAGTCAGAATCCCGATCACACTGACTATCCTCTTTTGGTAGACCATGAAGCTTGAAGACCTCCTTGATGAATAATCGGGCAACGTCTAAAGCTTTGAAGGTTTTCTTTGCTGGTATAAGATGAGCTACTTTGGTAAGCAAGTTCACCACCACTAAAATGGAATCATATCCTCCTTGTACTACACAGTGGGGAAAGCTTCCCAGGCATCTTAACTCTTTTAGCTTTGATCCTTTGGAGAGACATTACTTCAAGTACCGAAGGACATCATTTTTCAAGCCTGCCCAATGATATCTCCCTGTCCAATAATATCTCCTCCTTACAACATATTTAAGGTCTTTGCATAGCCTGGATGTCCTGCACAGTGAGGCCATCATGAGCTTCATGGAGAATTAGCTTCTTTAGGGCAGGATCCTTAGGAATACCTAGTCTATGATTGAAGTAGAGGCTCCAATCATGGGTGAAGTACCCCTTGATTAGATTTTCTCTTTGTTTGAAGTTTTTTCTTCTTCTACTAACTTCACCATCCTCTGCAGGTAATCATGATCGTGAGATGAGACTTCTTTGACCTTGTCCAGTATGGGATTATTTGGCATCAAAATTGCACTCAAGAAGAATTTGAGAGACGACTAAGTGCATCCGCTACCACATTATCCTTCCCAGGGTAGAATTTGATGTCAAAGTCATATTCTTGTAGTATTTCAATCCATCTTCTCTGCCTCATGTTGAGGTTAGGCTGGGTGAAGATCCACTTTAGACTCTTGTGGTCAGTTACAAGCTAGAATTTTTTTCCCAAGAGATAATGTCTCCATAATTTGAGGCAATGAACAACTGCTAAGAGTTCCAAATCATGGGTTGCATAATTTGCTTCGTATTTCTTCAGCTTGTATAAGCCACTGATCTTCCTTCCTGGCGGCCTAAGACACCACCAAGTGCTAGACTAGTGGCATCAGTAACCACCTTAAATTCCCTGGTGAAATCAGGAAGTTTCAGGATTGTGCAGAGGTAATGACGGCTTTGAGCTGATCAAAGCTAACTTGATGGATTGGCAACCACACTATTTTGCAATCCTTATTAAGAAGATTCCTTAAGGGTGTAGCTACAAGAGAATAATCTTTGATGAAAATCATGTACCATCCTATGATTCCCAAAAACCCACGAACTTCACAGATTGATTTAGGGGATGGCCATTCTAGTATAGCCATGACCTTGGCGGGATCTACTGAGATACCATCTTGGGAAACAATGAATCCGAGATACTTGATCTAATGAGTAAAGAAGATACATTTTCTCTTCCTGCCCAATTAAAGAAGGTACATTTTCTCTTCCTTCCCAATAATAACTCCTCCTTAAAGTATTGAAGGTCTTTGCATAGCCTGGATGCCCTGCAGTGGGGCTATCATGAGCTTGTGGAGGATTAGCTTCTTTGGGGCAAGATCCTTAGGAATATATAGTCTGTGATTGAAGTAGAGGCTCCCATCATGGTTGAAGTACCCCTTGATTAGTTTTTTCTCTTGCTTTGAAGTTCCCCCTTCTTCTACTAACTTCACCATCCTCTAGTAATAATCATGATCATGAGATGAGACTTCTTTGATCTTGTCTAGTATGGGATCATTTGGCATCAAAATTGCACTCAAGAAGGATTTGCGATTGAGTGCATCCGCTACACCACATTATCCTTCCTAGGGCGAAATCTAATGTCAAAGTCTGATATTCTTGTAGGATTTCAATCCATCTTCTCTTCCTCATGTTGAGGTTAGGTTGGGTGAAGATCCACTTCAGACTCTTATGGTCAAACAAGCTGGAATTTTCCCGCAGAAATAATGTCTCCATAATTTGAGGCAATGAACAACTTCTAAGAGTTTGAAATCATGGGTTGCATGATTTGCTTCATATTTCTGATCTTGCGAAGTATAAGCCACTAGTTTTCCTTCCTAGCCTAAGACACCACCAAGTGCTAGACTACTGGCATCAATAATAATAACCACCTCAAATTCCCTAGTGAAATCAGGAAGTTTCAGGACCCGATGCAGATGTAATGATGGCTTTGAGTTTATCAAAGCTAACTTGATAGATTGGCAACCACACTATTTTGCAATCCTTCTTAAGAAGATCCGTTAAGGGTGCAGCTACCTGGGCATAATCTTTAATGAAAATCCTGTACCATCCAGGCCCAAAAACCCATGAACTTCACGGACTGATTTAGGGGTGGCCATTTTAGTATATCCTTAACCTTGGCAGGATCTACTGAGATACCATCTTGGGAGACAATGAATACAAGATAAATAAGGCACATTTTCTCTTGTTGGCAAAGAGTTTATGTTTGTGCAGTAATTGGAGAACTTTACGCGCATGCTCCTCATGCTTTTCCACTCACTTGGAGTATACAAAGATGTCATCAAAGAAGACAAGCACAAATTCATCCAAGTAGGGACGTAATATATCTTATATTAGGCGGTTAAAAGTTGCATGAGCATTGGTTAACCCGAATGACATTACAATAAACTCATAGTGGCGATAACGGGTATTAAAAGCTATTTTGGGTATATTTGCTTCCTTGACTCTGATTTGGTAGTACCTAGACCTCAAGTCTTTTTTTTTATAAAACTTTGGCCCCATGAAGCCTATCTCAAGAAGCTCGTCGATGCAAGGGATATGATATTATTCTTGACAGTGGCTTGATTTAGCCCTCAATAATCTATGCACATAGACAAAGAGTGATGTCCTTCTTCTTTTGGAAAAGAACGGGTGCTCTCCAAGGAGAGCTGTTGGGGTGTATAAATCCTTGCTCAATAAGTTGGAAAGTTGCTCCTTAAGCTCAATGGCTTTAGGGAGAGACATCTTATAGGATTTTTTGAGACAAGTTGAGCGCCATGGATCACCTCGATTTCATGATCAACTTCTTGAGGAGGCAGTAGTCCTTTAAGCTTGTCAGGAAAGATGTCAGAGAGCCAAGAGGGTTCTGATTCTTTACTAGGTTCAATAGCTTTGTTGAGCTTAACTAATAAAACTTTTTGTCTCTTACATGCTCCCTTGATAAGATGCTTTGCCTTGATTACCCTAGACTTAGGTTTACATGTCTTTCTCTGAACTGATACTACTTGGCCATGCTCATTTTTAAAAGTGATACTCCCCTAGTTACAGTAAATAATAGCATTGTTTGCAATTAACTAGTCCATCACAAGGATCCTATCATAAATTCCTAATTGCAGGACTCTAAAATGGCCATGAGTTTGCTCACTACCCAATTCAAAATCAAGGTTTCCTATATAGAGTGTTGAGATACTACTTCCTTCCCACTAGCTAGTTTTACAACCATTCTTCTAGTTGGTTTTTTACCCAAGTTTAATTTTTGTATGCTCCTTGGAGAAAGAAATGAATGGGTACTACCACAATCAATCAAAAGTTGGAATGGATAAGTGGTTGGGGTTTAAATAACACCAAATTGTTGATTTGGACCTTGATGTTCTACTGCCGCATGGACGATGGCACGTTCTTCTTTAGCCATCTCCAGAGTTGGTTCTTCACTTATAGCATATACAATGTGTGAGAAACTGCTTCGCGGCCTCTGCCACGTCCACCACCTCTTGCACCTTGGTGAATGGGAGTTCCACGGCCTTGATTTGCTCGACCACTTTGAGGAAATGATGATGCTAGCTTGGGGCAATTGGCCCTAAAGTGTCTCGGCTCATTTCATTCAAAAATTTGATTTCTTTATAGATTTTTCTTAATGTCCCCATATTATTCATGTTCTCCTTCTTGTGGGGTTGGTTTTTAAGTTGAATCTTGGGCACTCACTTCGGTGTACCCTGAGATTTTGGGTATTGTTTGTGCGAGTTTCGTGGGATTGATGCTTATTCTGTTTTATGAGGTCATGTCACTGTATTTGGTGTCATTTTTTCATTAATCAAAATGATCTATTTCCCTCTGTTTGTCAAGCTTCATAAGGGTATGAACATGACCTTGTCGCCCTCATTCAATAACGATGTCCTTTCTTCCCACATTGGATATTGCATTTACTGGTATAGATCCAGGATCGTCCTAGAATCATTTCCTCTTCCATGGAACGTGTATGACAAACACCTTCTCGACTAAGGAATTATTTTTGATGGAAATGTTAACACTCAAAACCCCTCAGCTCTCGTAGTTATTAAGTGTACACTGTGTACTTACGCATCAATGGGGGTTCAAGGCATGTTCTATCTAATGCTACCTAGGTTTCATACAAGATCAAGTTATGACTTGATCCCATATTTATTAGTGTAATGCTCATTGCATGGCCTTTAGCTATAGTAAGTCCCACCTTGAGTCGTGCTGGCTCAATGTTCAGTTCCTCTTCGTCAGAGAGAGTCAAAGAAGCCATGTTGACATATATTAGTCTCTTCTCTGGAGTAATTGTTTAGCTTTAGCCTCCCTTGCCTTAGCTTCTTCTTGAGCTTGCTGGATTTTTTTTTCAGATTTTTATCAAACCAATGTTTCTTGTGTAGTTTCTCGACCATGAGTCCATGTGATGCTATTAGCCTGGTCTCATCAAGCTTCTCTAAGTCAATTAGCCAGCTAGTTCATTCTTTGTCAGCAGACGTTCTTGTACTGCAATCCTTAAGCTCAGGACTAGGTATTCCATAGGTATTACTACCTCAACACCATAAGCTAGATGGAAGGTAGTGTATCCCATCGCTACCTTATATGATGTTCGATATGTTCATAGGGCTGCTGTCAGCTTCTGTCCCCAGTCTGTTCGACTTGCTTCCAAGGTTTTTGTTAAAATAGTACACAAAATTTTGTTTGTACTCCTTGCTTGACCATTTGCATGTGGATAATAAGGTGATGATTTTCGATGGACCACTAAGAATCCTGCAAGTAATTGATTGTTGGAATTAGGGTTGCAGGAAAGCACCCAAAGCTTGGAGAAGAAGAAGCAAGAATGCACACAACACAAAGTGTTAGATTGTGTCAATGTACAAAAGATAAGTTAGCCCTAGAAGGTTGGGCGTATATACAAGCCGGGGAAAAAAACCTCCTAAAGAGGGAAAAAAAGAAGAAGCAAGAATGCACACAACACAAAGTGTTAGATTGTGTCAATGTACAAAAGATAAGTTAGCCCTAGAAGGTTGGGCGTATATACAAGCCGGGGAAAAAACCTCCTAAAGAGGTAAAAAGTGCCCCAGCGGTCCTAAGTGTGTTCACACACATCACTGCCTATATATATATGGCAACAAATCTCCCCTGGGAGTGATGGTGTGAACGAGAGATGGCACTCATGTATAGGGGAGTGCCATGCCCGAAGTAGATCAGTCCACAAAGGGGAGCAAGCCTAAAGCTTTGAACTTCTCACGAGGAAGTGCCTTTATGAAAAGATCGGCGAGGTTGTCCTGTGTTGGCACATAGGCCAAGCTGATCTCTCCTGCTGAGAGTCTCTCCCTGACATAGTGATAATGCACCTCAATGTGCTTTGTGCGAGCATGAAAAACTGGGTTTCTCGCAACTGCCAATGCACTCTGACTGTCAGTGAAGATAGAGGTGGCAGACTCCTGTCCAACACCCAAGTCAGCCATAAGCCGTCTGAGCCATACACACTCAATCGTAGCTGTGAAAGCTGCCCTGTACTCAGCTTCACAACTAGAAGTGGCCACAATAGGTTGCTTCTTGCTCAACCAAGATATGCATGAGCTACCAAGCATGAAACAAAAACCGCTTGTGGACACTCTTGTGTTATAGCAACTAGCCCAATCTGAGTCCGAAAAAGCATGTAAATCTGGCGACAACAATCCTCCCTTGGGATAAAACAACCCAAGATGTATGGTGCCACTCAAGTAGCGAAAGATGCATTTAACTGCCTTCCAATATGCTGAGACCCTGGGCTATGCATAAACCTGCTCACCTGTGAGACTGCAAACTAAATGTTCGGCCTCGTAATGCATACATAAATGAGGCAACCAACAGCTGTCTGATAGAGTGTGACATCAAAGTGATCTCCAGCATCATAAAGACTCAACTTCAAACATGTCTCCATTGGAGTAGCAATAGGCTTGCAGTCTTCAAGGCCAAATCTCCGCAACAATGTCTCAATATACTTTGTCTGACACAAAGCAATACCTCCATCACACTGCTTAAATTGTATCCCCAAATAATGATGCAAATGCCCCAAATCTGACATCTCAAAAGAGGCATTCAAGTCAGCCTTAAAATCAGCAATATGACTCTCATTTGGTCTTGTGAGCAGCATGTCATCAACATAGAGAGCAATGATTAGATGTACATCATCCACACGTTTAACATACAAAGTGCTTTCTGTTGGACTATTCTGAAAACCATGTGCAGTCAAATATGCATGTATCTTTTCATACCAAGCTCGTGAAGCTTGCTTTAAACCATATAAAGCTTTTTTCAACCTGCACACTTTGTTTTCCTGCCCTCTTTGAACAAAACCACGAGGCTACGATACATACACCTCCTCAGGCAAATCTCCATTCAAGAATGCAGTCTTTATGTCCAACTGATGTACATTCCAACCATTATGAGCTGCCAATGCACAAATGCTACGAATGGTAGTCATACGACAAGTGGAAGCAAAGGTCTCATCAAAATCAATGCCCTTTTCTTGAGCATAACCCTTTGCAACAAGTCTAGCCTTATAGTGATCAACACTGCCATCTGGCTTTTGTTTCAACTTAAAAACCCACTTACATCCAATGGTCTTTTTACCAATAGGCAAATCACACAAAGACCATGTACCATTCTTCATTATAGCATCATATTCACTTTGCATTGCAGCCAACCAATTTTTTGAATTTTGTGCCTCATCAAATGAAAGAGGTTCTTCCTCTTCACACATACTAGACACAGCCAAAGCATAACAATCTGATATATAAGAGGCATACTGAAAACCTGAACGAGTACGACTAGTCATAGGTGCATCAATCTTACTATCATGCAAGGTTTGCACCAGCCATTTTGGCATACCTCTAGCCTACTCATTTTCAGCCCTATCCTCATGAACTACATCCTGTAAATCTGCATCAGAAATAGGCTGATCTATGATGTCGTTTGAAATCTGCATAGGCTGAATATTTGCCTCATTAGGACTTACATTTGAATTCCCACCTGTAAAGAGAGGCAATAACGTATCAAATACATCCCGTGAGCTCACACCTGTCTCTTTGGTACATGATAACAAAGGTTACACAGCATCTTCCACAAAAACAACATCTTGACTAATCAAGATACGCTTTGACTGTGGATGATACAATCTGTAACCCTTGCTCTCAGCACTGTAACCAACAAGATACGCTTTGACTAATCAAGATACGCTTTGACTGTGGATGATACAATCTGTAACCCTTGCTCTCAGCACTGTAACCAACAAAAATGCATTTGACAGCCTTATCATCCAATTTTTTGCGTTGTTGCACAGGCACTAAAGCATAGGCCAAGCAACCAAAGACACGTAAATGACCAATAGAAGGCTTCCTACCATGCCAAGCTTCATATGGAGTAATAGACTGCAAGGCCTTAGTGGGACACCTATTGAATACATATGCAGCACACATGATAGCCTCAAGCCAAAACGCATGTGGCAAAGCTTGGCTCTTGACCATACATCATGCCATCTCCATAAGTGACCTGTTTTTCCTCTCAGCAACACCATTTTGCTGAGGGGTATACGGCACTGTACATTGGTGTTTTATCCCACGACTAGCCAGAAATGCATCAAACTCTTTAGACATGTACTCCCCCCTCGATCAGAACGGAGGGTGCCCATAGTACAATTGGATACATTTTCAACCATAAGAAAAAACTGTTTGAAGCACAAAAACACTTCGGACTTTGCCTTCAGTGGATATACCCATGCATGCCTTGAGTAATCATCAATGAAAGTCACGAAGTACAAGTGTTTACCAAATGACGGAGTTTGCATAGGCCCACATACATCACTATGTACAAGTTGCAATTTGCGAGTGGCCCGCACAGAACCATCCTTTGGAAACGCAGAACGCTGCATTTTGCCCAAAATACAGCCTTCACAAACATGTTTCAATGGTGCCTCAAGAGGGGGCAATGAAGTAACCATATCAAATTTCTGCAAACACAGCAAACTAGCAAAGTTCAGATGACCAAAACGAGCATGCCATAGTTTTGCATCTGAAACTGCCTTTTCATCAGAAACTGCATTTGCTGAATCTTCCACACACTTGTCATAAGAATTGAGCCTATACAGCCCACGAAACAAGTGCCAGATGCAATAATCGTATCACCAGAAGTCAAATCATGAACAGTACATCTGTCATCCACAAATTTGACTACAAATCCAAGTCTAGCAAGCGCAGAGACAGACAAGAGATTCTTCTTTATCCCTGGCACATACAAAGCATCTGAAAGTGTGAAAGTGCTGCCATTTGCAGCAGTAAGCATAATTTTACCAATGCCCTTCACTAGGTAAGAAGCATTATTGGCACATGTGACAGTATTCCCATTAGGGACAGCCGCAAGAGAAGTGAACATATCACGATGCGAGGTAATGTGCTTTGTAGCACCACTGTCAAAATACCATACATGAGAGTCAACAGAAACTGCCAAACATGCATCATGTACAGATGGGTCATACTGGCAATACACACTAAACGCCCATTCTGTATCCCATACAACATTTGCAAAATCTGCATTTGTAGAAGCATCCGCTATTATGGCTGCATTTGACTGTTTCTTCTTTGCCTCTTTAGCCTTTAGCTTAGGGCAATTCTTAATGACATGATCATTTGCCTTACAATAGTTGTACCTGGTCTTTTTCTTGCCTTTATCAAGAGCCTTCTCAGACTTATTGTTGCTACCTGTGGAAGGAGAAGAAGTTGCAGACCTGCTAATAGGAGAAGAAACAGTGGAAGGGACTGCCTTACCACTTCTTCTCTACTGCTGTGCAGCAATAAATGCTTGATCAACTGTACGCTGCCTGGCCCTGTTTTGCCTGGACTGCGCTTCTTGCAAGAGCTTGTTGACTAAAGTATCACACTTGACAGCATCAGGTCTGTCCTCATTAAGAAGTCTCCACGTGGAAGCAAAAGTCTGATATGTCTCAGGTAAAGCATCAAGAACAATCTGCACAAGAGAATGATCAGAAATAATCTCACCTGCAGAAATCAACTGTTCTTTGAGATCTTTAATCTCAGCAAGAAAAACATTCATGTCATCATCTTCTTGCATAATCTTCAATTCTAGTTCTTTACGCAGGTAAGCGATTTTTGCCTCGTTACGACCTGCATACAAACCAGCTAGAATATCCCAAGCCTGTTTTGTTGTTTTAGCTGAACGAATATGTGGGGTGATGTTACGTTTGACAGAAAGTGCAATCAAGGCATGAGCCTGTGCATCTTTACCATCCCAACGAGCTTGTTCAGCAGTGGGTAAAACAGCAGCAACACTAGAGCTGCTAGATCCTGCAACATCCTCAACAGATCCTACATCTACAGAACCTGGACATACATCCATACCCTGCACAATATTCCACACTCCTTTTGTAACCAAAACATGCTGCATCATATATGCCCATTGCTGTTATCAGCCATGGCCACTGACTGAAACTGATGCAAAAGCTACCTATAATGAAGCAAAGACTGAACAGAAGACAACTTGTGCTATGTAGCACAATCCACAATAGAACACGTATGCCTGTTTTGCAGAAAACTGCACTGTCGAAATTTTTGCAAAAAATGACGAAAATACCTGTGCAGAACTTGAAATTGACAAACGGAGCCCAAAACGACCTCAGATGCAAATTCTGAGAACGCAAAGCCCTACGGGTCTATTTGTTGAGTATAGGGACCTGCAAGCGCCCGTGAAAACTCACCTCAATCAGAGAACGTGAGTCGAAGGGTGCTGGCGGCGTAGCCCTGGGAGCCGATGCCTGCTTTGATACCAATTGTTGGAATTAGGGTTGCAAGAAAGCACCCAAAGCTTGGAGAAGAAAAAGCAAGAATGCACACAACACAAAGTGTTAGATTGTGTCAATGTAAAGATAAGTTAGCCCTCGAAGGTTGGGCGTATATACAAACCGGGGAAAAAAACCTCCTAAAGAGGGAAAAAGTGCCCCGACGGTCCTAAGTGTATTCACACACATCACTGCCTATATATATATGGCAACATTGATCAATCACCTCATAATAAAATGTGAGTCGCGATCACTAATTAATTCTAATGGGCAACCGAACCTCGAGAGATAATTTGCTCATATAAGAATTTTGATGTTGTTCGTACATCAGCTCTCTTTGTTGAGGTCTGGCTTTTCCCCATTTTGTCAAAATAGTCCGTGGCCACGATCACATATCGGGCTTGGGATGTGCCGCTGGACTAATAGGTCCGATAAAATCTACTCTTTATTTTTTGAATGGTTGTCTTACAATAATAGGGGTGAGCGGCATCTTGTTCTTTTGTTGTGTGATAGCAAAACGTTGATATTCTTCACACCTTTTGACAAATTCTATGGCGTCTCCAAATAACGCAGGCCACCATAATCCTACTTGAAGCACTTTGCGCAAAATACCCACCTGCTATCTCTGAATGAGCTTCATCCAATATCGTGAGACGAACTTATCTTCTCTCACACATCTTCTTAGCACATTATCTTTTCCTATCTTATATAGTTCTCCCACAAATCAGTTGATAAGGTGCAGCCAGCTTGATAAGCCACCGCATTTTATCTTTGTTCAAAGGTATTTCCTATGCGAAAAACCATGAGCTAGATAATCCAATATTTCCTTGCTCCATTCAGGTACCATGTCCAATTTGAACAAACAAGCATCAGGGAGATCATCTTCCACACCAGTTGTTGTTGGTTCCCCATCACTTGGAATTCTTGACATATGATCGGCTAACACATGTTGTGTTCCTTTTCTTACCATGATTATAAAATCAAATTCTAATAATAGTAGTAACCATCGTATGATTCTTCCCATGGTGCAAGGCTTATTCACTAAGTATAATAAGGCTTGATGGCCCACGAAGAATACAAATTTGTTGGCCAATAGGTAATGTCGATACTTCTTTACATCGTAAACCACGGCCAATCCTTCCCTCTCTGTGGTGGTGTAGTTCATCTTTGCATCATTTAACTGACGACTAGCAAAGCAAATTGGATAGTCTAATTTGAACTCACCAAGTTGGGCTACTACGCATCCAATAGCAAAGTTTGATGCATCAATATGCACATGAAATATGAGATCCCAATTGGGGGGTCATAGAATTGGCGCACTATCCAATGCCTGCTTCAATCTAATCATGCAATTGGCACGCACCAAAGGACCAGCATAAGACAGCTTTCAATACAATGTCCATGATTGGACTGAAGCAGGCATTCGATCAAATGTCTCCCACATTATATTGAAAGCTGTCTTATGCTATGGACACTTGATTATAGCCGGAGAATCCATCCAAGAAGCTATAAGCTTCTTCACCAACCACTCTTTCCAAAACACGTTCCGTATAGGGTAGTGAATAATGGCCTTTCCTAGTAGCTGCGTTGACCTTTTTAAGATTAACACATATCCTAAGTTTTTCAATTTTTTTTGGCACTATTACGATTGGTGACAACCAATCCGTATACGTTCAATTTCATAGATGAAATCCGTAATAATGAGCTTGTCTATTTCCTCCTTTACAATTGCCGCATACTTAGGATTCATCTAGTATGGTTTCTACCTGGTGGTTGGCCTTGACCCTTCCATGATTGGAATCATATGTTGTACTACCTCAGGTGGTATCCCTTTCATTTCCTTGTAATTCCAAGAAAAATAGTCCTTACATTCCTTAAGGATAGCAACGAGCTCATCTTCAGCCAAAGTCAAGTCCTTAGCAATGTATACGGATCAAGCTTCCTCCCTTGGTCCTGTAATATCAACTTCTTTGACTTCCACTGGGCCATTGCATGATGTGGACAGCCCATCCTCCTTAACCCTTGTTGTCGTCAGTCGGATCACTTTCTGCTCGTCTCAACAGTATAGGTTATGAAGTGGTCAGGTATTGAGAGAGCAAGTCTGGTTTGTCGTCATTTTCACTTTGAGTCATGATCTTTCTAGCCTGACGTTCTGCTCTTCTACCAAGGCTTTATTGTATTTTCGACACCCAGCTTTTGTAAGCTTAGGTGTTTCTAGCTCTTGAAGGGTGACTCTCTCCTTGTGTCTTCCCTCCAATGATATCTTACTCAACTCCTCACCCTAATCCTTAGAAAACTCATTGTGTACCTTAGTGGCCCCCCAAAGTATCTCATCCACTAGGTATCCGTGGGTTTTCTTCGTAATAGGGCATTTTGTCGAGCGATATATCATTTCTATTTTCGCCATTTTCTGAGGCATTGAGCATTGGTACGGCCTTGTGTTAATGGTCCCTTCTATACTAGAACTCTCCTCTTCTGATACTTCATTAATGGTCTACCAATTAACCATACAAATAGAGATCGTGGGGGGACAGTTCCAGATTCCACATACTGGGTCCCCCTAGGTTGCATCACATCTATGGTAGCTAACACATGCATCTAGTTTTCACTGAATTCCAGAGGAAGTGACGCATACATTTCCATTTCCTCTTCTTCCTTGGTATTTTCCATTTCCTCTTCTTCCTTAGTATTTTCCACCGAGGGCTGGCATATTTGTATAGATGTGGTTTGTTCCGTTGATCAAATCATTATCAAACAATTGCCCTTCCATGGGGTGTGCTTTCCATGTTCTGAGATCTATCTTTAAAATTTTTGAATCCCTATATACATACACGTGATCTAATGCCCAATCATGCACCAATTTGGATTCCCTCATGAAGGGTCTCCCCAATATTATGTCATATGAATCAGGTTGGTGCAGGAAGTCCATGACCACAAATATATGATGGTAGCAAAACATAAAGAGTTTGAGTTTCACATTCTCCAGAAGTCAATGGGCCTTGAAAATGTTCAATCAACCATTTTAACGATTAGATTTGCCTTTTTTAGATCGGGCTTTTCCTAGTTCTCCTAGCAATGTTTTATGATGATGCTAACCCCCGCCCCACCATCCAGGGTAGCTAGAGCTTGGTACTCGTATGATGAATTGGGATTGTAGCATTTGTGTCGTCACTTTTGTAATAGCACCCTAGTTGATTAATGGGTATCTTAACGACTCGGGTTTTCCTTGCGTGTCTTAAGGTTCTTTTTGCCAAAGGTGGCAAAACCTCATCTATAGTATCAGCTGGCTTTAGTCCTCCTTGTACCCATTCTTTTATGCCTGTCCATGCGTTGGTGAATTGCGTGTAGTAACAGTTACCCTAATGGCATTTGTACAGGCGTAGACAGTACAGCCCGCGAGACTTCCTATGTCTCTGGGTTCTTTGGAGATTGAGGGTTCTCCCCATGTGTGTGACTCGCATTCATCCATAGGGAAGGAATCGATGGACTCACCTAGCGCATTTTTCTCAAATATTCTATACATTGTGTTTGCTTGGGATCCTTCTTCTATTTCTTTTGGAATTAGAGTAGGTACGTCCAATTCCCTTCGTGGATACATTGTATCCCTGACTCGGTTAGCCCTTAGCTTGGCTTTGTGAAGCCGTTGGCATTCTTTAACTAAGGCCCTGGCATCTTGGAGATTTCTTATTTTCTCATCGGCATTGGGGTACTCACCGATTCCTTTAGGAGTTGGTTGCTCCCTTTGCTTCTCTAGGTTCGGCCCTTTGTGGTTGATCCTTTGATCCCCCTCTTCTCTCGATTGGGTGGATGCGGTGTTGATTGTATTTTCTTTAGATCCATCTTGGATTGTGACCCGTGTCACCCTTACCCACTTTTTTTACTCCTCTTGCGGGCCAGTTCTGAAAATAGTCGCATCTGCTCGGTTCTTTCCCTTGTCTCCTAATTGAGCTTATTCTCTTATCAAGACATTGAGTGGTGTATGATATTTTCAAGTTGCACACTAATGATTTGGATGGTGGCCTGATTGGCAATAGAAGTTGAACCACTTACGTGGTATGGGCTGGTGCGTATGAACCATATTCTTATTTGGTGCGTATGAACCATATTCTTATTTGGGCACTCGACAACTCGATGTAGCCCTCCGCAGCCAAAACATTGTAGCGATCCTCTTCTCAAGTTCGAGTTCATGTTCGTGCCCTTCCACTATAACGTGGTTTGAAACACAGGTACTAGTGTGTTATTTTGTAGGACGTGGAATTCAGGCATGACCTCTGGAGTTTCCTCATAGTACTCTCCTCTAAGTTTTACTTCACGTACCACATTAACATCTTTTGATGGCTCTTCAATTAATACTTGGTTGATTTTAGCCTATGGCAGTTGTGTGGTGGTAGAACTGGTGGTGGTAGAGGTGAAGTGTCTTGTACCTGAATCATCCCCCTAGGTAAGTAGGAAGAGTTGGGTTGTCTTGCTGCTGTAGAGTAGTGATCTATCTAGGTGACACAGGTAAAGCCAATTTAGCTATAAGTGCCGATAGTTGTGTGACATTTTGGAATCTTGGATATCTACACATTGAAGTCTCATGATTTCCTAATTTTACACAGTGTGCACAATAGAGTAATGTCCTTGCTCTTAATTGTGGACATTCGATGTGGTAGTGTGATTCAATCTGCACATAGAGTACCACACCAATTCCCTGGGGGGGTAAAGATGATTATGCCCATGCCTAGATGTTTCTCTTCCCTCCTTTACTTTAAATTTCTCTAGTATAGCATTACTAAGCTCATCTCCACAGTCATGTTACTTGCTTGCTCCGAGTTCCAATTTCTTGGTGACTCGAGATACGAGAAGTCGTAGTTACTGAAGATGTTCTGACAACCACAAGAACCAGTAACAACATTGTTCAGTTAGGTGGAAGAAAGAATTAAAAAACTCCCACATAGAACTAAAGCGATTGCATCAACAAATACCCAGAAGTGCCCAAGTATAACCTTGGTTTTCGTGGCGATAAAAAGGTGTTGGGTCCTCCAAAAACTTAAAATTCTAGACAACAATGTCAAAAAAATTAGACCTGTTTGTCCCAAATGACATTCATGAGACACCGACCAGCTATGAGGTGGTAGCACATAGTTATCAGCAGATTATAAGTCATGGGTGGCTTGAAGTATATAATACTCACCAGCATCTAAACTTATGTGAGTCTACTTTGTATCATCCTTTTGGAATTCGAAAGCTATACTCTAATATCTATAAACACTTAGAAGCCATATGTACAGTACAATTTTGATGCTACCCACATTGAACATCCTACTATCAATCCCGAGGAAATCCCTGACTTACAAGAATTTATAAAATCTCACAAGCCTAGCCACCCACCCCTAGCACAAGTCAGGGTCAAGAAGAATTCTCATCCTCATCTTCAAAGTCAACTTACCCTATCTATTCTAATGTCGCTACTAGTAAGCTACTTAACCCCTATCCTAATACACTACTTACTAACACATTTCAAGCTGATTGCATTTTCTCAACTTTCATTCCTCAATAGATAGATTTTCCCACTAATCCTCTCGCCCCTCTGAGAGGAGATATTGGCACCTCACCTGTCTCCCCAACGGCACCCTCAAGAGATACGCTATCCTATTCCATAGGATAATATTGAAGCCTTCACTAATGACACAATTTTGGAATCATTGTCTGGTGTAGAGTACAAGGGTTTCATTCACGCTGGCAATCCTCTCTTAAAGCCAAAATGTTCAAGGTCCTCATGCAAGTCATTCTATTTGAGCCAACTTGACGGATCATGCTAGAAGCCTACTCTGAGGTCACACTAACAAAGCAACACAATATGCAATACCCTCTACGAGCTCCTCACCCTGATTTAGAAGAATTAATTCCCTTGGCTGGAGAGAGGGAACATTATGGGCAAATGTGGCAAAGCACACAAAGTTGGCCAACCGGCAATTAGTTGACCTGTTGGAAATAAGGATCGTCACCTTCATGATCAGCTACTGGAGGAAGGCTCATCCTGTACACACAAGAGGCGGCTATGCCACCATTGTCACCAATGAGGTGCAACCCAAATTGGAAGATTTTGGAATACAACCAGACTGGCGAAGGAGCACTTGACAATTCTGAAGTACAGCCAAGTCTATATGTGCGCACCACCAACACAGCAGGTTGACCCATTATACATGCTAGTTAAGAGAAGATGGACACAACTAGAGTTTCAGGAAGCCAAAAGGCGCGACTCCCATGTTTGCTACAACTTTTCGATCTTCATGCCAGCAACATTTGCATATATATGTGAGCAAAGAAAGCAAATGCTTACATGGATACAAGCATGGCGAAGAATTCCGATCAAGAGAGTGAATCAAGGCATGCAAAGGCAGAGGTTTGGCGATCAATTGATATTCTTTTCAGAATGTGTGACGAAGTTAACTGGACACAACAAAATAAAAAGAGCTTTCAAGACAACCTACAAATTTTCAAAAGAGTCATGAAGATAGCTTAGACAGATTCCAACATAACACACTACATGGTAAGATTCATGATTATGTTCTTTTAGTTGACACGCACAACTGATTGATGCACATCTGATTCTCTCTTTGTTAATATGCACCATATTCTCTACAACCATATGCCATTTTTAATCCAAAAATATGGAAACCCTAGTACTTGGAACACTCAAGGGATGGAAAAGTCACACTATATGGCACGAAATGCATATTTTAGGCATACACAACATGGTAGAGGAAGGATAAAAGCAAACAGCATGCATGAAGTATTCCAATGGTTCTACCACAGAATAATCCAACAACTACACAGGAAAGAAACCTTAAAGTCATATAAGATGCTTTAGACACTTAGAGATATAGAAAAGAGAAAATAGAAAAGATCTGAAGCTTTTAAAAACTCAAGTGCTATCCAAGCACAAAACAAATGGAGAGAAAAAAAGATTTATGTAAATCACCATTGGATTAATAGAATGTAAGGATACAAGAAATTTTTTAATACAATCTCATGATTCTCTGTCCCTGAGTAATTTATTGCTAACACGGTGTGCTGGTTGCTTGAATCTAAGTAGAAAATGTTTTCCATACTCATCAATGATCTACCATAACTCTATGAGCCAACAGGGTGTCTTACTACCCGGTAGAAAATGTCTTGCTAAGACACCCTGTTGGCTCATAGAATTATGGTAGAATCAAAATCTTTGCACAATTGATAATCTCTTCCTGGTGGGTAGTAAGATAATGCAGCATGTCTACCACCGTAGCTCCGATTGTGCCTCAGTAAAAATTGATTTGGCTCCTCCATAAAGATCTGCAAGAAATTTGAATACCACAGAAATATGAGAGAGAGAGAGAGAGAGAGAGAGAGAGAGAGAGAGAGAGAGAGAGAGAGAGATTCCAGTACCTAAGTGCTTTCATCTGCTACAAATGCGTTGTTGATCCAGAGATCAATTGAGCTCTCTTTTGTCAACATCTTCTTGTCCACCTAGCCTCGTGTAGAGTCCTCCAGCTTATCAAAACCATGATCCTCCTAAAACTTTTTAAAAGACTGATCATCTGGGACTAATCCATTATCCCTATACTGCCTTGCCTTATTGAAACACTTCCTTAGGTAGTCTTTGCCATCAAAATTCAACTCGAGGGCCTCTTCGTCACACCTAGAGTCCTCTGAAATAAATCCCTCCTCTCCATCATAAAAACTAGCTATGGTAGATAGAGCGTAGTCTTCATGTATCCAAAATGTATTCTGTATGTCACTCAAAAGGAGATACACCTTCCCATCAATTTCGAACTCCGGGAGTACAGGCAAGATCAACTGGCTGTCTTCAACATTAAACTCTTGTAGATCATATGGCATCTTCAAACCTTGACTCCTGAGAAGAACCACGTCTAGGGTCTTCGCCTCTTCTGCCTCCCATTCAAGTTGGTCCTTATTAACAACTTCTATGTCTTCGTCATTAGGCCGGCTGGTCTCATCTGCAGGCACATCCTCATCAACAGTCTCCTCGTAGAACACCTCTTCCCCTAATGAAGGGAGAATAGTGTATAGACAATGAAGGAAACATAGGAATCCGATTGATTCCTCCAGCAACCTACAGTGCCTGGGGTGTACGAAGCATGTCGCTTTGCGGTCAGAAGGAAATTACAGATACCTTTTTTGGAGAAGATTCAGGTACTTGGAACTTGGAGAGCAATCCATTAAATGTACATAGGCTCTCCCACAAATAGGGACTCTCCCATTCCTGAGAGAAGCTTCAAAACCAAACCTCTCCTTTGATAGAAAATCTACATGCTGCTCCAAAATTAACGAAATGTTAAGTGGCCTATTGAGAATATCAGCCAATATATGATACTGCTCACTAGCCCCAGAAGCGTAGATGAAATCAAACAAATTTTCATCAAATGATAGTGACTAATCTTTTAAAATCCCTGTTTACGACTTATTGTTCCTTACGAGTTCCTATAGAGAAATCAACATCCCTTTTTACTGACTTCCTTTGCCACGACAGGAATCAAGGACAAGTTTGGCATATCCTTATTAGCTTCTACTATGGAATCTAAGCTGTCGGCACTGCTGTCATAATCCCTGCTGGTCTTAATTTGTTCCTCGGAATCAGGATCCTCTACTTCAAAAGCATAAATCTTTGGAACAACCCTAGAGGACCTGCTTAATTCTACAGACTCACTATAAAGTACAAGACCTATAGAACTCTTGACATGCCAGTAATCAAATACGGAAGACATTGATGCAATTGGTTAAGCAGATTCAGGTACTTCACTCTACACTATAAGAGGAGCATCGCTTGAAGAAACAACTGAACCTGATGAAAAATCGATCAATTTCTTCTTCAAAATCTTTGATTCCCTTGGCTATTTATCCAGTACATCTTTTCGTCCTCTAAAGCTATACTCTACATCCATTTCAGAAGACTTTCTTTTAAATCCCCTCGACCCTGCATTATAAGAAACAGATATATGATTAATTTAGAAAATAGATTACAAAATAGCTATGTGTTGATCTCTGTGTGTGTGTGTGTGTGTGTGTGTGTGTGTGTGTGTGTGTGTGTGAGAGAGAGAGAGAGAGAGAGAGAGAGAGAGAGAGAGAGAGAGAGAGAAAATACAAGTAGCCATTTGACGCAAAGATACAAAAAAAAAAGAGCTTTGAAATCAGAATATCGCATCTTTTGACTATCAAAAGCAAACTTGAATATAGTTTACGTGCACGTGCAAAATCTCGTAGAGGCGTATCTATGTATATATACAAATTTACAATTACATAGATATACCAATATACAGACACACACACAGAAAAACATATCTACACATATAAAAACATATAGATATGCACACACACACTTACACACACACACACACACACACACACACATATGTATATGTATATATACATATACATATACATATACATATACATATATATATGTATATGTATATGTATATATACATATGTATATATGTATATATATATATATATATATATATATATATATATATATATATATATATATATATATATATATATATATATATATATGTAGTATATAATTAAGGATATCTATATATGTATTTGTGTGTGTGTGTGTGTGTGTGTGTGTGTGTGTATGTAGCCATTTGACGCAAAAACGAAAAAGTAAGGGATTTCAAAATAGAATATCGTGTCTTTTGTCTATCAAAACCGAATTTGTTTTGGGAAGCAAAATGACGAGGTATTTCGTCTTGAAATATCCAGGATTAGCCTATTCGCGTCATATGGTTGTCTCTGCTGCATGTAGGGATTCCTTGAGATCTAAACGCATCTAAAGATTTTAAAATAATTTCTTTAAAGAAGGTACGTGAAAAAGCTTAATACACCTACCTACTCTCTGGAATATATATTTTGATTGATGTCTGCTTCTATTTTGTCGCACTTTTCCTCCATTCTAACAGCTGAAATAACTATACTCAAAGCGCAGTTTAAGTTGTTATTTCTCTCGGAAGTAAGTGACAGCTAGATTCTCGCAAACTGGGGTGTAGAAACTCTAACTGTGTCAAAATCTGAACTTTTCGAGAAACCTTAGAGAAATTTGGGGCAACAAACTCTCCAATTCCGTGAGTTTATGTGAGAATAGTTTATTGGGTCGTGCTATTTAAGTCCGAACGTGATATTTAAACGTGACCGTATGACATTCAATTGTAGCATGACACGTGGAGTGCTTCGATATTTGTGTCAAACGGTCAATCTGCATGCAATGAATAAAACAATGACACGTGGCAAAAAGTACTCTCTACACGTGTCACATTTAAAGCACACTTTTCCATTATTTAATGTCATTTTATTTCTTGCAATCCGTGAACGCGTGTTTGGCTTTTTATCTCAAAAGCCAACTTAAGCTGACACCCAACGCTCTAGCTCAGCCTCCAATGCTTTAGCTCATGAACCTCGCTGCTCCAACTGCCTCACAGCTCAACAAAATCTCTTCCCAAGTACCTATTCTAGATCACATTACCATCATAAAAATAGCATTAAATATACCTTTTAAAAATCAGAATGCATCGGAAGTGCATTTGTTTCCTTATTTCTTAAGGGTAACACTTGTCGAGTGAAGAAGTCATTATTTATGCTTGTTTCTTTAAAAATTTAACAATACAGTCATCCTTGTACATAAAAATATATGTATGTTTACTACATACATATATGTACAATGACAACTGTATCGTCATACTTGTAAAGAAATATACTTAAATATATTTTAACATACAACACAATATATATCAAAATCTTTATGATAGTCGAAAGGCATAATATCCCATTTTCAGTCTTCTTATTTTTTCTGATTCGCGTTAAATGGCTACTAGATACATATATTCTAGCTACTCTAAGCAAATAGTGGAAATTAAAAGATCCTTAATTAGTAGCTACTCAAAGTGAATATCGCATTTTTCGGTTATATGCACCATATTTCTATACGATTCTACCTACGAATATAGTTGTGTATGTGTATATAGAGACACACACCCACACCCACACGAGAATTTGGCCATGATAACCAAAAGACGCGATATCCCATTTGCAAACCTCTTAGATTTTCATATTCACGTCAAATGGCTATGAAGGCACAAGCATAGGCATATATATGCACATATATATATATATGTGTGTGTGTGTGTGTGTGTGTGTGCGCGTATATATACATATCTATTTATATATATATATATATATACGAAAATCTTTATGATAGTCGAAAGATGCGATATCCCATTTCTAGTCTTCTTATTTTTTCTTATTCACGTTAAATGGCTACTAGATGCATATATTCTAGCTACTCTAAACCAATAATCAAAATTAAAAGATCCTAAATTAGTAGCTACTCAAAGTGAATATCGCGTCTTTCGGCTATATGCACCATATTTCTATATAATTCTACCTGTGAATATAGTTATGTAGGAACATACACCTCAAAAGATTGATGTGAGCTAGTAGACAATTTATTTGTAACATTCTTTAAAGACATGCCCACTACATTTTTAAGTAGTGAAGGTTTGTAACATTTCTTATCAAACTAATTGAAATGTTTTCTGAATTCAGAGACTGATAATTCTAGAGGTAAATGGTCTACTTCTTAGAAGGAAATCTGTTCCTTTCAATATTAGCGAGGCGAGAACATTTTGTATAGGGTATATGCACATGATGCTGAGGCCAGGAGTGGCAGATTTTGTCAAGTTTGTGCTCTATTTTTTCTGGGCTGCCATCTAGTCCTCAATGGCTTCGCAAAACTTGGAACCTATGATCAGAGTGCTTTGCACAGAAACAGGTTTTGAGCCAAGCGACTTTTATTTTATCTACAATCAAAGGGCTTGCGAAGTGCATCCCAGTATGTTTCATCTAAGCAAAGAGGGAGTGCCGCTGTACAACTAAGCCCTTTTCCATTATCCATCTACCTATTGACATACATAATACTTTCTTGATAAATGATACCCCTGAGAAGGGGATATTTAATCCAGAGCACACTTGTATATCACCCCTACCTTTGAGGGAGATGTAGATGATAGGTTTTTGTCACAGACACTAATTCCTTATTTAAAAGGCTTTTACGATTTTTCCAGCATAGTTCCAGAATATGTAAAAAACAATCCATTTAATTGAAGTAATTTCTTATAAATCAAAGTGATGACTCCTATACATTGCAAGCTTTCTTTCATTGCTAATATAAAAAAGAAGTACTGATAATATAAAAATGATGTACATTGTCTTGCAATCAAAATTGTTGATAGTATAAAAAAGTACATTGCCTTGGATCAAAAGTACATGGGTAATTGAAGCTACATAGGAATGATAATTAATTTGTTCAGCAAATCTCTACAAATAATTTTTTCTCTTCTCTGTTGCACCTTTCTTCCATTGTGAAAGAAAGAAAACTCTGATCACATTTCATTCGTGTATTTGTCTACTATGATATCTTTCCTTAAATTCTGTAGACTGCATAGCTCCCGCACTGAAATGAATGTGAGCAAGGTTGAGTCTGTATCATGTACTTCAATATCTACCACGTTATTGCCCTCTAAACTGGCAGCTTCATGATCCATTGGAACTAGATCTCCTTTGATGTAACGGGACCGTTTGTACCAATATGACATGATGAATGTTTGTGTTGCTATCACATGTACTTAACATTCACTATCTCTGATGTGATATGGCAATGGATCTCTTCATGCACTTTCCTGTCCTAGCTCTTGTCAAGTAAAGTTGCCAAGAATGTAGAATCTAGATTTTTACAAATGAGCATAGTATTTGCAATTTTAACCTCACAGACATTGAAAAGCTCCACAAAAACAGTTATTGGTAGGTAGAGCACAATTTTCACTATCTGTGTGGGACTACTCCCTCGTAGTTTAGTGATCGTTGCACGTCTTTGTAAAGCTTACTCTTAACAGATTCTATAATGCATGAATCAAGAGTTGGCTAATCTATGTGGTTCCAATCTGCTTAGAGAGACAACTTTTCCAAGTGTCCATGGGTATTGGCTTTGTCCAGCAAAAATGGTAAAAGTGGTCATTAAAAAAAATACCTTCATCAGCAAGACTTCTTTTAGTACTCCCCTCATTCTACAACTACCCAATGTGTGCATGTACCACAGTCATGATCCCAATCATACACTCAATTGGTTGCCACTCTGCATATGATGAGGGATACACATTTGCATACACAAACAATTGAACCTGAAAATGAGAACAATAATTCAATGATTAATGGTATTAATACTGATAACAATAATGAATTGCTTTGAGGTTCAGAGGGTTACAATTTATTTTATGTGGTTGCAAGGATGATTGATACTCTCTACTAAGTATAATTGTGCATGTAGACATGTTGCACAAGCACCTCCTTTATAGTTGTCCTTCTGCTCTCTATCTTGAAGTCTTTGATTCTACCCTTTCATGACGTTATGAAAATGTTCTTGCTGCTTGTATGTTTTCTCTTTCTTGGTTGTACAAGCACCCAGGTTCCCTTGGTTATTTGAACTTGTGTCCATTGGTTCTGTTCATTGACTGTGTTGGATATAAGTACTGAAAACACTGATGATCTAGGTCTCCTTGGCCTTTAAAGTGTTTCGTCAATGTCCTTTGATGCAAGGTACGACCGACATGATATGAACCGATGGTTTGTAGCCATTGTTTATAAAATATACAAAACTAAAAGATTAGAGTAGAAGGATGAAGGAAAGCAGTGCGTAGCTCTAGGAGAATGAAGAGAGCAAAATGAGAAGAAGAATACATATGAAGGTAGTTCACTTTAAAATTTCCCTCCTCGACAAGTTAAGACAAGATATCGAGAATGAAAAATTCTCCATCTGTACTTGGGCAGGCGTCTTCAATGCAATTTCTGTCAGATTCTTTAAAAAAGTTATATATTTAAGATGAGTACAATTGGTTTTGGAATATACATAAAAATTTTTTAAGAATTTTTAAATAAATATAGCTAATTTTCAACGTTACGTTGCCTTCTTGCTCATTGGTTGGCGGCTATTTTCTCTCTCTTAAAAAGCCCTCCAAATGACCTCCGAAATGTTCTAATGATGTGCACATGACAAGTGCTTATGACATGTGAGAGTGGGCTTATCCGATGAACCCTAAATACTCCAAGATGGTTTGAGAAGAGATAGACACACTCATTAATATCCCAACCTTCTTTGTGGCAAACCACTCGACAAGAATTTAGCACCAAGTGAGGAGAAATAACCTAGCCTCGGAGTTCCACCAAAGAAGAGGACCTTGAAGCTAGGAAGCTATGAAGATCTTCCGATACTCATTGCACATAGCCCACCACACAGTTGTTTATCCTCAACCCCCACCCCCACCCCAATCTCACACCTCTCACCCCCCGCTAACACTACTAACACTAACGCTAACCAAACCTCCACCCATCAATTTGCGGCTACTCTCCCTCAAATAGTTCTATCACCACACAAGGGAAATAAGTGGTGGGTACACCAAACGCTCTCCTTCAGGCAGAGGACTTGAAAAGGGGGAATCACACTCTATGGATACCGAAAGCAGCTAGCCAACCAAATCAAGCTGCCCTCACCTAAAGCTCCATTACATACCCACCAACACAACAGAACTACCGCCCCAAGCAACCCCATACAAGGTTCCGACCACACAACTCTCCCTGCATGATTGGAATGGGTACCCAAAATTCTTCTTCAATCCCAAGGCTATTATGAGGGCAAGACCCTCCTCTAACTACCCAAGCAAGGAGTGTCTCATAAGTAATAGGTTCCAAAACCCAAACCTTCCCCTACTCAAGCTAGATTTTTGACCCAAAACTCTAGGTGGATAACCAAAAAATCTCTTCTCCAAGCCCAAGGATATTGCAAAGACTCCTGCTACAAGATATAGGTTCTTCCCAAGAATAGATCTAACCCCACCCAAAAAGCCTCTCCTTTGGCTCCTCCCTAAGTTGTAGTAGATACCACGGATCAAAACAAAGACAAAGGCAAAGCCACCCTATCATTATAGTAGATACCACTGATCAAAACAAACACAAAGGCAAAGCCAGCCTATCATTATACAACTTTGAACCACTCTGTTGTTAGGAAGGCATAGCCTCATCACATCCCCCCTAGAGGATCCTCCCCCATTTCTTACGAAACTAGACCCTTCAAGATCTCCCTCACCAACCCCTTTCTTCACCCAACACTCTCAAGCTTGCCAACCTAGTCCAATGGGCCAAGAGTGTGCACGGGCTTCACTCTTTTTCATAGTCAAAGTTAAAATGTCAAAGAAAGTAGGTATTGTGTGGAATTATGAAGAAAGCAGCACATGAAGAAAGCAGAGATGTTGGAGATCCTGAGTTGGAATAGGGTTGGAAGCATCTGCACATGCGTATCCACCACCTCTACTCTTCACCAACACCCATCTTTCTATTTTAAACTCTCTTTGTTTTAAGTATGAATACACAAGGTTGTGTGGAGAGATGGGCTACTTGAAGGAAGTGCCCAGCAAGAAAAGAGAGCCTAAAGGGGACTATATATCTAGCAAAGGGAGCCCAAAGGGAGCACAAGGAGGGCTATAGATCTAGCTAAGGGCTAGCAAGATGGAGAGGAGTTCTAAGGCTAGGGATGATGTAATCTTCATCTGCCCTCCCATATACTCTCTCTTTCTCTCTCTCTCTCATGCACACATTGAAAACATCAAATGAAAACACACACACACACACACACACACACACACACAAAACATCAAATGGACATACCCACCAATCGACATGTGATGTCGGACGATGCTCTGGAAGGGTGTGGCGACTATGCAAGGTTGCCCAGTGCGGCAACGTCGATGTGAGGATGGTTCGGACTGGAGCTCTCTCTCTCTCTCTCTCAAGATACCTCTCCCTCTCCCTCTCAATCTCTCTCTCTCCCTCTCCCTCTCCCTCTTAATCTCTATGTCTCTCACTCTCCCTCTCTTTATCACTCTCTATCACTCTCCCTCCCCCTCTCAATCTCTCTTTCAGTCTCTCTCTCTCTCTCTCTCTCTCCCCCAATCTACCTCTCACTCTCCCTCTTTATTACTCTCCCTCTCTCTCTCTCTCAATATCCCTCTCCCTCTCCCTCCTCTCAATCTCTCTCTCTCTCTCTCTCTCTCTCTCTCCCTCTCAATCTTTCTATCAGTCTCCCTCTCAATCTCCCTCTCAATCTCTATGTCTCTCGCTCTCCCTCTCCCTCTCCCTCTCAATCTCTCTCTCTCCCTCTCTCTATCACTCTCCCTCTCCCTCTCCCTCTCCATCTCCCTCTCCATCTCTCTATCAATCTCCATCTCCCTCTCAATCTCTTAATCCCTCTAGAATGTTTAAGTAGTGAAATTTATATTACTTGGTCACTTAGCCATGGATGGATGTTGCATACTTTATTATTGTTTTTATATATACTGCACTATTAATGTGATCTTACATTTATATCTTTTCATTTATTTGTTATGTAAGTATATTCTATCATTTGTACTAACAACTCTTATAAAAGAAACATGTATATTTACATGTAGTTTAACAAAGAAACTTTGAGCTTATACTACAATTAAATATATTAAATTAATAAGAATGATAAGCCACTCCCTACTATGGAGACGAACCGTCAATGAGATTCGAGTATAGAACATCTGAGTATATAGCAAATATAAACATACATCATATCCCACATAGGAACGATAATAGTGTGATGAGAGAGTGATTACTGATTGTGTGAGTGAGAAAGAGAGAAATGATATATTGTCTCAATGTGATATATATATATATATATATATATATATATATATATATATATATATATAGAGAGAGAGAGAGAGAGAGAGAGAGAGAGAGAGAGAAGAAGAAGAAGAAGAAGAAGAAGAAGAAGAAGAAATGCAAGCTACGTCGCTCCGCGCCACGGGTAGTACGTAAATCTATTGAGTCGCTTTAGAGACATAATTTGACTAAATACTATCACTAAGAGACATAAAAAGTATCACTAGGAAAGTCACTATTCAACATGGTAGATATGACATTCTTATCCATACTTTACTAGGGGCCCATAGTGGTGTTTAATTATTGATATGGCCCCATAACCTTGTAGTGGATGTTTCTTCTCACTATGTAAAGGTTTTATGTAGAATAGTTTCAAAATTCATAATCAACAAATCTAATTTGTATGTCAAAAGTGACAAAATCTTAAATCTTTTTTTCTAGTTTGTTTTTATAAAATTCCATGAAATGCTAAAAATGGAATAATTATGCTATTTTTAAGATAAAAGTTTGCATTTTTTAAGCACTTGATTTTTTTTAAAATTTAGAAAACATTTGCAACCCATTTGAACAACGAACCGGCCAATTCTTTGAATGAATTCTTTCTACAAATACTCTCTCACTCTCTCTTTCTCTTGTTACAGTTCAACCCCAATCACTAGCTTCTTCGATCAATAGCCCCCTCCGTCTTGCTCTTCCATGCTTTGTCTTTCTCTCTCTCCAGCCGAGTTCAAGCCCAATCGTTGGTCGTATATACCCTCGTGTTGCACGTTAATACCCCCCCTCTCTCTCTCCCCCCAATGGCCCTTTTGTTGTAGTACTATTATTATACACGGATCATATTCCCCCCAATGGCCCTTTTGTTGTAATACTATTATTATACACGTCTAACATAACCTATCCATCTCGGCATATAACGCCTCATTTAACCAAGTACTGGCCCACTTGCTACAGATTTTCGGATTCTGCACACCTGATATTAAAATAATGGTACTCGGATGAGCCTTCCAATTTCCAATGCTCTCTCTCCCTTATAGTGATAAAACCGACGGACGGTCAGGCCAATTAAGGTTGAAGGCACGCAGAGTTACCGATTGCTCATTGTTGCCAGAATGAATGTCTTTAGGCTTTCTTCTTTACAGATTTAGCGGAGCCTGTTTTAGGCTTCCACTAGGTTTTAATAACCTGCTCTGTAACGTGCGGGTGAGCTCCTATTCTCAAAACTAATTTCTTGACTGGAGAAAGTTGGGGGTGAGTGACCTTCTTGGGTATTTTGCGGCTACCTTGGAAACTTTTGGGTGACCCAGTCGTACACAGGCTCGCCTAAAGTGGAACAGTTAAACTACCGTCAAAAGATTTGCAGCATCCGCGCGATCGCCATTAATTAGCATTTCTTATATCTACTATACTATCATCTTGATTTTGTCCGTTATAAAATAATTAGTGAAACCTTCCTTTGTACATTTGAAGTTTGACACTTTCGCATATTCACAGACTGAGCCCGCCGGGACGTCTCAGAGTCGGCTTTTACAAACTGTCACTAGTTAATTAGCAACGCTTTTCGCCTCTTAGGTCAACTAGGGACTGGGCCCTGGCCGCACCTGCAGCTCTTCTTTAGCCAGGAGTCCGCCACGCCGTGGCGCTCCGTTGGCCCGTCTCGTCTCTTTGCCAGACGGCCGAGGCCGATGGCGATATCACCATCCATGCCCATTGCTATATATAGGAGATTACATGTACACCACCCTCAGTTCTGACGTACCCTGCTAGCTAGCTACATTCTAGACTCTTGTCGACGTGCCTATCATTTTCGAGAGTTTAGAATCCAGATAATGCGCGTCGCTAGCGGCGAAGCGGCACGCAACACACACACACCAGTGTTCGAAAAAAACTATTTTCCCCAAAAGTAAAAAACCTTCATCTAAAAATTGTGAAATTATTTATAAAGAAAATTTTCAAATTTTGAAGGTTTTTGTTCTACAACCCCTCAAAATCTGCAGGTTTTTATCTGCAAGTGCAAATTATACTATACCCGGGTTTTTTTCGAACACTGACACACACACTCTCTCTCCAGGTTAAAAAACCCCGACAAGTTGGCAACGGTACATACAAAAGTTCAACAGTGTCTTTGTGCACCGATGTGTAGTGTAGTAGACTGTAGTTGCTAGTAGTATTGTTTAAAAAGTGGAGCGCGAGACGACGTTTTACAAAATATGTAAGAGGCCTCATTTCGGACAATCAATGTGTATCCCCACACTCCAAGGTGCGCATCTTTGGCTTGATGGTTTTCGAAAATCTCGACAAGGCATTTCCCACACTTAGTGATTGATGACTTCACTTTGGAGTGACGAGACGGACTGCGCTAATTCCAGATTCATGTGCGTTTGTGATCATTCCAGCTTTTGAGCCCTTGAGGCTTGAGCTACCTATATATATATATATATATTATATATGTTGTGATCCGGCTGGCCTATTTATTCAATTGAAAATATACACACATACATTATATATCATTATGTGATTCGTGGCGCTGACTTCCACAACACACAGTGCCTACAGGGCTGGTGGAGGATAGCCGTACATACCACAGTCACCTCACCGGTGGAAGGTCGTAGACTGTAGCCAGTCTCAGAGTCTCTCTGCACGTGTTAACAGACTAGAATGATGCGATCGATTATCTCATCAATTCCTCCAATCATGAACGTCCGTCCTGTGACCTGGAGCCTGGAGGTCCTTTAACACCCCAATACTCATCGATCCTGACCAAAACATTTTATTCAATAAAACAAAAATAACTTTCTCAAGAGCGTGAACCCAACTTCAAAAATTATATCTTCATTTCAAATTTCAAAAATCCTCCTCTTGTTTGGGTTTAGCCCACATGGAGAGAGAGTTAGTTGTGTTTAATAAAGGGTAGATTTTTGGCATATTTGGATACTCACTAACAGAGTTGCTATTTGAGGGGTGGCTTGTGCCAGCCACATGTTGAGGAAGAATTGGGAAGCATATAGGTCCACAAGCCAGTATGCTCTCTCCAAAAAAAAAAAAGCCATGTGCAGGCTAGGCTAAAGCCTATTTGCTACAAGTATCTAAGCAATTTGTATACATTACTTATTTATAAATTGTCGATAAAGATGTCCAGTGGAGTTAAGTGATTAAAAAAACTCATTTTTAGTGTATCTTTGTCGATTGAAATTTGTCATTGCATTAATTGTTAAGGGATAAAAATTATACATTTTAGTTATCATCCCATTTTTATCTAGTTTATAGTGCAAACTACTGCTTACTTTTGAGCATTAGCTTTATTTTGATTAGATTTAAAAAATGTATATTTTGCACACTACAAAACAAAGGTCACCATTCCCACACTTCTAGAAACACAGTCTAAGAAAACAAGACATACAAATAAATAGACCACACTGTGATTCGACTTCACATAATACAACTCAAGGCTTAGAACAAGCTTTTGATTCAAGACAAAGACAAGAGCTTGAAAAATGAACATTAAAGATATCACGAGTCCTTGGCTCTAGTAATTGTTGTGAGAGAGAGAGCTCACCTCCCAATAGGAACTTAGAGCATGTCATATGTCAAAAAGTAGGATGTATAGTACTGATGAAGCCATCTCCATAGGTAGTGGCTCAAGCCTTGAAGCAGATATGTAGCATCATGTGGCAAGAGGAAGGGAAGCAATTGTATTGTCCCCCCCTTGGGTACCTACCTCTAATACTTGTATTATGTAATAACATGAAAGCCTACCCAACCACTCATAATAGCCGCTTGCACAATTACATTTGTAGGCCAAAGATAATATTATTTTAATGCTAAAACTAGCATGAGACCATGCAAGCCATTTTAACCACAAATACCACATCCTCAATCTTGATAGACATGCAACACCGACTACATTCAAACTGAACACCGACTACATCCAAACTGAACACCTATTTGTTGCCTTCAAATATAAGTTGTGTGTGCTTGCTCCATCATGCAGCAAGAAGAGCTCTTCCACCACTTCCATGCTTGCTCACCATATCCCATAGCATCTCCCACATCTCATGCATTAATATCTATTGTGCAAAAAGCATAAAAGTGCACGTATTTAGCACAATGTGTCAAGAAGCCTAGTTCTAAGCTTGGAAATATTTTGGGAGCTAAAACTAGTTGTAGCACAAAAAATTAGGTGACAGGTCATGTTGAAGACTAAGAGGTACAGAATTGGAGAAAAAAGGGCACCCTACATGCCTTGTTCATGGCAGGTGTTTTTTTTAATTAAAAAAAATCAGGATCTAAGGTCAATAGCCCTATAAGCATATATACCCTATGCAGAGTAGCTAGTAGGGTGTGATGCTCTATGGCAAGTGTATTGTTTGCCTATGGGGATGACAACATGCCTAAAGTAGTGGTTCTTGCCGACATCTATAAAGGTGATATAGTAGCCCCACACTTATTTATGGGACCATGCTGTTACTACTAAATATATGGTATGCTCTATTGCAAGTGTAGGGTTTGTTCATGGAGGCACTATATGCATGAAATGATAAGGCATGCTTCCAAACAATCACCAAGTAGTTTGATTTTAGGTAGCTTGAATGACTGCCCGATCTAAGAGTTGGGGTGGTTTCTTGAAATGTACTATTGTGGTTGTGAGAGATAGGTAGAAAGCATTATCTAGTATATCATCTTCTATTTGAATTTTAGATTATGATTCCTTTGTGTAAATTAAAAGGGAGTTACACTCCTTTTGGCACCAATCCAAGGGGAACGAGTGAAGAAGCCCTATATATGCATTACTCTCATGGCAAACAAAACACCACCTTGAGGCTTGCAAAGGTAGAGCTAAGCCTTTCACATGACCAAGTTTACTTGAGGAATTGTAATTCTCATGAGCCTTTCCACAATTTTATGGGACATTTGACTAAGTTTTTTAACTGGACCAAAAAGGGCGTAGTTTTAGGAATGGAGTGCCTAGGTTTTACTTGCCCAGGTAGTGCCCCTCTACCCCCCCATTGGTCATCTCTATAGCATGCTATCTCCTCTGATTCCTTTGCAGCATGTATGGCATATTTTTTCCAAAACCATCTTTAAGACCATATTAGGGAGTTTGGGAGATTTTTATTACTTTGGGAATTTCCTTTTTAATCTCATTTTTGGTGTATCTTGAGCAATACCAATTCCAAAGTTGTCAAAGAATGTAGATTTAGAACCTACTCTTCAAGCGATTTCCAATGATATGTCACATGAGGGGGTTTTAACAAAAATCTTAAAAGGATTTTACCGTGCCCCCATTTTTTTATCTTGTAAGATGGGAATTGGGATTCTCCCAAAATCCCTAATATGGTCTTCTTTTATTCAAATGGCCTCTTGAGAGCCTACAAAAGTAAGGACCCTTCTTCTATCGTCTAGAGAGCTCCCTTCATCCATCGTTTATACAAAGGCTTGTTGTAAATCGCTTGGCACACTTCTCTTGCTGTGTGAGTGAGAGAGAAAGAGAAAGAGGGTGGAAGATTTAATCTCTTTTTCATGCATCGTCATGCACGTGTGCGTGTGCGTGTGTGTGTGTGTGTGTGTGTGTGAGAGAGAGAGAGAGAGAGAGAGAGAGAGAGAGAGAGAGAGAGAGAGAGAGAGAGAGAGAGAGAGAGAGAGAGAGAGAGAGAGAGAGAGACTACTCTCTTTCAGTAGATATTATATTTCTATTTTTTTATTATACTAGCCCTAACCATTCCTAACATGCCTCCAAATTTGATCCAATTTTCACTTTTTCATCACATCTTAGTGACCATTAAAACTTGGCTTGAAATAGATTTTTTACCCTAAGAATGGCTTTAGTATGGATAGGGTCATCTTGTCTCGCATTTCTGAGTGCTAGTGGTATCTAATAGTAAATTCATTACATGGGAGTGTATGCGTCTGCGCATTGGTGGGTGGTCTCCGTATCACTCACGCATGCAAGTGTGCGGAGAAATGATGCCTGAAAGATGGCAAGTGCTTGAGATCAAAGTGTTAAGCCAGGTGATGGAGATAGGGGATTGGGAGCCTAACGAAGACATGAAGAGAAATCGCAGGGGAGAAGGAGTGGAGAGGGAAGCGAAGAAGCTTCTCGGACTGGTTTTCAGCGAGAATGAATGCACAGACTCAGAGAAGGATTATTGATCAAAGAAAGTTATGTGCAAGCATCTCCTTTGAGTTGGTGAGGAGACAGATTGGTTTATTCTCTATGTGCAGTGCTATTCTCTTATGTCCAGGGAGACTGCCGAGTAAGGCGGATTTAGGAAAATGATTGCAAGATGACATTTTTCATGAAAAGGTGGTTTCATAGATCTTCTATCTTGGTAAAGGTTTCTTTAATGTTATGTTCACGAAAGGGCATCTATTCGTGAGGGCTTCGTTATTCTTGGGGCGGCAGAAGTTGGTGCATGTGTTGCCCTTGAATCCACTTTTTGATGTAAATAGAAGCCTACAAGAGGGTTGCCCAGTATGGGTGGAGATTTTGGACCTTTCACCGTGGTTAATATCGGCGTTGGGGGAGCTTGCTAGTGCGCTAGGCCCCGTTTCGTATCTCCCAAGGGAAAAAGATAGTGGGGGTCGACAATCAAATAGTGTTTGTATTATATGGAATACTTTGGTAGAGACTCCTAAAACCCTAGAAGTGGAGTTGGGTAAGCTAGGAAAGATGGAACTTAAACTCAAGTTTGGTGTCTTTCCTACAGCCTATTTCAAGTTTGGTGTCTTTCCTATGGCCTGTTTCAGGTGTAATGGCTTCAATCATATTACTAGAAATTATGGACTAGTGAAGCATGCAGAATCGTGTAGTGAGGCAAAAAAGGAAGATGAATCCAATGGCGGAAGTAAAGCTGGGGATAGGGAGAAGAACATTGGAAACAAGAGGAAAGAGGAGAAAGAGAAGGGTTCTAGAACCTGAGGAGGGGGCGCCAGAGGAAGGGGGCTAGACCAAAGTTATTGATAGGGCCAAGGGGAGAGCTAGCCTTAGGAAAATTAAGGAGAAAGCCAAAAGGATGCAAAACAAACCTTTGCACAAAGAAGTTGGGGGTAGCAAATCTCTGAGTAATTTAAGCTCATTGTTATACTGCAACCCTTTCAGTCCATTAGGAGGAGATGACAGTGAAACCTCCTTTATGGGGAAATTTAATTGGCAGGTGGAAACTACGTGGAAGGATATTCAGCGTGGGGCTCCAGAGGTTGAAGAGGGGAGGAGGTGGATATGGTCCTTGAGATTGCCTTAGGATGAAAAGAAAAAGTGATATGAAAGGCTGCACTTGGAATGTGAAGGGGCTTAGGGAGAAGAGGAAGAATGAAACGTTTGGGGTCTAGTTAGTGAATGGGGGATGTCAACTATGGCTAGTCGAGAACATAATATCTTAGGCTAGAGTTCCTATAAGAAGGATGGATTTTGGGACTGGGTAGTTTTGTATAGAGGGGTGAATTTAGGTTATAGCTGGGTGTTGACTATTATTATTTAAAAGAATTTAAATCCAAGCATAATAGCTAAGCACCCGAATGGCATGATATTGGTAGTTAAGATTCAAATAGAAGAGGAGATGTTGTGGGTGGTTAATATATATGGGGCCCATAATTATAAGGTGAGGAGAGATGTGGGAGTGGATTGCCAAATTAGGTATATCAATGTCCCTGCATCCTCTTGGAAGATTTCAATATTAGGTAGATAGATGTGGGGGGAACAATATTTTGATAGGGTAGGAGAAAAGGGAATGGGAAAAGCTTAGAGGAAAGTTTGGATTGGTTGATGGATGGAATTTAGGGACCTGGGGCTCGGAACCTAGTCACACAAGTACTTTAGTCTATAGTATTTTGGGACCTCCTCAAGAATTGACAGGTTCTTCTTCAGTTAATAGGTTACTTGGATTCCCCACACTTTGAATGTTGAGATTGATCCTTTCTTAGCTTTATCTTATCATATGCCATTGAAATGGGGATGGCATGTGACTGATTGGGGGGAGGATAAACTTCTAAAGACATTTCCCCACTAGGAAATTGAGAGTGAATAACCTTTTGCTTAAGGATGGATTGTTTATCTCTTACACATAAGAGGCTATTGTTAGATTGAGAAGGAAAGGGAGCAGAGATGGTTCCTGGTGGAAATCTTTTGCCAATGAAATGCAAGGCATTATTAGAAGAGTGAACACCATATTAGATAATTTGGGAAAAATCCCATTCCCATTTGAAAAATGGGAGCATGGTGAACTTGTCCAAAAGTTTGTCAAAACCCCCTCATGTGACATATCATTGGAAAGATCTTGAAGAGTAGAATCTAAATCTATGATCTCCGCCTAATTTGGAGTTAGTATGTTTAAGATATGTCCAAAATTATATGGAGTAATTGATTCCCAAAATGTGAGATTTTTCCCAAATTACCTAATATTGACTTAGTGGGAAAATTAAGAGCTGAACAGAAACAACAAGAGTGGGAAAATTAAGAGTCGAAGAGAAACGACAAGAGAGGAGGATTTGGGGAGAGCACTTGAAATTCTTATAAAAGAAAAGACAAATTGGGAAATTGACTAAAGCTAAAGTTAGCCAGTACAGTAAGTGAAACATATCTAAAAAGGGAGGATGATAAAACTAGTTGGAGAGAAAGAGAAAGGAATCTGATGAAAATCCTACAGTAATAAGAGAAAACCTGATAGGTTTCTCTTATAAGCTAATGGAAGTGATGGGGTAGGTTAGAGAAAACCTGATAGGTTTCTCTTTATTAGCTTAGCTAATGGAAGCGATGGGGTAGGTTAGAGATGAGAATGGTCGGGAATTGGGTGATATTGATCAAGTGACCATGAAATGGGTTGAATTTCTTGGGTCCACACTAAGTCTGAAGGAAGATTGCTCTCAAAGGAGGTTTCAAGCAAAGAATAGACTTCTAGGTGTAAGAGAGTGGAAGATGACAAGGCTAGCTGGCTAGAAAGAGGTGGAAATGGATGAATGTTGGCTGGCAACACTACAGAAGATTAGGAAGGAGAAATCTCTTGGATGGGATGGGTTATTGGTGGAGTTCTTTATTGCATTATGGCCTTCCATCAAAGATCTATTGTGGAACATATATAAGGTTCCCTTTAACAGAGGAAGCTTGGATAAGGATTTGAAAGAAGGTGTTGTGAAGCTAATTCCCAAGCAGACTTCTTGCCATAGATTTAACCATAATTTGGAGACCAATTACTTTGCTTACTGTGATCTACAAGATACTGGCCAAAGTTATTACCTTGAGGATTACTCCAATTCTACACGAGGTAATATATAGAAAAAAGTATGGTTTTATTTAAGGGAGATCTATCTATGATAACATCTTTGTTGCCATGCTAGGTAGAGAAGTGGGCCAGAAATCGGATCAAAAATGTATTATGCTTCAGATTGATTTGGAGAAAGCCTCTAACAAGATTCATTAGTCCTTTGTGGCGAGAGTCATGGTGGAAAGGCTCGGGTTTGTAAACAGGATGGCTACTTGTATATATACGCTTACAGTAGGTGGACAATCTAGGCTGTTGTTAAATGGAAAATTAGTTAGGGGTTTTGAAATTAGAAGATCTGTAAGCAAGGATGCAGCAAGGACGCCCCTAGCTCCTCTGTTATTTGCTATCGCTTCCCATCCTTTGATTGTGGCTTTGGAAGATGCATGTGACAAAGGGGGGAAAACTGGGTTAAAATTGAGGGGTGGGGAGTAGCTGGTTACACAATGCTTTGCAGATGACTCACTGTTTCTTTCTGAAGTTGGATAACGACAACTTGAGGTAGGCCTTACTAATAGTGCATGAGTTTGCACAGGCCTCAATCTCTAGGTGTAACATCCATAAATCCAAGATCATTAGCTGGGTTGAAGAAAGCGATTTGACTTGGAGAGATGGGGGTGAGATGTAATAAAGAGGGGGCAGATAGTTAGTAGACACTTGGGAGTTCCTTTGGGAGTGGGGGTGTCAAACAAATAGCTCACCACTTGGGCAATTGAAAGATTCTTGAAAAATTTGAAGAAGGGGGATAGAAAAGCTTTAGATTGGTTAGCTTGGGAAAAGATGAGCCTACCTAAGAGGGTAGGAGGTGTTGGGATTCTGCATTTGCCTACCCATGCTAAAACAAGGATAGTCATGAGCCTACCTAAGTGCCTTCATCAAGAGGAGACATGGACCATGTTGGTAAGAGAGCTGGTTGAAGATTCTAATGTGGTGCCCAAAGGTAGGTGGATGGGACTAGATTGGAAAGTTAAGCTTCTATTTTATACTCCCTTTAAAATTACAAGTCCCCCTTTTGCAAGTTCTTATGTGCTAATTGAACGGAAGTGTTGGGGTTGGAGAAATGGGATGGCTATACCAAAGCCAAAGGGAACTCTCTGTTTAGTCTTGGACTATGGTGGACCCATAAGTTTCCTTCTCTGGCCCATCTAGATATCAAGATAGCTAGGAAATTGAATAATAGAGGAGTGAGAAGGTTGGTTGATTGCTGGGACTGGTCTTAGGTGGGATGGAAAGAGCTGGGGCAGTTGAAGGAAGAGTTTAGGCTTCAACAAGGGGAGCTATAGAGCTGGTAAACGAGGCTTTGGTGGAAGTGGAGAAGGGATGGGTATCTACTGCATTTGATGAGACTTGTTGGTTGAAAGATTGGGCCATGTGGTTTAATGGAGTCAAATTAGATAAGGTGGCAACCAGGGTTTTATATGAAGAGATGTGTAGGAGTGAATCGAATGTGTGGTATTGTAATAAAATCTGGAAGGTTAGATGGAACATTAGCATTTGGATGAAGAGATAGAAGCTGTTATGGGAAGTGGATATTCCTGTGAAGGCTCAAGTAATCATGTGGAGAGTTTGTACGTGGGCTTTGCCTAACGGGTATAAACTGTTACAGAGGAAATTCACTCCTAGGATATTCCCTAGATGCAAATTAGCATTGGAGGATGGAAGACATGCCTTTTTGGATTGTCCAGCCATTAGAGGGCTTGGGGCAGGATTGGTAAATGGGTCTCAAGTTGTATAGGGCTACAAGGCCGATTGGTTGCTGCTGGGAAGATTGTTTGAAGCTGATGGGGCTGTTAATTTGGTTTTCAGTCTTATTAGATATTGTTGTCTGTGGGAGATATAGAACTCTAGGAACAGTATAATATTTCAGAAAGGAGCAAGCTAGGTAGAAGCCATGGAATTGATGCAAAAATGTGTGTATAAATGCTGGTCTGTATATTATGTTAATAAAATGAATGATGGTGCTGTGGTGCAGCTGATTCAGGCCCTTCATACTGGGATTAAATGAACTACTCTCTGGATGAGGAGATGCTTGTACGTACTAGCATTTCCTAACATTTATTATAGCCTTCATTAAGGGCAAGAGACCTGTGGTGGTGAAAGTATGTATAAAGGAGAGTGTATGGAAGAACAAGCTCCAAAAGTTTGTACTTCTGAGTCCATGATTATAGCTTGTATGCAACTAGGCTATCATGTCTCTTGGGAGAAATCCTTTTTTGTTTGGGAGGATGAGAGATGGGATTTAATATACAGATTGTTGAATAGTGAAAAGGTGGGATGAAGTTCATGGGCAAAGAAAGTGGTACAAATGGCTCTTGTATAAGATCTTAATATAACTATTCTATGTTCCTAAAAAACCAAAATAAAAATTCATATGTATAAAAAATATCTTTAGACTTCATCTTTACAACAAACAATATGCACAAGAGATTGGATTCATTAGGGATGCACTCCTTCACTTTGAACATATTTTAGAGAAGGCTAGGTTTCTTTGTATGAGATTGCTTTGCAGATGTGAGTATCACAATATCATGGGCGGTTCACTACCTTGAAACCTTATGTTGCATGTAATGAAGGGCTCCTTCAATTTGAACATGTTTTAGAGAAGGCTAGGTTCCTGCTCTACAAGAATGCTTGTTGATGTGAGTATCATAATGTCATGGGTGGTTCATTACCTTGAAACCTTGTGTATTAATAGCATGTAATGAGTGTTTGTGATGTAGGTGGTTGAAGACTTGTATAAAGAATGAAAGCTATTAGAAAAATGGAAAAGCCTTTAGTGCCTAAGCTTGCCCCCCAATCAATCTGTTCACAATTGGGAAGTTGATTTTAATAGATTAGGACTTATTGTATATCTCCTTGGTGAGTTATTCTTAGTGTGGGATTTCAATACACCAAGACTTACTATGGAAAACATTAATCTAGATTCTCCATGGGAGAAAGATTGAGATTTCAATAGACGTGGAAAACAAAAATGTCATTGGTGAATTGTTGTGACTTCATGCTTGTTGAGACTGATGTCCAATAAAAAGCATGACATCTTATATCTTAAAATTATTTAAGGTATTATATGTGGTTTTAAAATTCACCGTACGTACGTGTGTGCATTTAGTGATTGGCGGCCGACGGTCCCGATCGCGCTGAGCTCATGCCGGGTGGGCGCCATAAATAGTACTAATCGCCACTTTCGCGCCGCCTGTTGAATCCATAACGAGAGGAAAACGTCTACGACAGACAGGACGTCGCAGACGGCAGACTAAAGTCTTTTAAGTGCAGGTATAGATATCGCCTTGTCACTTGCCAAAGAAAAACTCCTGTGCTAAGGAAACTAGGTTTATATTATCTAGCTAATTCTTTTAATTTTCCCGTCTTCTTCGTGTCTCCTCGAGCCTTGGGTTCTTCCACTACACACCCCACTACCTACCTATCGCTCACGCTCTCTCGAGCCTCAACTGCTGCCCCTTTGCACCCGTCGACGTCACCATCAACTGGTTTTTTTAATTCTACCATTACGCGTCCGTCGTAGACTCGTAGCTACCAAGGCCTTCTGCGGTAGCACAGGGAATTACTTGCGTCTTGAGCTGCTAGCATACTTCGACTAACCTAATAAGGTAGAGAGCGATCGGGTCGGGTGATGAGCCCGGGATAGCGGCCAGAATGTTTGTAGTAAGAGGTAGAGAGGTGCCCAACGGGACGGGTAGCTGATGTGTGCAAGTATTCTCTATACGTTGGCTTCCCTCGACCGGTACGAGCCTGTTCGTTTAAAGATCGGAGCGAAAAAGAACTATAGAGAGAGAGAGAGAGAGAGAGAGAGAGAGAGATGGAAGAGGACGTTCAAGAGCCTCCGGGAAGCGAGATACACCAAGTAGCGGCAGCAGCAACGCAAACCCAGCGTTCGCCTCCTCTCATTCCTTACTGTCATGCACTTCATAGCCATTCCACTTTCACCCCTCTCTCGTCCTTCGGGGCGAGGCAGATATCTTTTCCTCCTACTATTTCAATTACCACTACTACTAGGGAAGGCCTAACAGAATCACCTTCCGCCAAACGAGGCAAGTATGGCATAGCGCAGCAGTGGCCATTGCCCTCGGTAGCGGCGGCTGCGCAACAGCTGGCTCCCTCGAACCCAGCTATATTCATTCATCCTCCTGCTCTGTCTCCTTCTTCAGGCCCGAGTTCAGCCGGTGCCGCGTCGTTTTCTCAGTCTTCGTCTCCGAGCTCAGCGCAACCCAGCTCGGCCGCAGCTCCGCCTACTCTTGTCATGCCAAGCGGCTGCGCCCAACTAGCGATAATAGGAGCAGCTGCGTCGCCTTCCGCATCCCATTCTCCATCTCAATCCCGCATTCCTTCCGTCACCGCCACTTATATGCAAGCAGAAGCTGTTCCTACACACGAACCCTCTTCTACAGCGGATGCACACCAGCTGCCTATAAGAAAAGGTAAATTTGTTTCTCCGGTTTGGAAGCCTTTAGAAATGCTAGTACTTGCCAGAGCCTGGAGAGTACAGTACTTCGGAGCCTCCTCGAAATCGGAGACGGGAGATTCCACAGGCCCAAGTGAAGCCACTGTTACTCAGAAGGCTAAGACTCGAGCCGAGAAGGATTGGGAGGTGGCGGAGTACTTGAAGCAGCACGGCGTTCATCGTGACATGAAAATAGCAGCAACAAAGTGGGACAATATGCTGGGTGAGTTTCGCAAAGTGAATGTGTGGGAGAAAGGTACTCCGGAAAGAGATCTAGTAGGTGGAAATAGCTACTTCCGTCTTTCGTCCAGCGAGCGCAAATTGCATGGCTTGCCTGCATCTTTTGATGAAGATGTCTACGCGGAGATGGTGCAGTATATGGGGCATAGGCCTCGATCGCTAGGGCTTAGAAGCGGTCGTGAGGTTGCAGGTCATGGTGGAGACAGCACTGATGCAGCGTTCATAGGAGCCTCGCGGGAATTAACGCACTACCGGACTTCTCCGATTAAGCAGGACGTCACCGGAGGTAAGGTACACGGACTTTCTTGAGTTCTTTTTTTTATCAGCTCTCAAGGACTTCGGTTGTCGTGTTGGATCTATCCTCCTCTTGGAGAGTGATAGTTTGCAGCTGTGTTGTTCCGCAGCACTTGCGCAGGTAGGAGAGGCTACGGCTGGAGGAGGCGGTGCGGTCGGAGGGAATGCTTCGCCAGGAGTTGATGCGGTGAATCGAGGACGAGGAGCGGGTGGCCTGCAGCGCATTGGGCGAGTCAAGCTGGTGTGGGAGGAGAGTGTTCACATATGGGGCCTAGACGATGGAACTCAGCAGGGCCGGTTGAAAGTGGAGAACCTCAACTTTCTACACGCCGACCAGCTGGTATTTCTAGACGACAACTTCGCCGCAAACGCGCTTGAAGCGTTTGAGAGCGCCCCCCTCCACGGTTTTTCCACGGATACTTTCACCTCCGGCCAGCTCCTCAAAGTCTTTGGCCGACGCGTAGCTGGTAAATCCTCGTCTTCGTGCTTTACTTTGATTTCTTTCTGGCACGTTATGATTTTGTGATACGACTCCCTATACTAGTCTTTTGAGTTTCTTTACTTGTGCATGCTACACGAGACTTGTCTGCCAGTCACAGTGTTCTTCTTGGCGATGCTGTAGATTTAGATCATAAGGGCCGTAGCAGGAATGTCATTATGATTTTTGTCAGGTCCTAAGCTCTACGTCTATCTTTGTCAAATCATTCGAGACCAAGGTCTTAATACAGCACGGGATTACCAGTAGTTCAAAAATAGTGGTGAGCCCTGTAAGCATTGAGCTTGCACTTTCAGCTTCGTGACTCGTATCATCGACGCACCTTTCTGCCTCTTGCAGTAAGTAAGGCAAGGCAACACCCACCTGGACTTATTCAATACTACTTTTATTGTGCTAGTCTTTAAATTACAATCTCACTAATACGTCGTATTGGTCGGCTACGCTGCCAAGACGAACAGTCTCTTATAAGGCCATACCTTAATTAGTCGAGAGCTTCCTTTGTCACAAAAGATCCACTCTGACTACAAGAACTACGAAAGTATCAAGGATCGTATGTTTGAACCAGCTTGTACAAAAGTATCAAGAATTTGAACATTTGAGCTCCACCATACGCCAGTCATCCTGCCGATTTTGTCTTGCAGTAATGCGAGACCACACCCACCTCGTCCAAGTATCAAGGACCAGCTCCACCATACCCCATTCATCCTGCCGATTTTGTCTTTGCAGCAATGCGAGACCACACCCATCTCGTCCATAATGGACTCACTAAAGAGTCAATACTAAACAAAGGTTGTCGTCCTTAATCTCCTTGTCTTTGCTGCTGGCACCTATGGGTGCAGGTTTCGAGGGAGTTATCTTCTCTCTAGTGCTCTGTTTCAGTGACGCGGGCATAACAGGAGAAAGTCCATCTGGCCTTGAGGCCATCGGGATAGAGGAGGGGAGCCATTGTAAACAGTGCGGGGAGTGAGGGGAAAGAACAGAGAAAAGGCTAATAGAAACCCTAAATAGAGTTCTAGTCATCATTTCAAAGTTATAGTTGAAAGCGAAAAAGCAGCGCCGCTTGCTTTTTCAAAATTTCAAGAGCTAATGTGCCTTGGTTTATCTATTTTTTTAAATAAATAAGTCGTATTTTAGAAAACACATTTTTCTACATTACATGATATTACTTAGATTTGACTAATTAATGTGTGTAACTAAAACTCCACAAAAAGGACTTTTAAGATGGAAACATACCAACCCTTGCCAAATTTTCATGATGTAAATGTGTCGTTTAATATAATATAATATTGTATATCGTGTATTATCATGTAGGTTGAATAATGAGCTTACAGCATAAACTAACTAGATAGTAGGGTGGACGATATTAGAAAAAACTCTTTCGTGTGAGGCAGCATCATCTTGTTTTGTAACAAGTTACGTATCACGTCATTCACCCATTGCATGATTATGTATATCATGCAACTTTAATGAAATTGAAAAACCTGAAAAATCCTATTCCACGGAAATTATTTCTTAGGTATTGGAATTTTGTTTTAAATATGATGGATTTATTATTAGTTGAACTTTTGCTTTAAGTAGGATGGATAATTGTTGGCGTTGACAATTTCAGTCGAAGCCTTCATTAATTTATTAAATGTCCATCGGGCATTAATAAATTAATGCTTGAATCTTAGTATTACACAAGGTACTTTTGTTCATTCTCTATATAGTTTAAAAAAAAACCATTCACTAGATAATTTCCTAGATATAAATGAGCATATATAGTAAAAGTGCAAACTAGAGAAAATGAAACACTTTCCTAGATAGCTAACTAGGAAATACAAAGCATGGATTTTTCTATATAGTAAAAATTTCTTATATAAAATTTTTTTCCTACAAAGGAAAAAATCTCTTATGTAGGAAGATTTTCTCTATATAGAAAAATTTGCTTACATAGAAAAAAAATTTGTATATATGTAAATTTATCTATATAGAGAAATCCATGCATTGTATTTTCTAGGTAGCCTATCTAGGAAATTGTTTCATTTTTCCTAGTTTGCACTTTTCTTAGGTATCTTTATTTGTATCTAGGAAATTATATAGTGAATCCATTGTATCTCCATATAGAGAATGCTTAGTAGCTTATTCTCTAGATAGTTCTATGAATCGTGCTAATATACTACTTACAACATAATAGATTAAGTAGTTCTATAAAGCATTATAAAATATAAATCTTTTTATTTATCAAAGATTAAGCAAAAAAGTCTTGCATATTTAAAAAGAAAGCCAAAAGTAGTCAATGTACATCATATTTAAAATAAATAGCACTTCAAGATTATCTAAATGTCATGGGATTATGTCTACATTTTCTAAACTAATAGGTGTGGATTGTGCATTGAATTTGACTTTCTTATTGACAATAAGCCAATGCACAATGTCACGAATCATAATGTCACTCCAAGGCTTTTTTATATTCTTTGAGTAGTTTTTGAAACTAATATTCTCTTTCTTTAGATTGACATATGTACTCTCGAGAGAAAAGTACATGTCTTGGATTGTATGCACTCTCGTGTACTTTAATAAGATTGTCTCCATATCCTCCTTTGAAATGTGACTCACCTACATTCATGATAATGAAATATATAAAATTTTAAAGCATATTCAATTTACCTAAATAAAAAGATTCAAAATAATAAACTTATAAATGATAAATTTCTCTAATATAATATCACTTACTTGTAAAGGTTCACATGATGCCTTTACATTTGATTTTTCAATGTGTTCTAAATCTTATTTGAAATAACAAAATCAAACTCATGATGTTAAAAATAGAAAAATCAAATCCATTAGTTAAAAATAAGAGAATCATAACATTATACATCTATCTAACAATACCTTTAAAATGGTTGTTGGTATAACATTTTTACCCTTTTGGTGACTTCTTTCTTCCAAGTGAGTTCTCATCTTCTCACTTACCTTTGGAACAAGCCAAAAACTAGCATTAATAATTATGAAAGTACAAAGAGAAAAAAATTAAGAGTATAAAGAGATAGTAGAAAACTTTTGTAAGTTTTGCATTACCTTTCTCTTTCTCTGACTTTTTCTTGAAACCTCGTTCGTATACTTGGCCAAATTCAACATTGGATCCTACAACAAAATATTAAAAGAAATATTGACAACTTATCACATATACAAAGAAAAACTCAACCAAACCTTGTCTTCACTTGTCATATATACTCTCACTTCTTGATTTCTTATGGTTGTCCCTCTTTTTGATGTGTGATGATGTAGTAGCTCAGTAAAAGAATAATTATTCTCTTTCATTGTTGTATTATAAGAATCTTGGTTTATAAGATGTTATTAAAATCACATAGAATTCAAAAAATAGTAGTCTTAAAATTAAATCATTATGTGGACTAAGAAATACACCTCATCGGATATATATCTTGCAACCCTTCAAACCTCTTTGTCTCGAATATAAAGAACTTTATTCATTTATATATAAGAGCATACATTTAATACAAAACTAAAAGTGAGCATACGTTTAATACAAAACCAAAAGTAATCTTACTTAAAATAAAATCAATTATATAATACACTTATATTCTCTATATGTTGATCATTTTTTATTACATCAATGTAAGGAGAGCTACCTTGAAGCTCAAAGTTTGTCTATAGCTCAAAGTTTGTCTATAAAGTTCACATTAGTAACAAAATCTTTTAAACAAAACGTTCAAAACATGAAACATTGCATAAGTTAATATGCACGATTCAAAGAAATAAGTTACTATGAAACATTGCATAAGTTACTATGCACGATTCAAAGAAATAAACATTATACATTTTTCTTATGATACATCTTTCTAGCTCTTATCTCTTCATAAGAATGATTATATGCCTGAAGATTGAGTGTTGGCTTTAAGAGCATGACATGAAAAATAACATAAAAATAAAACTAGACCCACATAAATATATAATACAAACATACGCATGTAAAAAAGATGCTTACGTAGGAAAAGAAAATATCAAGATTAGATCTTTTACCTCTTCATTAGAATTAATATTTCCTTGAGGAGTCAATGCAAGCTCCAAGATCTATGAATATAGACCAATTAAAAAAAGTGAAACTATGTATTAAGTTTCTTAAATCATAATGCATATAATACACACACACACACACAGAGTTGAATCATACAATTAATGGTTACTTACATGAAGTGATGAGCTAGCATATATCTCATTACTTGCTTCATTTATGGATTGAGTCATCTCTTGTGCTTTTAATGTATCCGTCTGTCAAACACAAAATGTCAAATGCATTAGATTAGTTTTAAAATTATCAATCTAATTATTAGTTTCTAAAAGAACATTCATAAGCACAAACATTAACACTTACATTGTTCCTCTTTTTCTTATTGTACTTTCTATTTGTTTGTCACTTGAGACCCGCCATCTATAGATATCTTCCTTCCACCAAACATATTCAGCTCCAATGAACTTTAGAGTTGCAATCTCATGATGATGCTCACAAATAATTCTCTGCAACTCTTGCGTTCACTTTTACTTCTCAAACGATTCGTTGACAATTGGGAGTAAAAAAAATATCACTATTAGAGCTCTAGATGCATTGGTTTTGGTGGATTAATTTATTATGGCTATAGTTACACTAGTGTAGCGCTAGTGTCTATCTCTTGCTCTCCTATCTTGGCATCTCCTATGTCTGTGTGCCAAAGATTCCTAGTTTTGAGAATGAGTTGGTGATTGGTTCAGATGACACAAGAAACATTGTATCTCCACAAAGTAGGAATCTAATGAGTGGGACACTGGCACCACTCTCTCAATGTTGCTCTCACAGCTAGTATACCTACGACTAGGTGAAAATTTGTTGTTTGGGTACATTCTTAGGAAACTTAGCTTTGATCATCTTAAAATTTTTTAAGCACTAGGACTAGGCTAAGTTCGATGAGGCCTTCTCAACCCTTATGTGATCCTATGGGCTCATAGAGGAAGTCTTATGGATCTTATGATCTCATTAGATCTCTAACAAGATTTTATGAAATTATATGATATCTTACATAAATTATGAGATCTTAAGAAAGATCATGAACTCATGGATATGGTATTATGAGATCTTAAGAGGTTCTACAACTACCCTTTGAAAGCTATGTACGTAGCTGCTATCAAAACACTCACTCTTTCTCACCATTCCCATGCAAAATGTTCTTTCCCATTGTTTCGCAATATCAACACAAGTCTTTTGTCCTATTTGTATATATTTTAACTTAGTGCAAGCTTAATATGGTTTTTCAATTTATTTTTTGATTTATCAATTTGAAGTGGTGAGAGGCAACCTTACAGCTCCTTAGATGTGAAATCTTGACGTGTGGATGATTGGAGGTTCAAAGCTCTAGAGGTTTTTATATTTTGCAGAGTTCGGAGAGAGGCTTTAAATAGGTTGTGTGTAGTATTTTCTTGTTGGGCAATGACCTAGTGAAAGAGAGATAAAGGCTATTGTATACGTTGTTTTAAAAAAAAAATTACATTCTAAGAGATATTTGACACAAAGTGAGAAAAAGAGATGGACATGAACACACTAAGAGAGGGAGAGAGGGAGACGTTTTCGCTAAGGTGTAAAACCTTACTATAATCATTAATTTAGGTATTATGTGCTGTGCATATATTCTTATGTATCTTACATCATCGTCATGTGTAATGTATCATGTATGTTGTATTATATGCTATTTGATGTATCATGTCCCTCATTGGCGTTTTTATTCAAAGAACACACGACTTATCTTAAGTACACAATACTTTTATAAAACGTGTAATGCTTGTGTAGTGTTGAGTCTTTGGTTATCAATTCAAGAGAATGAGAAAGGTATAATATATTTTGTTAGGGTAACGAGCGTTATATATTAGCCATGAAAGATCTTTAAACTACTCGTCTTGAGAATGAAGCTTTTAAAGCTTGAGCCATCAGAAAAGAAAGAGTGAAGGAGCAATTGATTCTTTTCATGGCTTTAAGCTATATATATATATATATATATATATATATATATATATATGCTCTTGATATAAGACCGTTTTTGTGAAGGTATTGATGAGATATTCGTCATGTTTTAGTGACGATCTTCTTTACAACCTCTTGCATAGTCTCTTACATGTGAAAGTTAGTTTTTGGTGTATCATAGGGTGTTTTTATTTGAGTGTTTCATTGAAGGGTATTATTTTGTGTTTAAAGTTGATGGTTGTTGGTATGTGTACACAACAAGTTGGCAAGGAGATAGGTTTGGTTTTGGGCACTCTTTGAAGATTCTTTTATTCACACGAGTGCATTGGATTTGGTTGAAAAAGTGTCCGCTAGCACATGTACTAGTTCAATTGACCGGAGATAATCAAGGTACTAGTGGATGGAGTTCTATTTGTGACTTTTAGAAGGCGAGAGACTATCAAGGGTGTTCTCATCAAAACAAATAAGTTTTTAACAGATACTATTTCTAATACAAAATACTTGACTGGGTGGTTCTTCTTCTCCATACTAGCATTACACTTTCACATCCATGAAATTGCATGTTGTACTATTTATCTCCTAAATTAATGTAATCTAACAATCCTCCTATAAGTTCATCAATTTTTTAGGTGAGAGAGAGAGAGAGAGAGAAATGTGGGATGAAAGCGTGGGCGTGCTATGATGAAAAGTAGATCTTGATTTGGTATATGTTCCAGCAAAATTGAGATGAACGAAGTTGTGAATAAAACCATCAAAGCTACTACGCTTCTTGGAAATTTTTGCTAATAGACATGCATATAATGTTGCTTTTTGAACTATATCTATGTTTTGAATGCTACGTAGCACAAAAGTAATTGTTAGCTCAATTTGGTAAACAGTAACGTGGATTAAATGACATTTACTAGTAAAGAAGAGATATATTCAGTCAATTTTACATAGGCGGTTCCTTGAGATGATTTCTCACAATATATAATACAACTTCTTCCAATTAGGAAGTGAAAATTGTGAGGTTCTCAAATGGAAATATGTAGTAACATTTAATATAAGATGAGCTTGCTTTGTTACTTTAAGCTTTCTATTACAATTGCCCCCGCTTATCATAATACACACAAGCATACAAATACCCGTGTGCTGCATGCACAAAACTCAATTTAGTAGATCTTTGGAATACTCGATAAAACGAAGTGTATGTTCTCTATTCCTTGATGAGTGTGTGCGTCTTTGATTGTTTTTGGGGGGCAAGATTACATATAACAATCAAGAAATCTTGCCTTGTGGAAAAGTTTTGCAGGACAGCCAATGAAGTAGTGTGTTGCCAATAAAGACATAACCTTTGTTATTACGGTCTGTAAATTTGTATGTTACATGGGTAAGTTGCGTTAAGAAATTATAGTAACTCTTCCGCTGTTTGTCTGTGTCTCTCAAGGACAGGTTATAGTATTTTTGACACTTCAAGCCCAAACATTGGTTTCCATATTTGTCACCTGTCACTAGATTATAAATAGATGAGAATGATTTTGTGATCACTACTACCGGGTTGGAGCTATTCTACGGTCTAGCGTATTTAGTATTCTACACATTTTAAGAAAGATGATCTACAAGAGAGCTTTTTACAAAGAAGCTAGACTTATGAAAAACAACACAAAAAAAAAGAGCAGCTTCTAATATACAAAAAAGTACTCTACACATCATTCTCCTTCCTTCCTCTTCACAATGTCTCTCCTTCTTAACTCTCGTCAACAAAGAGGAATATTTCTCGTGATTTTAACAGGAATGGGCTAAGTTTCTTCTCCATTAAGATTTAGTTTAAAGATGCTATTGATTGATTGATTATCCTAGATGTCTCAATTAACTATTACAACCGTTTGCTTGGGTGCAGGTACCTCTCAAACAGTGATTGTTCCACCTTCGGGTAAGTTTTGTCCTAATGTTGTTTAAATCATTTGGAACAGATGCTTGTGGACAAAAATTTTCTTACATCTTGGCTGCTCTCATGTTTACACTCGTATTACAACCAAAAAAAAAGGGAAGAAAGAAAAACACGCATGCACGCACCCATCCACCTACCGTCCCACCCACATGCTTCTCTAAATTTTTTTATACTCCTCGCTTTGTCTCTCATGCACGGATGCCCGGTTGAACTACCCAGTTTTAGACTAATATATTGGTAACTAAACGACGAGACAAATGTTAAATTGACGTCTCGTTGTTTCAGCTATAGGATACTAATTTGAAAGGGTCTATAGAAGACAAACCGAGAGTGTGATAAAGTGTCAGGATTTCTATATGTCCACATAGGAGAATTTGTAGAAGGTTTCTAAGTTTATCATATGTTCATATACGACAGTATATCATTAAGAGCTTCTCTCAGGTGCCTTCGTATAAAAGAAAACAAAAGAAAGAAATGGAAAACCAAAACTGTTTGGCTATCTGTCTCAACTCCATGGGTCCGCTCTTCTTATGAACCGTGCGTGGTATGATGTGGGTTAATTATTATTATTATTATTATTGTTGGCTCTCTTTGCCGGATTTGGGGTTCAATTCCTTGCTTGCATTTGCACTACATCAGCAGGCAGACACACACTTTCACAAAGTTTGCTTCTAGGTCAACCTAACAATTTGAGCTAGAGCTACCATTATTTCTTATATGATATTGAAAGTTCAAGGTACTTTTTTAGGGGGGTGCCTACGGTCTTGCTAGATCATACCTTGTGCATTACATTTTTTTAAGCTGCCACCAATAGTTGATCTAGAGCTATGATAATTTGTTGCAATATATATATTCATGTTTGATATTTTGAGTTAGGAGGCACAAAAATTCAAGACACTCTTAGGCCGGTACCTAGGGTCTTGCTAGATCATGCCTTGTGCATCATGTAGTGTCTAGCCACATTTATCATTAGGACTCATAGATGTTGTCATCTCTATAAATTGCACCCCATGCTTCCCAAGCTGTCTCCAATTTAAAATTTAGAGAATCCACCCATCTCCTATTTGGAAGATTGTTAAAGTGATTCCATGTTGGCTAAACCTTAGCCACATGTTCTTTAGTAGTTTAACGGACATGGACCTTACTTGCAACAACCTCTAAGACAAAGATTAGGAGAAGAATATGATTTGATTTGGACAGTTTTGATAGTCAAATAGGATGCCTAGGGCAAGTTTGGCACAATATGAACTTGCTTAATGACAATTTTGATGATTTTTATGTCTGAAAAAAGGATGGATGACGTTATACAATAAAGGAGGTTAAAGGTCATTCTTGGCATTGAGAGGTAGTGTCTAGAGGCGCATCTTCCAAGCAATATCTTGAAATGTAGATCACATGATTGTAGTTCTTTGAGTGTTTCATCGAGAGGATAGTTGACACTTTGCCCATATGTCTTGAGATTGATTAGCTGAAGAAAAAGTCAAATTAGTTTTCATGATATCAAATAGAGCTTTACACCCATGCAAGAAAGATCTACACTATATGGGGAGTAATGATGGCCTTCTAGACGGGCAAGAAGTGAGCTTGCTTGTTGCTAAATCTATCCATGATAGTCCAAATTGTGTTATTCTCATAATAAAGTCCATTGTAATACTTTTCCAAGGTTCAATGAAAACAAGCAAGGGTTGAAGTGAACTTGTAATCTTATGCTTGTAAAACTTCACCTTTTGGCATGTGATGCACTATCAAATATCTCTCTCAATGTCTCGAGACACTTCGTAGGCCAGGAGAAATATCTCTCGATCATCTTTGTCATAGTCATAATACTACGATGGGAGGTGCATGGCGGTTATCTACCACTTTTTTCTCAAATCCTTGATCACACATACAATTGTCATGCTGCATAAGATAACCGTCCATTCTAATACTTTTCCAACGTTCAATGAAAATAGGTAAGGGTGGATGTAAACTTGTAATCTTATGCTTGCAAAAATTCATCTTTTGGCATGTAATGCACTGTCAAACATATCACTCAATGTCTCAACGCTTTGTAGGTCCCAAAGAATTCTCTCTCGATGATCTCTTTCATAGTCATAATACTACGATGGAAGGTGCATGGCATTTATCTACCACTTTTCCTAAAATCCTTGCATAAGATAACCATCTTTGATCACATATTGTGCATGTGATGTCTTGGAGTGAAAAAGAGTCCAAATGGCAAACTACTCATTCTCATAATACATTCTAGGGATTATAGCCAAGTCATGATTTGCGGCAATTGAAAATGCAGCCACATACGGTTTTTGGGACAATGCATTGGTCACAACATTCTTCTTTTGCGAAGTATAAGCACTCTGAGAATGAAAAATTTGAAAGTTTTTATCCGTACATCCTTTTTCAAAAGCTTAGTTTGGGTAAAAAATTACCTCAAACCTTGATGATCCATCTTAACTATAAATTCAGCTCCTAATAAATTGTGTTTTCATACTTGGAGCTCTCATAAATGTTTGAATTCTTCTTGGATCCTTGCAAACTATGGCTTTTAAAAGCAATTGCACGTCATTATTGATTTAGGAGAGTTCCTACGTGTAGTGAAGAATTACTAATGTAAAATTAAGAAGCTAAGATATGAAAAATTATCATTGATTATTGCAAGATTAAGAAGATAATCTCATACAAAATCCATGATGCCTAAGTGAGTTAATCTCTCACCAAGAGGATGGAAATAGCCTTCCATAAGCCAAAGTAAGAAAGCCAAAGGTTCCAAGAGTCCAAATGATCAAATGTCCAAAAGATACAATAGTGACTCATGAGTATCCTTTTATACTTGAGTCCATGACCATATCCCTAAATCTAACTAATGAAGTTGCTACTTCATTATATTGTCCTCAAAATCTATCACATTTATAACTATATATCAATGAGAAGTAAAGGCTCCATCATGCTCACAAGACCATAAAAGTAAATGGAAAGATCCCAAAAGTAGCCATGTCGACAGCATAGTCGGTATAAAACTAGATCGTCATTCTCCAAGTATAAGAAAAGGAATTTCCTTCATCTTTTGCATGGTCCCATAAATAAAGTATCCAATGATTGAATGATTGAATAAGCCTTCAATCAGTCTTAGAAAACTTCAATCCATAGTTTTGACTATTCGATAAAGAATAATCATCGCCTTATCACGAGTCACCTTTATAATAGCCATTGGAGTTTGTTAAGATAGAGAAAAGGCTTCCAAAATTGACTCTGCAAAATCTATCCAAAAAATTTTAGAATGTGTATCTCCCCATATAATAGGTAAAAAGTCCATGGGAATCATACCACATAGGCTTTGATGATCTGGCTTGACCATAAAATCAGTCCCAAGAAGGTAGTATTTCCAAATAGTCAATGCATGAATTGCTTCCATTTGGAACTCTTCTATGCGTCTATTCAACGCTCTTGTCCTTCTTTCCAGGCTCATAAATGAATTCTCCGTCTTCATCCATAGATGGAAGCTATTATACGTAGAACCCACATACTTCTTGAGATTAGATGGATGGAATACATTATGGATTTTTGTAGAATAAGGAAGGTCAAGTCTGTAAGTCAAATCACAAACTCTTTTCATTTCTAGATAGAGACCGTAGTGCCTATGAGCAAACTTGGGATTGGTAGAATCCTTTAGAGTATTGTGGTGGCTCTTTGGTAGCTTGAAGAGTACATAATCTCATTCTTGAAACTTCCCATCATGCCTATGCTTATCCGCATTAGCCTTCATAACCTCTTGGGCTTTCTTCATATTGTCCTTGCATGGTTGAAGAAGTTGTCTCATTCTCTCTAACTCTTCTTTAGCTAACGGGTTGACCATGTTATCTTCTTATGAGGCTATGGATGACACATGCACTTGATACCCATAAAGAGTCTCAAAGGGAGACATCCTAATAACACATGCACTTGATTAGAAGGAGGGGTAATGTCACATAGCCTGTAATGGCATACATGAGTCGCTCGTATTCAGCAGCAGAGCTTGATCTAACATGGAGTACACACGTCAAAGTGCGTGTGGTAAGTGTATCCGGAGTTCAAGGGTGAGGCGCCTGGGTTAGAGGACCGTGGGCGATCGGGCTAATGTGGACAGGTAGGCCACTATATAAGCCCGACAATGTGGACACTTATCCACGTTCCTCTATGGTTGGGTGGTGACCAGAGCTCAGAGCCCTCCTTGGCTATGGCAGCGACTAAGGTGATGTAACACTTTACTCACTTCAGCCCCCATTCTTGTGTGTCCCAACTTTTCAAACTTTCTATGTGAGCGAATACAAGTGGAAAGGAACTTGGGATTATGTTATATCAACAGCATGGAGTCATTGCATTTGAGAGTACAAATGCTAACCGACAAGCAGATGGAATTGCATGTATATAAGCAAGAGATGCTTTCTATCCTTCATGCCAGCATGAAGTGGCATCAATATCTTTATGATGCCTATTTTGAGGTGAGAGGTGACCATAGAGTGCTGAATTTTTTTTATCCCAACCAACCTCTCCCCCTGAGCAAAAGAGGTGGCTAGCCACTCTTCTAAGTTATGATTTTGAGATATCATATACACCTGGCAAGAAAAATGTGGTAGCGGATACATTGTCAAGGATATAGGCTTGCACTATGAAATTAACCATGGAGGTTTATAGTGATTGGATTAAAGGGATTCAAGAGGAATATCTTTTAAATGATAGTGCTCCCCATATTTATAGGAAATTATAACAAGGTAATCATGAAGATATCCCTCGTTATAAGCTTCACAATAACCTCTTATGATACAAGGATAGAGTGTATCTTGTTTCCACTTCATCATACATACCTACAATGCTTCATGAGATGCAATCTTCTCCACTTGTAGGTCATCTTGGTGTGCTGAAAACCTATGACAAAGTGAGCAAGAGTTTCTTTTGGAAAGGCATGTGGAGAGATGAGATGTCAAGAAGTTTGTGATGAAATATTCTTCATGTCAAAAGAACAAGGATAGTCATCAACTACCTCATGGTATACTCTATTCTTTATCCATTCCAGATGAAAAGTGGACCCACATCTCTATGGATTTCATTATGGGTCTTCCCAAGACTAAGCATGGGTGGGATCAAATATTTGTGGTGGTTAATTTGCTTACTAAATAAACTAACTTCATTGCTTCTAAGACCACATATGTAGCATCTCAAATTGCCAAACAATTCATGAAGTATGTATTCAAGATACATAGCTTGCCACCTAACATAGTGTGATAGACATTGAATTCATGAAAATTTTTTGGAGATCTTTGTATGAGAACATGGATACACAAATTACTCCATCTACAACCTATCATCCTCTAAAAGAATGATCAAACGGAGTGTACCAACAAGTGGCTTGAGGTGTATTTGAGGCATTGTTGCCATGACATACCATCTTCATTGGATAAATGGCTATATCTTGCTAAATTTTACCATAATTCTAATAAGAATTTAAGCATTGGGATGTCTCCCTTTGAGACTCTTTATGGGAGTTTTCGTTTGCAAAAACAAACTGGGGAAAGTTTTTGGTAAGTATATATAGTTGTTCTCACTTGAGATCTTTTCTAACCTATCCTTTCACTTAACAATTTCTCATCAGTACTACACAGTACACCTCATGTTCTAGTCTTTGAACTTAAGAATTCTCCTTGGTTCATATGGAAGTGTGGTTACTCCAAGGACTCAACTACAACTTTAAGATAAACTACGTTACAGTCTTAGGGATACATTATTTTGACATGCCACTAACATGAGAAACTAGGTGTACTTGAGAGCTCTCGAGCAACTCAAGTTTGTAGACTCTGCTATACCGACCATTTCTAGACTACGTTACTAAATATTTGTAGACTATGCTACCATGCTATGCTACCAACTTGTTGACTCTTCTCCTTGCATAGCTCTACGGCCATAGGAGATCTAGACTAGAGTCCATAAAACAACGTAAATGGAGCAGATCTAGTCATGAACAATAAAAACTAAATTTCAAAGGTGAGAGGTACTCCTATCCACTAGATTATTCATCTATGCACAAGTATATGCTCTAGAACCTTGTTAGGTTTTTAGTTTGACTATCATCAATCTACGAAAAGTTGACCTCACTCTTACTAGGAGTGATATTTAACCTTTTGAGGATTTCTCTTAAAGGTGACTATCAAACTTTCTATATCTACTCAACACTATATCTGTGCGGACAAGCTATATAGTTTGTAGAGATGTTTGATAAAGAGTCTTTTAAACTCAGATGTTTTCACATCTTATTAGTTGGTTAAATGTTGACCTGTTTATTTTTCTCTTCAAGAAGAGCTTTCATCCATGAAAACGGTTCAAAAAGTTATAAACATGTGTTTGTGTGTAGAGGTTGAATATAAAAAACACTCATAAACAAACTTCTCAATCCATGGGTCAAGCTTCAATAAGCGGAGTTGAAGATTAAGTGAATGTAGAGAGTGTTCATAAGTATGCTTCTCAAGGTTCACAAGAAAAAAAGATCCAACGATACTCTTTTACAATTGCTTGTGAAAAGACTTGCTTTCAAACCCCTCAGGGAGAGGTTTTCTACTATCAATCATACCTTGAACTCAAGATTTAATTCAGTGACTACGAGGATGGGATGATGGAGGATAAATTGGCTCAACCCATGAGTCAACACCGTGGAGATTCCATTAAAGGAAGAATTTATGGTGTTCACGATGGTAAACAAGTTATGTACGAAGCTTCTTATGATGCTCATATAGGGAAGGCAAGCAAGCTTTGCAAGAGGCTCTTATGAAGACTTCATCATTTGGATTGAATGTTGTCACTTATGAAAAATCCAAGACCATCTACATTTCAATCCGGTCCATCTCACTCGAATGACAATAAGCCACAACAAGCCAATGGATTCATGATTTGGGGAGGCCAAGAGGATACCCATTAATCCAAAGGCAAATCAGCCCATAGTGGAAGATGGGGAGATGTATTGGGATGAAAAAGAAGCCATGCATGATTGGAAACACGTGTCTTTCTCACAAAGGCAAAAGGAGGGACATGATAGATGGGTGGAGTTACCTTCTTTCATCAAGGAATACAAGGACTGTGTCTAATTCATGAACTCTTATATGCAAATGAAAAAGTACAAGCTCTCTACCCATCATGGAGCTCCATCTTTCAATAGTTCAAAGGATGTCAAGGACAAGGTTCCCTCTCCAAGTTTAAGGGTGACAGTTCAACTTTACGTGAGTTGGAGAAGTGGATTACTAAGATGGAGACATATTTTCAGCTTTACCCCAAGAGTGAGCAAGAGAAAGTACAATTGCTTCACTACATATGGAAGGTTTTGCTTACCAATGGTAGAGGCACACAATCAAACAAGGAAATCATGGGAAGACCTTAAGAAAGAAATGAATTTGGCCCTCACTTCACCCGTGGTACTTGATAGGTACCATGAGAAAAGGTATTAACTCTCTCAAAAGAACATGGTGTGAGAGAACATGTTAAGAGTTTCATGAGGCTATCCATGTATGTGGAGGACCTAAATGAGGTAATGAAGATGAAGAAGTTCATATATGGTTTGGATTTCCTTTATTAAGACGGATGTATCGGCTCAAAAGCCAAATACTCTCAAGGACACGCTATATGATTGGTGGAGCTTTATGAGCTAAATATATGAAATCTCAGCCTATTTCATTCATGAAGGATTCACGCAAGCCACCTATTACTTCTTCCAACATGAATAGAAATCATGTTCCTACACCTCACCTTCCATTCCTAGATTTCCTACAGTCTGTGATGGACAGCCCAGGAGTGGAGTTCATTTTGATGCTAAGAAGGGAATTCTTTTAACAAAAATTCTTTGCAAACCTTCAACAAGACACAAAGTATGGATGATTCAAAGATTGATGAGTTGAGAAGCAAGCGGTTATGTTTTAGATGCAGAGAGAGGTAGTTACTATATGCAAAACTAAGAAAGTCGTGTCGCCACTACGATTCTCATGGATGAAGGGGAGAAAGCCAAGGATTATGGAGTTTGAGGATTGCCATGAAGATACACAAGATGAGGAGTCAAAAGAGGACCATTCGTTTATAAAAATGAATGATGAATTTCCATTTGATCTCGATCGGGTAAGGCTGATGGACACATTGTGATTGACATGACATCCTAAAAGTTTGAACTTTTTAAATTTTCAGCATATGTTTGCTCTATATCTCAAGAGCTAAGGGAGGTTGCAAGGACCCAAGTACCATAAGATTAGTGGGATCGATCAATGGGAGAGTTACTCACATTCTAGTTGATTCGAGGAGCACTCGTAGCTTCATCAATCACAAATCTCTTAATTCTTTGAACCTCACTCTTACGGAGTCGCCCATAACCTTCCAAGTATAGGTGGACAATGGTGAAAAGAAGAAAACTAGGATGGCATGCTCTTGTACCAAGGTCATTTTATCCTCTTCATACACTTGGAAAGGTGATCTAGTGGTATTGGACATGGGTCCTATTGTTGATGTGATAATGGGGTGTGATTGGTTGTCATCACTTGGTGACTTCCATATAAAAGAGCTCTCTTTGAGCATCATGGACAGCAAGTATTATTTGCTGAAAACCATTCAAAGGAGCTCTCTTTGATCATCCCAAGACAAATAAAAAGAGAACTCAAGACTCTTGGCACCATCTGTGTTGCATTTGGTCCAAGAAGGGATGGAAAGTGGTGGATAACACATAGATAAAGGCATGGCAGCCCTTCTTAAGAAGTTCGAAGATATTTTTTGAAGTGTCAAAGAGTTTGCCACCCAAGAGGGAGATTGATTATGTCATTGTACTTGAACTAAATGCAAAGTCCATGAACAAGCATCCCTATCGATTGTCCAAAGTAGAAAGAGAAGAAGTGGCTAAGAAAGTGTAAGATCTATTTTCTATAGGTCTTATTCAACTCTCACAATCTCCGTTTGCTTCTCCCATTCTATTGGTGAATAAGAAGGATGGGTCTTTCCGCATGTGCATTGACTATAAGGTCACTATCAAGAATAGGTACCGTAATCCACGCGTTGATAATCTCTTGGATAAGCTCAAGGGAGCGAAATTCTTCACTAAGATTGATTTGAGACCAAGATACCATCAAATAAGGACGAAGGAGAGTAACAAAGAGAAGACTACATTTAGGACCGAAAGAAAATTATTTCATTTTATGGTCATGTCCTTTGGCCTAACAAATGCACCGCTACCTTCCAAGTATTGATGGATAGAGCCTTGGCCCTTTTCTATTGAAGTTTGTGCTAGTATTATTTGATGATATATTGATATATAGTAAGAACAAAGAGGACTATTTGTTTCATGTGAAGCAAGTGTTTGAGGTGATGAAAGCACAAACATTTTGCAAAAAAAAAACGAAAATGCACATTCATGGTCAATGAAGTGGAGTATCTTGGACATTTGGTGGGAGAGCATAGCTCAAGGATGGATCCAAAGAAAGTGGCATATGTCAAGGATTGGCCATCACCAAGCAATTCAACTCAACTAAGAGGGTTTTTGGGATTCCATTGCCAATAAGAGTTTCAATAAACTCAAAGCTTTATTTCGCGTAGCCTGTAACGCATACTTGAGTTGCTTATAGTGACGGCAAAGCTCGATCGGACATGGAGTCCACACGTGAGAGTGTGGGGGGCAAGTGTGTCCGACGTTGGATAGTGACCAGAGCTCGAAGCCCTCCTTGGCTATGGCAATGACTACGTGATGTAACATTGGTATCAAAGCAATGTTTTGATTCGTCAAGCCTCTCTCCCACTTCTCTACTCTCCCGCTTCTCCACATGTGATGGGCTCCGGAAAGAGAAGTTTTCAATGGTTCTCCCTCAAATCTGTGCAAAAATAATTTGTGTGTTTTTTTGGAGAGGGATTGTGTGTGCGTGAGAGGCACACACAACAGAGAACAATTGAAGGGGGAAGGCGCTCTCTCTCCATCGATCTACAACAAGCGTCGGGGAAGAGAAATCAGTGCGTGGATTGAAGCTTTCTAAGCACTAATTGGGTGCAGCAAAGGTCGTGTGAGACAGGCGGAGCTTAATCCGTCTGATCGCTTAGCAGCCTTCAACACGGTGGAATGATCTCGCAAGACGGTAATCAAGGTGGAAGAGGAGCAGTCACCCTGAAGGCGCCAGCAGGCACGAGCGCGCAAACATTCGTGCTATGGCTCTGGTGAGCATCGCATTGTCTTTCAGGTTGCGTGGGTGGTCTACGCAAGGAGCTCAAACAAACGGTCAAATCCGGGGTCAAAAAAGGCGCCCAAGTATAGCAGCTGTGACACAGACAGATAGCGACAAACATACCGACATAGACTGACCGGCACAACACCCGACAAGTGACATGCCAGAAGCCATGCACTCTACCGACGGTTGAGCTAAAACGCCCTAACAATTCTACGGTCAACCAGCAGGCCTCTTCGGGAGCGAAGGTTTGCTTTGCAAACATCGGCTGTGGATTTGGCGGACTCCTGAACTATTTCCAGAAAGTGTGACTGTAGCTAGAAGATGTTCTTTTCTCTCTCCAAAGCAATGTTGGCTACAACCCTGGCCACGATAAGGCATCGAAGTGTTGGCTCCTGCAGCGCTGGCCACTTGGCTGGCTGTGGACAAGCTGCAAGGTGTGGCTGTGGCTGTGGCGGTGAGGTGCACATGCCACTAGACGTGCCAGCGCGACAGGGCTCAAGGCAGTGCGCAGAGATTCGACTACCAAGAGAAGCGCACATCTCGCGCAACCGCAAGAGCAAGAGAGACGGGAGACCTTCGTGCTTCTAGCTTTTAGTGACGAGAAGTCTTGAGGGGTTCTGCGCCGGTGACAACCAAGAAGCTGCCAAGAAGCTGTGCAGTAGATGTTGTTGCAGCAGCAAGCGGATGTCCACGAGCAAAGAGCAACGGCCAACAGCAGCGAGTGTTACAAGATAATGATAGGTTGTTAGGCCCGGTACACATATCCCACGGCCCATGTATGGGCGGGGAGATTGCCTACCCATGAATTATGGGTAGTGGATACCCCACCACATCAGCATGGGCAAGCAGGGGTATCGCGATGATGTGTAATGGGCCTTAGATCTTTAAGATTTTTGTTTATTTTTTAAAAATATTTGGGAGAGAGATTCCTACGGTAAAAAAACCTCCCACACACTTCATACGTGTCTGTGGAGGGGGGGTGAAACACACACACGATGACATAAGTCATAGCATACGTCGTCATGTGCAAACAGTTTTGTGTCGTCATCATAGCACAGATTTGCATGTGTAAGCACTTTAGTTGTCATCGATTGTTCATGTGTGTGTAGTCACACACGACAGCATCATGGAATCTAAGAGCTTTTACCTCTTGTGCATGTCTATGGGCATCGAAGAGGATACGAGTAAGAGAGGTCTTAACTTGGCACAGTCTCGAAATAGTTTGCGGGCGAGGTAGCTATTGAAAAACTAATAACATGGTCCCATGTGTTGACCATGAGTATTTGGTAGAATATGAGAGCCTAGTTTGACATTTTTGGCTCCAAGTGTGTGTAGTCACACATGTCATTATCTATGAGAAGGATTCTCGCATAGCCGAAAAAAGAATTTTGATTTATGGTTGGCATAAAATTGGTTCCATCGTCGTACGAAGCTATGACCAAACAAATGTGTATATTTATGAAATGACTGTGCGAGAATGCACATTGCTTGTATAATCCGGGTGGATGTTGTAAAGATGAGCAAAGTTCTGGTGCTCATAGTAATAATGCTATTTTACTCATGTGGTCGTAGTGGTCTTGTGAATTGTATCATATTTTAAACCAAGCACTTGTGCATGAGATCAATTATTCTAAGATTTTTAGTAATCTTAGAGTGATTACCAAAACTTGTATGTTCACGATGTTAACTGTTTAATTGTTCAACGCGGATCGTAATAGAGTACGGAGCTACTCTACCCACCTTTGGAGTATGTCATTGCTCCTTTCGTTTGATAGGATGGGAGTGTCTCTAAGAGGTCTTTCTTTAAAAGCTACCTTGTGGCTAGTCTTTAGATCTTCCCTTAAAAGCTACCTTTGGAGTATGTCATTGCTCCTTTCATTTGATAGGATGGGAGTGTCTCTAAGAGGTCTTTCTTTAAAAGCTACCTTGTGGCTAGTCTTTAGACTTTCCCTTGTCACTTCATATACTAGCTTGACTAGAAGTTTATGTAGTGGGTCATTGGGATGTTGTCAGATTATTCTCATAAATACTCTAGATTGAGTATCTGAGGCTATCGAACTTGATATAGTTCTTCAAATTATAGCCATGTTGAACTTTGGAGTGATGCAAAGCCACTCTCTGGGGAGGCATCAAAAGAAGTTGTAGTCCAGAACTCCGGAGAGGCAATGACTCGGGAGGGATGAGAGCTCGCACCGGAGAGGCAATGACAGACATCACTACTGGCTCCGAGGAAGGGGAGGGAAGGGTCGGCCTCGTTAGAGGCTCTGAAGGGTTAAAGGAGCAGGATCATGACGAGGCAACGATCTCCAAAAAAAAGGGGGGACGGGGGGGATGAGTGGTGAGATAATTGCTTGTAACGGTTGTTTGACAAAATCGTATCCTTTTGCTAGTAATTTGCGGCAGGGACAAGTTCTAGCAAGGTAATCAAAGCATTGGCAAAGGAGGCTAGAGTACTCAACTCTTTGCAAAATAGGAGCTCCGAGGAACTGACTACTCCAGAGAGGTTCAGCTACGAAGCGAGAGGGAATCCTTGCCATCCGAGCTAGAAGCGGCCATGGTTGGGGATTTGATTGCTTGCGATAACACCACCTATCATCGAGTGGAGGTGAAGGTATTCTTTCTTAGACTAGGAAAGTAAAGTATCATGGGAAGTCATGAGACATTAACCAGAGGGTCGGACGTTGGTCAGTGCGACGCAGCTTAGTTGTATGACTCTGTTTGATGCAACAAGTGAATCAAACTCAACCCAGTAGTATCCATGTCCCAAGTTGGCCATGTGTCAGGGAGGCCAACTCAACCCAATAGTATCCATGTCCCAAGTTGGCCATGTGTCAGGAGGCTAGCCACGGACCAAGGTGGAGGCATCCCAGGAGACAATTGTCGAAGTGAAGATGCTTTTGAGAAGGAAAGGCAAGGGACGGTGGACTCGGGCCGGTCTGGGATGATGGAACAGCTGCCATGGAGTCCGCTTGGAGGTGTGAAGACTAGAAGATGGCGACACTTGCTGAAGAGAAAAGCAATCCTAAAGCTGAAAACACCTGACGAAAGAGAGAGTATGGCATGGGTGACGAAAAGGCAGGGGGGGGGATGGAGGCAAGAAGGCAAGGAAAGCAAGGCGGAAGAGAGGCTAGCTATTCCCAACAACTACTGGGAATTATAGAGCAATGTCTTTCATGAGGGAGGATATGCTGGGGTTGGGAGAAGGTAGATGGTGGGCTGAAGCGCAGAGCAGGAAGGGATAAGGCAAGGAAGGCAGAGGATGGGAGCCGGGGACAAAGCCAGGCAGCGAGGAGACCGGGTAGAGGCAAGAGACGCATAGACAGCGCTCGCTTTACTGACTTTTATTCCACAATTACATGAAATGGGAGCGGGCATACACTTAGAATTGACGAATAGGGCCACACAATTAATAATCAATAAAAATGAGTACATTAGTTCATGGTGGGTTGAGACATTAATACAATAGGAAATTAAAAACAAAAACCCTAAAATGAAACGGTTCTCTCTCTCTCTCTCTCTCTCTCTCTCTCTCTCTCATGAAAGTGTTTTTCAACGGTTGCAACGTTCTTTTTTCCAATGATGATGATGGTCGTCGCGATCTGGTGATGGTTGCGAGTAAGGAGTTGTGAATGATTCACGGGTCAAAGGAAACAAAATCTTTATCATTGAGGACTCGTCGAGCATGTCAAGAAATTTTGTCCTCAACACCAGCATGCCCTTCTCAACAACACGGTCTTCTTGCTCAATGCAATTGAGTAGCTGCTATCCTCGTCTCTAGCGTTGAGTCCTTGGATAAAAGGTCTCTTTGTGGTTCCTTGGATTGTGCAAATAGTGTGTGCAAAAGGTTAAGATTCAAAGGTTTTTGGATACCTTGAGGAATATTCTCGCGTGTCAAACATGTTGAGAAACGTCACCCTCAACACCAGCATGCGCTTGAGAAACGTCACCCTCAACACCAGCATGCGCTTCTTAACAACACTTTCTTCTTGCTCAACGCAACCGATGCATTGCTCTCCTCATCTCTAGCGTCGAGTCCTTGTATAAAAGGTCTCTCCATGTTTCCTTGGATTGTGCAAATAGTGTGTGCAAAAGGTTAAGGTTCAAAGGTTTTGGGATACCTTGAGGAATATTTTAGGAGGCTCACTTTTGTTTACTTTTGGTGCTTATAAAAGAAAGGCTCATCAAGTAATGAAAAATTCACTCGTGAACTCACACATTACTGATTCTTGGCTCATTCTCACTTTTGTTCTTTGTGTGTCCACATTGTGTGCTAATGTCATTAGTGTTGAAAATACAAGTGAATAGGGTGTGTGCGGGAACAAGCCCTTGGTTAGAGGCTATAAACGAGAAGATGTAAATGTGAAAGAATCTGTGAAAAGGTGAGAAGAATCTACTAGGAGAGAATAAAGGGTAGCATGAGAAGATTTAGGAAGTGTGGGGATATTCTGGGAAGTGTGGAGATATTTTGGGAGATATTCTGGGAAAAGTGAAGAGGTGGAGAGAATCAAGGAAAAGAGGGAGTGAATCATGGAGAAATCAGTGGGATTAGATGCTTGGATGTAAACTCTATAAATTGAGACATTGCCCTAATGAGAATTTGTTGGTTTTTGAGTATCCATGCCTACATTAATCTATTTGTTAATTACATACTAATTATCTACTAATTACGTCTTAATGATGTTGATTTTAGTGTTTGATCCACCATAGCTCATCATAATGCCTTAATTTCAACCTATTATCAGAGCCATGTCTAGAATCTATCAGGTTTATGAGTCCATTATCTAATTAATTAAGATTAGTAGATAATTAGAAAATAATCTAATTTTTAGTTATTTTTCAACTAGCCTCTATATCCCCAACTAGTGGAGGAGCTCCCTCTCCTTGCACACATCACATTAGGCCAAATCCTTTCAGCCATAGCTAGCCAACATCATTGGACTCCAGCCTATGCAAGAAACACAGCAAACCGCCCACGCAAGCCTCGGATTTTCGCAGATTAATGAGAGCATCGTTTTTTCTGAGCAATTTGCAGATCTTGTCTTCATCAAATCAAATCAGCCTAATTCCTTATAGCTCTTCATCAAATCTGCAAGTGACTTTGGTAAAACAGAGATTAAGCTTTCAATATTTGGTCAAATCTTGTGTTTCTTGTCTTAATCCTCTACTAGACTCATTGCTATTGATGGCTTTGAAAGCATTTGAGTTCATTTGAAGTCTAAGGCACTAGATCTGGACTCCTCGCATACTCTGTTTTTTACACACAAAACAGTGGATTAATTTGCTAATCAATGATTAATCAGTGTTAATCAGTACTAATCACTGTATTTTGGTATAATTGAGGGTTCAAATTATCCATTAGGTATTTGATACAGATCCCTATAACTTTAGATTGTAATTCGGAGTTGGTTTGATACTCCAACCATTCCGTACAAATTGGTTATCCTTGATTTAATGTAATTTTTGAAAAAATTGTGTTGATAAATTTATGATAATCATCATTTTACACTTAACCCTTGGTTAATGCCTATAAATCTCACTCAAATTCAAGATTATTCACAGCCAGAGTTGCATTTGGGAATGTGCATAAGAATGAATGCTATACGCATTATGTATTGGGTACATTACATCAGTGTAAATATGGGATCAGACACTGTTCTTGTCCAGAATAAGGCAAGAGGTAAGACCTCACATAGATTTGGGTTTGGATTGCATAATGACACAAGATAAATCTTGCTGTCATTCCCCTATCCGTCCTTTGTGAAGGACGCCTCTAGGGGGACGTCCGACCGTCCCCTGTCGTCTCCGTCGCTGCACCGTCCCGACTCGGTGTCCCTCCGTTTTCCAATAGTCCGTCCTTTCCATCCTCTATGACTATGGCATAAGGGCTTATGCGTAAGTCTATATGCATAAAGGATATAACATAAAGGCTATGTCTAAGTCTATTGCATAAGGGCTTATGCATAAGCCTAGATGCATTAAGCATGTATGCGTAGAGTAGCATGCATAGAGCTTGCATAGAGGTAAAAACTTAAGCAAGAGCCTGCAAGACTATGCATAAAGCTTGCATAGAGGTAAACCTAATCAAGAGGCTTCATAGGTCTATTGCATAAGCCTAAACCCTAAGTTTATTACATAATGGCTTATACATAAGTCTGCATAAGGGATATTGCATAAGGGTTTATGCATAAGCCTATTGCATAAGGGCTTATGCATAGAGCTTGAGTATAGGCATTATCCATAAGCCTAAAGCATAGAGCTTGAGCATGTATGCAAGAAGTATGCATAGAACTAGATACATTAAGCATGTATGAATAGAGTAGTATGCATAGAGCTTGCATAGAGGTAAAATCCTAAGCAAGAGCTTGTAAGGCTATGCATAAAGCTTGCATAGAGATAAACCTAATTAAGAGGCTTCATAGGCTTCTCACAATGGCTATGCATAGGCTTCTTGTTGTAAGAACTCTATGCATAGAGCTTGCAAGAAGTCTATGCAAGCTCTATGCATAAGTTTCATGCAACCTTGCAGGTAGCCTATATGGAAAAGTTCATGCAAGAAGCTTATGCAAACTCTATGTATAAGCTCTATGCATGAGTTTCTTACATAAACTCTATATAAGAAAAGAAGCCTATACAACATGCTTTATCTATCCCATAGTAACATGGAACGTCTTTACATAGCCTTGGGAACGAGGGAACATGTTTCATAACCTATGTCATTCTTGTTTTCGTTTCACAAATGTGCATCTTTGGCTAAAGTCATTGTAGGTCTAATTTTTTAGTAAATGAGAATTTTTGTATTTTTCTATGATCATACTATATCATATGAGAGTGGTGTATGGCTTTCTATCTAAAAGGTTTGGCAATATATACCCTTGCATCTCCTTAAGCTTGCAAATGGTAGCCATATGGTGATGATGTGATGTTTCCATTTTCTTTCCGGGTTCCCGTTCTTGAACAGACCCTTGTTTCATTTGTCTGTTCCCATTCCATGTAACTATGATTTACCCACTTTCCTATCTCGGGGCTTCTTGTATAAAAAGAAAAAAGATAAAAAAAAACAAAAGGAGCAAAGGTTTACGGTCCAATACTTGGAAGTGAAGAGATTGTGTAAAGATAGGCAAACCTACAAATATACACAACACAAGTAAACCAACAAGTAAATCATACCATTAATAGAGCTTGGGAAAGCAAAAGAAACAAAGGTCCTTGCATAAGCTTGAAGATTCAATCTCTTTGCATAAGCTTGAAGCTTTATGCATAAGCTTCATTCTCTTTGCCTAATCTTAAGTCTTATGCATAGAGCTTAAACATAATGCTTAAACATAAATATAAGCTTTAAGCATAGCTTTAATCTAGATGCATGTATGTTTAAATCTAAGCTAATCGTAAACCGTAGAACCCAAGGGTATAATTATTAAAAGTAAAGCAAATAAATAAACAAAAACAATAGAAAGGTAAAGAACTGCATGAAATCTCAGCAAATTAGAAGGTGAAAAACAAACACATGATTAGAAGCTACATATTAGAGATACACACATTAAAAAAAATTTGAAACAAGAAAGGGATGAGGAAGGGAGAGGAGAGAACTGGCTAATTTTTGGAGAGGATAAGTAAAACCAGGTTTTGAAAACGCTAATGGTGAGGTGCCGTGGTTTTGTTAATAATTTCCAACGTCGAAATAGTCATCAAAATAGGCGGCAATATCGACGTCGAAAACGCTAATGGTGAGGTGCCGTGGTTTTGTTAATAATTTCCAACGTCGAAATAGTCATCAAAATAGGCGGCAATATCGACGTCGAAATAACTATCGAAGTACACGTCGATAGATAATGTTTTTGGCGTGTGTTTCAACGGTTATTTCGATGCCTATTTTGACAGTCGCTTAAGTTCATTCAATTCACATTTAAATTTTGACTTTTTTGGTCGCCCGACATAAAAAAAAGAGTTCTCGATGCGTTTTTCGACGCTTATATCGGCTTTTATTTTGATGGGTTTTTTAACACTTATGTTGACGTTTAACTTCGCCGATTATTTTGACGATTTATTTTGATGTTTCAAATATTATCTTACTCTACTAATGGGTCATCCTGTAGTAGTGAATATGTCCTACCTACTATTTGGTTTTCTTTTTCCAACAATCTATGAAGTACCTTACATGCAATTTATGCTTGCAATTTATGCTTATGGTTGGGCGCATGAAAATGCCCCACTAGACACCATTATTCCATCTCGACCACATTTAACAGTTAACTACCATGTGAAGCAACATGTTCTTGTGACAAAAGACAGATGCAGAAAGCACTTGCCTCATATGAAGACCTGGTTATTTATTATATATCTAGTGAAGGAGTTGCTCGTAGTCCTTTTTGCATCACGTCCTTCTTCATGTGAGCAGGAAGCTCTAAACCTCACCTGGTAACTTGTCGTTAGCTTTATCGCTCCCACTTGAATAATGTTATTTCAGGTTGTCTTTTTTGTGAGTATCGTTCGGTGTAAGTAAGTACAAGTGGTGAACTGTCATTAATTAAATATCCAGCATATATTATAGATGGAAAGGTTTTGTGACATTGACATGCAGCTTTGAACGAGTCTATGAACATATGAGAGAGTCAATCCAGCTCTACTTCTGGCGTTTGATAAGTATATGCTTGTTACAGGTGCAATGCGCTCTGTACTTCGGGATCGAACCAGTTACTATCTCAGTTGCTTGAAGATGTCGCCAACAATGCAGCTTCCTAGCCTTTCTGAATTACCATTTCTCTTCAGAGATCCGCCACCTCGAGATCTACGATTTCCAGTTCGTTCTGATGTCTTTATGGATTTCCCTCCTGGGCGAGAGACTTTTTTTGTTCCTTCAGGTGACACAGACTGCAGGGAGATTGTGTATGAAGTAGTGGCTCCCTTGATCCGGTCGATAAACACTGGACTTGAGAAGGAATTTCTCGAAGGCCTGTGGGATGATTGCGTCAACCGCATCGTGAAGGTGTTCTGTGCGGAGGAGGTTGAATTGATCCGCAACGATAGAAGCAGCAGTTCCTGTGAAGAAGAGAGGGCTAATGTATGTGGCCTTGTTCGGCAGTTGTGCTTGTGGAGAGGAGAGGAGCGCGGTTTGTCTAGTAGTGCTGCTGGAAGCGATGACCCGGCAGTCCGTCTTGTGAACAAATTGCTGTGGACGTATGGGGATCTGCCCTATATACTTGGCTACTACGCAGTGGGCATGAAGGTGACATTTTGTGCTTTGAGCAGAGGAGAGCAAGAGAAGCTGCTGTGCACCAACCTGGTAACCATCAGTCTTTCCAACCCGGCCGAAAGGTTCAGCGCACTCGTTCCGTGCTGGCACGTTGCGCAGCTGCTTCCGCTGCTAGCTGATGCCTGCACCAGGATGCGGAACGTGCACAGCGACTACAGCAGGGCTTGCAGCGGCACCTGCAAGGTGGTGGAGGTGATGGTGTCGCAGGTGCGAAAGACATACCCAAGCCGGCGGCGGTGGGCTGGCGTGAAGCATATGTACGATCTGCTGGCGGAGCGGAGGATCCCATGCGTTGAGCGGCTGGTGAAATGGGACGAGCTCAGCCTGTCACTGGTGTTCAAGCCACGGGGCCAGCCCATGAAGCCGGCCTCTGTGGATGCGCTGCTGCAGGCGCTGAAGTGCGTGTGCACGGCGCTGGTGTCGTTACACAATATGTCGTTGATGCACCGGGACCTGAGGTGGGAGAACGTGATGAAAAGGAGTGACATAGAGGACGAATGGTTTCTCATCGACTTTGAGGACGCCGTCTTTGAGGAGGGATCAGCGGGGAGCTCAGCAGCTTCTTCTTCTTCTATGTCAGAACAACACTACTACTACTACTATCCCCATCGCCTCACTCCAAGCAGCCATGCGCCTGAGATGTGCCGTGGCCTCCACGGCCTCAAGGTGGACGTCTGGGGTCTTGGCTACCTCATCAAGACGTGCGGTCTTCTTGGTCTCCCTGAGCACCTCAAGGATCTGCAGCGGAGGTTCATGGATCCTGACCCCGACCAACGCCCGCCCATCGACGACTGCTTCTACCTACTCATGCAACTTCACTCCTCTCTCACCCATTACCACCCCCCATACGAAAAACAATCATTATTATAATTATTTATTCCCTACTAATTTTTGTATAACACCCAACATCATGTTGTATCGTTATACTAGTTATATATTATGTATAAACGTGAAAAGTTTCCAGGATCTAGGCCACTATGTTTATCTGCACATTACTAACTAAAGCACCACCACCACACCACCTCCACCTCCACCTGTCTGGACATTTATTGAATTTTGTGTCGAGATTTAATGAAGATAGTAAACGGTGAGTGAACAAGCACAAGTAAAGAGCTTTCAAATTTCAAAACAGTGACATTGGCAAGCTAGTTAAGCTAGTTACTAGAAGGGCTCGTTCTCCTGTCACTTTGCTTCCACATAAGCTAACCAAAAAAACCATTTCCATATGAATCCAATTTCTTTTTTTACTCATTATATATAAGCTCTAATTATTTACATTTATTCAATTATCACATCTGTTGATGAATATGTGTATGTTTCTTTGTATATATATAATTATTTGACAACATTTTTATTCACATATTATATTTTCAATAGGTGTGTGTGTGCGCCCCTGAGAGAGCGTGTGAGACGGGTAGGAGGCAACCAAGAGAAACTTTTGAATATGCATTGGACTAAAATTTATAAAATCGCCACCTTGCCAGAAGCCTATATCTACACACGCTAGGCCGAAAACCAATGTAAATTCACTTGGTAACCACTTTGTCCTTCGAATTAAATGACCTGTTGAAACACATTTATAATTTGCTAGTTTGTCATATTGGTGTTTAGTATTCATAACGTTGATTAATAGTAGAGTAAAAAGCTTTACCAACAACTTAATTAGAAGGTTGTATTGGCTTATAACGTTCAATAAGTGAACTTTTTTAAAAAAAAGCGTGAACTATATTGAAAAGATCGTATCAACCATGAGTACAAAATATGCTTTTTTTTTTTCCAAGAAGCATAACTTGCTCTAAGCTATCTCATTTCTCACTAGGATATATAGTTTTTCAACTCAGTCTTTTGTCATTAAATTCACTTCTTCGGTAGCCACCTTATCTTGTTCCAAATGCTCTTTGTGTATTTTGTTGATTCTTTCTTGAAAGTCTTCTTTGGCTTTGTCCATCTATAGCATTTCTTCCATGGCATTCTTAGTATACTGTTTTTCACGTGCTTTGATGCTGGCTTTGTGTAGTACTTCCATCTACAAATGCAATTCAGATGTCCAACCATGCATCACATTGGTACTTGTATGATTAAACAAACGGTTGTTTCTATTTAACCAAACAACCCACAAGTATTTAGCATGTATAACATTTTTCATATTTTTGCAGAGCATTTGATTTGTTGGCCTAGCAGAATTTCCTACCATGAGAGGTCTCAATTCTGGACAGGAGAGATACATTGATTCAGAAACTTTATAGCTTCTGTATTATCCTTGCATCTTAAGGAAAGATGGGCAATTGTTTCCGGTTCTTTTTTACATCTTGGGCACATACCATTCTTGTAACCTATATGTTGTGCACATTCATTAGTCCATAGTGCTTTGTGCATGATGAAAGATAGCAAAAGGGACTTATTTGGCAAGATGACTAGCGATTAGATTTTTGAGAATTTAAATCCCCGTTGTTCCCTATTCCATAGTAGATTCCATTTGGTATTTAGTTTGCAATGTAGCGCGCGCGCGCGCCCGGGGGGGGAGGGGGGCTTGCTATGGGAGGAGAGGGATTGACAGGAGCTTGCGTTTAGATTTCCATGAGCATGCTTTATGAGTTAGGTTTCTTTAGCTAAATCATATCCGCTTTGTTAGCAGCCAAAGTTGTATCCTGTTTAGGATAAGTTGGAGGTCATCCTTTGACAATCTGGATATTATTATAAGCTCATACTCGTACCTCCATCTGCGATTAGTCATGCACCATAAATCATTCCATGTTTTGATACCCTTTTTATGTAGTTAATGCGCATGTTTAGAGATATTGTTTTTCACTGCCATGGAGAACCATATGGAATCCAGGTGCAGAATATGTGCATACTTCCTTATGTTATAGTGCATCTGTAGTTCAGGCTTATCTCTATTCTAGGCATATTCCAAAAAGTTTTGACCAGGGGGGTTGCCCTAGGGTTCAATTTTCATCGAGCTGAAGATCGTTAGCTCTAGGATCTTTTATGCATTGGTAAAAGTCTGCAAAGCTCTACTTTTCTAAATTCTAATTGAAGAGGACTGCCTAGTCTTCTTGCGGATTTTTGAAGCTTCTGATTTTATCCACTTGGTGGCCATTGGATCTACAAAGTCCAGTATGTTTGGTATACCCAAGCTACCATGCTTTTTAGGTCTTTGTAAGATTTCTCCCCAACCTGTCAAGATGTCCAGCATCTTTCCCTGTAATCAATCCCCTCTTCAGAAATATAAAAGATCTTGTTTCTACCTGTTTTGGTCTAGAGAGAAAATATTCTAGAGAGAGATTATTCAGATTTTGAATATTTTTGGATGGAAAATTATCTCTTCTTATTAAAATAAGTTTCCTCGAAATAAAAGTTCAAAAAGATTTTCAGAAGGTGCATTAAAAATCAAGTATAATCTGTTTAAGAGACCTTATCTTAGGGGTCTTGATTTTCGAAAAATTTTAAATTAAGGGTTTGAAGGGCCAATCAGATTCATCCAAATGTGTGGAGAAGATAAATAGAAGAAATAAAGAAAATCCTCCCAAAAATGAGTAAATATTCACATAAGATGAAGAGTGGACTAAGAACCAAAGGAATTACTAAAAAAATGGATTTTTGACACCTCATAATGGGAATTCTCCCCTCATGAAGGAGGCACCTACTTCACATGTATGGTGGAGTTTAAAATTATAAAAAATTGAGATATTTCATCTCTTCTCTCTCCTAATTCAAGTCTAGTTCCAAAAAGTAGGCTAAACTGACCTAAAAATGATAAAAAATTGATCAAACTGATCTAGAAAATTCTAGAATCAATTTGCTTGGTTAGAAGCTCACTTTTTTCTTTAAATAGAAGCCTCTCCCTTTGTTGAAGCTTAATAGTATTTTATGCACTGTTACTCTACTCCTCCAAGAGCCAAGAACTGTGAATTTCTTAATAATTCACTAGTTTTTGATCATTCTCTCTTCTAAAGAATTGGTGGCCACTCTTGTTAAAAACAAGAGTAGATCACTCAAATTATCAAGCCAAACGAAAGCTCCCAGAATTCATGTAAGTTAGAATCTTATATTTTTTTAATTCTTTTAATGATTTTCTAAATTGTTTGTTATCTTAAAATGATAAACAGATGCTATGCCTTCTTGGAAAGGCTTTCCTCCTCTCTCATTCTTAAAATTAGCTCTTCTTTATCCTAGTTAAGTGATCTAATTGTTAGAATTAAACTTTTCATATTGTTTCTCTTAAAAGTGAAAATTGATTAGTTAAGAATGCTCTAAACTAATTGGGGATAATTCCTAAGTAGATTAAGGTTAGAAAAATTAAAAAATGATCAACGATACAAAGGAGGTTATAGCAAAATTTTTTTAAAAATTTATGAAATAAATTTCATCTTTTATTAATCAAAAAGAGTAATCCCCATCGTTTGTGTATTCTAAAAGTGTGATTTTCATTCATGCATAGAAAGATGCATATTGATTATTTTTATTATAAAAGAGTGATTTTCAATAGAATTAAGTTCTATGCATAGAAAGATGCATATTGATTATTTTTTAATTATAAAAGAGTGATTTTTAATAGAATTAAATTCTATGCATAGAAATATGCATATTGATTATTTTTTTATTATAACAGTGATTTTTAATAGAATTAAATTCTATGCATAGAAAGATGCATATTGATTATTTTTTATTATAAAAGAGTGATTTTTAATAGAATTAAATTCTATGCATATTGATTATTTTTATTATAAAAGAGTGATTTTCAATAGAATTAAGTTCTATGCATATAAAGATGCATATTGATTATTTTTTATTATTATATAAGAGTGATTTTTAATAGAACTAAATTCTATGCATAGAAAGATGCATATTGATTATTTTTTATTATAAAAGAGTGATTTTTAATAGAATTAAATTCTATGCATAGAAAGATGCATATTGATTATTATTTTTATTACAAAAGTGTTAGTTTCATCAAAATGAATTTTATGCATAAATAGATGCATAAAAGAATATTTTTTTAATTATAAAAGTGTTAATTTTTAATAGAATTAAATTCTATGTATAGAAAGATGCATATTGATTATTTTTTTTATTACAAAAGTGTTAGTTTCATCAAAATGGATTTTATGCATAAATAGATGCATAAAAAAATATTTTTTTAATTATAAAAGTGTTAATTTTATTAAAATAAATTTTTATGCATAAATAGATGCATAAAAGAATATTTTTATTATAAAAGTGTTACTTTCATTAAAATAGATTTTTAAGCATAAAAGAAGTTTTTTTTAATTGTAAAAGTGTTACTTTCATCAATATTGATTTTTATGCATAAAATGATGCATAAAAGATTTTTTTTAATTACAAAAGTGTTGCTTTCACCAATATTGATTTTTATGCATAAAAGAATTTTTTTATCAAAATAAGAGTTTACTTTAATCCTATGTTGAAATTCCATGAATATTGAAAAAATGAATAAGTAAATACTCAGCGAAGAAAAATTATACTGTTTTATATTCTCTAGGATGATAATGAGAAAATTCAGAAAAACTATCGAAGTCGAAATTTAGATAAATAACTAATTTATTCCTCGTAAGAATTTGTGTTTAGTTTTGAATTCAGTAAAGTAGTAATTAAAATATTATCTTCGAGAAAGATAGTTCAGGAAAAACCTTTCCAGACTCAAACCCTGAATCAGACTATGACCAAGATGTAACTCCTTCGTCAGTTTCAAGAAATGACGATGTGATCAGTTCAGTAATCTACACTCAAATCACCCATCGAATCTGAAACTAAGTTGAGACCTCTGATTTTGATCTGAGGATCAAGAATTCCGAATTCGAGGAATTCTACTTGGGAATCCAGACCTGTGATCTAGAAGTCTTGGGATACGGAATTAAGATATACTCATTGTATTCAAAAGAAAATCAAAACTCAAAACTTGCATAGAGATCTTGTTTTCTTAAAGGACTGTCTTATGTCAGAATGCTGAAGGGAGCATTTGTTATATGTGTTTTTCTAAGGGAAGTTCGGTTGCAACAGCTGGCAGGGATTGTTCAAAGGACAGCTCACGCGGCAAAGCCTGCCCAGGACTTGACCAGCCTCGGTATGGTTAAAATGGTGCGCTTCCGATATAATGGACGAGGGCAGACGAAGCGGTCCTTGAGTGAAGTGCCAGGACACCTAAGGAGGATCTTGGAGTGTTTTGACCAGGAGATGCACGGACTCGTGGTGCCGAGGATACCCATGCGTATGTCGTGGAAGATATATATGTATGATGATGAGAAACTTATTGTAATCTTACTGGATCTCATTATTGACCTGCTGGTCTCCAACGGAGAGTCCAAAGTGATACTATTTTGTGAGAAACAAGGATTGAATTGAAATTTTGAGTTGTGACATCTGTATCGTCAATGGATTGTTTTATAAATTAAAGTTTAAAGAGGAGTATGTGAGTATCTGTATTTTAAAGCAAAAGTTAAGAAAGGCTTTCAATTATGGATGGTATTATTCCAGTGGTTGGGCGGTGGCTAACCCATGGGCCGGATGGCTGGAATCAGTAGAGTTTTAATAATAAAATTGATTAATAAGATTACGCTTAGAACTCGAGTAGTTAATTAAAAGCCTGAAGACTTCTCAAATGAATAGATCAACGGGTGTGCCTGATTCAATTAGGAAAAAAGCGTTGATCCCTTCAAGTTAAATCTGTAATAGTTTCCCTTCTATCTGGTTTATTCACATGAAATTAGTTCAATATCTTGACCTCGTTAGAAAAATTCGTTAGGAAAATATAAATAGTGGAATCGTCTTTGTTTTTCGAGCATGGAAAATTTTCCGGTTTTGGTTTTCGGAATGACCACCAGCTTAGTCTCGTGACCGGACATTCGAGGGCAAGGCCCCGAGTGGGAAACCCTGTCCCACGCATGGAGGGAGCTGCTTCCGCTGCCAGTAATCGAGAATCCGGTGCGCGGAGGGGACAGTGGGATCTCACAGTCTTGCACATACATTCCATGCTAATTTAGGAATCTTTTATTCATATGCATTTTTCGACCATAGGAAATTCTTGCATATTTTTTGTATGTGTTTGGGGTCAGAGTTAGAGGGGCGATAGCATGACAGGAAGTAGATGGCAGTGTGGAAGCGGATGTGTTTGAGAATCACAATTCTTCCAGCTAAGCTATGTTGCATACATGTCCAACGTGTAGACTTGCTTTGCACTTTGTCAAAAATCCAAACCCACCTTTGATGCATAGAAACACCAAATCCCATCAGGATCCTGAGAAGTCTAAAAATTTGTCCTTCTTTTATGATCTTGCATCATTGGTCTAGTAGCCACTGTGGTGGCTCATACATCATTGTTCTAATTCCAATTTTAGAGTGGTTAATGATAGATCCTAATGCTAGACAGAATAGATGTAAGCATTCCCAAAAGATACGGATTGAATTAAGGTTGTGTGTATAAGACCCTTAGTATCATCTGTAAATTGTTGAAGACAAGTTAAGACAAATTTGACCTTTATTGTTTGGTAAAAGTGAATGCCCTGCATGTTGTGCCCCTTTTGAATAGCATTCTGAACTAGCCATCCAATTGCATCTGTGTAATAGCAAATAGCAGGGAAGCAAGTATGCATGCCTGCATGATAGATCTGCTGAACGTAAAGGATTCAGTTAGATTGCCATTTACTGTAACCCTGGCCATGCGTTCTCAAATAGCACTTGCACCATTTTTATGAAATGGGGACCTAGTCCGATATCCTTGAGGGATTGTAAGAGAAAATCCCATTCTTATTTGTCATATACTTTGTCAAAGACAATTTTAAAGCAAATACAATCCTGATGGGTCTGTTGGGCATGTTTACTTCCTCCCATAGGGCGATAATAGTGTTAAGAATATATATCCCTTTAATGAAACCTTTTTGCTCAAGTTTTATTCAATCTTTCAGATGACTAGAAAGGCGTCTAGCTAAAAAAAAATTCTTAAATTTTGTATGCTGTGGTGAGCATTGTTATTGGTCTCCAGTAAGAGATTTCCTCTTTGGGGCCTCTCTTGTGAATGAGTTTGATAGCTCCTTCGTTTATATAAAAGGGGAGGTCACCATTTTTAACAGACTCATTCCAGATCCCAAGTAGAGGATTGAGTAGAAAATTCTTATAAGTTTTATAAAGAATTCGATCGAAAGGCCATCCAAGCAAGCTCTTACCATTTTTCATGGCCATAATTGCTTCCTCTAGCTCACCATTGGTAATATCTATTTCTAGAGTTCTGCAATACTCTCAGATACCTTTTTTTCCTGCAATCTGAAATGGCTTGCATCGTGGATCTTCTTTCTCCTGTGGGAGACTGTTTTGGCGTCAAAAATGGAGGAGAAGTGATGCTTTATAATGTCTAGGTTCTCAGCCACACTCTTTCTGCAGAAATTTCATTTTTGTATCTCAGCATAGAGATTTGATCAGACGCTGACTTCTTTTTGAGAAGAGAGAACATCTCCTTTAAGGGTCTATCTATCTTGTCTGCCCCACCACTTTCTTAAAAAGAGGTTGATGTGCTGCCCCACTGATTTTGATCTTCTTTCTTTAGTACCTCTCTTATTTTGCTCAAATTCTCTTGAATATGTATCCGACCCTGATTAATTTTCTGCTCTAAGGACTGAAGTTCCATGTATTTCTTAGCCCTTCTCTCCACACGAAGCTTTGTGAATTCCTTTTTAATGTCTATAAATAGCTTTTGAGAGTCTCTTACTACATGTGCCCAGCTAGGCCTTGGTGGGGGATCTAAATGTATTAAAATGAGTTGTCGATATTAATTCAAGATTCTCGCATATAGATGGGAGAAGGAACAGTTTGGGGTCTGCATGGAACCAACCTGCTCTAACTTTTTGGGTCCCTTGGGAGAAAGAGCACAATATTCGATAGTGATCCAAAAGTGTTATATTGTGTTGGACTTTCACTTTGGTATTTAAGAACATATTACTAATAGCTGATGAGGAATAATATCTATTCATTCTAGCTTTTCTCAGGTGCCTACCCTGGCTCCCAGTTCCCCATGTGAATTCATGGTCACATGCCATATCAAGTAGGGCATGGATTCCTTTCAAATCCAACTAGCTAGGACGTTCTGAATCTCTAATGGTTTACCTCGAGTTTGAAAGTCTGTCCAGAGGAAATTCAACCATGTTAGACTGAAACTAAAATGAACTTCAAATTATTCTGTTCAAAGTGTAATTCTTTTGAGGATCATTTTCTTGCTGTTCGTAGAAAGGCATCCAAGATTTATGTAGCCCCACAAATGTGCCTCCACCTCCCTGCTCGTGGTTAGAGCTAAACCACTCATGTTGTTTGGAGATCAGTTCCAAGTTTTTCTTAAGGAGTTGTCTAGCAACTTTTACTTCTTGAAGACATATTATTTCATCGTGGTGCTTGATACATTCGTGTTGTACAAGATGATATTAAAATCTATCATATCTTTTGATTTTTAGGTGGGGGCGTAGCGTTCTTTTTCTATGGGAAGTGGGGTAGCCATCCCTCCAGCTTGTGATTGTCTTCTCTTTAGGGCAAGCGAGTCAACTTTGTTTTCCTAATGTTTTGCTTGACCAATGCCAGTGATGGGGATTTTCTCTTTTCCCCCACTGGTAGAGATTCCTCCTCCGCTTGAGAGGGAGCAGGGTCAAGGTTAATCTTGGAGACATATTGGAAATCCATTTCATCGACCTCTTTTTCCAGATCACTATCTTGGAACTGGGTGTTGGGGACCTCTTCATCTTGTTCCTCACTTGAGGAATCTTTGATAATATGTGTAGGGTTTGAGATATCTACTAGTAAAGGGGAGAACCTGTTGAAGTTCTTTCTTCTTGGTTGCTTTCTGAGGGACTGAGGGCGGCTTTGTCCTCTCCCTTGAGGAATCTTTGATAATCTATGTAGGGTTTGAGATATCAACCAATAAAGGGGAGAACTTGTTGAAGTTCTTTCTTCTTGGTTGCTTTCTGAGGGACTGTGGGCGGGCGGCTTTGTCCTCTCCCTCTCCTCCGTACAGTCTGGAAGCCTTGTGAAATGGAGTGATCATAAAGCTTAGGTTACGGACAAATTATCATGGATTAATACAAGATGAGGTTAATCTTATAGAATGGCCATGATGCCTAAGTGAGTTAAACCTCGTACCAAAAGGATGGCTATCAAGCTTGCCATGAGCCCTAGACCATGAAAGGCCATCTCCATGCAAGGAGCCAAGATGTCAAAAGGTTTCAAAAGGTAGGAAGGTAAAAAGTACAATGATAGTTTGTGAGCCCCCTTTTATACTTGAGCCCATGACCAAGGTCCTAGACCTAAACTAAAGGTGTTGCTTCATTACAAACCATCCCCTCCTATAATGATTTTGTCCTTGAAATCAAAGGGTGGTCATGTCCAAAGAAAAGACAGCTACAAGTGGCTATGTACAAAATCCAAAAATCACATCCATGGCGGAATGTCAATGTAGCGGAAGACCCATACATCAATCATATGACCCCCAGGGTCAAATAGAAAGGATGTAGGGATCCGGTCGATGATGAGGCTATCTATGCAACCACCTGGTTGAGGCATACAAAATCCAAGATAATGGTCCCACGATAATTTAGTACAAGTGGAGAGGATAAGAAACCATTGTCGATGACAAAGCTAGTCGAGTATCCTCTAGGATCAAACGGAAAAAATACTAGCATTGCCCCGAAGACGAGGTAATCCACACGTGTGACCACATATATGGAATGTAAATCCAAAACCCATGTAGGCTCCAAAGTAATGACTCTCGAACCACCTAGATCGAATGGAAAATGTACAGATGTAATGTCAATGTTGTGGTTGGCCAATCGTCCTAGATCAAATGCATAGATACCCACGTTGATGACGTAACTCACTATAACTCCGCCTGGGTCAAATGGATAGCCAAAGTGTAGACCATCTAACCATGGAACAAATGTGTGACCACTTGGATCAAGAAGGAAGTATCCAAGAACCACTGTGCATCACTGGTATGCTGCTTCCTAGTGCGTGGAGCTGGCAATGCTCACAAATGTTTCGGTTTTGTGTATCTGTTGTGATTTCTTACTGGTGCTGAGAGCTTGTGATGGCCTGGTTGTACCGAAGCTCGGTGATGGCCTTCAAGAGTCTTTTTTGTGTATTATTTGGAGCCATGTTAGCAGTGGGAATTGTGAAGGATCACCTTCATGGCATGGTTGGACATCTTGATGGTGATGTGACCCTCTTTGCCCAGATCTTGCTAGTGATGGTCCTTTGGCACAAGCCTTCCCTACACTTGTTTTTGCTTGCCTACGATTTTGTCTCACTGCTTACTGGTCTCTATCGTAGGCTGTCTCACTGTTATCATTGTCGCAAACAAACGCCTTTGATAAATGTCGGTGTTGTGGCTGGTCTGACCACCACCGTGTTGTATGTCCAATCACGGTTGTTCCTTGGCCTTGGACGAGATGGATTTTTTCCCCTCTTTGATTCCAAATGCCATGGCTAGCCCTATGTTGTTGTGTGCTGTTGGCGACTCCAGCCAGATGCACGCCCTGCACCAGTAACCCTGGCACAAGCAGTGATGCTGAGCGTACCTTTGGAAGTTGCAGATAAACTTGTGTTGAACTTAGTAGGAAAGTTTGTATCGGCCCATCCTTTTGTTACAGGCCTTTGTTGAGGTCTTTGTTTGCAGTTTATGCCTCTTTTACACAATTGCTTGATACACACAATACCTAGACATGCATCTGCATTAAACCTATACCCATGTGTTAATGGTCCTTTATGAATGGCTATCCAGGATCTTAGCAGTACTTCTTTAGTTTGAATCTGATTATGTATAGTAACTACTATGCTTTGATTTATTGGATATCTTGTTGCTAGTTCACTAATGTGAATTCTTGTAGGTACGGAAGTATGAAATTGTTAGATAGTATCTTGCTACAATAGGGCACTTTAATTACTATGCATGTAAGTTTTATTGCTTGTAAGTTTCTTAATTCAGTTTATATTGTAAATGACATTTGTAAGATGCATGTTTAACCCTTATCCCATTCCAAAATGGTTGTTGGGGGTTGTTTTTCTTTCCCTTTGTTTTCTTTTGTTTTTACATGCTTGGTCATGTCATGCTTGCATGTAATCACATAAGCTTGCATTTTAAAAATTGATCTAAGCAAAATCTAAAAATAATTATCACTAATTATTTTGTTATAGAAACAAATCATCATAGATTAATATAAAATTTAAGTTAATCTCATACAATAGCTATGATGCATAAGTGAGTTAACCTCTTACCAAGAGGATGGTTATCAAGGCTGTCATGAGTCTTAGACCATGAAAAGTCCTTTCCATGAAAGGAGCTAAGATATCAAAAGGTTTCAAAAGGTAAGAATGTAAAAAGTACAATGATAGTCCATGAGCTGTCTTTTACACTTGAGTCCAAGACCAAGGTCGTATACCGTAACTAAAGGTGTTACTTAATTACAACTTGACTGTCTTCTTTGGATTTTTTTTGGTGTATAAGAGATTGGGGGTGGTGGAAATTTAATTGGATAGTTTCTAATGAAATGCTCCTTTGACCCATAGTGAAAGCAAGCCTTAAGAACAAGGCTTAAAGATAAGAGGTTGCTCTATGGCAACACTTGAAGCAAAGTCAATGACAATAGAGCCAAGAAGATCCATGCTCAGGTCTATGCTTGTGGATGTCGTCAGGGATTTAAATCTACATTACCTTTGACACCCAATAGTCTACTGAAAGATTCAAGGAGCAATTTAACTAGCGGGTGAACATGCATCGGCAGATTGGGAGCTCTATCAGTGTTTTATTCACCAAATATTGAGTATCTTTGACTATTAGGTCTCGAGTGGATCAGTTATGGAGCATAGCACAAGCTTATGAGAGCTTTGGTTTGGTAAGTTCAACCAGATATACAGAGAGTGTCACAGAGAGCTTACCATTTTTGTGTGTTAAAGATTCTCCTCTATCATTTGTTGCACCTCCATTCTGGTGATGTTAGGGTCCCGGTTGATGCAAGATCTACTCGGCTTCTTCAGCAGGGCTCCCTTCAGCTGCATCATTTTTCTCTCTATCAGATAGAAGGAGCGGCTCTTGGCATCTTCCATACTCCTTTTGGGACACTGGACTGGGCCATCTTGGTTCTCCATGGCTTCGGTGATACACAGAGGTTGTAGCAAATTGGTTATGCCCTAGACTCAAGTATGGAAGGAGAGAGAAGAGGCTATTGTCATGCAGTGAAGTATTCGCCAAGTGTGAGGCTTGGAGTGATGTGTTCCCAAAAAGAGGCTCGCATATTGGGTGTCTCACATGCGGGGAAAAAAATCCCGTTGCCTGGCGCTTCCTCCTCTCTTCCTCATGATGGGTGAGGGCGTGATGAGCTCTTGAAGATGAGGATTGGTCTCCATGGGATCAAGCTGGATGGTGTGTTGATGGGATTGCCATATTGCTCCTTGTTTTTGGAGCTAGTTCCTTTGGATGTGATTTTCAAAGGAGTTGGTTTCATCCCTACGTTTGGTTTCGGCGTCACAAAAGGAGTCGAGTGGGGTTCCTCAGGCCGTGCAACCATCCGGTTAAGGGAAGAGCCTCCCCCTCTTCTCAGCGTTGTAACCAGACCCGATTAGATATAGTGGGAGAACGTTCTGGCGAAACCCTAGGTTGCAGGTTTCCATATGTTCATAGGTTTTCCTTTCGCTCTCCATCGTCAAGTTCCTCTCTGCTTAAATTTTCGTAGTGAGGTCCTGTCTAAATTTGTTGCGTAGACGTACTCGTTACCAATCATCTAAACTTTTTGAAAAATTAGCAGCACTTTTATAGCAGTAGCGAATTGCAATTAGAATTGACCATCAATAAAAGATCTGGATCTTGTTTTATATAGCATTTAAGACTTATTATTTTCAAAATCGTAATCTTTACTAAACTCATATCCGCAAACCAAGCTCTCTGGGCAAAGCCCTATTAAAGTTTTTAGTTTACCATTTGATATGATTCATTGTGTTCAGCAGAACAAATTTCCTTGAGTAACTTAGCCTCTCAGTCTTTTATATAGTTGTCTAGACTCTACATAGAGCTCACATCTAGCCTGGTGCCCACTAGCTAAATATATTGAAGAACCAACAGTGTGTCACGTGTAACCAACCAACCTGACGTGCACACGTACTGACCATTAATGAGAAGAACACACAATGTGTAACCAACCAACCTCACATCCCCTCCCCTATAAGTCACACGGGATGGGAGGCATGGGATCAAGGGTCCCTATGAAAAGGCGGCCCCGTCGGCTAATCGGGATCGTTGATCCGAAAAATTAATCTCGGGATAAAAAATTAATCTCGGGATAAAAAATTAATCTCGGGATCCCGAGATTAATCTTTGACGACGTGGAATAGCGGGGAGAGAATGTGGTTGTCATCATTAAAAGTTCAGATTATTTGTAAGATATTATTCTCTTAAGAGAATATTCACATTAAATTTAGTACCTTCATTGAGTAAATGAAGCCAACTACCAAATTAATCTCGGGGAAAACAGTTAATCTCGGGATCCCGAGATTAATATTTACAATCAAAAAACGAAATCTTTTTTGATGACTTCCTTCTCCATTCCTTTTGCTTTCATGTTTCATCAATCTCCATGGGGTTAATGTGAATCACAACAATGGAGCCTTTTATCTCCATTTGCTCTTAAGGTACTTCACTTCATGTTATATCTTTTTGTATTAGGTTCATAGAGGACATGGATGATCTATTTTGTGAGGAAGCTAGTGATATGTCCCTTCCCTATTCTACTGATGACTCAAGCGATGATTTAAGTGGTGATGAGTTACATAAACCCCCCACTCAATGACAAGACGTCCATAGGTCTAATGTGTTTGTTTTTGCAGCTTTCATCTCAATGGTTTCAAAATGACGACGTGGTTCTTTTGAAGAAGAATCTTTATGAGTGGATGACGAATGCGATAGGAACATTGTCGATGTCATCTCCATGAGTTTGGGCTTGACAAGTTCTATTGCTCTTCACATTTTGGATATGGTGACATTTTTTTGGTTATGGATATGATTATGGTTAGAGTTATGTCAATGATTATGGTTTTGATTTCATTTTGCTTATATGGTCTCAATGTGCAAAGTCAATGGTTATGGTTACATTTTGCATATGGTTATGACTAGAGTTATCTCAATTATTGTGGTTTTGATTACATTTTGCTTATATGGTCTCAACGTGCAATGTCTTATGGTTATGGTTACATTTTGCATACCAATATGGTTAGAGTTATCTCAATGATTATGGTTTTGATTTCATTTTGTTTATATGGTCTCAACGTGCAAAGTCAATGGTTATGGTTATATTTTGCATATGGTTATGGTTAGAGTTATCTCAATGATTATGGTTTTTATTTCATTTTGCTTATATGGTCTCAACGTGCAAAGTCTTATGGTTATGGTTATGACATTGTCATTGGTATTGTCAATGGCTATGGTTATGGTTATGGTATTGTCACTTGTTATGTTTATGGTTATGGTATTGTCATTTGCATTGTCAATGGCTATGGTTATGATATGATTATGGTTATGTTATGATTATGGTCTCTATGGCCAATGGTTCTATGCTTATGGTTATGGTTATGGCCAATGGTTATGGTTATGGTCAATGGTTATGGTTATGGTATTGTCAATGGCCAATGGTTATGGTTATGGCCAATGGTTATATGGTTATGGTTATGGTATTGTCAATGGTTATGGTTATGGTCTCTATGGTTCTATGGTTATGGTATGATACATTCTAAGGACCAATATGATATGATACATTCTAAGTACCAATATGGCTTGTATGTGGTCTCTATGGTCAATGGTTACAGTCAACGGTTCTATGGTTATGGTCAATGGTTATGGTTATGGTATTGTCAATGGTCTCTATGGTCTCTATGGTTATATGGCTGCTACTTATGGTATTTCTTCCATAAATGCTTATATGGTTATGATTATGGTTATAATCAATGGTTATGAATATGGTATGCTTCAAATTTTCCAAAAATGGATGCTTCAAATATACCACACTTTTTGGAAAAATTAATCTCGGGATCCCGAGATTAATTTTTCCAGAAAATATGATACATTCTAAGCACCACTCCTGTCAACCCCTTCGCAAGCATATCTTTTAGACAAGGGTAATAAGGCATGACAGGTGTGACATGAGAAGACAGTTTTAGGATCCACCATCAATGTTTTGGTGCAACAATGTGGACACCAAATGCGAGGAAACTTATCAAAACGAACACGACTTCGACCTCGTTGATGCTTTTTTCGAAGAGAACCATTTTGGTGTTTTGGCTTTGAAGGTTGAGATGAAGAGGCTAAAACCATTTCCAAGCTCTCCACATCACTTGCTTTGGCATGTGGTCTTCCATGTCCAAGACGTGTTTGTGTTACATTTGCTTGAATTTGTCGCACACTCCCTTGGGCAGGCATGTCTATTTTCTCTGGAGACACCAGTGATGAAAGTACATTCTTTGAAGCCGTGAGTTCTTCAAAAATGGTTTTTATCTCCTTTGGATCTTTCTTAAGTAAGCCTTGCTCAATCATGGAGAGGATGTCTTTAAGTTTCCCAATACAATCAGACACGTGTCCTACTGTCACGTTCTCTTGTGCTTTATCAGTAGCTGTACCACTTAAATCAATAGTTGCTTCAAAAGAAGTTTCATTTGGATTATCCAAAACATTGAGTTGATATCGTCTTTAGTATATAACAATGCTTAATCATGTAGGTCTCAAAACAATCATTATTGGTACCTTATTTTGGTGTTTCAAAGCCAAAGCCTCCATGTACATTGACATCCAATCGTCATTGGACACATTAGCTGCATTGTATGGCTATTTAAAAACTAGACAATTATTGCATCTTCTTATATGTAAAAGCAAAAGGAAGAGAATAGTACCTTGAAGCCGTACTTGATATGATAAAAAAAAATTTCTTGGGGAATCGTGAAGAACCTATAGATAATGCAATCCAGAGGAGAAGCTTTCGACATATGAAGTCTCTCTTTAGACATGGACATTTGTGCAACATGTCTAGAGCTTCCGACATCAAATAAATCTTCTACACAACACTCAATCACTAATGGATGAACAGGAAGGTTATATAGGTCACTTCTTGTCCCTGGTGTATGACCCTTATGAAAAGGATGCACAAATAAATGTACTTTGTCTACACCCTCTATGTACTCCACTTGCACTTTGAATGTGCAATCACACTTCTTGGATGTCCGCAACCTCTTCTTCCTTCCATGTCGTTGGGGCTTGCCTCCTCTATGACATATGTAGTCAACTATGGTCTTTTGAGGACCATAAGTCTTTGATGAACGTGCCTGTATCAATCTAACCTTGTACTCAATCATTATGTTCTTGAGTTGCTCCTCTACATTAGCCTTGGTCGTAGCTACTACATTTGGAGGATCCTTGTTGAGATCCATGTTATGGTGCCACGAGTGTGGAAGTGTATGATTTCTTGGGCGTTTACATCCACATACATTGATGGACTCTTTAATGTAGGATAGGGGGATACCATGCTTTTGAGTACCAATATACCATGTTGACTTGATTGTCTCTATTGTATCATTAACATTACGGTGAGCACTTATGCCCTCCTTAAGATGAGCTCCATAGACAATGCTCTCCCAATCCTCGATAGGAGCAATCCTTAGATTGGGTGCATCCTTGAGACAAAGACAAGGACTATTATCTTCTTTTGTTCCAAGAAGCATCTCATCTTTCAATCTCCACCACTTTTTTAAATCAAGGGATGGGCTACACTTTTTGAGATGATCCAATGATATTGATAAATCTTCTTACAATACTCTTATCATTAAGTTGTATGTATCTCTATTGAAGTAGAAATAAATACTTGATACATAAGCAAATGCATCAACAATAACTCTATGACCATTTGAACTACCATCAAAGCTATGAGTGGGGGGTTTATGTAACTCATCACCACTTAAATCATCGCTTGAGTCATCTGTAGAATAGGGAAGGGACATATCACTAGCTTCCTCACAAAATAGATCATCCATGTCCTCTATGAACCTAATACAAAAAGATATAACATGAAGTGAAGTACCTTAAGAGCAAATGGAGATAAAAGGCTCCATTGTTGTGATTCACATTAACCCCATGGAGATTGATGAAACATGAAAGCAAAGAAATGGAGAAGGAAGTCATCAAAAAAGATTTCGTTTTTTGACTGTAAATATTAATCTCGGGATCCCGAGATTAACTGTTTTCCCCAAGATTAATTTGGTAGTTGGCATCATTTACTCAATGAAGGTACTAAATTTAATGTGAATATTCCCTTAAGAGAATAATATCTTACAAATAATCTGAACTTTTAATGATGACAACCACATTCTCTCCCCGCTATTCCACGTCGTCAAAGATTAATCTCGGGATAAAAAATTAATCTCGGGATCGTTGATCCGAAAGATTAATCTCGGGATAAAAAATTAATCTCGGGATCCGAAAGATTAATCTCGGGAAAATTTTTTATCCCGAGATTAATCTTTCGGATCCCGAGATTAATTTTTTATCCCGAGATTAATCTTTCGGATCAACGATCCCGATTAGCCGACGGGGCCGCCTTTTCATAGGGACCCTTGATCCCATGCCTCCCATCCCGTGTGACTTATAGGGGAGGCTCACATCCCAGCTTATGCACCCACTTAGCATTGATTGAGAACTCAATCGACCTACAAGATGGAAAGCGATATTGCCTTGCCAGTACTTGCCAGGTTTATGCACTAAATTGTAGCAGCATACATGTGGAGATCAATTTTTTTTTAAATTTACAGACAGGATGGATTATATTATAACATAACAGAATACAAAATGCTTTTTAAACAGAGAAGCATAACTCTTAACGGATAGATCTTTTGAAAGCTACAAGTTCTGAAATTTTTCCAACAATTGATTCATCCCTCTAGTTGATGATCCTCATCTCTTCTTTTGTTTCCCATGCTTAATTCAACTGAGAGTAGGTTGCTTGGGTGAGCTTGTTGAATTTCTTGTTGGCTCTACTAACTAACTCTTAGTGCTTGTGTTGTACCTTCTTCATTGTTTTCTCTTTCATTGGTCCATACTGCATGGAGGACAATCAACCACAGGAGGCAGCAGAATTTTGGGGGGGACTAAGTTGGACCATATGTTTTTGAACCTGTTATTCCATGTTTCCCTGTTCCATAGGATATTCCATCTCTGATTTAGCTTTAAAGATATGAGTTGGGGTAAGGTCGGTAGACTTTGGAATAGGGAGGAGAGGTTCACTGTGCTCCACGAGAAGGATTTTTTGGGGACTTTTATCTTTGCTCAGAAGATGAGTGTTATGCCCTTCCCATAGGTCCATTCTTGCCTGCAGCAATTCAGATCCAATTTGATTGATTCTGTACTTGTTGCATAGCTCCTCCTGTGTTAGCCATCTGCTATCTCTTGGATGCCTCATACTTGTAACCCTTTTTTGGACAGAGAGAGAGAGCTAGTTTGACCTGATGAGGTTGAAATAGGGGGGAGGGTGATTGCCGGCCACCAAATTGAGTCGTTGGAGTGGACTCCATGAGCCCATCTTGGGTTAGGATTTAGCCAGGGTGTTCTAGGCTGTCCAAAGGCTCCTTAGGAGGGAGCTTTCTTTGGGTTTAATCTGGTAGGGGCTGAACCACAGAGTGGTCTGAGGGAGGTTTTCCACGCAGGGCAATCCTTGAGAGAATTTCTCCAGATCTCTGTTTAAGAGAAGTGGAGATCAGTTTTAAAAACATGAAGCAAAAACTAGTGGTGGGGGCTGGCTTGGGCTGGCACTTGAGAAAGTAATTAAGCAAAAGAAATAGAATTGGAAGCACAATATACTCTCTTACCCAGCCATAGAAAAGCATTAAATAGAGTAGCTACCCGCTGCAAATGGGCGGTTCTCAAAAAGCTCAAATTACAAAGCAAAATAATGTAGTGCAAAGCACTCAATGTGGAATCAGAACAACATAACTTATTTCTAAGGGCTGAGAAACGTTTTTTTGTAAAATGCAAAGGACGATTATATTAGTATCCAAAATGAGTGGATACACCACCCAGAGGTTGCATCTTAGTTGATGCTAATTTTTTAATCAAAGTTGTAGCAATTGCAGCTTTCTTATATCCACCATTACGGCTTGCTAGCTGACAAGCTTGAATCAGCATATCCCTTACCTTCTCTCTACTATGCTCCAAGATTCTTTGAAGCCCTTGTGTGCTAGGGCATTCCTGAGTTCCTAGATTTCAGCAAGGACATAGGCCCTTATAGTGTGCCAAATTTTATATAGAGCATGGTTGATCCTGCCCTTGCACCCAATCAGCACCTGTCTCCAGTGTAAATTATCCAGTACACCACTTTCATTCAGGAGCTTGCCTACCTTAACCCAGATAGGATGAACATCCTTACATTCCCAAAGTGCATGCATTAATGACTTTGTGGTTTTTACATCTTGGGCACCAGGGGTTAAAATCACTCCATTTAGCAGTCACCTCTCTGATAGGAAGTTTCTGATGCAAGATTATCCACAAGAGCAAGTCCAGCCTACCGACACCAGTGGATTTCCAAGTCTTGACTATTATCCTTTTACAGTATCTCTGGGTTATTTTGCATCCAGCCTTATCCCAGCTTTTGACAGCCTTGTCTATCCAGACACCAGTCTGTCTGACTACCCTCATTCTTTTTCCAAAATTTTTTAATGCAGTTCCCATTCCTTTATGGACTGTTTAGAAGGAACAAAGGGGGCAGTTGGCCAGGTAGACTTGATTCTACTTATAGTGTCAGACAGAAACATCCTTTCACTTCTGCACAATGTTTGCCATGCCTCCATTGGGACGTCCACTCCTGTGAGCCAGGATTCAAAATATCCTTAAAATGCCTTCGACCCTTGTTACTGATTTGCTTAGCCAGCATTTTGTTCCTGAGGATGGCAGGGGTGTCATCTTTCATTACAGCTTTGCTGAACCAAATGCTTTGGGCTAGGGGGATGAGTCAGCCCTTCCATTTCCCCTCCAGGAAGCTGAGCTCAATATCCTTTTCCAATTATTAACAAGCTGTTGTAGATAGTCAGAGTTTCTTATTTTGATAGGCAGAAACAGCTTGTCCAGCCAGTGGAATTCTTCCTAGTATTTTCCACCTATCTCAGCCACTATTTTGTATTTGATAATACTTCTTCCCAGTATTTTCCACCTCTATTTTGTATCTGATAATACATGCCCATGGTTGGTTAGACTCCAAGTGATCAATCCATTTGGCAAGGAGTTGGCTTGCCTTGTCAGCAATGTTGGGGATGCCCCATCCCCCATCTTCCTTTCTTGCACACACCTGATTCCAAGAGATTAACATCCATGTCCTACTATTTGCAAAGGACCATAGGAAGTTTCTGAACAATTTATTTACCTTGCCCCAATCAGAGTTAGAGAATTTGATTAAAGTGGTAATGTAAACTGGCAATGCCAATAGAATAGGCCTCAATGCAATCAGCCTACCAGCCAAGCTTAATCTAAGTTGTGCTCTCACCCTAACTTTTTGCTCAATCTTGCTTTGTAACCAACCAAAACATTGATGCAGTTATTCCAAGCCCCACTAGGCATCCCAGGTACCTGATGATCTTCCTCGGGCTTATATCCTTGAGATTGTACTGTAATAGGACATTCTCCTGCTGGTTATAGCTCAGGACCAAACTCTCAGTCTTGTGGGGAGCTATCTATGAGCCTGAGACGAAGCAAAAGGCATCATAAACCTCCTCTCTCACATCTAGTTATGTTGCAGTTATCATCAGTAAACAACTGACAGGCAAAGGACTTGCCATTGGGTAGAGGAAGAGGCTTCAAGGAACCTTTCTGTACTAGAAGATCCACATTCCTAAAGCAATGGGTCTTTTCAACTGGAACTTGCTTGAGATATATCCATTCACCTGGACTGCAGCATATGCATTGGAAAATAATGCTTTGACTATATGACAGAACATATGCCCAAAGCCCATCTTTTCTATCACAGCAAGGATGAATTCCCATCCAACCCTGTCATAGGCTTTCTCAAGGTCCATATTGATCGTCATATATTGTTCATCCTATTCAGTTGCCCAATCTATTGTAGTGATAGCATTTAGAATTGCTTCATGAATGCTCCTACCCTGAACAAACCCATATTGCATTGGGTGTACCCTTTGACTAACCAGAGCCTTAATCCTCAAAGAAAAGTGCTTTGGCCATAACCTTGTAAACAATATTAAGCATTGTGACCTGAAACTCTTTGCGTTCAGCATGTCCCCAATCTTAGGGATGAGTTTGATCAGGCCACTGTTGATGGAGGTCCTTCTGCAAGCATTCAAAAGATCACAAAGATCCTTCCCTGCAACTTCAAACATCTCTTAAAGTAGCAACTCAGCTTGCATCCCATCAGGGCCAGGGGCCTTTTCCTTCTTGAGTGTGCTCACCACATAACCTACCTCATTCATTGAGAAGGGTCTTCCTAGCAGGAGTCTCTTCTCATCAGAGATAGCATTCTCTACTGGTTCTAGAAATGCCTGAAGTCTTTCTTCATAGTTACCTGATGTATCCAGAGGGGAACCCACAATGCAAGAGAGACTAGATACAAACACATCACTGATGTCCTCATCAGAGGTGGCCAAGCTACCATCCACCTTCCTAATATAGCAATTATGTGCTCCATAGCCTTCTTGATCCTTAGGGCTTTGAAGAAAACCCTACTGGGCGTATCACCCACTTGCAGCCAGTACAATCCAGCCTGTACCCTGGCAGCCTCTGCCCTTTTGATTTCCACCCTCCTGGAGTGGTCCTCTAGTATCTTCAGTAGTAGCTGAAGCATACAGGGGTCACCACCACCATGATCACAGATCCCCCTCACAGATTTCAAGGCGTACTCTAGGTTACTTTTTTCCCTGCTTCTCTCTTTTTCTCTCTTTTTGCCTTCCTGCTTAGCAACTACAGTGATGGCTTTGCAACCTTCTTCCCACCTCAAGTATGGGTCTGTTTGTACTATGTATGCTTGAACCCATGCCTCCTTTAGTTTCCTGCAGAAGGCTTTATCCTTAAGAAACGAGACGTTAAATTTGAAGGTGGGCGGGCCCCTATTAGCCCTCCTCGGCACTTTACATATGAAGGTTACCATCAATGGGGTGTCATGTATGTATAGCAGGAAGCCGTCACAATCATGCCCTAACCAGGTTCCCATGTCTGAAACATAGATTCTGTCAAGTCTCCTAGAGAGATAGGCCCCTTGATACTGCCTGTGGTTCCAAGTGGGGTTTAGTAGATCAAGACAACCCTCCATAGCAGTCATATCCTCAATGTCAAACTTGGACTTCCACTCCTTCCACTACTGAGAGTCATCACTCTACACCTCTTCAAAATTCCAGTCACCTCCAAAAATCAGGAACATATCCCAGTCCATGCTGGACAGGCTTTCCCACATTGCTCTCCTTTTAGCTTCCCCATTTGGGGCATACACACAGATTAAACCCAGCAAAGTGTCTTCTACCTCAACCTTACATGCTACATACCTTCCATTAGGTTCCTTCAGCACATCATGAGCTTAGATCTTCTTGCTGACAAGTATCATGCATCCTCCAGACCCTCTACATGAGCTACTAGTGATGCAATCATAATCTTTAACATGCAGCTGATCACATCCACTTTTAGTTTCCTGAAGCAAAAGAACATCAACCCTCTCTGTTGCAAGCAGTCTTCTGACATATGCCTTCCTGTTTGCAAAGCATAACCCTCTTACATTCCAAGAGACCAGTCTGATGGCTTTAGAGTACATGTTGTGCATTGTCATCAATGACCAAGTCCATATTCTCAAGCTCACTTCCCTCCAACAGCGTGGCAAATGATCTAGACTTATTCCTAGCCTCCTTCTTGAGATTGACCTACGACACTTGTTTATTTGATATGTCCTGCATTGCTCCCCTCTGCCCACTATTTGACTTGTTAGCCCCTTTCTTTTGAGTAGCCATCTATGGTTCCCCTTCATTTTCCTCCTGGCTTCCACTGGAGCTATTGCTAGGTTTGGCACCAACCTTCTTTTCCTGAATCTTTGGTTTGTCCACTGAGATAACCTACAAGTTCTGGTTCTTACCATGACTTCCCTCCTTATGATGGGCCATAGCCCCTTCGTTAGTCTCCAAATTCTGCCAAACGTGATTTGTGCTGGGCCTTGATTGTTGGTTTGAGTTCCCTGTTGGTCTTCTGGGGCATGCTTTGTCTCCCCATATGGCTTGGTCTCATGAATATCTGCAATGCAATCTTTAGCAAAATGCCCAACAACCATGCATTTGTATCATGAGTCAGGGAGAAAGTGTACAGTAATTTCCACTTTGCACCCTGCCATCTCCATTTCCAGGTAATCAGGGGTTTCCTGCCTTCTGTCCTAGAGAATGCAAGCTTTCCTTGTTGCTCTACCTTCATGTACACCAGATCTTGGTACATGCATCACCCTTCCCCAACCACCTGCAACTTCCTTGACCTGCTCCCAGAAGTAATAGGGGAGCCATACTGGGCACTGATACTGAAGTACCTCCTCAGGTCTTAATACAGGGGACCAAGGGATGGCATACACAATATACCCTTAAACGCAACCACAGTACCCAATATGAGTTCCCTCTATGACTTAGTTTCCACAGGGGTGAGAAACATAACCTTCAAAAGTTCAATCTCCTTAAAATATGTCATGAGGTTTCATAAAAGGTTGGGCACACTCCAATATAATAAAAGAGAAATAACATATTGGGAGGGTATTATGCAAATAGTAGTAAAATTCTTGATAACGTCCCGAGTGAGATAGAGTTTACTGGCGTTTCTATTTGTGGAATTGTAAACACAAAGCAAACACAAAATATGCATTTGCACCTCAAACTACTCAGCGTCTTTTGTGCCCCCCATTCCCCACCGTGTCGAAAATAAACTTAATTTCTTACCTGAAAAAATGCATAAGTTAATCGGTTTTATAACTAAAACTTCTAAAATTTGAATCTAAATTACAACCATTTTTTCTCAATTTGAGCCATGAAAATTATACTAAAGGAAGGTGTTCTTTTGACACTGGTTCAATCCCGACATCACATCTCCACTCTCTCAGTTGGCATGCTCCTCTACTACTACGCCTCATACTCTTTTGTGCATGAATGACCCATCAAACTCACTCCTCAAGAAAAAATCCATAGCTTCAATAATTTGCATATCTCTTACTTTTAGCCATATAATGCTTCCTTATAACCTTTTCACTTATTGTTTTAAAATCTTCTTATTTGTCTAAAAGAGTACATTTATGGGTGCACACTTACTTGTCCACACATTTTGAATGTGAAAGTTTGTCATAATATCTCAAAGAATGAATGTTTTCTCCAAAATAGTAACGCCTTCTATACTCTTATTAGACACAAGCTATAATATCTCAAAGAACGAATGCTTTCTCCATCAAACACATAGCACTTAACACCTTCTATACTCTTATTAAATATAAGCTATTCCCTTTCCATGTGGTCAATGGAGAGGAGGAAGAAGGCCAAGGGAGAAAGGGGAGCGATTCACCATGCCTCTTTCTCAATTTTAAATTTTCTCATCTCATCACAATTTTTAAAACGAGAGCTATTCTTATGTAATAATTTTCTCGAGAGAAAAAATAAGGACCTACATCTTAAAAGGCGACCTTCAGGGTGAAAACTTTAATACGTAGGTGTCTCTGTCTTTCTCTCTCATTTTTGTACAGGAAAGGAAAAGACAAAAGACACTATATATAAGATGCATTTGTTTAAGAGTGAGCACATCTCACCACAAATCCTCACCCATTAAAATTTAATTAATCAATAAAAGTTATATATATATGTGTGTATGTATAAATTTTATTTATATTTATAAATATGCATATATATGTGTCGAAATAAAGTAAAACATAATATTTATATAGTATATATTTACATGTGTGTGTGTGTGTGTGTGTGTGTGTGTGTGTGTGTGTGTGTGTGTGTGAGAGAGAGAGAGAGAGAGAGAGAGAGAGACATTACATGTAAGATACATTTATTTAAGGGTGATCACACCTCACCATATATGCCTACCCATTAAAATTTAATTTAAATTAGGATCTAATTACATATGTATGTGTGTGAATTGGTAAATTTATTTACTCATCTCATTTCACCTCATCTCATTTTTTGAAAAGAGACCTATCCCTTCTTATCTAATGATTTCCTTGAGATAGAAAATAGGGGTCTCCCTCTTCAAAGGTGGTGTCTCTCTCTCATTGTAAAGAAAAGAAAAAGCCAAAAGAAATTACATGTAAGAGAGTGAGGACACCTCACCACAAATTCCCACACATTAAAATTTAATTTAAATTAAAAATTAACTAAAAAATTATATATATATATATATATGTGTGTGTGTGTGTATATAAATTTATTTATATTTATAAATACACATATTTATGTATGCATAGGTATATGTGTTAAATATAATAAACCATAATATATATATACATGTATACACATGTATGTGCGTATGTGCAAGAGAGAGAGAGAGAGAGAGAGAGAGAGAGAGAGAGAGAGAGAGTATGTGTGCATGTGTAAGACAGAGAAAGAGTTTCTATGTGTTGGAGAGTGTGTGGGAGAGTGTGTGTGAGAAGAGACAAGGTCCCTCTTAGATGTTTGGTTTCCAACCAAACTAGCTAATTGTAATGGCTGGGTATGCACTTTTTTCCTAACTAATTTCTACTCTCATTAAAAACACAAGCTATTCTCTTTCCACGTGGTCAAATGAGAAGAGAGAGAGGAAGGGCAATGGAGAAAGGGGAGCGGTTCATAGTGCCCCTTTCTCAATTTTGGATTTTCTTATCTCATCTCAAGCACATCTCACCATAAATTAAAATTTAATCTAAACTTAAAATCAAAATCATTAAAATTACATATGTATGTGTGTGTATATAGTGTGTATATACATAAATTTATTTCTATTTATAAATATACATATATATATATATATATGTATATGTATATTTATAAATTTATTTATATTTATAAATATACATATACATACATATATATGTATGTATATTTATATATTATAATATATATATATACCTGTATGTATGTATGTATTATATGTGTGTGTGTGTGTATGTATGTATGTATGTATAATATATAATATATATATGTATATGTGTGTATATATGTGTGTGTGTGTGTGTGCATATATATATATATATATATATATATATATATATATATATATATATATATATATATATGTATGTATGTATGTATGTATGTATGTATGTATGTATGTATGTATGTATGTATATACATATATATATATATATGTATGTATATATATGTATATATACATATACATATATATATGTATGTATATATATACATATATGTATATATACATATACATATATATATGTATGTATATATATACATATATGTATATATATATGTATGTATATATATACACATATGTATATATACATATACATATATATGTATACATATATGTATAGGTATATGTGTCTAGATATACAAAATTATATATATATATATATATATATATGCATGTATGTGTGTGTGTGTGTGTGTGTGTGTGTGTGTGTGTGAGAGAGAGAGAGAGAGAGAGAGAGAGAGAGAGAGTATGTGTACATGTGTAGTAAGAGAGAGAAAGAGTTTTTATATGTGGGAGAGTGTGTGTGAAAAGAGACAAGGTCCCTCTCAGATGTTCGTTTCCCCACCAAACTAGCTAATTGCAATGGATGGGTATGTTCTTTTTCCCTAATTGATCTATACTCTTATTAAACACAAGCTATTCTCTTTCCACGGGGTCAAATGAGAGGAGAGAGAGAGGGCCAAGGGAGAAGGGGGGTGGTTCTGATAGTGGCCCTTTCTCAATTTTGAATTTTCTTATCTCATCTCAATTTCGAAAGGAGCCATCCCTTCTTATTTAATGAGAGCAAAAATAGGGGGCTCCCTCTTAAGAGATGAGCTTCACGAGATGAAAACTTCAACATGTAGGTCTCTCTATCTCCGTCTCATTCTTAAAAGGTGGCCCTCATGATGATGAAAACTTCAACATGTAGATGTCTCTCTCTTTCTCTCTCTCATTGTATAAAGACAAAGATAAAAGACACTATGTAATTCTATATATATGCCTATACATATAAATTTACTTATATTTATAAATATACATATATATGTATGTGTATATAATTAATTAAAATTCTATATGTATGCATATACAATTCTCATTGAGCCTCACATTTTAGTCCAGCTTCTTTTATTTCCTCCTCTTTCTTCTGATGAATGCTCTTCAAGGCATTCACAGCTAACGGGATATAGTAGCATCTAAGTTTGCTACCATTGAAGAATCCTTATATTTCTACACCGCCAAGTGTTTCAATGTGTGTTGATCCTTGTGGGATGAATTTGCATATAAGAAATGGTCCCATCCCTTTATAATTTTGCTTGTGCTTTCGGCTTTTTGGGCCATATATGAGAACCATGTCCCCGACTTTGATATCTTTACCTTTAAGCTTTTTATCAAGCCATTTCTTGAACCATGACTTTTTGATTGTCAATTCGTAGAGATGGCATGTAGTCTGGCTTCTTCCAAGTGTTCAAGTTCAAACAATCAGTCAATCAATACATTTCTTATCAACCTTTCCTATCAGTACATTCTTGACAGCAATTCTTATTGGTAATAAGAATTCCATAGGCATGACGACATTTATTTCATATGTCAACTTGAAAGGTGTCATGTGGATGGCTACCTTATAGGGAAAGTGTGGGTGTATTTCATGAAGGAGAAGAGTGAAGTTTTCACTCATTTTCAAAATTTCAAAGTGATGGCGAAAAAGCAGATAGGAAAGCATGTGAAGTGCCTAAGGTCAGATGGAGAGGGAGAGTACTTATCCAATTAATTCTCTGATTTCTTGTGGAATAATGGCATTCAGAGACAGTTTATCTGTAGATACACTCTGCAAAAAAATGGAGTTGCTGAGTGGAAAAACGGGTACATTGCAGAGATAGCATGAGCATTGATGAGGGGTGACAGAGAAGAATATGATGCATAGCTATTGGGCTAAAGCTGTTTCCCACAGCAGTTTATATCATGAACAGGACCCCTACTACAACCATACATGATGTAATGCTAGAGGAGAAATTGAGTGGCAAGAGATTTTTCTCACTTGAAAGTTTTTGGATATATTGCCTATGGGCATGTGCCAGATGAGTTGCGTACGAAGCTGAATCCAAAGGTTAAAAAAATGTGTTTATTAGATATTCCCTTGAGCAAAAGGGATATAGTGCTATAACCCTGCTACACGTGAGTTAAAGTAGTTATCATCCTTACTATTTCTTTTTCCTCCCCTTTAGGTATTTCCATCAAGGTCAACTGGTTCATAGGGGTCACTCTGGGAAAAGGGTGGCTATTGTGGCAATACTAGAGGCAGGACAAGGGTAATTCTAAACTCTTAGAATTTTGCTTTCAGGCACATAGTGCCCCAAGTGAGGTGCATTTACAAGCATGGGTTTTGCCATTGTGTGGAGCTAGCAAAGCCAGGTGTGGGTGGGTGGAGTTGGTGTGATTAGCAACGAGCTATTGCCTCTAAGGTTGACTCTTGTAGCAATGGGTAGCATCATGGTTTCCCATCCTCATGGAGTACACACACCAGATTTCTCAGGTGGGGGTATTATGTGCCTATGTGGTTAGCACGATATATTGAACACCATACCAACTCATGTCTGGGGTACAAATGTGCTTGACCTATGTTATCTTTTCTTATCCTAGCCCTCCATTGCTTGATCATTTGCTACATGAGCACAGCTCCTAGGTCTTGTATGGCCGGTGTGGCCTATGGATCTGTCCCTTTGTCTCATTGATCTTTGAAAGGTACTATGCCAAAGGATGCTTCAAAAGGTGTTCCTCTTTAGGGAGATTCCTTGAAGAAGTTCCCATGAAGTTATCATCAAAGTCTATGGCACGTCCACAACATGGCTCAAAGTTTTATGTTTTTCTAAGTACAATGAATTATGCAAGGTTGGTGGAGGTATGGTATATGATGTGGGTGTTACCCTTGCCCCTAGGATATTATGGAGGGTAGCCGCAAGGCCGGTTCATACTGTGGCATATATGGTCCTTCTAGGATCAGGTCAAGTCTAGAGCTCCTTGCTCCATGCCACAAGGTTCCCATAGTCTTGTATCCAATATCTTGGGTTGACTCTTCAGCCCTAGTGGCTTGGGTGGCCACTCTAGTTATATTGAACCTAAATCCCCCTACATTGCTCATACTAAGGCTTGATGTAGTGAAGCCAAAAGGAACATTGGGTCTCTAGGTTATTTCAAACACTCCAAGATTCGTGATCTGAGAGTTGGCCACACTAAAAGTTGTAAATGTAAGCATGGTGTCTCCTATAACCTTCCCAGTTATGGTTTTAGAAAGGATTACTCCTTCCTCTATAGGTTTGATGCTTCTCGTTCCTGAGCCATACTAGTTAGAATCCATATTAGGAGAGGATGCCTCTATGCTTGGTCTTTCTAGCGGGCAGTATCTCACTTGTCGGCGGGTAGTTTGATGAGTCTTAGATTCCACTCCTTGGTTGGACCACCTGTGATAATGTTTCTAATGACATCTACAAAACTCCTTTGAGTAGTTATAGGGGAGTCAGGCTATCCAACTTCTTGGTCCATATGCATCTCAAAAGAAATAAGTTCCCAATAATAGGCCTCACTCAAGCTAGCATCCTTAATATCGCTCAAATGTCTAGTTCTTAGGAATGCTTGGCTCCTATGAAGTCTCAAGGATTGTAAAGCATGTAGAGATTTCTCTTGGGAAGGTGCTATTCACCAGAGAGAACACTTGAGCCTTGTAAGATAGAGAGAAGGAAAGGAGAATGCAAGGTTCTTACCAGTTTGTACCTCAAGCCACTCTTGATAGAGTAACTCTCTCTTGTGGAGAGTTAGGGCCCTCAATCTTGCCTCCTTTGTGTTAAAATCATGGATATCATGTGTATTTATAAAGTTATTAGTACTAATCCTATATTAGTTTGGTGATTAAACTAATCTAAGGTGGGTGATGCCTAAGCATACTCATAATGACAAACTACTAAACTAGTTAAGCAAGAGACTTAAGCACAATTAGGTGACAAGATTGAGACTTGTACTTATATAGAGACTTAAGAGATTGCTTCATATTGCATTGCTTGAAATGCCCCCTTTTTATATGGGGGATACAACATTGGCTTTTCTAGTTCATGTGGGATAATTTAGCTTTGCTTTATGTGGGTTCTTGCGGGAAAATATCTTCTTTGGCTTACTCAACTCACTCCCTATCTCTTCCTTATGCTTAATGGCACCGCATTTCTCAACACCCCCCGTGGTGCCATTTTCATGGGCTATTGCAAGGTTGTCAAATGCGAGGTTGTCAAATACTTTACCTCCCTTAATGTAGGTGGTAGGAGGATTGATATTTGGATTTGGATTTGGACATTGGACATCTCCTCCCTCGGGTGCTTAACTAGCTACTCTCAGGTGGTTAGCAGGGTTTTACATTTGCATCACTTCTCCTACTCATTTCATAGGTGGTTAAGCGTGCTCAAAATATATCAATTTACCTACTCATTTGGTGGCTTTTACAACATATGATTTAGGTTAGGGTAGTGGTTTGTAGCTCTTTTAGTGCTACTGTTTGCATGAGATCTCCATGCTTTTGCTTGATTAATATCCCTTGTTATTAACTTTGTGGTTTATGTAAATGTAGTGTTCTTCTTCTCTTTGTTAAATGCTTCTTGGCTCTTGGTCTTTGATCTTTGGCTTGACTCTTGGCTCTTTGACTTTTTATCCTTGCTTGCCTTCATGTCCACCTTTGGCTTTTTATCCTTGCTTGCATTCATGTCCACCTTTGGCGTTATCTTATTCATTGTGCCTTTTAGTGCTACTGTTTGCTTGAGATCTCCTTGCTTTTGCTTGATTAATATCTCTAATTATTAAGTTTATGGTTTATGTCAATGTAGTGTTCTTCTTCTCTTTGTTAAATGCTTCTTGGCTCTTGACTTTTTATCCTTGCTTGCCTTCATATCCACCTTTGGCTTTTTATCCTTGCTTGCCTTCATGTCCACCTTTGGCGTTATCTTATTCATTGTGCCTTTAGTGTAGAGTTTGTCTTTGATGCCACTTGATGCTTTTGCTTGCTGCTTTGATGCTTCCTTTGATGCTTTGTTCTTGATTTCCTTATGTGCCTTTGACGCATTTAGTGTGAATGCCATGCTATATGCTATGGTCATCTCATGCACTTGTGCTTTGGGCATGGTTAGGATAGTGTTTAATGTACCTTTTCTTTGCTTTTGATGCTTATGCACAACTGTTTTTCCATGATGAGTTTCCCAGGAATTTAACCCTTCCACAAATGATGCTTTGAAGTCTAAAATACTTGTCATTTGAGAAGTTCTTACCAATGAGCTTGTGTTTTGCTTTGCTGGTACTTGTACAAGATTAGCGATGTGCTTTGGATTTTCATGCAATGATGATTTCAAGCTGATGTCTATGATTAAAATGTAAACTATGTACTAAAAATGAACTAAATTTGGTGAAAAATCACTTAAATTGAGTAATGCAAGTGGATGGGATGGATTTTGATGCAAGAGATGGTTTTCCATAGTGGAATAATTCTCTAATTTTCTAATTTTAAATTTAATTAAGCTAAGTTTTTGCTAATGATAGTGATTAAGTGTTATAATCATAGTAGTGTTTAATGTTCGATCGAGAAATACCTCAGGGGTAACAATATTCTTCCCAGCCTTGAGAAGGTAAGGTCATCACCACATAAGTTGCTCCCCCATGAGATCGTGCATTATTGGGTCATTAATATCCCCCCCTCTTGTGATGTGATATGGGTCACTCATTGAACCTCTGGCTTTAGATAAAACTTGATAAGGCATATATCGAGATGTTTCATGATCCTGTTAGGGTCTCGGTATTGCCTTTGGTCCAATATTACCAGGGTTTTGTCAATATCAATGTTGTTGAGATGAGAGGATCATGCCAATTTTGAATGGGTAGTCAGGAGGGTGCTCCTATTCTCTAATGGGGGGTTTTGGAATCTCACCTTCTTCCAAGACTTGTCTGGGAGAGAATAAAGGGTAGCATGAGAAGTTCTAGGATGTGTGGAGATATTCTACGAAAAGTGAAGAGGTGGAGAGAATCAAGCAAAAGAGGTGGAGTGAATCAAGGAGAGATAGTGGAATTAGATGCTTGGCATCTTGTGGATGTAAACTCTATAAATTGAGGCATTGGCCTAATGAGTATTTGCCGATTTTTGAGTGTCCATGCCTACATTAAGCTATCAGTTAATTGCTCACTAATCTTATCTTAATCATCATCTAATCACTTTGCTAATGATGTTGATTCTTGCATTTGATCCACCATAGCTCATCACTTTGCTTGCATTTTAACAGACCCATGTTGCTTGCTTGTGGTGTCCTTTGATTAAAAAGTATCACCACTAGTCTGAGTGGAGTTTGCCCTCCTAGAATCTTTTTCTCTACCATTGGTATGGGTTTCCATTCGACCTGGGCAGCTTCCTCGTATTCTTCTAGATTATCTGATGATGAACTTTTTGCCTTTTTCGCTACTAATTCTCCGATGCCCCATTTCCATATACTGTGGTACTTGCAGGTGGTTGCATTCTGGGTGAAAGCATCCTCCTCCTTCGGTGTCTATGAAAATAAGAATTGAGAGCATGGGTTCTCTGGGGGAGAGGTTTCCAGGCTAGTATGGACTTTATCATGTCTGCATTTTAAAAATATTGTGGCAGTTCCATGTTTGCCTTCAGCAATTTAGAAAACATCACTTGTGAGGCTTCAAAAAATGGGTTGTCCAAACTGGCCCATGGAGCAGAAGAGCTATTAAATACCACTCGGTATTTTAGGCATTCATTTTCCTTGAGCAAAGCTTGGTTAGCATCCTGAAGCTTCCGGGCCTCAGCCAACAGTTCTCCTCGTTCTTTTCTGGGTACTCTGGGTACTCTGGGTGATAGCATCTTTGTGTTTTCTGTGACTAGCTCTGCATTTGCTTTTACTTTTGAGAACTCTACTTGGAGTCTCGCAATTTTGAGAACTCTACTTGGAGTCTCGCAATTTCCTCCTTTACTTCCCTTAGCTCTAGCTTCCATTGCAACCGTGTTTTTTGGGTTTGATACACCCTTTCGGCCACTTGCCATGCTTCTTCTATTTGTATTTGTAGGGCAACTTTGTAATTTTTACAGTCTCCACTAGGCCCTTCTTTTCTGAGCTCGTTCTCATTCTCCATACAATGTTGAATTTTTAGTTCCAGAGCATTCAGCTCATTGATGGTGTCCATTTTGAACTTTGTGCTTCTTTTAAGATTTTGCTTATACTCCTCTGCCTGGTCTTTTGCCCTGTCTCTTTCATGGAGTGCATCTCTTAATATGTCTGCATATTCTTTGGTAAGTGTGGCCTCCTACAAATTCTGCTGCAATACTTTGTTCTTTTCAGCTAACTTCTTTTCTTCCTTTTTCCAATGCTCTTCTTTCTAGATAGTGGCCTTTAGTGTCTGCATCAGACTTTGGTCTTCACTTTTTGTTTGTTTTTCCTTTCCGAAAGCGCTGGTCTTGGGAGACTCCTGGCCCACTGGCTATTGTTGTTGTTGATGCTATTGGTATGCTGCTACTATTGTTGCTATGGTTATTGCTCATCCTCTCCATCATCATTGTCGTCCAATTCATGGATGACTTGTTGGGGTTTGCAAGACATCTGCTCATGGATTTCTACTAGAGCTTGCGGTGCTTGATCCCATACTTTGTCGAGTCTGGCCTTTGCTATGTTAATTACCACTGCTTTGGCATCTAGCGGAAGGGATAGAACTTCCTCCTCTTCCCTAGATTTTCAAGGCTTGTGTTTCATACTGGGCTACTTCCAAAGCTGTTGTGCTGTCCCAGCACTTCATCCTTTAAACCTTGAATTGTGTTGGCTTTTAGACTTTGGTGGCTTTCTTGCCTCTTCTAACTCCATTGTAGCCTTTCTATTTGTGCTTGGAGCATTTGCCTCTCCTAATGAGAGTTTTGATCTTTCCCTCACTTATCTCTTTTTGGTCTATAGAGGGACCTTTTAGCCATGCCCATCTTCTTCGGTATCTCCTCATTTTGTTGCGCCATCAACTGTGATTTGTACTTCAGCTCCTTGGTTTTGGTTGTGGCAATCATTATTACACCATACTATTTTATTGCACTCAATTGTTTTATTGTACTCCATGCCTTTGTTTCATACTCCTCTATTGAAGAGAGAGTGTGAGATAATTTTCTGGGCCATAGACATTAGCCCTTTGTCCATGTGCAGCTGCTGGCTGGGAAGTTTCGCTTCCAAGTTTTCGGGCAATTTATCCCTATGACTCGGGCCTTCTTGTGCCTTTTGCGCCAGTGATGTTACCCAAGGTTGCAGTTCCGCTGGTATGATCAGCTCCTTTCTTGTAGGCATCTTCCCCTTTTGGGCCGCTTCTTCCCTCTTTTTCTGATGTTCCCCTTCTCTCCTCTTCTTCCACCTTCCTTTTCTTCTTCTCTTCTTCCACCTTCCTTTTCTTTTCTTCTTCCTCCTTTTTCTTTTCCACTTCTTTAGATTTCTTCTTCCTTTCAGTTTTCGTATAGTAGATTCTTGCTTCTTTATTTCTTCCAGTTCCCTTTTCCTTTGTTCTTCTGCCCTTTGTTTCTTGACCTCTTCCGAGTTCGAGCAGCATTTCTTCGTCTACACTGTGCTTTCTCTTTTTGCTGGCTCTCTGGGTGATCTTTTGCCGCTCCTCCTCATCATCCGTGTCATCCTCAAATGAACTGAAGGTCACTTTCAAAGCTTTCAAGGATCTTGCAACTTCTTTGTGTTACTCCTTGTCGAAGATGTCTCCTGTCTGCTGACGATTCACCAATCTTGCCGCTTGGACAATTACTCTTAGGTGTGCATGTACCACAATGGACTGTTTTTCCTTAGCCTAGGTGGTTGCTCTCTTGGCTAGATTCTCCTTATAAATTGCTGCCCAATTTATCTTCTCTCCAGCTTCGGGTGCTATGAGCCATCTATAATTTTTGTTAGACATGTCCTCCGGCTTCCCCATGAACATAATGTTCTGTAAGAAGAAGATAAATTGTTCACAGGGTTTCATCTGCCACATCTTTCACCTGGTGCATGTACTTGTTTTAGGGATCTCTTCATCCACCCTTGGCTTCAAGCTAGTGTCAAGAGCTCCATCCATAGGCAATCCCAGCGCATGATGCACTACATTTTTTAAAATTTTTATTGGCTCCTTTTCCTACACATGCACAAATAGGTTTCTAAAAATTGATTAATCAAATTTTCTCCATCTTCTGGGTCTTGCGGCTCCTCCCACTGACGGTCAAGAAGTTTTTCGAACCCACACCTTCTTGCCCATTCCTGATGCTCCTTCTGATGCTCCTTCTTCCTCATGTCCGGGATGAAGATGGGCATGCAGAGGCTTTTCTTGGGTTTTTTGTCGGGCCTGAGCATCTTGTTGATCTTCGACATGGTGCTATTTTTTGAAAAAGATTGGAGCGAATGGGAGTCACATATATGAATGAAGCAATGGCATATGCAAAGGACAAGGATAAAATCCCTTCTTTCAGTGTTCAATCTAAGAAAGATAATTGGTGGCTTGGAGCCTTTGAGGTTCCAAAGGAGAACAATGAGGTGTTGAATTGGATGCTTAAACGATGCCCTTAAATTCTAGAAGTCATCAAACAACAGATGAATGGGGAGGAGCTTGAAGTGGATGGTGTGGGCTCCTTTTGTGTTGTGGATTGGCATCTAGGTGGTGATTTGAAGACCATAAAGTTCATGTGTAATTGTGACACTTTTGCACATTGCATGCCATGATGAGGATTTTTGATAGGTTGCTTAAGCTTCACATTGACTATGCATTCACTATGCAGTCACCCTCATGCTCAGCCCAAGCAATAAAGCAAGTGGAGGAGCTCCTCAACTCTCTAGGAGTGCATGGCGAGAATGTGAAGATTGTGAAAGATCTTAAGAAGTTTGGGGCACATCATATTGTTTCTCTCAACAAGTGTCAATAAGTGGTGCAAAGGCGGACGATTCTTGCATCCTATGAATAGTCGAGGGAGGAGCCTGCAATGGGAGCATTGAAAGATCTTTGCAAGTGGCATCTCATGTGTAGCCTCCTTTCCCTTGCCCACATCTAGTACATCTAGGGTACCCTCTATAGGAACCTCCCCCACCTCTTCTCCACCTTTTGTTGTGGCTGAGGCACTTGCCTCTCCATAGTATGGCACCAATGCCTTTGACGAGGATGCTTCACTAGATTGAGGTGCCTCAATTTGGAGGAGGAGATCTTTAGCCATAACGGCCTTAACAAGCTGGTTGAGGACCTCAAGTTTAGGATCCTCCTCCTTGCCTTGTACCATGCCTCCAATTGAGACATCCTCCACCTCTACCTCTTCATTAGAGTCTTGCTCACCACCCACAAAGGTATATGAAGGTGGCAACCCAAGAGAGGAAATCAAGGCCTATCTTTCCCCCTCTGAAGTGCAAGCATCTCCTCCTTGGTGATCTGCTAGTGACCATCAAGGAGCACAATATCTTGGAATTTTTGTAATCTCCTGAGGGCATTCATGTCATTTTGTCCCAATCATCGTCCTCCTGTGTGGTAGCTTGACAGTCCAGGGCCTCATGTACTCCTCCATGTAGTCAAGAGTACCTCTGTAGTCCTCTTCTGCCAAGAGGACTACAGAGGTTCCAAAGTTAATCTTGCGAGCAAAGATGAAGAAAAGTTCCTCTCTGTTAGGCTGCTCGGTCCTCTTCAAGAACTCGAGAAACCTCTCGTATGCCATGTTTGGGTCCATGCTGGAAGGGAGTGACGAATGCTAGAAATGGAGAGATGAGTGGTGAAAGAGAGAGGAACTTCAAAATAAAGTGTTAGAAAATGAAAGAGGTCCTATATTTAAAGACCTCAAAATTAAACATTGGGCATTTTAGACTATAACATAAGTGACCAATAAATAACTCCAAATTTATGTAAAAATATAAATTAAATCGACAAGACATAACACAAGTGGTCATTCACCACAATAAGGAACCATCATTTTATAATAGGTTTGATATAAAACCATCTTAATTATATAAAAAAAGACAAATTGTATGATTCCTCCCTCCAGCTTTTTGAGGTGAAAATTTATAAGAACCTCCCCTTATATTCTTGAAATTATTTCCCTCTCTGAAATAGAAGAAAGATCTTGTTTTACCCTGTTTTGGCCTAAAGAGAGATAATCCAAAATTTAGATATCTTTGGATATAAAAATCCTCCTAGTGTCTAAAATGGATTCCCTTGAAACAGAAGTTCAAAATGAACTTTCCAATGTGCATTAGGAATTAATTGAAAATGGTATAAGGGACCTTAGCCTAAAGGTCTACATTTTCAAAAAAAATTAGATTATGGTCCAATTAAGGTTTCAATGGGCCAATTGGAACCTTAATTGGATTATGGTCCAATTAAGGTTCCAATGGACAATTGGATTAATCCAAGTGTTGGGATGAGATAAATCCAAAGAATAAAAGAAAATACCCAAAAATGAGTAAATGCTCACATAAGATGAAGAGTTGATTGAGTACAAGGTTTATTAGTTAAAAATTATGAGATATTACTAAAAAAATGAGATATTTTGGAACAATGATGCATTTTTGACACCTTGGTAAGGAGAGGGGGACTCTTGAGGTAGGTGCCTTTTTCACATGTGTGGAAGGGTTTTAAATTCAAAAAAATTGTGATATTTTTATCTCTCCTCTCTCCTGGATCAAACCAAATCAAAAAGGGAGTCAAACTCGTCCAAATCTTATCCAAATTGAGTCAAACTGAACTTGGAAAATTCTAGAACCCAGTTGGACTTGGTTAGTGGCCTCTCTCACCTATAAATAGACCCTTAGTCTTTTGTTAAAAAAAATATTGGAGCTATACCTGCCAGTATTATATTAAAATAATCATATTTTCTATTATCCCTTAAATTTTTCTCTCTCTTGGGAGCTTGGAGCTCTCTCTCTCTCTACAACAACTCTTGGAGTTGCTCTTCTCCTCTTGGTGGACCAATTGATTGGTTGGGGGCTTCACTGCAGTATTAAGCCAAACTTGGAGGTAAAATCAAATTTTATGATTTTTTCCAATTAATCTCAATGACTTTCTTATTCTCAACCCCTCTCAAGCTTGAGAAGCTTTCTAAATAATTGTTTTAATTCAAATCAAGCTTTTTCTTAAAGTCCTAATGTTTAATTAAGAGAAAGTTAATCTTTATGCTTATTTGTAATGCTTTCTTTAACTAAATCTCTCTCTCTAAAAGAATAGCGGCTAAATCCTTTGAAAAGGGATGCTTCTCAACAATGATAGTCTCTTAATTCAAAGCTAAACTCTAAGCTTGATAAGCTAGAGATTAAGAAAATGGTATTTTAAAGATTTCGTGTTAACAAAATAATGGTTATTTCTTTTAGATTATTTATAAGTAGTTAAAAACTACTTTGATTGATTCTAAATGAGAAATAGATTATCCTATCAATTTGAAAAAAGAGAAATAATGAAATTAGCTTAATCTAGTGAGATATTTATAATTAAGTTTATGATTATGATTAAAATTATGATTTAAATTCATAATTTGATTTTAAGCATAAAAGAGGAACTACTATCATATTTCCATTACAAGTTTTTATTCTTTAGAAAAATTTAAGAATTATCAGCAATAGAGCGAAGCTATGGTAAAATTTTTAAAAAATAATACATATCTTATTTTTATGCATAATGCTAAAAGAGGACTTTCTACCATATTCTAGGATTGGACATCCTATGCAAAAAGAATGATTTTCATCGTATTCATGAGAATTTTTTTTGTAATTATGCATAATTAATTGATTATGAGAAATGAGTAAATTTTGGTAAATTTATTTTATGCAAAAAGAGGAATCCCCATGATAATTGAGATCCAAGTAATTAAATGATAAAAGAGAAAATTTTGGTAAATTTATTTTTATGCAAAAAGAGGAATTCCCATGATAATTGAGATCCAAGTAATTAAATGGTAAAAGAGAAATTTTTGGTAAATTTATTTTTATGCAAAAAGAGGAATTCCCATGATATTTGATATCTAAGTAATTAAATGGTAAAAGAGTAATTTTTGGCAGAATTCAAATTATGAGTATTTATCAAAAGTGAAATTTTGAGCATTATTAATTTTATTGGGAAATATGGGTAGAATTAATTTTTATAAATCCCATGAATCTTTTACTCAAAAGAAGAATATTGAATATATTTCACTTGAGAAATTTGAGAAAGAATATGAAAATCTCCAGCGAGAAAAAGAACCTTTAACTAGGCCAAGCAATTGGCAAAAACTTAGAAAAGTCCCATCGATATCGAAAGTAGAAAATAATACTAAAAGTGGATGTGATAAGATGTAATGTAGAGCCGAATGAATGTAAATAAATATGACGGGATGTAAATGGATGCGATATGATTAGATGAGATGTGAATGTGATAAGAGGAGATGTAAACATGATGTGATAAGATGTGAATGCGATGTGATAAGATGTGAGTGGATGTGATGTGATGTAAATGGATGTGGATGTGAATGTGATAAGATGTGAATATGATATGAGGAGATGTGAGTGGATGTGATGAGATGTGATGTGATGTAAATGGATGTGGATGTGAATGTGATGAGATGTGATGATATATGAATGGGGGTGATGTGATGTAAATGGATGAGAATGAGATGTGAAGTGATAGATGTGCATGTGAATGAATGGATGGATGTGGATAGATGTGAATGTGAATGAATGGATGGATGTGGATGAATAAGATGAGATGTGAATGGATGTGATGAGATATGGATAGATATGGATGTGATGTAATGTAGACGGAATGAATGAGATGTGATGTGAATAGATGTGAACGTGATGTAGGACTGATGGATCCCTAAAATGAGACTCTATTATGTTAAGTTACGATAGTTGAAGTAAATCCCGGATAACCCTTGTTCTATATGGAAAAGAATCAACGGCTGTGCCTCTTAATGAGGAAAAAAGCGTTGGACTCTATGATCCAAGTGCAAGTCTTTTCCTTGATCTGACCATGAGACTTACGGGTTCAGTCAGATCAGTTTGGTTAATGACCTTGACTATGTTAGAAAAAAAATTATCCTAGAGGAATCTCCTATGTCTGCTAGGTGAGGGAAGTTTTTTCGGGTTTAGTTTTGGAAGAACCGAGGGATTAGTCTCTTGTCTGGATATCTGTGGGTGAGGCCCCGAGTGAGAGGCTCTGCCCTGTGCAAGAAGTACTACTTCCACTGCTAGCACCCCAGAATTCGTTGCACGGAGGGGCAGGGATCTTTCACAAATAGCCCCTCGATGACTTGCGACACTAATTTTGAAGTTGAAATTTGCATCCATCGTTACTCCAGCCTTTGCAAACCTTTAAGCTCTTCTCTAAACGTCTTCTAATATAAACAAGGAAATTCAAGTGTAATAAATAAAATAACATATTCAAAAAACACAAAGCAACACAAATTTCAAATATCAAAGCTCACCTTTTGTCAGCCAATCTTGATGGTTGCTTCTTGGACATCTTGAAATCCCAGAATGAGCAAATGCTCTCAAACGTCTCCTGAGCTCCATTCATTGCTTGCATTCACCACCTCAATTGAACCATCAGGAAGAGTCACAGATAAATCTATGGGTGTATCCACACCCTCACTTGATTGCAAGAGAACCCACTCCCCATTCTTCTTCATCCATCGTTCATAGAAAAATTGAATAGATAAGCTCTGACGAGTCTTCAAATATCTAAAGGTCACACTTGAAGGCACCACTTTACATGAGTAGATGTCCCCTTTGTGAAACCCCTCCACAATATTCCATCTAATTCCCAATACATTGTTAATTTGTTCAATATGCAATTTCTTGCAAATGAACATTGTTGGGGTGGGTTGTGGAGAAAGCTTAGAGAACATAAATACAAATAGATGGAAACCATCCAAGCCCCATAGACTTAGAGGCCTTAGAGAATTTTAAGGAGGAGTGTATGTTGAATACATCTTGTTTTTGAAAGCATTAACACTCCACCTATCCGGAAAACTGGCCACTCTACACTATATAAAGATTCCATATAGGGATCTCCTCAAGGCTACCATATTATGTAGGCTGAGAAGGGACTTTGTAAGAGTGTGTGTAAAAGAATATATTTTTGTTGAAGAGGGCTCTATGATTCTCACCTCCTGGAAACATAAGATCACCTCCATTGTACTATGAAAAGCATAAACACACCAATGAGGCTTCTCAAAGGTTGTTCTTCAATATAGCTTGATGGGAAAATGTCTACAACCCACATACCATAATTAGTAAAACAAAACAAGCCATTTCCAAAAAAAAAATACAACCACATACTTACAGTTTGTTGCAAGGGAGCTTACTCCTCTCCATGGAAGGAGGAAGATACATGTCTACAACCATGTAGACATGTTGTATTATTGCCTTGATTTCTTCATTCTTATCCTTCTTGAAATGAAGAATCCTTCCCTTCCAATGGTGTTCCAAAACACCACGGTTAAGAACTTAATGTGGACCTGTGGCACTTGGTTGCATATAAACCCAATCTTTCATCCTAAATGGATGCTCGATCCACTCACCTTCATCATCTATAGTGTTGTAGAGAAGGTATTCAAAGATGGAATCACTTGGTCTCTTACTAGAGGTAGGCATGATGAGATGTATGGATGAAGAAGAGTGAGGAAAAGAGAGGGCACAATAGCTTAAGAAATTATTAAAGAAATAGAAGATTATGAAGAAATATAAGATTAAAGTTTGGTATGGGTGAGCAAGAGAGAGAGAGAGCAAGATGAGATTAGGGAGAGGACAGTAGCTTTAGAGATGATTATGCAATAATAGAAGATTAAAGAAGCTTGTAGAAGAGGATTAGAGAGAGATTAAGAGCTTAGAGAGCTGAAATGAGCTTGAAAAATGGGTTTCCCACCATAGAATATGATTAGATAGCCTTTTTTGAGGTAAAAACACCTTTTTGGAGAGAAAACCAAAATTTTACTTTTTTTAGGGTTTTTTTGGCCGAGCTACACTTTTTTATTAAAAATGTTGGCCCATTTCATTTCAAAAAGGAGATTTGACCCTTGCCTTGAACTTTGGTGTGACTTCTAGAGGGAAGTAGAAGATAGGGGGACAAGGTTAAGAAATGTAATAAGTACCCTATATTTTATAGCTAAAGCTAGTGGATAGAATGTGCACTCCCCCCCCCTTCCCATCCGGTGGATGTCTTGATTAGCACTAATTTTTTGATTAGTAAAGAACCCATTTTTTGATTAGTAAAGGACCCATTTTACAGTCCATTTTCTCCCTAATGAAGAAAGCAGAATGAGAATGCGAGTGTTTGTCTTCTTTTTTTATATGTGTTTTCCTTTTAGCTTCCTTTTTTGGGGTGTTGTCGTTTTTGGCTTTCCCATTTTCGATGTGATGTGACCGTTGATTTACATCATGCCCACCACCTCGGTTTAATGGTATTAAGGCATTTTCACTGTCTTCCTGCCCTACCATTGCGAGTGGAGTTTTAATGATGTTGTGATATTTGTCCTTCATGCAGTTGCTTACGTGGCCTTTTGCATTATTGATGTGGCTCGGTCTGACACATACTTAGTCATTTTCTTTTTTGTCATTTGAGCTTTGATTTGTTTGTGGCAATCAGGGCTTTTGTGGTCTCTAGCTAGGCCACCCTTCCACAATTTTGTGATTTTTTAAATCTTCCGCATCGACCTCTACTAGTGAGATCATGCCACAGCAGATGCTTCGGATCGGCTCCTTGTCTTCCACTTCTTCTTTTTCCGGTGGGATTTCCACTAGTTGGTCTTTGTATTTCCTCATCTTGAAGCCATTGACTTTTTTTGGAAAGGTTGTACCATCCAAGTTTTCTAAGGTAAAAGCATTTTGGCTGATCAGGTCTTTCACTATGAATGGTCCTATCCACCAGATCTTGAATTTTCTAGGGTGAGGTCCTAACTTGGCATTGTAGACTAATACAAGGTTCCCTTTCTCAAAAATTATGTGCTTAAGATGCCTATTAGTCCAATCCTTTCTTCTTTGTTGCACTATCTATGCTTTTAAAGAGCTGATTTTCCTTTCCTCCTCTAAGGCTAGGAGTTCCTATATTCTATGCTCCCGGGATTCTTCCATTGGAAGCTTCTCCTAAATGGCCACTCTCAGACTAGGTACCACATACACCATAGCCATGACTGCTTCCAAACCATAAACTAGTTTGAATGGTGTTTGCCTAGTTACGACCTTGAATGATGTTTAGAATGCCCATAGGGCAGCATCTAACTTCTGGTCCCAATCATTTTTGTTGGCATTTGTGATTTTCTTTAGAATTTTGGTCAGCACCTTGTTGGTAGATTCTGCCTAGCCATTGCACTCTGGGTAGTAAGGTGATGACTTCTTGTGATCAATTACGTATTAATCCCTTTAATCCTTTGTTCATGAAGTGTGTCCCCTGATCACTAACTATTTCCACCAGTAACCCATGCCTAGCAATGATGTCTTTGAAGAGGAACTTCACCACCTCTTCTACAGAGTTGCTCTTCACAGCCTTAGCTTCCAACCACCTAGTGAAGTAATATGTTGCTACAATGATATACTCACATATGTTGCCTTTTGTGGGTGGCTTGATTGGTCCCACAAAATCCAATCCCCACTTCATGAATGGTGATAGCAGTAGTATGGGTGTGATGGGAAACCTATTGAAATCTCTGGGTTGACCCTTCCATTGATAGACATCATAGTTCTTTGCTTCTATGTTGGCATCTCTCATGACAGTCGGCCACCACAAGCCCGCTTGCAAAATTTTTTGGGTTGTTATTTCACCACCCATGTGTCCTCCGGTGATGTCGCGGTGTGCTTCTCTTAACATTGCTTGCTACTCATGGTCTGGAACACATCTGCATAGAATCTGATCTATGCTTCTTTTGTAGAGCTTCCTGGTAATCATAGTGAAATTTTTGCTTCTTAGGGCGATTCTCTTCTTCCTGTCTACAGTATATCCTTTCAGAAAAGAACCATCTTCCAAAAACTGCATCATGTCATAATACCAGTCTTCTTCTACTCCGGTTGATGCAACTATGAACATGCTAGCATCTGGGAGCTGATCTTCCACACCCTCCAAGGAAGGTTGTTTGGAATCTAGTTTAGATAGAAAGTATGCCACTACATTTTCTTTTCAGGGTGTGCGTTGAATAGTGAACTCAAATTCTTGAAGTAAGAGCATCCATCTTGCCATTTTCCCCACTAGGAAGGCTTTGTTCACTAGATAGATGAGAGCTTGATGATCCACATGGAAAATAAATTTGTTTCCCAAGAGATAGTGTCGGAGCTTGTTCGCAACGAAGATCATGGAGAGAGCTTCCCTCTTTGTTGTGCTATAGTTTCTTTCCACTCTTGTGAGAGCTTTGTTGACATAATGTATAGGCTGCATGTACCCTTTTTGTTTTTCATGCATGAGTGCGCTGCCTACTGCTCTATCTAAAGCATCTACATAAACATGGAATATCATATTCTATTCTAGATTGGTCATTACTAGTGCATATGATAATATGCTCTTTAGCCAGTGGAATGCCTTCTAACATTTAGGGCTCCATTCATATTTGGCATCCTTTTTTGTCAATGCATATAATGGATATACTACATGTGCTAGGTATTTCAAAAACCTTGTATGCCACTTCACCTTGCCAAGAAATCTTTCAAGCTGCTTTATGTTATGGGGAGCAAACATTTTGGATATGGTCTCCACCTTAGCTAGATCTATGGCCAATCCTTGGGCTGTCACAATGTGTCCTAATAGTGTTTCGGATTTTACTACAAATGCACATTTGGCTGGATTCAACTTCAACCTTGTGTCTTTGCATCTCTGCAAACATAACCTTAAATGATAGTTGTGTTTAGCTTTATCCTCAAACACACTGAAATCATCCACAAAAGCTTTCATGAAATTTGTCAGGCAGTCCACAGAAGATTTCCCACACCATTCTCTGGAAGGTAGCTGGTGCAATCTTTAAGCCAAACATCATGACAATTGCCACAAAGACACACCATTCAGTGACAGAAGCATTATTTTCCCAATCTTTCGGAGCCATCTTCACTTGGTTGTATCTACTAAATCCATCTAGAAAGGTGTACATCTCTTTTTCGACTACCTCATCTAGTGCGGAGTCCGTGAAAGGGAGCAGAAAAGGATGTGAGTTGGTTGCTACATTCATCTTGTGGTAATCCACACATATTCTGATCTTCATGTTCTTTTTGGGGACTACTACAATAGGAGATATCTAGGCAGCTTTTTCTATTGGTACAATGAAACCTACCCTCAATAATCTATCAATTTCTTCATTCACTTGTTTTGCATAATTTGGGTTCATTCTGTACCTTTGTTGCCTGACAGGTATAACTCCTTCTTTCAAGTTGATACTGTGTTGGAAGAACTTAGGGTTGATGCCCTCCATGTCTTCGTATGACCAAATGAAGACGACATCTTGTATTCCTTCAACAGGGATACTAACTCCTGTTTGAATTCATCTTCCAGCTCTAGGCTGATCTTACATTATTTTCTTCTTTTCCCTCCCCTAAATTCACTTCATGTAATTTGTCTGGGCTCACAGTTGCATTGTTCCCCTAGTTCTCCTTTTGCTTTTGCACCCAGTCCTGGATCTCTCCTTCTTACTCTAGATTTTGGGCCCACTTAATTTCTTCCATGGATTTCTCTTGCAAGGTTTTTCTTTGCTTTGAGCCTCCTAGAATCTACTTCTGCATTCTTTATTTGATCACTTGCTACTTTCGTGTTTCTGCCCTTTGTTTCTATATGTTACCTTATTGCTTCATCCACATTTATCATGTACAAGGGCACTAGGTCTGGATGTTCGCAGAGCATTTTGGTCTCTTTATCATCAATGATCAAAGTCTTCTAACATGAAAGTTTTGGCATGGACTAGCCTCTGAGTAGGTTTTACTGGCTTTTTTGCATTAGTGAGATCCACATGCACCTTCCACTTTCCCCTTCTGATGGTGATTCTATTCCTGCCCCAATCCTGCATTACCTTACCATGTCTCAACTAAGGCCTTCCTAATGATACCTAGTAAGATCCAGTGTGGTTTTCTATGGTGATAACCACTAAGTTGACCTTGAAGTCAACCTGTTTGACCTTGAAGTCAACTTGTTTGATCCTCATTGAGCCATTTTTGATGATTCCCTTAGGTACCACTATCCTGTTGTTAGCCATTCTTATGTTGAATTGAATGGGCTCCCACTTGAGACCCAATTCCAATGTATTGAAAACATTATGATCAGTGATACTATGGTTTCGCTACTAAAAGATTGTTTTAAAGTCAGCTGAATCTGTGAATTAGACAATTTTATATTGGGTGTGTAAGTGGTGTGACTATCTTGAAGTTTGCATGAAGCAACGGCTAGGGGACCTAGGAACTGTTTTTCCTAGTACTCAAGACAAAACCTAACCAAATTCCTAATTGGATCCCATCACTGCAGTGGTTGGGCGGTTGGCTAACCCATGGATCTGGATGGGATTAGGCGTTGAATTAATGGATCCCTAAAATGAGACTCAATTCTGTTATGGTATGATAGATAAATTAAATCCCGGATAGTAATTGTTCTATGGAAAAGAATCAACGGTTGTGCCTCTCGATGAGAAAAAAGAATTGGTCTCTATGATCCAAGTGCAAGTTTCTTCCTTGATCTGACCAAGTGACTTACAGTTTCAATCGGATCAGTTTGATCAGTGATGACCTTAACTACATTAGAATAAAAATATCCTAGAGGAATCTCCTGTGCTTTCCGGGTGAGGGAAGTTTTTTCGGGTTCGATTTTGGAAGAACCGAGGGATTAGTCTCTTGTCTGGATATCTGTGGGCGAGGCCCCGAGTGAGAGGCCCTACCCCGCGCAAGAAGTGCTACTTCCACTACTAGCATCCCCGAATTCGTTGCGCGGAGGGGGCACGGATCTTTCATGGCATATTCTTTTTAGTCCCATCAAGACATGTGCCACTTCTGCAATGTGCCTATTTTTTCTTTCTACGACACCATTCTGTTGCAGAGTGTACCTCTACATGTAAACTGTCTCTTGATTCCCTGATTTCTCAAGAAATTATTGAACTCATTAGAGAAATATTATCCCCCCCATCATTTGATCTCAGGCATTTTATTTACATGCCTTTTTCCTTGTCGACCAAGGCTTTAAATATTTGAAAGTGAGCAAACATCTCACTTTTCTCCTTCACATGAAGTAAACCCACACTTTTCTCATCTGGTCCCATCAATGAATGTTTCATAATACCTACAACCTGCAATTATTGCAATCTTGGTTGGTCCCTGTACATCTAAATGTATAACATCTAATAGCCTTGCATTGATATGCTTTTCATCTAGGAAACCATGTTTAGCCTGCTTACCAAGCTGGCATGCTTCATATACTTTATACATGCCATCAACCTTAAACTTTGGCAAACCTACAAAAATAATATTTTGGGCCTGCATAGACTTTAGTTGTTGTATATTCGCATGACCAATGTGCTTGTGCCATATGTCAATATCTACAACAATGACACATGTTCCATGTGCAAACATGATTGCCTTTACCTCAAGCATGTTCACATCCAAAGTAAACATCCTGCCATTTTTGTTACCCTTTGCAACCAAGAGACACTGATTTTTGAAGTCTTCCACAAAACACCCTTGAACCTCACTTGTAGACCCTGCTCAACCATTCGTCCAATAGAAACCAGGTTCTTTGTAATATTTGAAACATAAAGTACATTGTCCAAGTACTTCATTTTACCATGCTACATAGAGAATGGCACTTTACAAACATGCATAGTGGGATGCACAGTATCATCACTTGTTTCTACATAACCTAGTTTTTACAATTTTTGCATGTCTCTAAACTACTCACCATGATTGGTCAAGTGGTTAGAGGCATCAGAAAAATCCACATACAATATATCTTAAGATCCTGACACATCTCCTATTGTGGAATTGAGCATGTGCTGCATCACAAACAACTGCTCACTTTTGTTATCACCACACTATTTACTAGATGATGCATAGTTGTCTTGATGCAACTTTCCACTTTTAATGTCATTTTTCTTTTTATAGGAGTCCTTTTCCATGTGCCCTAGTTTGCCACAATAATAGCATTGTATGCTATTTGCACTTTGATTTCTTTGCCAACCACCTCGGCCTCTTTGGCTCCCCATACCTCTAGACTAGTCTCTTTCACCTATGTATGATTACTACTAGTTGCGAATCATTGGATTGTTGTTGCCCAAAATCCTAGTTTCATTGTGTCGGTCACCACTTTGGCCTTAACCACGATCTCTACCTCTACCTCTACCTAAAGTAGAGTAAAAGGCATGTCTCGATGTGTTTTGAAGTGTCCTCACCAAGAGATTTTTCTTCTATGAACAGCATAGATACTAATTCTCGAGAGCTGGGAATATTCTCCATAATTGCAATGGAAGTCTTAAATGGCTTGTACTCTTTGCCAAGCCCATTTAAATAGACACTCACCAAATCATCATCTTCCACTAATACTTTGTGATAGACCCAAGGGATTCAACAATGCCCTTGATCTTTAAAGCATACTCATTGATAGACTTGCTGCTTTTCTTTTCTATAGTATGCAGCTCTTGTTTGAGCTGCAGTTTCCTTGCCTTTGTTTTAGTTTGGAACATTTGCACTAGATTCTACCATCATGCAAGTGCTGGAGTGTTGGCATCATATATGTGTCCTATCATTGTGTTTGTGACAATGATCGAAAGCCAATATATGACTTTCCTTGTATCTTGATTCTATTCCTTGAATTCCTTTATATCCACTGGAGTGGCATTCTCGTTGAACAACTCTGGAGGCTCCTCATTGTCTTCTTTAACGTATAGTCCCGAAATCCTTTATCCATCAAGAAATCGGTCATTTTGAACTTCCAAGCATGGAAGTTGTTCTTGTTCAACTTCACAATCTGATTGAGTCCGTCAGACATTTTTGCCTGCAACAATCATAAGCCTGCAAACAGACAATTTCTATATGCAACCTGTAACACAATAGTATCTTCTGTGTGATTGTTGCAGCGATACTTCAACATAAACTATATGTCACCAAATGTGACCAGAGTACATGTACTTACACCCAATATGAACAGTACATGTGCAAACATTGTATACACTACCAAAAGGTGCTATTGCAATGTAATAACAAGATTCTGACCAGATATATTTCTCTACCAAAACTTTCCAAAACTGCCAAAAATATCTTATAGTGATCGAACTACCGAAACATGCCCAAAATGCAAATTTGGTGTTAAGTACTCTGGTTAACATTACCTTTAGCATGGCTACACTTATTGTAATCCATCTTTTGTAACTGTGCAAAGTGCTTTAATGTAAAAGAGACATGGGATGACTGAGCTTACAGCTTGTGTAACGTCGATCATGAGGAATAGTTGTACATAGAGCTAGAAAGACTAGTTTTGGATCCCCAATTGTAAATGGGCAAGCGGCCATTGTAACTATGAGCTCTTGTATATAAGTCATTTTATGGAATATGAAAAGGGACAATCCCATTATTCTCATTTGAGCTTTTCCTCTTCTCTCTCGCCCTCATTTGAGCTTGTGGATGTATGCTTACTTGTGTTTGCTTGCTTGCATGTTTGATTGCTTGTGTGTGCGTGTAGGGATGGTGATGCTCTAACCTCTCTCCTCTGTCTTTGCTCTCTACCAAACCCCTTTTGCATGCATGTAGTGAAGTGAAGATTGAGCTTTCCATAGCTCCCTCCTCCTTGCTCTCTACCTAGCCATTGAATCTCTTCTTGTGGGTGACACAAGAAGAGGTGGAGTGCTCCTTGCATGTAGCATGAAGTGAAGATTGAGCTTTCCATAGCTCCCTCCTCCTTGCTACCTAGCCATTGAATCTCTTCTTGTGGGTGACACAAGAAGAGGTGGAGTGAGCCCCTAGCAGCTTCACATCGAGGAGTTATTGGCTAAGCACAACTCCCCGACTTGACCCTTGCATGTGTCTCTCTTCTCTTCTCTCTCCTTCTTTGTGTGCAAGGTAGCATGTTAGGCTTAACGTCTTTGGCGCCACTATCGAGGAATGCATTTAGCTTAGGGTCCTCCACTTTGTTCATTTGCTAGTGTTTTTGTTAAGCCTGATTGGAGTGCAAATCCACCAATTAGTTGCTTGATTTTGTGTTTGTTTTTATTTTGATGGTGATTACATGGAGCATTGAAGGTCAATCGAGCATCGGAGCATTGAAATCTTAATCGAGCATGGGAGAAGCAAGTAAGTGCTCTAACATTGCCCTTGACATGCATGCAAAACTTTGATTTTTTGTTCTTTTGTCTACAAGCTTGCATCTTAGATTAATCCACAAATTCATCTTAATTAGTTAGTTTTCATTATGCATTGTAGGCACCAATAGATATCTAGAGACTAGCTCTACCTCTCTATTAAATAAAAAATACACAAAAATGGTGGAAAAACACTTGAATCAGCAAGAATTGGAGGAAATAACCAAGCAAAATTACATTATGTTGGCTACTCTGAGAAGCAAACGGCCGTTCACTTTACAAGCCACACCCCTGTGGCACATCTGCCATGCCCGTTCCCTTCTCAATTGGTCAAATTTGGTAAGATCTTTTTGCTTGAATGTAGCAGTTGCATTAAAATTAGAATAATTACATTAAATTGGGCATAAAGTGCATTCAATCAAGTGGGTGTAACTGAATTTGTCAGAGAATATAGTGGGTGGTTGTTAGACCTGCAGCCTTAAATTCCCTTAAATCCCTAGACAAATCTTAAAATTAGAATAATTACATTAAATTGGGCATAAAGTGCATTCAATCAAGTGGGTGTAACTGAATTTGTCAGAGAATATAGTGGGTGGTTGTTAGACCTGCAGCCTTAAATTCCCTTAAATCCCTAGACAAATCTTAAAAATCTCTGAATCTGACAGTGCCACACCATTCCAATCTTGCCACAGCCGTTCCTTTGTGAAGGGTATGCGTGTTCTTGAGCCTCATTGTGTTTGCCGTAGCCGTGTCAATTTTACCATGCCCATGCCATTCTCTTACACTTGATTCAGAAAGAGAACACCCACTCCCTTCAGCTTTTGAAAGCAAACGCCCGTTCCTTTGTGAAGGGTATGCCTGTTCTTGAGCCTCATTGTGTTTGCCGCAGCTGTGTCAATTTTGCCATGCCCATGCCATTCTCTTGCACTTGATTCAGAAAGAGAACACCCACTCCCTTCAGCTTTTGAAAGCAAACGCCCGTTCCCTTCAGCTTTTGAAAGCGTACACCCATACCTTCTCCATTCCAAAGGAAACACCCATTCCCTTCTGCTTTTGAAAGCGTACACCCATACCTTCTCCATTCCAAAGCAAACACCCATTCCCTTCTGCTTTTGAAAGCGTACACCCATACCTTCTCCATTCCAAAGCAAACACCCATTCCCTTCTCGGCCCCAGCTTGGTATGCCCATTCTCCAATAAGTGCTATGCCCGTACCTTCTCCATTCCAAAGTGCACGCATGTTTCTTTGTGAAGCCCCACCCGTGTCCTTCAAAAAGTAAACATCCGTGCCATCTGCCCCTGAGAAGCATACATTGTTCCCTTCAGGTTTTGAAAGCGTACACCCATACCATTTTTTAAAAGGCTTTTTACAGGGGGGTTCTGCACAGTAGTTCTGCACCTACGCTCAAGTAAATTGGTGCAAAATAACCCTCTTTTTGATGAAGTGAACTCTCCTAAAGCTCCCTCACTTTATAAGGTCGGACCCATCAGTCAATACTGTTGTATGAAGTCAAACGGTGCTTGTCTTTAACAACACTAGCAAAAGCGAATACCACCCCAGCATGGGATGAGGAACTCCTGACCTCTTGATAGGAGAGCTTGAACCTCAGTGCATGGACAGACCATCTGTCCAAGAGCAAGCTCCTACACCTCTCCCACACATTTACAGAGAATCTTACTTCGAGGCTCTGTAATTTTATCTTGCTTCGAGGCTCCGTAATTTTATCTTGGGAAACACACAATCGAAAGAACCACAACCCAGGGTGAGAGGTATGGACCAACCATAAGAAAGCAAGCCCATGCCATCTTTAAATCCTAAAGCGGAAGAAGGGCAAAGTGAAAGCCAAGAGACCCAGACTGAGCCATGCATGTCTCGGCGGGTGTGGCTGATTCTTACAAGGCCCAAAGACCTATACAAAACCTAGGGCTAGGTCCATAATCTCAAGGACTAGAAACTTCATACCAAAGAGAAAGGGTCTACCCAGGCCCTTCACATCAACCCAGTATACGTGTATATCAACAGTAACCACCACATGGAGTTTACCTTGGGTACCACATGGGACCACAAGGGCACAACCTAACCCACCTATCAAACAAGGGCCTCCAATGGTATATTATTTTGTTGGCCCGGCTCCTCCACCAACCTTTCATCAACCTACACCTGCTCCAACCATGGCAGGGCTGACACCAGAAATGTTGAGATTATCCATGGAAATAGGGAGGGAGAGGTGGGCATCATGCCCCTAACACCAGTACAACCTGCACTTGCACCAAGATTAGAGCAGAACAAACCCGCCGCCAACATCTCAAAGCTTATCACTAAGTTTGATGGGACTAGAGATCCCATCCCATATTTGGAGATGTTTAATCAAATTTAATCCCATATTTGGAGATGTTTAATCAAATTTGTGAAGCCTTTGGCCACGTAGAGGATCAGGTTAGTGCTTTTGGCCTCACCCTAGACAATAAAGCAAGCCAATGGTTTAGGTCCTTGACAGCTAAGGACAAGGCCACCTTTAAAGCCTTGAAAGAGGCCTTCAAGGTAGGATATTCTCACCAAGGCACCAAATGGATTCCAGTGGAGTAGCTACATAACGTCAAATAGAAGGAGGGTGAAAGCATCCGAGACTACTTCAATAGAGTTAAATACCTCCACTCACATTGTAGTGCCAGAGTTGTAAGTTCTCAAACAAAAGATTAATAGGGAGATTTCTAGAGGGTCTTGATGACATGCCCTTACACAACTCATTGTATGCCTTGGGCCATACTCCTTTAAGTAATGCTGTAGGAGTGCTATGGATTTTGAGGACAATTTCAAGGGAACAAACACATTCCTTAGAACTTCATGAGGACACATTAGAAGTTTCCTTCAAGACTACCAAGCACAAAGTCTGATGGAAAAAGCAAAGAGTCCACTTTCGGACAGCAAGTCAATCAGTTGGCCATTGCATTAATGCACCAAATGACCTAACAATGGAGAACCGACCAAGGTCGAGATCGGCGGGCTGGTCAACCCCATCTCTACCCTAAGAGGAAGCTTGTATGGTGCCCGATTTGTCATGCTAACCATACCGACATGGAATGTCCACATCTAAGACCTTGTCCTAACCTTTATTGCACACATATTACGTAAAATGGGACAATCATGAAAGTTACAAACTACTATCATCAAAGAGCTTCTCTAGCTCGTTCTCTACCTCATGCCTTGCCAGCCAACCCGAGACAACCGTTGGCTTTGCTAGCACCGACACTCCATAACACACCTCAACCAGGCCAAGAAGTGGCCCAAAGAGGAATTCTTAGGGTACCTGAAATGCCCTTACCACCCCCGGTTCTCCCACCTCAACCCCCACTACTAAGAGTTACACCAGTTCATCAGCTAACCCTGATAGAAATCTTGGAAGAAGGGGATGAGGAGGGGGAACTTTCAGAAGTTTCCCCTATGAAACCATAGAGCCAACAAGCCCGCCCTCTCAATTCCTAAGTCACTATGTTATGGATGGAGACCAAGATGGAGACCAAATGTACCCAATGTACTTAGAAACCCTAATACCACGGGCTAGAGATATGAATATGATGGCAAAACAACCACCTATGAGTGTCCCAACAAGAAAGGGATGGTGAGTACCTCTATAGGTGAGTGTCCCAACAAGAAAGGGATGGTGAGTACCTCTATAGGTGCTCCTGCCTCCTTGACTCCATTGTGTGTTGGGTGTGGGATTGACCATATGTGTAAGGATTTTTTGCTAAGACCTAGACTAACAAGAAACGCTCACCAAGCTAATCCCAGCACTAGCCTTAACCTGATGAGTATTAGAGACGGCTTCATTGAGCAGCCCCTCTCAATGCTGTAACTAGATTGCAAAATAGGCAGAGGGCCATGTCTCATGTTGTAACAGAGGCATCAAACTCATGAGACCATGGCCAAGCAAGTTCCCCTCAGCAAGCATGAGCAACTAGGTGCTTAAGAAAGAAAACCACAAAGATTGGCAAAGGTGAGAGTTGGGTGGTTATCAGAAAAGTGGTTTAGAAGATGGCACGACAACTCATGCATCAACTTCTTTATCTAAAAGAGGAAGATTTACTACGTTCTACCACCCGAGCCAGAGAACCTATCGATGCTCACCAACTCTCAAAAAAAGCTTGCTGAATATCCTAACCCCATAGAGGAAAAAGAGAGACTCTTGGCAGCCCAAGAGTTGGTCTGAGATTGCAAGCACAAATAGAAGATGAGTCTCCTACCGCCTACCTTGAGCCATGCCCATCAGTCTCAAACCTGAGACGTACTATGAAGAAGCTTAGGTACATCCTAGAAAGCTCCCAAATAGCCACCCCCACAAAGGCTAACAAAAGCGGAAGCTCCCATTACAGTAACTAACTTTAGTAGGAAAACGGGGTGGCCGAATATCTTAGAGATCTGGGACGACCATCTTAGAAGAACGAGTACAAAAATCCATGTTCCCATCCCATACACTCAAAAGAGCTTAAGACTAAGCCAAACCAACCTTCCTCACAGGACAACCTCCACTCCTCGAGACATTGCTGTGGTCTCTCTTCCTTCCTTTCTTCTCAGATCCAGATCCCTATCGACACCTTGCTTCAAGCTTGTCCAAGTTTATGGAAAGATCTGAAGGACGATGGAGGGACGCCTCAGGGTAGGCATGTAGGAATCTATGAAGCCTGACAACTCTAATGAATCCAATGAAGATGAACTTGTTATACCCCACGAGATAACTGGCACCGCCCGATTCAAGTGAATAAGCTTGGATAATACTTTGAAGGCGATGAACTCAATACGTCTTTGCCGATAATGTTCGATGGCCTCCAAGTCATAGCAACAATCTTGGATGGGGGAGCAAGAGTGAGCATTGTTACAAAATAATACTGGGAAAATTGGGTAGCTCCCACCATGGATGACCCCACATTGTTGGTCAAACTTGTTGATGGAGCCATAGCTAAACCCATTGGTCTACTGAGGGATCTAAAAATTAAGATCCTTGGAACTACTTACCGCCACACCTTTGTGGTGATGAACTTTGGACATCAGCCAGTTTCTTATGACTGCATCCTTGGCAGACCATTCATGAGAGAATCGAAAATGATTCACGACACTGGGATACCGACCACATTTACATTCGAAGAAAGTATCAAACATTCAAGATCTTTCTACGCATGTGGAAGGTACACCCAATGAGTGACTCCATTAAAATAACCCGATCTACTGATGTCCATCTGTGTCAGACGTGCCACAAGACACCCAAAGATGAAAAGGATAGTGAGGAGTGTGCACCTCTTCTGGAGCCGAAAGACTTTGAGAACTGGATGCATATCCTTGCCACCTTGAACATTTTGCCTAGACGCACCAGCACGAGGTTTGCTAAAATAATGAGCAGGAGATTACATCTCTATATATGCTTAAATCACCATACCTGCACAATGTCGCCACCCAAGAACTTGAATAAACCATTAAGGGATACTCTCTGTAAGATTCCTCTCTCCAGCTTTTGAGGTGTGCAGGTGTAAGAACCTCCCCTTTTGATCTTATAATTATTCCCCTCTCTGAAATAAAAGAAAGATCCTATTTTGCCCTGTTTTGGCCTGGAGAGAGAAAATGTCTAGAGGGAGGTAATTCAAAATTGAGATATTTTTGGATATAAAAATTCTCCTAATGTCTAAAATGGTTTCCCCTAAAACAGAAATTCAAAAAGAACTTTCCAATGTGCAATTGGAATTAATTGAAAATAGGTATAAAGGAACTTAGCCTAAGGGTCCAGATTTTCAGAATTTTTTGGATTATGATCCAATTAAGGTTCCTATGGACCAATAGGATCGCTCCAAGTGTAGAGAGGAGATAAATTGAAGAATAAAAGAAAATGAGTAAATGCTCACATAAGATAAAGAGTGGACTAAGCACCAAAGAAAATAATTAAAAAACTAAATTTTGACACCTCACTGTGGGGATCTTTCCTCATGAAGTAGGCACCTTTTTCTTATCATTACCCCCAATTTTTAATCAATAAAATGAGATATTCTCATCTCTCCTCTCTCCTATTTCAAAACTAGATCCAAAAACTAAGCTGAGCTGACCCAAAAATGGTCAAAAATTGACCAAACTGATCTGGAAAATTCTAGAATCAGCTTGCTTGGATAGAGGCTCACTTTTTCCTATAAATAGAAGCCTCCCCCTTTGTAAAAGCTTAATGGTGTTTATGCACTGTTACTCTACTCTCCTGTCCCGAGCCATCTACATTAAATTTTTTAATAATTCAATTATTTTTGGCCTAAATTGCTGGCCACTCTTGCTTCAAACAAGAGTAGAACCCTCAATCCCTCATGCCAAAGGAGATCTTACAAGCTCTATGTAAGCTAATTTTCTTACTTTGTTTACGAATTTTTAATGAAAAATCTATGGTTTTCTTGATTTTTTATGTTTTTCAAATGTTGAATTAAATTCAAATGCTATGCCTTTGATAAAAAGGCCACCCCCTTCTCTTCTTTACATTCTAACCTTTCTCAATCCTAGAAAGATTAAGCATGTGATTAATTAAACTCTTCTTATTGTTTACTCTCTTGAATTTAGAAAATTGTGTAGATTAGAGTGCTATAATTCTAAATTGGGTTAATTAACTTTAATAAAGAAAGATAAAAATGAGAAATAAAGGAGGTTATGGTAAAAGTTTCGAGAATTTTGTGAAAAAGAAAGTTTGTTTTTATGTTATTCCAAAAGAATAATTTCCACCATTTTTGCATCTAAAAGAAATATTCTAATTACTCCATGTACATGTTCACCTATAAATATGCATGGATATCATTGCTGATATTCTTAAATTTGATTTTTATGCATAGAAAGATGCATAAAGGATTTTTTTTATTATAAAAGTGTTATTCTTATTAAATTTGATTTCTATGCATAGAAAGATGCATAAAGGAATTTTTTTATTACAAAAGTGTTATTCTTATTAAATTTGATTTCTATGCATAGAAAGATGCATAAAGGAATTTTTTTAATTATAAAAGTGTTATTCTTATTAAATTTCATTTTATGCATAAATAGATGCACAAAGGATTTTTTATAAAAGTGTTATTCCCATTGAAGTTGATTTTTATGCATAAATAGATGCATAAAGAATTTTTATATCAAAATTAGAACTCTCTTAAATTTCATGTTTAAATTCTATGAGTATTTGATAAATGAATAATTAAATACTCTAAGAGAGAAATTCCTATCGTTTTATATTCACACGGATTGTAAAAATAAAATTCAGGAAATCTATCGAGATCAAAATATTCATATAAATGATTAATTTATTCCTCAGTGGAATTCGTATCTAATTTAGAAATCAGTTAAGTGCATATTCAAAGAAAGAAATTCAATAAAATAGTAACTGAATTATCAAACCTTTTCGAGAAAGATAGTTCAGGAAAAATCTTATCCGACTCAAACCTTGAATCAAACTATAACTAAGACCAAACTCTTTTGTCAGTTTCGAGGAAAGAAGGTGTGACCAGTTTAGAAAAATACACTCAAAACTCTGCCAAATCTGAAACTAAGTTTGAGACCCTTCAAATTGATATGTGGATCAAGGTTATAGAATTCGAGGAATTCTGGTACGAAATTTAGAATTCTGATCAAGGAGTTTTGGGGATACTGATTCAAGAAATACTCCTTGTATTCAAAAGAAAAATCAAACTGAAAACTTGCATAAAAACCCTATTTTCTTAAAGGACTGTCTTATGCGAGAATGGATGGATGAGATGTGATGTCAATAGATGTGATAAGATGTGACGTGAATCAGATAGATGTGAATGGATGGATGGATGTGGATGTGTATGTGAAAGAATGGATGTGGATGTGTATGTGAAAGAATGGATGTGGATGTATGTGAAAGAATGGATGTAGATGTGTATGTGAAAGAATAGATGTGGATGTGTATGTGAAGAATGGATGTTAATGTGTATGTGAAGAATGGATGTGGATGTGTATGTGAAAGAATGGATGTAGATGTGTATGTGAAAGAATGTGATGTGATGTGACATGAATATATGTGGATGTGAAGTGATAGATATGAATGTATGGATAGATGTGGGTAGTCGTATACATGTGAACGATTGGATGGATGTGGATGAATGAGATGAGATGTGTATGAATGACATATGATGTGGATAGATGTGATGTGATGTTATGTGGATAGAATGTATGTGTTGTGATGTTATGTGGATAGAATGTATGTGATGGGATGGTGATGTGAATGAATGAGATATGATGTCATGTGAATCGGGATGTGAATGAATGATATGGGATGTGAATGGATGAGATATGATGTGATGTGATGTGAATCGAGATAGATGTGAATGAATGAGATGTGATGTGAATGGATGAGATGTGAATGAATGTGATGTGATGAGATGTGGATATGGGTAGATGCGAGTGGATGAGATCTGATAAGGATAAATGAGGAAAGATGTGATGAGATGAAAATGATGTGATTGGATGAGAATGGGAATACATATGAAATGGATGTGGATTAAATATTGTGGATTGATGTGGAACAATGTGAAAAGACGAGAGTTCGTTATAGAAACTATATTTATGACCTATTTTTAAATGACTGTTTTATGTCAAGATTGCTAGGGAAGCATTTTGATGGTCTTGTGAATAAGGTCATGGTGGAGACCTAACTGATAAAGTTGCAACAGTTGACGGAGAGTCAATGGAGGACATCTCGCGTAGCAAGGTCGACCGAGGTCTTGATCAATCTCGTTTCGATTTAAATGGTGAGCTTTCGGTACAGTGGATGAGGGACCAAGGAAGCGGCCTATGAGTGAAGCGCTAGTAGGTGACCTGCGAAGGATCCTAAAGGGTGCTGACCATACGGTGCTCGGGCTCTGGGTCACCGAAGATACCCACATGTGCATTGTGGAAGATATTGGAACAAGGAGTAAGAGTTGTTTTCTGAATTCGGGCATGGATCTAGTTGATTGACCTTACTGGTCCTGAACGGATAAATCTATGCGGATAAATCCATGGCTCTTTTATATGGATCTGTTGGTTAATCTTGCTGATCTTCAATAGAGATTCTATTTTGATTTTTATAAGTGAATATATTACCGGGTACTATAAGCTAGGAACTATCAAAAAGGCCCCTGAGTGGCATTCTGGCCAATGATGCCATAGGTACACCGATGAAGGAAAAATTAGAAATTAGGATTCAACTGGATATTTTGGAGGATTATGATCAGTGATACTATAGTTTCATTAAAAGATTGTTTTAAAGACAGCTAAATCTATGAAAAAGGCAAATTCATATTGGGCGTGTAAGTGGTGTGGTTCTAAGTTCTATGAATCCGGCTAGGGGACCTAGGAACTCTTTTCCCTGGTACCCGAGACAAAACCTTAGCAAATTCTTAAATGGATCCCATCACTACAGTGGTTGGGCGGTTGGCTAACCCACAAGACTGGGTTAGGCTGGACTGATGGATCCCGAAAATGAGACTCAATTCCGTTATGGTACGATAGATGAAGTAAATCTCAGATAAGAATTGTTTAATGGAAAAGAATCAACGGGGCTGTGCCTCTCAATGAGGAAAAAAGCGTTGGTCTCTATGATCCAAGTGCAAGTCTTTTCCTTAATCTGACTATGAGACTTACGGGTTTGGTCAGATCAGTTCAGTTAGTTAAGGCTCTTGATGACTATGTTAGAGTAAAAATATCCTGGAGGAATCGCCCGTGCTTTTCGGGCGAGGGAAGTTTTACCGGGTTCGGTTTTGGAAGAACCGAGAGATTAGTCTCTTGTCCGGATATACATGGGTGAGGCCCCGAGTGAGGGACCCTACCCCGCGCAAGAAGTGTTACTTCTGCTGCTAGTAACCCAGGATTCGTTGAGCAGTGGGGACAAGGATCTTTCAACTGGTATCAGAGCGAATTGGCTAAAGTGGATCAACCGAGAAGCCAAAAATGTCAAAAATTTATGAAGTAACAGTAAAAAGTTAGAAATGTATGATGAAGTTCATACAAATTGATATTTAGACTGAAATTCATAATTTAGTAATTGGAACTTCAGATGGAAATATCACAATTGCATGGAATCCCTGACTTGCTTGAGGCGTAGACATGATGGTATTTACCTTATAACTCCAAGGACCGTGATGACTACCCGTATATATCGAGGGTATAACTGTAGCTCTTTATTGGTAGTATATACGAGTAAATCTAAGACCTTGAAATTACAAGCATAAATGCTATCCAGATGATGAATTCAAATGTGGTTGATATGATTTTAAAACTCTGGTTGAGAACTGATGAGTTGATTTGGATTCTGATTGAAAAGTGATGATTCCTGAATTTTGGTTGAAAAGCGATAAGCTGAGCAAAACCACAATGAGGATGAATAGGACGAGTCCCTACTGTGATGATGTTCGTAACTGGAATGACGATAATGACTTCAGCAAATCACTATGAGATTAGTGGATTGTGCTGACAAATTGCTACTGTTAACACTTAACCCAGTGGATCAAGTTAAGGGGTGACAAATTAAAAATCTGTATAATTGAAATTCCCATGGAGGAATGTTCAAATGGAAATTTCGATCTAATGGACCATTATTGTGTTAAGGATATGAATGACATAATCTGAATGAATTGTTATCTAATGATGAGTTCTATATAAGGGATCTTTATCCCAGGGTTCTGTTGGGTTCACCAGACTATGAGGAACTCCAGAATCAGTTGGATCTTAAGGGAGAGAGTTGTCCTCTAGTTTGCGAGATGAGGAAATCTAACATTTTTTAAGTGGGGTAGGATGTAAGATTCCTCCCTCCAGCTTTTGAGGTGTGTAGGTGTAAGAACCTCCCCTTCTGGTCTTATAATTATTCCCCTCTCAGAAATAAAAGAAAGATCATGGTTTACCCTGTTTTGGCCTGGAGAGAGAGAAAATGTCTAGAGGGAGGTAATTCAAAATCCTCCTAATGTCTAAAATGGTTTCCCCTGAAATAGAAATTCAAAAAGAACTTTCCAATGTGCAGTTGGAATTAATTAAAAATAGGTATAAAAGACCTTAGCCTAAGGGTCCAGATTTTCAGAAATTTTTAGATTATGGTCCAATTAAGGTTCCTATGGACCAATAGGATCAATCTAAGTGTAGGGAGGAGATAAATTGGAGAATAAAAGAAAAACCCCCCAAAAATGAGAAAATGCTCACATAAGATGAAGAGTGGACTAAGGACCAAAGAAAACAATTAAAAAAACTGAATTTTGACACCTCAGTGTGGGGATCTCCCCTCATGAAGTAGGTGCCTTTTTCTCATCATTACCCCCTATTTTTAATCAATAAAATGAGATATTTTCATCTCTCCTCTCTCCTATTTCAAAACTTGATCCAAAAAGTAAGCTGAACTGACCCAAAAATGGTCAAAAATTGACCAAACTGATCTGGAAAATTCTAGAATCAGTTTGCTTGGTTAGAGGCTCACTTTTTCCTATAAATAGAAGCCTCCCTCTTTGTAAAAGCTTAATGGTGTTTATGTACTGTTACTCTACTCCTGCTGTCCTGAGCCATCTACATTGAATTTTTTAATAATTCAATTGTTTTTGGCCTAATCCTCTCCAAAGTGAATTGGTGGCCACTCTTGCTTCAAACAAGAGTAGAACCCTCAATCCCTCAAGCCAAAGGAGAGCTTACAAGCTCTATGTAAGCTAATTTTCTTACTTTGTTTATGAATTTTTCATGAAAAATCTATGGTTTTCTTGATTTTTATGTTTTGCAAATGTTGAATTAAATTCAAATGCTATGTCTTTGAAATTCAAATGCTATGCCTTTGATAAAAAGGCCACACCTTCTCTTCTTTACATTCCAACCTTTCTCAATCCTAGAAAGATTAACTATGTGATTAATTAAACTCTTCTTATTATTTACTCTCTTGAATTTAGAAAATTGTGTAGATTTGGGCTATAATTCTAAATTGGGTTAATTAAGTTAAATAAAGAAAGATAAAAATGAGAAATGGTCAGCCATACAAAGGAGGTTATGGCAAAATTTTCTAGAATTTTGTGAAAAAGAAAGTTTATTTTTATGTTATTCCAAAAGTGTTATTCTTATTAAATTTGATTTATATGCATAGAAAGATGCATAAAGGAATTTTTTTAATTTCAAAAGTGTTATTCTTATTAAAATTGATTTTTATGCATAGAAAGATGCATAAAGGAATTTTTTTAATATAAAAGTGTTATTCTTATTAAGTTTGATTTCTATGCATAGAAAGATGCATAAAGGAATTTTTTTTATTACAAAAGTGTTATTCTTATTAAATTTGATTTCTATGCAAAGAAAGATGCATAAAGGAAATTTTTTTATTATAAAAGTGTTATTCCTATTAAATTTGACTTTATGCATAAATAGATGACCAAAAGGATTTTTTATAAAAGTGTTATTCCCATTGAAGTCAATTTTTATGCATAAATAGATGCATAAAGAATTTTATATCAAAATTAGAATTCTCTTAAATTCCATGTTTAAATTCTATGAGTATTTGATAAATGAATAATTAAATACTCTAAAAGAGAAATTCCTATCGTTTTATATTCACACGGATTATAAAAAGAAAATTAAGAAAATCTATCGAGATCGAAATATTCAGATAAATGATTAATTTTTTCCTCATTGAAATTCGTATCTAATTTAGAAATCAGTTAAGTGAATATTCAAAGAAAGAAATTCAGCAAAACCACAATGAGGATGCATAGGATGACTCCCTGTAATGATGTTCGTAACTGGAATGACGATAATGACTTCAGCAAATCACTATGAGATTAGTGGATTGTGCTGGCAGATTGCTATTGTTAACACTTGACCCAGTGGATCAAGTTAAGGGATGACAAATAAAAAATTTGTATAATTGAAATTCCCATGGACGAATGTTCAGATGAAACTTTCGGTCCAATGGATCATTATTGTGTTAAGGATATGAATGATATATCTAAATGAATTGTTATCTGATGATGAGTTCTATATAAGGGATCTTTATCCCAGGATTTTGTTGGGTTCACCAGACTATAAGGAACCCCAGAATCAGTTGGATCTTAAGGGGGAAAGAGTTGTCCTCTAGTTTGCGAGATGAGGACATCTCACATATTTTAAGTGGGGTAGGTTATAAGATTCCTCCCTCCAGCTTTTGAGGTGTACAGGTGTAAGAACCTCCCCTTCTGATCTTATAATTATTCCCCTCTTTGAAATAAAAGGAAGATCCTGTTTTACCCTGTTTTGGCCTAGAGAGAGAAAATATCTAGAGGGAGGTAATTCAAAATTGAGATATTTTTGGATATAAAAATCCTCCTAATGTCTAAAATGGTTTCCCCTGAAACAGAAATTCAGAAAGAACTTTCCAAGGTGCAATTGGAATTAATTGAAAATAGGTATGAAGAAAGATAAAAATGAGAAATGGTTAGCCATACAAAGGAGGTTATGTCAAATTTTTCCAGAATTTTGTGAAAAAGAAAGTTTGTTTTTATGTTATTCCAAAAGAATAATTCCCACCATTTTTGCATCTAAAAGAAATATTCTAATTACTCCATGTACATATTCACATATGAATATGCATGGATATCACTGATATTCTTATTAAATTTAATTTTTATGCATAGAAAGATGCGTAAAGGAATTTTTTTATTATAAAAGTGTTATTATTATTAAATTTGATTTCTATGCATAGAAAGATGCATAAAGGAATTTTCTTTATTACAAAAGTGTTATTCTTATTAAATTTGATTTCTATCCATAGAAAGATGCATAAAGGAATTTTTTTATTTCAAAAGTGTTATTCTTATTAAATTTGATTTCAAAAGATGCATAAAAGGATTTTTTATAAAAGTGTTATTCCCATTGAAGTTGATTTTTATGCATAAATAGATGCATAAAGAATTTTTATATCAAAATTAGAATTCTCTTAAATTCCATGTTTAAATTCTATGAGTATTTGATAAATGAATAATTAAATACTCTAAGAGAGAAATTCCTATCATTTTATATTCACACAGATTGTAAAAAGAAAATTCAAGAAATCTATCGAGATCAAAATATTCAGATAAATGATTAGTTTATTCCTTATTGGAATTCGTATCTAATTTAAAAATCAGTTAAGTGAATATTCAAAGAAAGAAATTCAATAAAATAGTAACTGAATTATCAAACCTTTTCGAGAAAGATAGTTCAGGAAAAATCTTATCCGACTCGAACCTTGAATCACACTATGACCAAGACTAAACTCTTTCGTCAGTTTCGAGGAAAGAAGGTGTGACCAGTTTAGAAAAATACACTCAAAACTCTGCCAAATCTGAAACTAAGTTTGAGACCCTTCAAATTGATATGTGGATCAAGGTTATAGAATTCGAAGAATTTTGGTACGAAATTCAGAATTCCGATCAAGGAGTTTTGGGGATACTGATTCAAGAAATACTCCTTGTATTCAAAAGAAAATTCAAACTGAATGCTTGCATAGAAACCCTGTTTTTTTAAAGGACTGTCTTACGCCAGAATGGATGGATGAGATGTGATGTGAATAGATGTGATAAGATGTCATGTGAATCAGATAGATGTGAATGAATGGCTGGATGTGGATGTATGTGAAAGAATGGATGTGAATGTGTATGTGAAAGAATGGATGTGAATGTGTATGTCAAGAATGGATGTGAATGTGTATGTGAAGAATGGATGTGAATGTGTATGTGAAGAATAGATATGGATATGTATGTGAAAGAAAGAATGTGGATGTGTATGTGAAAGAATGGATATGGATGTGTATGTGAAAGAATGGATGTGGATGTGGATGTGAAAGAATGTGATGTGATGTAAAGAGATGTGATGTGACATGAATATGTGCGGATATGAAGTGATAGATATGAATGTATGGATAGATGTGGGTAGTCGTACATGTGAACGATTGGATGGATGTGGATGAATGAGATGAGATGTGTATGAATAAGATATGATGTGGTTAGATGTGATATGATGTTATGTGGATAGAATATATGTGATGGGATGGTGATGTGAATGAATGAAATGTGATGTCATGTGAATCAGGATGTGAATGAATGATATGGGATGTGAATGGATGAGATATGATGTGATGTGATGTGAATCGGGATAGATGTGGATGAATGAGATGTGATGTGAATGGATGAGATGTGGATATGGGTAGATGCGAGTGGATGAGATCTGATGAGATGTGAATGAATGTGATGTGATGCGAGTGGATGAGATCTGATGAGATGTGGATATGGGTAGATGCGAGTGGATGAGATCTGATGAGATGTGAATGAATGTGATGTGATGAGATGTGGATATGGGTAGATGCGAGTGGATGAATTCTGATGAGGATAAATGAGGAAAGATGTGATGAGATGAAAATGATGTGATTGGATGAGAATGGGAATACATATGAAATAGATGTGGATTAAATAATGTGGATTGATGTGGAACAATGTGGAAAGACGAGAGTTCGTTATAGAAACTGTATTTATGGCCTGTTTTTAAATGACTATTTTATGTCAAGAATGCTGGGGAAGCATTTTGATGGTCTTGTGAATAAGATCATGGAGACCTAACTGATAAAGTTGCAATAGCTGACAGGAGTCAATGGAGGACGTCTCACGTAGCAAGATCGGTCGAGGTCTTGACTAGCCTTCAGTTCGATTTAAATGGTGAGCTTTCAGTACGGTGGATGAGGGACCAAGAAAGCGGCCTATGAGTGAAGTGCTAGGTGACCTACGAAGGATCCTAGAGGGTGCTGACTATACGGTGCTTGGGCTCTGGGTCATCAAAGATACCCACACGTGCGTCGTGGAAGATATTGGAACAAGAAGTAAGAGTTGTTTTCTGAATTCGGGCATGGATCTGGTTGATTGACCTTGCTGGTCCTCAACGGATGAGTCCGTGGCTCTTTTATATAGATCTGTTGGTTGATCTTGCTGATCAACGGAGATTCCATTTTGATTTTTACAAGTGAATATATTGCCGCATACTATGAGCTAGAAACTATTGAAAAGGCCCCTGAGTGGACAGGTGGTGAGCGTTCTGGTTGCCAATGATGCCATAGGTACACCGAAGGAAAAATTGGAAATTAGGATTCAACCGGATATTTTAGAGGATTATGTTTATTGATACTATAGTTTTATTAAAAGATTGTTTTAAAGACAACTGAATCTGTGAAAAAGGCAATTTCATATTGGGTATGTAAGTGGTGTGACTAGTTCTAAGTTTGCATGAATATCCGGCTAGGGGGCCTGGGAACTCTTTTCCCTGGTACTCGGGACAAAACCTAACCAAATCCTTAAATGGATCCCATCACTACAGTGGTTGGGCGGTTGGCTAACCCACAGGACTGGATAAAGTTAGGCTGGATTGATGGATCCCTAAAATGAGACTCAATTCCGCTATGGTACGATAGATGAAGTAAATCTTGGATAAAACTCGTTCTATGGAAAAGAATCAACGGCTGTGCCTCTCAATGAGGAAAAAAGCGTTAGTCTCTATGATTAAAGTGCAAGTCTTTTCCTTGATCTGACTATGGGACTTACGGGTCGGTCAGATCAATTCAATTAGTTAAGGCTCTTGACTACGTTAGAGTAGAAATATCTTGGAGGAATCGTCCGTGCTTTCCGAGCGAGGGAAGCTTTACCGGGTTCCGTTTTATAAGAACCGAGGGATTAGTCTCTTGTCCGGATATACGTGGGTGAGGCCCCGAGTGAGGGACCCTGCCCCGCGCAAGAAGTGCTTCTTCCGCTGCTAGCACCCCAGAATTTGTTGCGCGGTGGAGACAGGGATCTTTCAGCTGGTATCAGAGCGAACTGGCTAAAGTGGATCAACCGAGAAGCCAAAATGTCAAAAACTTATGAAGTAACAGTAAAAAGTTAGAAATGTGTAATTAAATTCATACAAATTGATAGTCAGACTAAAATTCATAATTTAGTAATTGGGTCTTCAGATGGAAATACTACAATTGCATGGAATTCCTGACTTGCTTGAGGCCTAGACATGATGGTATTTACCTTATAATTCCAAGGACCATGACTACCCGTATATACCGAGGATATAACTGCAGGTCTTTACTGGTAGTATATACGAGTAAATCTAAGACCTTGAAATTACAAGCATAAATGCTATCGAGATGATGAATACGAATGTGGTGATATGATTTTAAAACTCTGGTTGAGAACTGATGAGTTGATTTGGATTCTGATTGAAAAATGATGATTCCTAAATTTTGGTTGAAAAGCGATAAGCTGAGCAAAACCACAATGAGGATGAATAGGAGGAGTCCCCGTAATGATGTTCGTATAACTGGAATGACGATAATGACTTCAGCAAATCACTATGAGATTAGTGGATTGTGCTGACAGATTGCTATTGTTAACACTTGACCCAGTGAATCAAGTTAAGGGATGACAAATTAAAAATCTGTATAATTGAAATTCCCATGGAGGAATGTTCAGATGCAAATTTCGATCTAATGGACCATTATTGTGTTAAGATTATGAATGATATGATCTGAATGAATTGTTATCTGATGATGAGTTCTATATAAGGGATCTTTATCCCAGGATTTTGTCGGGTTCACCACACTATAAGGAACCCCAGAATCAGTTGGATCTTAAGGGAAAGAGTTGTCCTCTAGTTTGCTAGATGAGGATATCTCACATTTTTTAAGTGGGGTAGGATGTAAGATTCCTCCCTCCAGCTTTTGAGGTGTGCAGGTGTAAGAACCTCCCCTTCTGATCTTATAATTATTCCCCTCTCTGAAATAAAAGAAAGATCATGTTTTACCCTGTTTTGGCCTGGAGAGAGAAAATGTCTAGAGGGAGGCAATTCAAAATTGAGATATTTTTGGATATAAAAATCCTCCTAATGTCTAAAATGGTTTCCCCTGAAACAGAAATTCAAAAAGAACTTTCCAAGGTGCAATTGGAATTAATTGAAAATAGGTATAAAGGACCTTAGCCTAAGGGTCCAGATTTTCATAAAAATTTGGATTATGGTCCAATTAAGGTTCCTATGGGCCAATAGGATCAATCCAAGTGTAGGGAGGAGATAAATTGGAGAATAAAAGAAAAACCCCCCAAAAATGAGTAAATGCTCACATAAGATGAAGAGTGGACTAAGGACCAAAGAAAACAATTAAAAAAACTGAATTTTGACACCTCAATGTGGGGATCTCCCCTCATGAAGTAGGTGCCTTTTTCTCATCATTACCCCCTATTTTTAATCAATAAAATGAGATATTTTCATCTCTCCTCTCTCCTATTTCAAAACTTGATCCAAAAAGTAAGCTGAACTGACCCAAAAATGGTCAAAAATTGATCAAATTGATCTGGAAAATTCTAGAATCGGTTTGCTTGGTTAGAGGCTCACTTTTTCCTATAAATAGAAGCCTCCCCCTTTGTAAAAGCTTAATGGTATTTATGCGCTGTTACTCTACTCCTGCTGTCCTGAGCCATCTACATTGAATTTTTTAATAATTCAATTGTTTTTGGCCTAATCCTCTCCAAAGTGAATTGGTGGCCACTCTTGCTTCAAACAAGAGTAGAACCCTCAATCCCTCAAGCCAAAGGAGAGCTTACAAGCTCTATGTAAGCTAATTTTCTTACTTTGTTTACGAATTTTTAATTGAAAAATCTATGGTTTTCTTGATTTTTTATGTTTTGCAAATGTTGAGTTAAATTCAAATGCTATGCCTTTGATAAAAAGGCCACCCCCTTCTCTTCTTTACATTCCAATCTTTCTCAATCCTGGAAAGATTAACTATGTGATTAATTAAACTCTTCTTATTGTTTACTCTCTTGAATTTAGAAAATTGTGTAGATTAAATTGGGTTAATTAAGTTAAATAAATAAAGATAAAAATGAGAAATGGTCAGCCATACAAAGGAGATTATGGCAAAATTTTCCAGAATTTTGTGAAAAAGAAAGTTTGTTTTTATGTTATTCCAAAAGAATAATTCCCACCATTTTTGCATCTAAATGAAATATTCTAATTACTTCATGTACATATTCACTTTTGAATATGCATGGATATCACTGATATTCTTATTAAATTTGATTTTTATGCATAGAAAGATGCATAAAGAAATTTTTTATTATAAAAGTGTTATTCTTATTAAATTTGATTTATATGCATAGAAAGATTCATAAAGGAAATTTTTTTATTACAAAAGTGTTATTCTTATTAAATTTGATTTCTATGCATAGAAAGATGCATAAAGGAATTTTTTTATTTCAAAAGTGTTATCCTTATTAAATTTGATTTTTATGCATAGAAAGATGCATAAAGGAATTTTTTTATTATAAAAGTTTTGTTCTTATTAAATTTGATTTCTATGCATAGAAAGATGCATAAAGAAAATTTTTTTATTACAAAAGTGTTATTCTTATTAAATTTGATTTTTATGCATAGAAAGATGCATAAAGGAATTTATTTTTATTACAAAAGTGTTATTCCTATTAAATTTGATTTTATGTATAAATAGATGCATAAAAGGATTTTTTATAAAAGTGTTATTCCCATTGAAGTTGATTTTTATGCATAAATAGATGCATAAAGAAGTTTTATATCAAAATTAGAATTCTCTTAAATTCCATGTTTAAATTCTATGAGTATTTGATATATGAATAATTAAATACTCTAAGAGAGAAATTGTGTATGTGGATGTGGATGCGTATGTGAACGAATGGATGTGGATGTGTATGTGAAAGAATGTGATGTGATGTAAAGAGATGTGATGTGACATGAATATGTGTGGATGTGAAGTGATAAATATGAATGTATGTATAGGTGTGGGTAGTCATACAAGTGAACGATTGGATGGATGTGGATGAATGAGATGAGATGTATATGAATGAGATATGATGTGTTTAGATTTGATGTGATGTTATGTGGATAGAATGTATGTAATGGGATGGTGATGTGAATGAATGAAATGTGATGTCATGTGAATCGAGATGTGAATGAATGATATGGGATGTGAATAAATGAGATATGATGTGATGTGATGTGAATCGGCATAAATGTGAATGAATGAGATGTGATGTGAATGGATGAGATGTGATGTGAATGAATTCCAAGGACCGTGACTACCCATATAGACCGAGGGTATAACTGGAGCTCTTTACTGGCAGTATATACGAGTAAATCTAAGACCTTGAAATTACAAGCATAAATGCTATCTAGATATGCTATCTAGATGATGAATACGAATGTGGTTGATATGATTTTAAAACTCTGGTTGAGAACTGATGAGTTGATTTGGATTCTGATTAAAAAATGATGATTCCTAAATTTTGGTTGAAAAGCGATAAGCTGAGCAAAACCACAATGAGGATGAATAGGAGGAGTCCCTGTAATGATGTTCGTATAACTGGAATGACGATAATGACTTAAGCAAATCACTATGAGATTAGTGGATTGTGCTGACAGATTGTTATTGTTAACACTTGACCCAATGAATCAAGTTAAGGGATGACAAATTAAAAATCTTTATAATTGAAATTCCCATGGAGGAATGTTCAGATGGAAATTTCGATCTAATGGACCATTATTGTGTTAAGATTATGAATGATATGATCTGAATGAATTGTTATCTGATGATGAGTTCTATATAAGGGATCTTTATCCCAGGATTTTGTCGGGTTCACCAGACTATAAGGAACCCCAGAATCAGTTGGATCTTAAGGGAAAGAGTTGTCCTCTAGTTTGCAAGATGAGGACATCTCACATTTTTTAAGTGGGGTAGGATGTAAGATTCCTCCCTCCAGCTTTTGAGGTGTGCAGGTGTAAGAACCTCCCCTTCTGATCTTATAATTATTCCCCTCTCTGAAATAAAAGAAAGATCCTGTTTTACCCTATTTTGGCGTGGAGAGAGAAAATATCTAGAGGGAGGTAATTCAAAATTGAAATATTTTTGGATATAAAAATCCTCCTAATGTCTAAAATGGTTTTCCCTGAAACAGAAATTCAAAAAGAACTTTCCAATGTCCCCCTGAAAGAGAAATTCAAAAAGAACTTTCCAAGGTGCAATTGGAATTAATTGAAAATAGGTATAAAGGACCTTAGCCTAAGGGTCCAAATTTTCAGAAATTTTTGGATTATGGTCCAATTAAGGTTCCTATGGGCCAATAGGATCAATCCAAGTGTAGGGAGGAGATAAATTGAAGAATTAAAGAAAAACCCCCCAAAAATGAGTAAATGCTCACATAAGATGAAGAGTGGACTAAGGACCAAAGAAAATAATTAAAAAAACTGAATTTTGGCACCTCAATGTGGGGATCTCCCCTCATGAAGTAGGTGCCTTTTTCTCATCATCACCCCCAATTTTTCATCAATAAAATGAAATATTTTCATCTCTCCTCTCTCCTATTTCAAAACTAGATCCAAAAAGTAAGCTAAGCTGACCCAAAAATGGTCAAAATTTGACCAAACTGATCTGGAAAATTCTAGAGTCAGTTTGCTTGGTTAGAGGCTCACTTTTTCTTATAAATAGAAGCCTCCCCTTGTAAAAGCTTAATGGTGTTTATGCACTATTACTCTACTCCTGTCCTGAGCCATCTACATTGAATTTTTTAATAATTCAATTGTTTTTGGCCTAATCCTCTCCAAAGTTAATTGGTGGCCACTCTTGCTTCAAACAAGAGTAGAACCCTCAATCCCTCAAGCCAAAGGAGAGCTTACAAGCTCTATGTAAGCTAATTTTCTTACTTTGTTTACGAATTTTTAATTGAAAAATCTATGGTTTTCTTGATTTTTATATTTTGCAAATGTTGAATTAAATTCAAATGCTATGCCTTTGATAAAAAGGCCACCCCCTTCTCTTATTTACATTCCAACCTTTCTCAATCCTAGAAAGATTAACTATGTGATTAATTAAACTCTTCTTATTGTTTACTCTTTTGAATTTAGAAAATTATGTAGATTAGAGGGCTATAATTCTAAACTGGGTTAATTAAGTTAAATAAAGCAAGATAAAAATGAGAAATGGTCAGCCATACAAAGGAGGTTATGGCAAAATTTTCCAAAATTTTGTGAAAAAGAAAGTTTGTTTTTATGTTATTCCAAAAGAATAATTCCCACCATTTTTGTATCTAAAAGAAATATTATAATTACTCCTGTACATATTCACCTATGAATATCCACGGATATCACTGATATTCTTATAAAATTTGATTTTTATGCATAGAAAGATGCATAAAGGAAATTTTTTAAAGTGTTATTCTTATTAAATTTGATTTCTATGCATAGAAAGATGCATAAAGGAATTTTTTATTATGAAAGTGTTATTCTTATTAAATTTGATTTCTATGCATAGAAAGATGCATAAAGGAATTTTTTTAATTATAAAAGTGTTATTCTTATTAAATTCTATTTCTATGCATAGAAAGATGCATAAGAAATTTTTTTAATTTCAAAAGTGTTATTCTTTCTTAAATTTGATTTTTATGCATAGAAAGATGCATAAAGGAATTTTTTTATTACAAAAGTGTTATTCTTATTAAATTTGATTTCTATGCATAGAAAGATGCATAAAGGAATAATTTTTTTATTACAAAAGTGTTATTCTTATTAAATTTGATTTTTATGCGTAGAAAGATGCATAAAGAAATTTTTATGCGTAGAAAGATGCATAAAGGATTTTTTTTTTACAAAAATGTTATTCCTATTAAATTTGATTTTATGCATAAAAGGATTTTTTATAAAAGTGTTATTCCCATTGAAGTTGATTTTTATGCATAAATAGATGCATAAAGAATTTTATATCAAAATTAGAATTCTCTTAAATTCCATGTTTAAATTCTATGAGTATTTGATAAATGAATAATTAAATACTCTAAGAGAGAAATTCCTATCGTTTTATATTCACACGGATTGTAAAAAGAAAATTCAAGAAATCTATCGAGATCAAAATATTCAGATAAATGATTAGTTTATTCCTCATTAGAATTCGTATCTAATTTAGAAATCAATTAAGTGAATATTCAAAGAAAGAAATTCAATAAAATAGAACTGAATTATCAAACCTTTTCGAGAAAGATAGTTCAGGAAAAATCTTATCCGACTCGAACCTTGAATCACACTATGACCAAGACCAAACTCTTTCGTCAGTTTCAAGGAAAGAAGGTATGACCAGTTTAGAAAAATACACTCAAAACTCCGCCAAATCTGAAACTAAATTTGAGACTCTTCAAATTGATATGTGGATCAAGGTTATAGAATTCGAGGAATTTTGGTACGAAATTCAGAATTCCGATCAAGGAGTTTTGGGGATACTGATTCAAGAAATACTCTTTGTATTCAAAAGAAAATTCAAACTGAATGCTTACATAGAAACCCTGTTTTTTTAAAGGACTGTCTTACGCCAGAATGGATGGATAAGATGTGATGTGAATAGATGTGATAAGATGTCATGTGAATCAGATAGATGTGAATGAATGGCTAGATGTGGATGTATGTGAAAGAATGGATGTGAATGTGTATGTGAAAGAATGGATGTGGATGTGTATGTGAAAGAATAGATGAGGATGTGTATGTGAAGAATGGATGTGAATGTATATGTGAAGAAGAGATGTGGATATGTATGTGAAAGAAAGAATGTGGATGTGTATGTAAAAGAATGGATATGGATGTGTATGTGAAAGAATAGATGTGGATGTGGATGTGGAAGAATGTGATGTGATGTAAAGAGATGTGATGTGACATGAATATGTGTGGATATGAAGTGATAGATATGAATGTATGGATAGATGTGGGTAGTCGTACATGTGAATGATTGGATGGATGTGGATGAATAAGATGAGATGTGTATGAATAAGATATGATGTGGTTAGATGTGATATGATGTTATGTGGATAGAATGTATGTGATGGGATGGTGATGTGAATGAATGAAATGTAATGTCATGTGAATCAGGATGTGAATGAATGATATGGGATGTGAATGGATGAGATATGATGTGATGTGATGTGAATCGGGATAGATGTGAATGAATGAGATGTGATGTGAATGGATGAGATGTGAATGAATGTGATGTGATGAGATGTGGATATGGGTAGATGCGAGTGGATGAGATCTGATGATGATAAACGAGGAAAGATGTGATGAGATGAAAATGATGTGATTGGATGAGAATGGGAATACATATGAAATAGATGTGGATTAAATAATGTGGATTGATGTGGAACAATGTGGAAAGATGAGAGTTTGTTATAGAAACTGTATTTATGGCCTGTTTTTAAATGACTGTTTTATGTCAAGAATGTTGGGGAAGCATTTTGATGGTCTTGTGAATAAGGTCGTGGACACCTAACTGATAAAGTTGCAATAGCTGACGGGAGTCAATGGAGGACGTCTCACGTAGCAAGATTGGCCGAGGTCTTGACTAGCCTTTGGTTCGATTTAAATGGTGAGCTTTCGGTACGGTGGATGAGAGACCAAGAAAGCGGCCTATGAGTGAAGTGCTAGGTGACCTGCGAAGGATCCTAGAGGGTGCTGACCATATGGTGCTTGGGCTCTGGGTCGTCGAAGATATCCACACGTGCGTCGTGGAAGATATTGGAACAAGGAGTAAGAGTTGTTTTTTGAATTCGGGCATGGATCTGGTTGATTGACCTTGCTGGTCCTCAACGGATGAGTCCATGGCTCTTTTATATGGATCTGTTGGTTGATCTTGCTGATCTTCAACGGAGATTCCATTTTGATTTTTATAAGTGAATATATTGCCGCGTACTATGAGCTAGAAACTATTGAAAAGGCCCCTGAGTGGATAGGTGGTGAGCGTTCTGGTTGGCATTGATGCCATAGATACACCTAAGGAAAAATTAGAAATTAGGATTCAACCGGATATTTTTAGAGGATTATGATCATTGATACTATAGTTTTATTAAAAGATTATTTTAAAGACAACTGAATCTGTGAAAAAGGCAATTTCATATTGGGTGTGTAAGTGGTGTGACTAGTTCTAAGTTTGCATGAATATCCGACTAGGGGGCCTGGGAACTCTTTTCCCTGGTACTCGAGACAAAACCTAACCAAATCCTTAAATGGATCCCATCAGTACAGTGGTTGGGCGGTTGGCTGACCCACAGGACTGGATAAAGTTAGGCTGGACTGATGGATCCCTAAAATGAGACTCAATTCCGTTATGGTACGATAGATGAAGTAAATCTTGGATAAAACTTGTTCTATGGAAAAGAATCACCGGTTGTGCCTCTCAATGAGGAAAAAAGCGTTGGTCTCTATGATCCAAGTGCAAGTCTTTTCCTTGATCTGACTATGGGACTTACAGGTCGGTCAGATCAATTCAATTAGTTAAGGCTCTTGACTACGTTAGAGTAGAAATATCTTGGAGGAAGTCCGTACTTTCCGAGCGAGGGAAGCTTTATCGGGTTCCGTTTTGTAAGAACCGAGAGATTAGTCTCTTTTCCGGATATACGTGGGTGAGGCCCTGAGTGAGGGACCCTGCTCCACGCAAGAAGTGCTTCCACTACTAGCACCCCAAAATTCCTTGCGCGGTGGAGACAGGGATCTTTCAGCTGGTATCAGAGCAAACTGGCTAAAGTGGATCAACCGAGAAGCCAAAAATGTCAAAAATTTATGAAGTAATAGTAAAAAGTTGAAAATGTGTAATTAAATTCATACAAATTGATATTCAGACTAAAATTCATAATTTAGTAATTGGGTCTTCAGATGGAAATACTACAATTGCATGGAATCCCTGACTTGCTTGAGGCCTAGACATGATGGTATTTACCTTATAATTCCAAGGACCGCGACTACCCGTATATACCGAGGATATAACTGCAGGTCTTTACTGGCAGTATATACGAGTAAATCTAAGACCTTGAAATTACAAGCATAAATGCTATCCAGATGATGAATACGAATGTGGTTGATATGATTTTAAAACTCTGGTTGAGAACTGATGAGTTGATTTGGATTCTGATTGAAAAATGATGATTCCTAAATTTTGGTTGAAAAGCGATAAGCTGAGCAAAATCACAATGAGGATGAATAGGAGGAGTCCCCGAATGATGTTCGTAACTAGAATGACAATAATGACTTCAGCAAATCAATATGAGATTAGTGGATTGTGCTGAGAGATTGCTACTGTTAACACTTAACCCAGTGAATCAAGTTAAGGGATGACAAATTAAAAATCTGTATAATTAAAATTCCCATGGTGGAATGTTCAGATGGAAATTTCGATATAATGGACCATTATTGTGTTAAGATTATGAATGATATGATCTGAATGAATTATTATCTGATGAGGAGTTCTATATAAGGGATCTTTATCCCAGGATTTCGTTGGGTTCACCGACTATAAGGAACCCCATAATCAGTTGGATCTTAAAGGAAAGAGTTGTCCTCTAGTTTGCAAGATGAGGATATCTCACATTTTTTAAGTGGGGTAGGATGTAAGATTCCTCCCTCCATCTTTTGAGGTGTGCAAGTGTAAGAACCTCCCCTTCTGATCTTATAATTATTCCCCTCTCTGAAATAAAAGAAAGATCATGTTTTATCCTGTTTTGGCCTGGAGAGAGAAAATGTCTAGAGGGAAGTAATTCAAAATTGAGATATTTTTGGATATAAAAATCCTCCTAATGTCTAAAATGGTTTCCCGTGAAACAGAAATTCAAAAAGAACTTTCCAAGGTGCAATTGGAATTAATTGAAAAAAATAGGTATAAAGGACCTTAGCCTAAGGGTCCAAATTTTCAAAAAAAATTGGATTATGGTCCAATTAAGGTTCCTATGGGCCAATAGGATCAATCCAAGTGTAGGAAGGAGATAAATTGAAGAATAAAAGAAAAACCCCCCAAAAATGAGTAAATGCTCACATAAGATGAAGAGTGGACTAAGGACAAAAAAAAATAAATTAAAAATGAACTTTGACACCTCAGTGTGGGGATCTCCCCTCATGAAGTAGGTGCCTTTTTCTCATCATTACCCCCAATTTTTAATCAATAAAATGAGACATTTTTATCTCTCCTCTCTCCTATTTCAAAACTTGATCCAAAAAGTAAGCTGAACTGACCCAAAAATGATCAAAAATTGACCAAACTGATCTGGAAAATTCTAGAGTCAGTTTGCTTGGTTAGAGGCTCACTTTTTCCTATAAATAGAAGCCTCCCACTTTGTAAAAGCTTAATGGTGTTTATGCACTGTTACTCTACTCCTGTCCTGAGCCATCTACATTGAATTTTTTAATAATTCAATTGTTTTTGGCCTAATCCTCTCCAAAGTGAATTGGTGGCCACTCTTGCTTCAAACAAGAGTAGAACCCTCAATCCCTCAAGCAAAAGGAGAGCTTACAAGCTCTATGTAAGCTAATTTTCTTACTTTGTTTACGAATTTTTAATTGAAAAATCTATGGTTTTCTTGATTTTTTATGTTTTGCAAATGTTGAGTTAAATTCAAATGCTATGCCTTTGATAAAAAGGCCACCCCCTTCTCTTCTTTACATTCCAACCTTTCTCAATCCTGGAAAGATTAACTATGTGATTAATTAAACTCTTCTTATTGTTTACTCTCTTGAATTTAGAAAATTGTGTAGATTAGAGGGCTATAATTCTAAATTGGGTTAATTAAGTTAAATAAAGAAAGATAAAAATGAGAAATGGTCTACCATACAAAGGAGGTTATGGCAAAATTTTCTAGAATTTTGTGAAAAAGAAAGTTTGTTTTTATGTTATTCCAAAAGAATAATTTCCACCATTTTTGCATCTAAATGAAATATTCTAATTACTCCATGTACATATTCACCTATGAATATGCATGGATATCACTGATATTCTTATTAAATTTGATTTTTATGCATAGAAAGATGCTTAAGGAATTTTTTTATTATAAAAGTGTTATTCTTATTAAATTTGATTTATATGCATAGAAAGATTCATAAAGGAAATTTTTTTATTACAAAAGTGTTATTCTTATTAAATTTGATTTCTATGCATAGAAAGATGCATAAAGGAATTTTTTTAATTTCAAAAGTGTTGTTCTTATTAAATTTGATTTTTATGCATAGAAAGATGCATAAAGGAATTTTTTTATTATAAAAGTGTTGTTCTTATTAAATTTAATTTCTATGCATAGAAAGATGCATAAATGAAATTTTTTTATTACAAAAGTGTTATTCTTATTAAATTTGATTTTTATGCATAGAAAGATGCATAAAGGAATTTGTTTTATTACAAAAGTGTTATTCTCTTAAATTCCATGTTTAAATTCTATGAGTATTTGATATATGAATAATTAAATACTCTAAGAGAGAAATTGTGTATGTGGATGTGGATGTGTATGTGAACGAATGGATGTGGATGTGTATGTGAAAGAATGTAATGTGATGTAAAGAGATGTGATGTGACATGAATATGTGTGGATGTGAAGAGATAAATATGAATGTATGGATAGATGTGGATAGTCACACAAGTGAACGATTGGATGGATGTGGATGAATGAGATGAGATATGTATGAATGAGATATGATGTGTTTAGATTTGATGTGATGTTATGTGGATAGAATGTATGTGATGGGATGGTGATGTGAATGAATGAAATGTGATGTCATGGGAATCGAGATGTGAATGAATAAGATATGATGTGATGTGATGTGAATCGGGATAAATGTGAATGAATGAGATGTGATGTGAATGGATGAGATGTGATGTGATGTGAATGGATGAGACGTGATGTGAATGAATTCCAAGGACCATGACTACTCGTATAGACCGAGGGTATAACTGCAGCTCTTTACTAGCAGTATATACGAGTAAATCTAAGACCTTGAAATTACAAGCATAAATGCTATCTAGATGATGAATACGAATATGGTTGATATGATTTTAAAACTCTGGTTGAGAACTGATGAGTTGATTTGGATTCTGATTAAAAAATGATGATTCCTAAATTTTGGTTGAAAAGCGATAAGCTGAGCAAAACCACAATGAGAATGAATAGGAGGAGTCCCTGTAATGATGTTCGTATAATTGGAATGACGATAATGACTTCAGCAAATCACTATGAGATTAGTGGATTGTGCTGACAGATTGCTATTGTTAACACGACCCAGTGAATCAAGTTAAGGGATGACAAATTAAAAATCAGTATAATTGAAATTCCCATGGAGGAATGTTCAGATGGAAATTTCGATCTAATGGACCATTATTGTGTTAAGATTATGAATGATATGATCTGAATGAATTGTTGTCTGATGATGAGTTCTATATAAAGGATCTTTATCCCAGGATTTTTTTGGGTTCACCAGACTATAAGGAACCCCAAAATCAGTTAAGGGAAATAGCTGTCCTCTAGTTTGCGAGATGAGGACATCTCACATTTTTTAAGTGGGGTAGGATGTAAGATTCCTCCCTCCAGCTTTTGAGGTGTGCAGGTGTAAGAACCTCCCTTTTTGATCTTATAATTATTCCCCTCTCTGAAATAAAAGAAAGATCCTGTTTTACCCAGTTTTGGCTTGGAGAGAGAAAATGTCTGGAGGGAGGCAATTCAAAATTGAGATATTTTTGGATATAAAAATCCTCCTAATGTCTAAAATGATTTCCCCTGAAACAGAAATTCAAAAAGAACTTTCCAATGTGCCCCTATTGAAAGAGAAATTCAAAAAGAACTTTCCAAGGTGCAATTGGAATTAATTGAAAATAGGTATAAAGGACCTTAGCCTAAGGGTCCAGATTTTAAGAAATTTTTGGATTATGGTCCAATTAAGGTTCCTATGGGCCAATAGGATCAATCCAAGTGTAGGGAGGAGATAAATTGAAGAATTAAAGAAAAACCCCCCAAAAATGAGTAAATGCTCACATAAGATGAAGAGTGGACTAAGGACCAAAGAAAACAATTAAAAAAACTGAATTTGGCACCTCAGTGTGGGGATCTCCCCTCATGAAGTAGGTGCCTTTTTCTCATCATCACCCCCAATTTTTAATCAATAAAATGAGATATTTTCATCTCTCCTCTCTCCTATTTCAAAACTAGATCCAAAAAGTAAGCTGAGCTGACCCAAAAATGGTCAAAATTTGACCAAACTGATCTGGAAAATTCTAGAGTCAGTTTGCTTGGTTAGAGGCTCACTTTTTCCTATAAATAGAAGCCTCCCCTTTGTAAAAGCTTAATGGTGTTTATGCACTGTTACTCTACTCCTGTCCTGAGCCATCTACATTGAATTTTTTAATAATTCAATTGTTTTTGGCCTAATCCTCTCCAAAGTGAATTGGTGGCCACTCTTGCTTCAAACAAGAGTAGAACCCTCAATCCCTCAAGCCAAAGGAGAGCTTACAAGCTCTATGTAAGCTAATTTTCTTACTTTGTTTACGAATTTTTAATGAAAAATCTATGGTTTTCTTGATTTTTATGTTTTGCAAATGTTGAATTAAATTCAAATGCTATGCCTTTGATAAAAAGGCCACCCCCTTCTCTTATTTACATTCCAACCTTTCTCAATCCTAGAAAGATTAACTATGTGAATAATTAAACTCTTCTTATTGTTTACTCTCTTGAATTTAGAAAATTATGTAGATTAGAGGGCTATAATTCTAAATTAAGTTAATTAAGTTAAATAAAGAAAGATAAAAATGAGAAATGGTCAGCCATACAAAGGAGGTTATGGCAAAATTTTCCAGAATTTTGTGAAAAAGAAATTTTGTTTTTATGTTATTCCAAAAGAATAATTCCCACCATTTTTGTATCCAAAAGAAATATTATAATTACTCCTGTACATATTCACCTATGAATATGCACGGATATCACTGATATTCTTATAAAATTTGATTTTTTTGCATAGAAAGATGCATAAAGAAATTTTTTTAAAGTGTTATTCTTATTAAATTTGATTTCTATGCATAGAAAGATGCATAAAGGAATTTTTTATTATGAAAGTGTTATTCTTATTAAATTTGATTTCTATGCATAGAAAGATACATAAAGGAATTTTTTTAATTACAAAAGTGTTATTCTTATTAAATTCTATTTCTATGCATAGAAAGATGCATAAGAAATTTTTTTAATTTCAAAAGTGTTATTCTTATTAAATTTGATTTTTATGCATAGAAAGATGCATAAAGGAATTTTTTTATTACAAAAGTGTTATTCTTATTAAATTTGATTTCTATGCATAGAAAGATGCATAAAGGAATAATTTTTTTATTATAAAAGTGTTATTCTTATTAAATTTGATTTTTATGCATAGAAAGATGCATAAAGGAATTTTTTTACAAAAATGTTATTCCTATTAAATTTGATTTTATGCATTAAAGGATTTTTTTATAAAAGTGTTATTCCCATTGAAGTTGATTTTTATGCATAAATAGATGCATAAAGAATTTTTATATCAAAATTAGAATTCTCTTAAATTCCATGTTTAAATTCTATGAGTATTTGATCAATGAATAATTAAATACTCTAAGAGAGAAATTCCTATCGTTTTATATTCACACGGATTGTAAAAGGAAAATTTAAAAAATCTATCGAGATCAAAATATTTAGATAAATGATTAATTTACTCCTCATTGGAATTCGTATCTTATTTAGAAATCAGTTAAGTGAATATTCAAAGAAAGAAATTCAATAAAATAGTAACTGAATTATCAAATTTTTTTGAGAAAGATAGTTCAGGAAAAATCTTTTCCAACTCGAACCCTTGAATCAGACTATGACCAAGACCAAACTCTTTCGTCAGTTTCGAGGAAAAAAGGTGTGACCAGTTTAGAAAAATACACTCAAAACTCCACCAAATCTGAAACTAAGTTTGAGACCCTTCAAATTGATATGTGGATCAAGGTTATAGAATTCGAGGAGTTCTGGTACGAAATTCAGAATTCCGATCAAGGAGTTTTGGGGATACTGATTCAAGAAATACTCCTTAAATTCAAAAGAAAAATCAAATTGAAAACTTGCATAGAAACCCTGTTTTCTTAAAGGACTGTCTTACGCCAAAATGGATGGATGAGATGTGATGTGAATAGATGTGATAAGATGTCATGTGAATTAGATAGATGTGAATGAATGGATGGATGTGGATGTATGTGAAAGAATGGATGTGTATGTATGTGTGAAAGAATGGATGTGAATGTGTATGTGAAGAATGGATGTGAATGTGTATATGAAGAATAGATGTGGATATAAATGTGAAAGAATGGATGTGGATGTGCATGTGAAAGAATAGATGTGGATGTGTATGTGAAAGAATGGATGTGGATGTGCATGTGAAAGAATGTGATGTGATGTAAAGAGATGTGATGTGACATGAATATGTGTGAATATAAAGTGATAGATATGAATGTATGGATAGATGTGGGTAGTCATACATATGAACGATTGGATGGATGTGGATGAATGAGACGAGATATGTATAAATGAGATATGATGTGGTTAGATGTGATGTGATGTTATGTGGATAGAATGTATGTGATGGAATGGTGATGTGAATGAATGAAATGTGATGTCATATGAATCGGGATGTGAATGAATGATATGGGATGTGAATGGATGAGATATGATGTGATGTGATGTGAACCGGGATAGATGTGAATGAATGAGATGTGATGTTAATGGATGAGATGTGAATGAATGTGATGTGATGAGATGTGGATATGGATATGGGTAGATGCGAGTGGATGAGATCTGATGAGGATAAATGAGGAAAGATGTGATGAGATAAAAATGATATGATTGGATGAGAATGGGAATACATATGAAATGGATGTGGATTAAATAATATGGATTGATGTGGAACAATGTGGAAAGACGAGAGTTCGTTATATAGAAACTGTATTTATGGCCTGTTTTTAAATGCCTGTTTTATGTCAAGAATGCTGGGGAAGCATTTTGATGGTCTTATGAATAAGGTCGTGGAGACCTAACTGATAAAGTTGCAACAGCTGACGAAGAGTCAATGGAGGACGTCTCGCGTAGCAAGGTCGGCCGAGGTCTTGACCAGCCTCGGTTCCATTTAAATGGTGAGCTTCCGGTACGGTGGATGAGGGACCAAGGAAGCGGCCTATGAGTGAAGTGCTAGGTGACCTGCGAAGGATCCTAGAGGGTGCTGACCGTACGGTGCTCGGGCTCTAGGTCACCGAACATACCCACACGTGCATCGTGGAAGATATTGGAACAAGGAGTAAGAGTTGTTTTCTGAATTCGGGCATGGATCTGGTTGATTGACCTTGCTGGTCCTCGATGGATGAGACCATGGCTCTTTTATATGGATCTATTGGTTGATCTTGCTGATCTTCAACGGAGGCGCCTAGAAGTACACCGACATAAAAGGTGTACCTCCAAAAGTAGTCCTGCACACCATTCTAATGGTTGAAGGAGCCAAGCCGGTCAAACAACGGGCTTATCCGATGAACCCAACATATTTTAAGATGGCCTGAGAGAAGAGATTGACATACTCATTGATTCTAGATTCATCTATGAAATCGAGCATACAGAATGGTTATCACCCATTATAATAGTGCCCACAAGAGAATGGGAAAGTTAGAGTGTGCGTAGACCAGTGTGCATAGACCTCAAAAAGGTCAATGCCACTACCATCAGGGATCATTATCCCTTATCTGTCATAGAACATGTGCTAGAATGAGTAGTAGGAAAGGAAGCCTATAGCTTCCTTGATAGATTCTCTGGATACAATCAGGCACTGTGATTGATCCCAAGGATGAGCACAAAATAGCCTTTGCCACCACTGAATGGGGCACATATGCATACCGTGTTATACCCTTCGGGCTGACAATGCCCCTGGTACCTTCCAACATCTCATGTGCATGGCTTACAACAAGGAATATCTTTGAAAATTCCTTGAGGTCTTTTTGGATGACCTTTGTGTCAACTCCTCTTGGAAGGCACACCTTAACTATTTGTGCAAAGTGTTAGAAAGGTGCAAGGTGTATCGCGTCTCATTGAACCCACTTAAATGTCAATTTTGGGTTCGACATAGAGTGACCTTGGGACACATTATCTCTAGTTAGGGAATCTCTATAGATGATAGCAAAGTGCGGCTCATCCTTGAGCTGTCCCCACCCACCAACTTCAAGGGAGTCCAGCGCTTCATGGGACACGTCGGCTACTAACAATTCATTTTTATGTACACTGATATCGCTCGGCCTCTTTATAGACTCTTGTTTTGATTGCCTTTGCGTAGACCTCAAAAAGGTGAATGCTGCTACCATCAGGGATCATTATCCCTTATCTTTCAGAACATGTGCTAGAATGTGAGTAGTAGGAAAGGAAGCCTACAACTTCCTTAATGGATTCTCTGGATACAATCAAGTGCTGATCGATCCCAAAGGATCAGCACAAAACAGCCTTTGCCTGAATGGGGCACATATGCATACCGTGTTATGCCCTTCGGGCTGACCAATGCCCCCGGTACCTTCCAACGTCTCATGTGCAATGGCTTACAAGGAATATCTTCGAAAATTCCTTGAGGTCTTTTTGGATGACCTTTGTGTCAGCTCCTCTTGGAAGGCACACCTTGACTATTTGCGCAAAGTGTTAAAAAGTAATTAATCACACAAATGACAGATTGTATCTACTACCGTCAACAGAAGGTGGCTATAGTTTTGCAAAGCAAGAGATGTTGCTGGCCAAGGCACAAGAGCGCCAAATATCTGAAGACCTCTACCAGGTTAACTTACATAATCTCCAGCTCTAAAGCAAGTTTGATGAACAGACGCATCAGCTTGGGCATAACCTTGCCGGGATCACCCAACTCCAACAAGCCCCCCACCATGAAGCTGCTGAACGGGCACACCACAAACTTTCTATTGTGGAGATCCTTGCCCACGAATCCCAAGATCGAGAAAAATCCACGAAGGAGGCCCTAAGCTAGATTTCCAAAGATACTGGGATATCTCAGAAGATACCATCCACCAGATGGAGGAGCACCTGGGAGATGCCCTGAAGCCAGAGCAGCATAGCCACCCTCCACCTCCTCTGCTCCCTCCTTCAGCGCCATGGATTGGAAGGTTGATGCACTTATGCAAACGGCCATGGAGCTACCTGTCCTTGCCCTCCCCCCACAAAGCCCATTCCAACTCACCGACCTCCATTACAGGAGCATCATGCTCAACCTCCTCCAACACAATGTCTATTTGGATAAGCCCCTCCCATGCCAAACTTACACATATCTCCTCACTAAGCTCCCTGATAGGTAGCATCACCCTCATCCCCCCCCACTTTTATTTTTAGGGCCTCATCTCCTTCAACCACCCCCATGACTTCTACGAGCTCCCTCCCACCCTCTCCAAGCCATTTTGATTAGCTGGAGCCACCTCCTCTGCTTTGGCTTCCCATCCGACCCAGATGAAGTTATAGACCTATCTGTTCGGAAGGTTTGTGCTCATACCCCTACCCCTCCCACAGATCAACCGATGCCTTGCCTTATTTACATGGTAGGGGATGGCACGTGGTGAACAAAGCTTGCCTCTCCCTCCGCACTGACGCCCTTCCCCCTTACTCTAATGTTGGCCTCCTCATCTTACACCACAAGTGTCATGAGTAATTAGAGGTCATGGTAGCCACCACTGGCATCTGCCAATTCAATGATTCCCACATCGCATTTCCTATGGAATTCACCTCCAAGAAAGCAGAAGAAGCTGAAGCTTTTTTCAAATCCCAAGGACCAGCTAATGCAACTGAAGGTTCTCGTGCCCCTGTGACGACCAAGACGGAGGTGGCAACGGCCTCCCACCACCACCCCCACGATCCTCATCGCCCCCACCTCCCCCTCCATCACCCGGTTCCTCTCCCCCAAGTACCAGCACCTAACCACCACCAAGACGGAGGTGGCGACGGCCTCCCACCACCACCCCCACGATCCTCATCTCCCCCACCTCCTCCTCCATCACCCGGTTCCTCTCCCCCAAGTACCAGCACACCCAACCACCACCATCCCCCCCCTTGGCACATCCACACTACCACTCTTCCCCCCCCCCCCAAATTTATTCCCCTCACATTCATTTTCCCACACCACCCCCTCACCACCCTTTTTGTCATTATAGCTGGGAATGCACACTACATTCCGTGACATCTAGTCAACCTCAACAAAACCCCCACCCCTCTTCGATGCAAACCTCACCATGAGAGCCTCCACATCGACAACCCCTCCACCCCCATCACTGCCACAATAGCCCTCCCACCCAAATCTTGAACAGGGTGAGATTTCGCCATCTCCACCTCTGGAGCGTGAGGAGGTTGACCCTCCACTAAACCCTCTCAATTGGCAGGACACCCTTGACCACACGGAGTTGGACCAAGCGATCGCCACCCTGCTTGGTCAACAACTCCAGGCAGTGCCCATCACCCACAAATGGACTGCATGGACATCCATGTCCTACACCCATATCTTGAAGCCAAGCATGGATAGTGGCAACAAGAACACCCACCTAGGGAGCGTGAAGGATACCACTGGGCCACCAACCACCACTGCTCGCCCCATGGAGAGCAGCCAACCTAGAGGCACCCTTTCCTACTCAAACCATTCATCTGGGAAACCTATTGCAACGTGCCCTGCACACTCCGCATCAACCCAGACTACCTACCCATACAAAGATGGTGGGTGTGGAATGTATTCTTTGAGAAGCAGAAGACAAACCCAAAGCTCCAATTAAACTTTCCTTGGTTTGCTCCTTTGACAGTGTGTAGGAGCCATTACTGAAGATATAATGATCAAGCACTTCAACGAGTTCATCTGCCACTATAATCGAGTCCCAGACCCAACCGTGATTGCAATAATCAAATTTTTCCACTTGATTATCACGATGCTGGAGTCATTTCCGGATTGGGACCACTACAATGAAGGCACGCAAGGTTTGTCCTTCGACATCCAACAAAGGCCCAACGCTCAAGTAGAGTTTTGGCTATTATGAGCGGATCATGTGGATGCCCACTTGGCACCTGCAGACATGATGGAGATGACCTTCTAGACCAGCTACAAAGTCTTCCATCAAGCCCCCTCCCACTTCAACCTCGCGCCATGACTTCATCCAAACATACTCGATCTACTACAGATAGATCCGACCAACTCTAAGCATAAACCTGAATTAGGGAGGAAGGTATGTTAACCACTCTAGTTAACATTACCTTTAGTATGGCTACATTTATTGTAATCCATATTTTGTAACCACACAAAGCGCTTAATGTAAAAGAGACATGGGATGACCGAGCTTACCGCTTGTATAACGTCGATCATGCTGATGAGGAATAGTTGTACATAGAGCTAGAAAGACTAGGAAGACTAGTTTTGGGCCCCCAATTGTAAATGGGCGGCCGAACATTGTAACTATGAGCTCTTGTATATAAGTCATTTTATGGAATATGAAAAGGGACAATCCCATTATTCTCATTTGAGATTTGCTCTTCTCTCTCGCTCTCATTTGAGCTTGTGGATGTATGCTTGCTTGTGTTTACTTGCTTGCATGTTTGATTGTTTGTGTGTGCATGTAAGGATGGTGATGCTCTAACCTCTCTCCTTCTCTCCTCTGTTCTCTGTCTTTGCTCTCTACCAAGCCCCTTTTGCATGCATGTGACATGAAGTGAAGGTTGATCTTTCCATAGCTCCCTCCTCCTTGCTCTCTACCTAGCCATTGAATATCTTCTTGTGGGTGACACAAGAAGAGTGGAGTGAGCCCCTAGCAGCTTCACATCGAAGAGTTAACCCTCATTAGGGTTGGCTAACTGCAACTCTCTGGACTCAACCCTTGCATGTGTCTCTCTTCTCTTCTATCTCCTTCTTTATGTGCAAGGTAGTATGTTAGGCTTAACATCTAGTCGTCGCAAAACTTCAATACAAAGTCTGCATACCACACAGGCACCTCTAAGTCTACAAAGACAGCTCCTTGATCAAAGATGTGTAGCTCTTGGAGCTACCGAGGGGGTGTTGTACCTAAACCAAGAAGGGGAAGAGATGACAATGCTCTTACCCATGTATAGCTTCCTTGCTTACTTATTCTTGTCTCTTGCTTCCCTCCTTAGCTCTCACACAAACCAAAGCTTTGATACCATAAAGAGAATGCGCGGGAGAGAGAGAGAGAGAGAGAGAGAGAGAGAGAGAGAGAGAGAGAGAGAGCGCTTGAGTTCCTTGCAAGTATACACACACACACACATAGAATATTTCTTCAGAGCACACCCCTTTCATTTGCTTGTAGATGCATAGGTGAGCCAAGTGCTTTACTCTCTTTGTTTCTATGCTCATCTTCACTCTCTCTCTCTCTCTGGTTGTAGAAATGCAGGTTGACCCAAATCCAGGAACTCTTTCTTAATGTTCTCTACTTCTCCCACTGCTTGTTTGATAACCTCTCTCCCTTTTATGGATTTTTCAACTAGTCTTCTACTGATGAATTCATCTCTAGCTCCATCGCTCATTTCTTTTTCTGGCTCTGCATCCTGGCAACAACGGCCACCTTCTCCTGTGCCCTTCCATTTTTAGTTGTGTGCCTCCTTGCTTGACATATGTTCCATGGTCGTATTTAACTGGCATGCCTGTTTCTCTTTCCTTTCGAGCCAGCTCTTGTTTTCTCACCCTTTTCTTTCACTACTATGGATCTAACCTGACTACTTTTGCATAAGTGTTAGGATCCTTAAGCTCCACCTTTTCCTTAATAACACGATGTAAGAGTCCTGCAAATCGATCTTTTTTCAAGAAGTCTGGTGGTACTTGATTTTCTCCCAAAACCCTCAAAATTCTTCTCCAAAACCCTTCAAATCTATTCACAGAGGCTATAATCTCTTCCTCTTTTCCTTGATACAACCTACTAAGCTCCCTCCAAAGGTCTTCTGAATTATCAGCCTTCCCATATTTCCTTCTCAAATAATTTCTGAAATGCTCCACCCTTGTCCTCTTCTACTAACACATCCTCATACCACTCTCTAGCTACTCCTTCCAAGATTAACCCTACCATTCTTACCTTGTAAGAATCATCATCCCTATTGTTGCTAAGAGCTGCTAACTCTATTCTTCTTAGAAATCTATCCAAATTTTTCCTTTCTCTCCTTTGAACAACTCATAGCTTGAGCCAGCCTCATAAGTCTTGGAGTTGACACACAAGTGGATTCCAACCTGTCAAAGCTTTTTAAAAAAGCTCTTATATCCTTAGTGGGGGAATCAAAACATGTGTGACTTGGCCTTGAAACCAGAATGCCTCTATAACTAGCCAAGCTACATAGTAAATCTCAAATGAAATCACACTAAACAACTATTGGCATACACCAGCACAAATTCTCTCTCTCCAATCTGAGAACACTTACTTTGATATCCATTGATAACCGTTCAAGTGAAACTTTGAGATCATGGAAGATAACAAGAAAGCTTTCACTTACATTAAGCTCAATATTGACTGTAAACTAGCAAAGCAGAAGCTAACATCATTTACAGCAGCAGTAACTAACAAACCAAACTTGTGATTTACAACTTGGATCAGTTGAGATCCTCTTCATTCACAAACTTGTGATTTACAACTTGGATCAGTTGAGATCCTCTTCATTCACAAACTTCTGCATGCACGATCTCCTTTAGAAGATGTGGGGTAGATGGCCATTCCCCGTCCATTCGGGAAGCCTCAATAGTAAAAACCATTCATATTCCATTCTCATAGAGTTGAGTACCTCCATAGTGAACCCAAGATAAAGAATATTTCTGACATGAGGCTCGAGAGCAAAAGATAAAATCATTGTTGTAGACTTGATCTATAGCACTAGGAACAAGAAGAGGTTTGTGGTGTTTATAATGTCTTTTGAGATGAATCTCGACCAGAAACCACTCAAACTTGGGGGCAACACATGCTTGCTTCCAAGACTACCAGCTTACACTCCTCTTGACTCACACTCACATGGGTAAAAGGTTTTACAAAGTGTTCAAAGGTTATAAAATGATTGTTATATATTGATTCTAACTTTCACCAAAACTCTAATAATAACAAGACAATCTCACAAAACATCCACAACACCAAGAAAGCTGACATAAGGCTAGGGAGGTCAGACTTTCTAGTTAGACCTTGTTTGTGAGACCCCTGCCCCCTCTGCGCACCAGAATCCGGGGACCTAATAGCAGAAGTAGCAACCTTGCACGATGCAGGGCAAAGTTTCCCACTCGGGGCCTCGCCCAACAAATGTCCGGACAAGAGACTAATCCCTCGGTTTTTCAAAAACCGAACCCGAAAAAAAAAACTTCCCTCGCCTAGAAAGCATAGGCGATTCCTCTGGAAAATTATTCTAATGTAGCTAAGGGCCTTAACTTCCCTTATTCATTCTGAACGGACCCGCGGATCACATGGTCGGATCAAGGGAGCAACTTGCACTTGGATCATAGAGACCAATGCTTTTTTCCTCATCAAAGAGGCATAGCCGTCGATTTTTTTCCATAGAACAAGGATCATCCGTGATTTACTTCAACTATCGTAATTTGAAAAGAATTGAATTTTAATTATAGGGATCCATCAGTCTAGCCTAACCCCATCCAATCCCGTGGGTTAGCCAACCGCCCAACCACTGTATTGATAGGATCCAGAATAAAAAATTGGTTATGTTTTGTCCCGGGTACTAGGGAAAAGAGTTCCCAGGCCCCCTACCCACCAGCACTCATGCACAGTACAATTCAGACATACCACTTATGCACCCAATATGAAATTGCCTTTTCCAGATTCAGCTATCTTTAAAGTAGACTTGAAATGAAACCATAGTATTTCGAATCATAATCCTCCAAAATATCCAGATCCAATTTCCAACTTTTTTCCAACCAACATAAAATCCAATTTCAGACATTCCTTCCTCAGCGTACCTATGGCATCATCGGGAACCAAAACGCTCACCACCTGCTCACTCAGGGACCTTTTCAATAGTTCCTAGCCCATAGTACCTAGGAGTTTAATCACATAAAAACCATATGGACTCTCATTGGAGATCAGCAAGATCAACCAACAAGATCCATGTAAAAGAGCCATGAACTCATCCGTTGAAGACCAACAAGGCCAATCAACCAGATCCATTCCTATGTTCAGGAAACAAACTCCAAATCATTTTTCTTCCTACACGCACGTGTGGGTATCCTGGGCGACCCGAGCACCATATGGTCAATACCCTCTAGGTTCCTTAGCAGGTGACCTAGCGCTTCACTCATAGGCCGCTTCCTTGGTCCCTCGTCCACCATACCAGAGGCTCACCATTTTAATCAAACCGAGGCTGGTTAAGACCTCGGCCGACCTTACTGTGCGAGATGTCCTTCATTGACTCTCCGCCGTCAACTGTTGTGCAACTTTTTCACTTAGGTCTCCCCAAACGACCTCATTCATAGATGGTCAAAATGCTTCCCCAGCATTCTTGACATAAAACAATCTTTAAAAAATAGGTTTCATCTACAAATACAGTTCCAAACAAAATTCCCATCTTTCCTCATCATCCCACATCCTTTCACATTATTTCTCATCATATCTCCTCATTCCACATCATTTCTTATCATCCCATTCCATGTCATTTCTCATCATTATCCCCATTTTCTACATCAACTCACATCCATTCACATCATTCCTACATTCATTCACATCCATTCACATCATTCCTACATCCACTCACATCCATTCTCATTCATTCACTTCATTCTTACATCCATTCACATCATTCCTACATTCATTCACATTCGTTCACATCCATTCTCATTTATTCACATCATTCTTACATCCACTCACATCCATTCTCATCCATTCACATCATTCTTACATCCATTCGCATCCATTCTCATCATTCTTACATTCATTCACATCCATTCTCATCATTCCTACATTCATTCACATCCATTCACATCCATTCTCATCATTCCTACATTCATTCACATCCATTCTCCTCATTCCAACATTCGTTCACATCCATTCTCACCATTCCTACATTCATTCACATCCACATCCATTCTCCTTATTCCTACATTCATTCACATCCATTCTCATCATTCTTCATTCATTCATATCCGTTCACATCCATTCTTATCATTCCTACATTCATTCACATCCACTCTCATCATTCCTACATTCATTCACATCCGTTCTCATCATTCCTACATTCATTCACATCGTTCCTATATCCCTTCACCTCCATTCAATATTTTCGCATTCTTTCTCAAATTTCTCAAAATAAAATACGCTCAATATTCTTCTTTTTGAATAAAAGATTCATGGGATTTACAAATCAATTATACCCATATTGTTTTCTTTTAGTATAAACACTAATCCATTTATCTAAATGAATCATTTTCATAATTCTCATAAATTGAATGATTCTATAAAATTTGTGCACAACCTTCTTTATTTTTCTGACTATTGAATAATGCTCAAAACTCCTCTTTTAGCATAAAATTATCTATGCCTAGAATATGATAGGAATTCCCCTTTTGCTTTATTAAAATTATGCATAAAAATAAGATTTATCTTTTTTTAAAAAAATTTACCATAGCTTCGCTGCAATTAGTAAGAATGTTCAATTTTCTATTTTAAAATGAATACTTGTAATGGAAATATGATAGGTACTATTTTATACTAAAATTAAATTATATATACATAACATTATGCAAGACAACCATCCTATTGCCTATGAAAGTCGAAAGCTAAAACCTGCTGAAACAAATTATAGTACATATGACAAGGAATTAGCAGCAGTTGTGCATGCCTTGAAGATTTGGAAGCATTACGTAATGGTTTCAGAATTTCTTATCAAGACTGATCAACAAAGCATTAGGCATTTGCTTTCGCAACCCCTTATTTCAGATAGGCACATCAAATGAGCATCTTTCATACAAAGTTTCCAACCCATGATTCAATACCAACCTGGAAAGGAAAATGTTGTTGCCAATGCTTTAAGTAGAAGACCACATATCAATAACATTTTCGCTATTGAAAGTGAACCATTTGTACTTATGAAAGAAACTTATGAAGTAGATCCAGATTTTTCTGAGATATGGATCAAATTACGTGAAAACAATTGGACACCTCAAGGAAATTATTCTCATAATGATGGCTATCTTTTCTTTGAGAAAAGATTATGTGTTACTCAACCCTATAGACAACTTGTCTTGGAAGATCATAATTATAAGCATAATTATGAATAAATCTTTTGATTATTCTAAAATAACCATTCCTCTTTTCTAAAAATGGTAGCATAATCCTCTTTCAATTTAGAATGAGTTAGTATGATTTTTCTTACTCATAATCAAGCTAAAAAGAATTAACCATCATTTTTACTAGATTAAAAATCATGAAAATATCTAATCTCTTTCTCTAGCTTATCAAGCCTAGAGTTTTGATTAAAATAAAAAGATTATCATTGAGAATCATCCTTCTAACAAGGATCTAATCATAAAGATGATTAACCTTTCCAAAAGAGAGATTTTCTTAAAGGAAACATTATAATTAAGCATAAAGACTAGCATTAATCTAATTAAACATTTGAATCATTGGAAAACTTGATTTCAAGAGAAAACCATTCTGTTGAAAGCTTCTCAAGCTTTAGAGGGGTTGAGAAGAAGAAAATCATTGAGAGGAATAGAAAAAAACCATTAAATTAAAGCTTACCCTTGATTTTGGCTTGATTCTTTGGATAGAAGTGAAGCCCTCAAGCTAGTCCTTGGCGACCAAGAGGGGGAGGGTAATCTCCAAGAGAGGATGGAGAATAGAGAAGCTCCAAAGCTCCCAAGAGAAGAGGCAAATAGAGGGATAATAGAAATTACACTAAAATGAAGATAATAACGGCATGTAAATTCACAAAGATGAAAATACAAAGGAATGAGGGTCTATTTATACGTGAGGGAGGCCACTAACCAAGTCCAATTGGGTTCTGAAGGCTTCCAGCTTCAGTTTGACCCAATTTGGACAAGTTTTGGATCAGTTTGGCTCCCTTTTTTATCCAGTTTGCACCAAGAGAGAGGAGAGATGAAATATCTTGATTTTTTTTGAATTAAAAATATCAAGCAATGATGATAAAAAAGACACCTACTTGATGGGGCTCTCCCTCCTTACTGAGGTGTCAAAAAATTCATCATTTTACTTAAAATATCCCAATTTTTAAACTAATAAACCCAGTACTCAGTCAACTCTTCATCTTATGTGAGCATTTACTTATTTTTGGGGTATTTTCTTTTATTCTTTACATTTTTGTCATCCCAACACTCGGATTAATCTAATTGGCCCTTTGGAACCTTATTTGGACCTTAATCCAAAAATTTCTATTTCAAGGAAATTTATCTTAAATATTAGGGGATTTTTTGTATTCAAAGATATCTCAATTTTTGTATTCAAAGATATCTCAATTTTGAATTACCTCTCTCTAGACATGTTCTCTCTCAAGCCCAAAACAAGGTAAAACAAGATCTTTTTCTATTTCTAAGGGGGGGATGATTATAAGAGACTGAAGAGGCAGTTATTACACCTTTACATCTCAAAAGCTAGAGGGAGGAATCTTACATTGTTAAAGTTAGTAGAGACAACACTTTCTCTAGTCTATTTTGGGTTCATTATAAAGCAAAGAAAGAAACCCCTCTGACATATAAGAGATAGAAATTATAGCCTTGAGATTATTTCATTTTTTGAGCCTTCTTGAAAGAGCCTCTTAACTTTTAGATATCTTGCCTTGAAGAAACACTCGCTGTGAGAGAGTAAGAATTTGGCCAATCTCTTGCTTCTTTTTTGCTTTCTCGAAGTAAGCAGGAGGTAGATACTCACAAATGTCTTCTTGCCTTTACTCACATGTCTTTCATTCAATATAATCTCATCAATTCTAAGGTAAAAACTTGAGCTTAAGTGAGTAAAAAACCATGATTTAAAGAGTGAATTTAAAGGCATAAGAGGGTGCTGGAATCTTTGAAAAAAACCAGTAGAGTAGAGAGCTAAAATGAATGGATTGATACCCCAATATATGTAGTATTTCTCTCCTTTAAAGTAGCAATCTCAGGCTCTTCTTATACAGCATCTTCTACTACTCTTATCAACTTGCATAAGCCTCAGCACAACTTTACGTTAGATCTTGGAAACCATTCGAGCAACACACATTCAGAAGATTTATTCAGAGTGGCACTCCCTTCATTTGCTTGTAGGTGCATAGGTGAGCCAAGAGCTTTACTCTCTTTGTTTCTGCACTTATCTTCACTCTCCCTAATTGTAGAAATGTAGGTAGACTGAGAGCCAAGAACTCTTTCTTAATGTTCTCTACTTCTCCCATTGCTTGCTACCTTTCTTCCTTTTATAGATTTTTTAGATGGTCTTCTACTAAGTTCATCCGTGGCTCCATCACTCATTTCTTTTTCTGGTTTTGCATCCTAGCAACCCACCTTATCCTATGCTCTTCCATTTTTAGTCGTTTTCCTCCTTGCTTGATAGTTGTTGCAGAGAATACCGCTATTAGGGCCACACCAGCCATCTTCACGTGAAAACTCGATCATGGCTTATGTGCAAAAATTCCAACATCATTGATGTCGCCATCTTTCCCAATGCAAATTGTCGGTGCTACCAACGTCAACCTATTAATTTGAAATTCTTTAACCCCTTCACATTTATAAGGCTTGACCCTTTAATATTATTGTGGGTCTAAGGTGTTGTTCCTATGCTAGGGGTTTGGCCACCACAATATTATGTACCCATGCCATCGGCTTAGCAAGATAAGCCCGCACATTTTAAAAAAAATTAGAAGGAGTATATACATAAGGGCTCTGCCCACAACTACCATTTTTGAACAAGAGCTATTTCATAAGCCATTGGCTCCTTATATTCATCTCTAGGGGATTCTGTTGGCTTATGTCATCATTTATCAAGCTCACATCAAAACAGACTCAATCCATGACCAAGATACTGGCAATTATGCTATATTTGTACAATGATATGCATAAATATCAAAAGCAAATCCCTATCATAAACCAACAAGGCTACACCATGCATCACAATATGCAAGCATAACCCAAACTATATTAGATCACCTTAAGATTCTTGTACATGCATCCCTATCTTTCTGGAGTTGTAGAAAGATCATTTGTATGGAGCTCAAATCTATCACAACATATATACACAGTGGATTCTTGGGAATGTACGTACGCAGAATGGTATACATGCATTCAGAACTTTGAACATGTATAGTGAGATGTGAATGTACATGCACAGAAATGTGGAAATGTGTATGTGTAGATGAGAACATGCATGCATAAAAAGTGGAAACATGCATGTGTAGATGAGAACATGTGTGAACAAAAACTAGAAACGTGTATGTGTAGATGAGAATGAGCTTTTGCAAAAACCAAAAACATGTATGTGAAGATAAGAACATACATGCACATCTTATATAGGGTTTTTTCCCCTTTGTGTGTGAGATGGAGTGCTGGCTAACTTAGTTAGTGGTAATATGATCATAATAAATCAAGGCAATGGGCTATACCATGGACCGAGTTCTCACCCACCACCATAACTCCCCCATCCTGAGATATACCTGGAAGGCCAATGACTAGAGAACCATGTTATATAACTAGTGTTGGCCTTTTTGCTGACTCTCACTCTCCATCCTCCACTGTCTTTTGTTTTTGCTTTCTTCTTTGACTCTTTTTTTGCTTTCTTTGCATGTATATTTGGAGACGGTTATGGGGATGCATGAATTGATCAAATTTTACCTAAATTTCCTTACCCTTTGCTAGGGTTTCACCTAATATTTTTTTGTTATTGGTAGCCTTAGGTTTCCATTGTCATCTCTTGGTTCTTTTTGTTGTGACTAAAGAGGTTGGGGGAACATGTGACTATAAAGGACCCAAATGCTTTTGTTACCTTCACAATACCGATGGGCCACTAGAGGCTACACCATTTTTGGGTAGTGTATTTTTGTGGGGGACGTCTAGTTCGATGGGTCAATGCGGATTGTGGTGTTGTTTTAGGTTAGTGTATTAGCCTTGGCATGACTTTGACTAGTGTTGTATGTTGGATCTTTCTCTTGGTGGTGGATGCAAGATTGTTCATTGTCCTTCATAGTAACCTTGTGCTTGGAGCATTGCTTTTGGAACACACCATATGTCTCCCTTCTCATAGAAACATTGGTGTTACTAGGAGCTGATGGTGGGTGGTTTTGATTCTATAAGGTTAGATATGTTAGCAATACTGATATTCATTGGGTTAGTTTTTAGAGAGGACACTCGTGTCAGTTACTCGATGTGAAGATTGATCTTGCTTAGGTGTGGTTTTATTTGAAGCTTGGTTACTCACCCTACAAATAAGTATAATATAGGCATCTTTTTAGGCAGCATGGTTGGAGGGTGAGGTATTTGTGGATGTGCTATGGGTTGGACCACTTCCTTGATGGGGGAATCGGTTTTTTGTAAGATCCCTATCCCCACCGCACAACAAATTCTGGGGTGCTAGCAGCGGAAGTAGCACTTCTTGTGCGGGCTTCTTGTGCGGGCAGGGTCCTACACTCAGGGCCTCGCCCTTGGATATCTGGACAAGAGACTAATCCATTGGTTTTTCCAAAACCAAACCCGGAAAAACTTCCTTTCCCCAGAAAGCACGGGCGATTCCACCAGGATAACTTTTCCCTAACGTACTCAAAAGCCTTAACTATAACTGAACTGATCTGACCGAACTCGTAAGTTCCATAGTCAGATCAAGGGACAGATTGCACTTGGATCATGCTTTTTTCCTCATCGAGAGGCACAGCCGTTGATTCTTTTTCCATAGAACAATTTTTGTCCGAGATTTACTTCATCTATCGAACTAAACGGAAATTGAGTCTCGATTTACGGATCCATCAGTCCAGCCTAACCCTATCCCATGGGTTAGCCAACCGCCCAACCACTGTAGTGATGGGATCCAATTAGGAATTTGGTTAGGTTTTGTCCCGGGTACCAGGGAAAAGAGTTCCCAGGCCCCCTAGCCAGATGTTCATGCAAACATAAAACTAGTCACACCACTTACACACCCAATATGAAATTGTCTTTTTCACAGATTCAGTCATCTTTAAAACGATCATTTAATAAAACCATAGTATCACTGATCACAATCCTCCAAAATATCTGGTTGAATCTTAATTTCCAATCATTCCTTCATCAGAGTATTTATGGCATCATTGGCAACCAGAACGCTCACCACCTGTTCACTCAGGGGCCTTTTCAATAGTTCCTAGCTCATAGTACTCGGCAATATAATCACTTATAAAAATCAAGATGGAATCTCCATTGAAGATCAGTAAGATCAACCAACAGATCCATATAAAAGAGCCATGGACTCATCCGTTGAGGACCAGCAAGGTCAATCAACCAGATCCATGCCCAGTTTCAGAAAACAACTCTTACTCCTTGTTCCAATATCTTCCATGATGCACGTGTGGGTATCTTCGGCGACCCAAAGCCCAAGTATCGTATGGTCAGCACCCTCTAGGATCCTTCGCAGGTCACCTAGCGCTTCACTCATAGGCCGCTTCCTTGGTCCCTCATCCACCGTACCGGAAGCTCACCATTTAAATCGTACCGAGGCTGGTCAAGACCTCGGTCGACCTTGCTACGCGAGACGTCCTCTGTTGACTCTCTGTCAACTGTTGTAACTTTATCAGGTAGGTCTCCACGACCACATTCTCAAGACAGTCAAAATGCTTCCCCAGCATTCTTGACATAAAACAGTCATTTACAAACAGATCACAAATACAGTTTCTATAATGAATTCACATCTTTCCAGTTTGTTCCACATCAATCCATATTACTTAACCCAATTCTGATTCATAAGTGTATCCATTCTTGACCAGATACATCATTTTCCATCCCATCTCATCAGATTCATTCACTTCACATAACATCCATTCCTATCTTTCTTAATTTACATTACGTCTCATCACATCCATTTCTCATTACATCTCATTAGTTCACATATTATATTATTCATTTCACAGTCTGATTCACATGACATCTCATCTCATCCATTCGTTCATATCGACTTCATATCCATTCACATACATATTCGCATTCATTATTCCGCATACACATCCACATTCACATCTACATCCATACATCTATTTTCACATCCACATTCATACATCCACATCCATACATCCACATCCATATCTACATCCATACATCCACATCCATACATCCACATCCATATCTACATCCATACATCCATTTTCACATCCACATTCATATATCCACATCCACATCCACATTCATACATTCCACATCCACATTCATACATTCACATCCCCATTCACATTCATACATCTACATCCATATCCATACATACATTTTCACATCCACATCCATACATCCATTACATCCACATCCATACATCCATTTCCACATCCACATTCATACATTCACATCCACATGCACATTCATACATCCACATCCACATCCACATCCACATCCATACATCCATTTCCACATCCACATCCATACATCCATTTCCACATACATCCATACATCCATTTCAACATACATCTTTCCTTTCACATACATCCTTCACATACATACATCTACATCCACTCTTTCACATACATATAACTACATCCATTCTTTCACATACATACATCTACATCTATTTCTCGTTCATTTTCATCTATCTGATTCGTTTCACATCCTCATATCTATTTATAGAATGCAAGAGAATTCTTATTTTTGATATAAGATTTCTTTACACATCTATTTAAGCATAAATTTTATTTTAAAGAGAATAACACTTTTGAAATAAAAATCGATCTTTTATGCATCTTCCTATGCATAAATTCATTTTAAATGAGAATGTCACTTTTGAATTATAATTCAATCTTTTATGTATCTTCTCATGCATAAAATCAAAATTGATGAAAATAACTCTTTTGAACTAAAAATAGATTTCTTTATGCATCTTTATATGCATAAAATCAAAATTGATGAGAATAACTCTTTTGGGTTAAAATAAATTCTTTATGCATCTTTCCATGCATAAATCCAATTTAGTAAGAATAACACTTTTAGAATAAAAGAATTTCTCTTATGCATCCTATTTATGCATAAAATCATTTATGATGAAAATCACACTTTTAATATAAAAAATATCTTTTATGCATATGTTTATGCATACAATCATTTATGATGAAAATCACTCTTTTAATATAAAAATTTCTTTTATGCATCTAGTTTATGCATAAATTCATTTATGATAAAAATCACACTTTTAATATAAAAAATATCTTTTATGCATATGTTTATGCATACAAACATTTATGATGAAAATCACTCTTTTAATATAAAAGAATTTCTTTTATGCATCTAATCTATGCATAAAAATCATTTATGATGAAAATCACACTTTTAATATAAAAAATATCTTTTATGCATATGTTTATGCATACAATCATTTATGATGAAAATCACTCTTTTAATATAAAAATTTCTTTTATGCATCTAATTTATGCATAAAATCATTTATGATGAAAATCACACTTTTAATATAAAAAATAATATTTTATGCATACTTCTATGCATAAAAACCAAATATGATAAAAGTAACACTTTTATAATAAAAAATAATCTTTTATGCATACTTCTATGCATGAAAATCAAATATGATAAAAGTAACACTTTTATAAAAAAATAATCTTTTATGCATAAAAATCAATTATGATAAAAGTAACACTTTTATAATAAAAATAATAATCTTTTATGCATACTTTTATGCATAAAAATCAAATATGATAAAAGTAACACTTTTATTTAAAAAAAATATTTTATGCATACTTTTATGCATGAAAATTAATTATGATAAAAGTAACACTTTTATAATTAAAAAATAATCTTTTATGCATACTTTTATGCATAAAAATTAAATATGATAAAAGTAACACTTTAATATAAAAAATAATCTTTTATGCATACTTTTATGCATGAAAATCAATTATGATAAAAGTAACACTTTTATAATAAAAAAATAATCTTTTATGCATACTTTTATGCATGAAAATCAATTATGATAAAAGTAACACTTTTATAATAAAAAAAATCTTTTATGCATACTTTTATGCATGAAAATCAATTATGATAAAAGTAACACTTTTATAATAAAAAAATAATCTTTTATGCATACTTTTATGCATAAAAATCAATAATAATAAAAGTAATACTTTTATAATAAAACTAAATTTCTTTTATACAAATAATCAAAATGCATCTTCTATGCATGAAAATGACACTTTAGAATATAGAAATCATAAGGATTACTCTTTTAGAATAATGAAAGATAATACTTATTTCCAAATTTTTGAAAAATTTTGCCATAACCTCCTTTGTATGGCTGACCATTTTTCAATTTTTAAGTCTATAAAATTAATTAGAAATGCACCAAGAGTATTTAAATCATTCTAAAGTAACATTTTTCTACTTATTTAAGAGAAACATTATGAAAAACTTGATTTTATTTATTAATCATTCATCTAGGATAAAGAATGGTTGGATTTACTAGAGAAGAGAGGGGAATGCCTTTTTGTAATGAGGCATAACATTTTTTTTAATTTAGAGAAGATAAAAATCATTAAAAAAACCATAAAAAGAATATAAAAGAGAAGAATCTCCAACTTACATTTTTAATTTGAGAGCTTTCCTTTGGCTTGATGGTTTGAGGGTTCTACTCTTGTTTGAGACAAGAGTGGCCACCAATCTTCTAGAAGAGGGAAGGTCAAAAACTAATGAATTATGAGTAAAATTCACTATTTTGGACACTTGGGAGAGACAGGGTAATAGTGCAAAACACTATTGAGTTTCAACAAAGGGGAAGGCTTCTATTTATAGGAAAAAGTGAGCTTCTAACCAAGCCAACTGATTCTAGAATTTTCCAAATCAATTTGGTCAATTTTTGACCATTTTTGGGTCAGTTTTGCTCACTTTTTGAATCTAGTTGAAACAGGAGAGAGGAGAGATAAACATATCTCATTGAGCAGAGATAAAAATATCTCATTATTTGGGAGTTTAAAACTCATTCAAGCATAGATTTGAGTTAAAGCAAGTGTTTAGAACACTAATGCTACTCTAATTAGTTTAATTACAAGTAATCAAGCTCAATTTTTTGGCTTTTTACTCTCTTTAAGTCCACTAAACACACTAACTAATGATTAGTGATAATTAGTAAAAATTAAGAGAAATTTTATGATTTTTTTTAGGTTTTTTAGGTTTTTTGTTTGATTAGTGTTCTATCTAGTAATGCTAACCTACCTATGCAAAGAGATTAAGAAAAAGAAGAAAGATTAAGCTAAAAATTAAGAAAAATGGCCTAAGTTTAAGCAAAAACCCTCTTGATTAGGCTCTCTAATCACCCAAATCACAAGTTTTTTAAGTCAAACAAGCGAGCAATAATCCCACTCTAAATACAAAGCTATACATGAATCTTAACAAAAACATAAAAACAAACAAACAAAACATCAAAATACAACAAAAAATCAAAAAAACCGCATGCCAAAGAGCCTACCTAGCACCGGGCTATGGGGGCTTCATCGGATTCGAATCAAAGATGACATAGACAAGTAGCAGGATGGTGCTCCCTCTGCTGACAGCAGTGCCAAAAATGTTAAGGAAAGTCTACCCTAACCGTGTCGTGGGAAGTTGCCTATCTGCCAAGCATGGCTCAAGAGCTCCACCATAGCCGCTCGTCACCGTCGTCCTCCCGCACTCATTGTCACACCGAAGCGATTGCTCTAATCCAACGAGTGATGCAAGCTCTCTTGCGAAGGTCGTGTGGGATCTCTGTGGAAGAGGATCGCATTGGTTAGCCTAAGAGAGAGAGAGAGAGAGAGAGAGAGAGAGAGAGAGAGCAAGCAAGAGGGAACAAGTGATTAGCACTAATCACTCACAAACCCTAACCCTAAGCACACCACCCATGCTAGATTAGAGTTGGAAGAGAGAGGAAGAGAGAGAACACTCCACTTCTATTGCATAAATGGGAGAATCCGTTACAAACAAGAGAAATTGGCTTTTATAGTTCCAAGCCTTTTCCCACTTAGCCGCTCAGGAGTAAGTTACCCGAGGTGCCCAAAACATAGTTACAAGGCTTTTCTCTATGGTTTGGCAACTGACCAAGATTCTCTTGTCTCTAGGGCCACCAACCATCATTCCTAAAGAGCTGTAAGAAGGACAACCCTATTAAAGGAGACAAAGTAGATAATGCAGGAGCTGAAGAAGGGGAAGCGAAAAAAGAAAGACAAAAAGATGAGGGGCATAATTCTGGAAGTTACCGAGGAATCCCAGCACTTGGAAGCAAAAACAACCCAAGATATTGCATCATATCAGCAAACGCTAGAGCAACAACAAGAGGCATGGGGAGTGAAACTTCCTGATATACCAGTAATAAGCACAGCTTCAAAGTTACCGCTTCACATGCCCCCTCCCAGCCCGGCACAAATGGCATTCAAAAACCTCTCACCACCCCACGAATCGATTCTCTTAGATCAACCAACTTCAATGGAGATTGGTGCAGAGAAGGAAGTAGTGCCGCAAAAAGATGTAAGCAAAAGGAATGAAGAGGCTACATCCGCACATCCAAAGGCCACAATAGAAGGCCAAGAAGTTGAGAAAAGAAAGAGAGCACAAGAACCTTTAAGCCCAAGCAAGTGACAATGACTGGAAGATGAAGGTCCAGTAGATGACCATTCGTTCTTGCATAACTTAGATGCCGATCGCTTCTTGCATGAGATAATGGAGGGCCTCGAAAGCTTGTTTTTACAATTACCAGTCAGCAAAACAGAAGGAACAGCCTCCATAAGTGCTTCTATCTGGGAACAAGAGCAAAGGGTATGGCACTGTCACTTACTTACTACTCGCGTGCTCCAAGACAGGAATGTCACCCTATGGAAGCAAGTATAGGAAGCTAAAAAACAAGTGCAAAAGCTTAAGGAGCAAATGGCTACAGGCGATGCTACACACAAAGAAGTCATCCTCAAAAGCTTGAAGACCGCAGAAGAACAAGAGGCAAGATACCAAGTGTTAGAAGGGCACAACCAAATGCTAAGCAAAACCGTAGTTCAAAGAATCAAAGAGAACATGGAGCTGAAGGCACAAGTCGAACAAGCCAAGGAGCAACGTCAAAAAGAGGTGGCAAATGCTAGAGAAAAAGAAGGGCAACATACATAACAACTTAAAGAAGCTCATGCAACGTTCCAAGTCAAAGAATAAGGGTTTACAAAGCAAATCGATACCCTAACTGAAGCCGTGGTTGCAGCAAAACAAAAAGTGATTAAACTTCAAACTAAAAGGGAACAATTAAACAAAGCCCATATGTAGAGAAGATTGAGGTAATCACTGCAAGATCTTTGGAAATGAGAAGATTGAAGATGCTAATGCACTAGAAGCGTCTGGCAAGAAGCGGCTACTAGAAGATATGAAGAGCTCGATGCTGCTAGAATGGTACCTGAGACTGCCATCTCTGACCTTTTATCGACCAAAGTCTCAAGGATTCAAGAATTGGAATGCCAGTTGGCCATCTGGCGCAAAGGACTGAGGGAACAGAGCCAACCGATGAATTGCGAATACTCATCAAACGAGCCTTGGAGATAGGTTTGTTATTTGATTTTAAGAGTCATTTAGGAGACCATGCTCCCCCTACAGGATAGAACTAGGTCTTATCTATTAGTCATATCCTCGCATCTTTACATGGTCGAGGTGTCGACGAGTAGGAAATTTTTCTTTTGTTATACTTAATAGACTATCTTAAGGTTTCCCCTTTTTAGGTTAGGGACCTTGCAGGACAAACCTCATTTGTAAAGATGGCTGATGGTACCATGTCGACCATGGATGGGGGTTCTATAGAACTTGATGATGGTCTTCTCTTTCCACTAATGTCATACATTTATGGTCATGAGTTTTACAGGACATGTAGATTCATATGATTTAATTCAGAAGACCTTTTATAAGAAGTGCCAAGTTGGTACATGCAATTAGGCCATAGATCACATCTATCTCTACAAAAGGATTCACATCTATCTCTACAAAAGGATTCACAAATCCTAAAAATAGACATGAAAACTTGGAAGATGCACCATGGGGGGTGGTATGGGAGTGACTCGGAAACTATAGACAAAACCACCTCAGTGCAACTATGTGAATATTAGAACCATCCACAAGAAGAGAATATCTTGTATGCTTCCCTTCTGAATGATGATTTTTACAAAGAATTAGATGCTATATTAGCCATGATGATGATAGATGTCACAGGGAAGACTAGGATAAAGTTTGTGGAACCTGATGAGAAAGGCAAGATGCCAGTCACTCACCATAATACAGATGATGAGACCCTAAGTGATGAACCAGTCCAAGGAAAGCTCTTCAAAAGAGCAAGAATCTAAATCTAGTGACGAGGAAGAAGCCTCAATTTTAATTGCAAGGTTGAAATTTCAGAAATGGTTGTAGAAGAAATGTTTTTGTGCTAGATTCTTAGAAGAAGACTCATGGATGCACAATGGCTAAGATACGTCACAAAGCTAAGACCCTCCTAAGCTCACAAGATCAGCAAAGAAGGAAGCAAAATAAAGCTTTGGCTAACGCGGAATGAGAAGCAAGAAGAGATTTGGTAGGAAAGGAGAGGAATGATGAGGAACCAAATTTGCAAAAGGTTCCCAACCATTTCAAATCCTTCGATATTTATGAGATAAAAGTAGTTCACCTATGGGCATAACATTTGAGGGGTGATCAAATAGGAACCTCATATGATAAACTTGTAGAGGTGAAAGAGGTGAATATTGTAGAGCCTAGAAATCCCAAACCTATCTTCATTGCCCATAGACCTCACCTTGTATAGAGGCATTGATAACTCTTTTAAAAGAGTTTAAGGACTACTTTGCTTGGAGCTATAAAGACATGAAGGAAGTGCTACCAGAAGTGGTTATAGCACACCATCCCTGTCATGGAAGGTTCTTCAAGGCCGGTCAAGTAGCATCCCTCCCAAATGAATTCGAAATACTCAACAATTGTAAAGGGAAAATTTAATAAACTCATTGCTGAAAATTTCATTTACAAAATTGAGCACACGGATTAGGTATCATTGTACCCAAGAAAAATAGAAAGCTTCATGTGTGTGGAGTCGACTTGAAGAAAGTGAATGCGACAACCCATAGAGATTATTACCCATTATCATACACAAGGTACGTTCTGGAAAGAGTGGCAGGCATAGAAGCTTATAATTTTTTGTACGGATTTTCCGAATACAACCAAGCATCCATTGCACCTGAGGACCAACATAAAATTGCTTTCACCACCACATGGGAAACCTTTGCATATAAGGTCATGACGTTTGGATTGACCAGCACTCTTGCAACATTCTAGAGATTAATAAGCATAGCCTTCAAGGATTACCTGTAGAAATGGTTGGAGGTATTTATTGATGATCTCTGTGTACATTCATAATGGTTGGACCATCTAGCTTGCCTGAAAAAGGTGTGATTGTATTACATATCCTTAAACCCTTTGAAATGCCGATTTTGGGTAAAGAATGGAATGATACTGAGGCATATTGTGTCCAAAAACAAGATTTTCATAGATTATTGTAAAGTAAAACTCATCCTAGAGTTACCACCACCCACAAGGGAGTACAATGGTTTATGGGACACGTAGGCTATTATCGAAGGTTTACTGCATTCTAATGTGCTGATATTTTCATGCCATTATATAAGCTTTGATTGTATGCAAATGAACCAAAGAGTGTCAGTAGTAGCAGGCATACGATGAATTAAAGAGAGCATTAGCTAGTGCACCCATCTTGAGACCACCAAATTGGGACCTTGTGTTCCATGTGCATATCGATGCAACAAACTTTACAATTGGGTGTGTTTTAGCATAGCTAGGGGATCATAAACTAGAATACCCAATCGCTTTATGACTCGATATCTCAATGAAGCTGAGATGAATTATACCATAACTAAGAGAAAAGGACTAGCCATGGTATATGCAATGAAAAAGTATAGAAACTACTTATTGTCTAATAAATTTATCTTCTTTGTGGATCGTCAAGCTTTGTTGTATATGGTCAACAAGCTTTGTTGTATATGGTCAACAAGCCTTGCGTGACTGGGTGAATTACTCAATCTCGTCTTTGGTTATTGCTATTAATGGATTTTGACTTTATAGTCATATAAAAGTAAAAGATCACAACATATACTAGCAGACCACATGTCGAGAATACCTAATGGTGGGGAAGCTACCACCACTAGTGTCAATGATGAATTGCCAGATGCTACTCTATTCAAATTAGATCCGGTATCGGAATAGAGGGAAGAAATCTTTAAGTAGCTTTCATACCTTGGCTTGTAGAAGGCTATTTCCATCCTCTTGGTGAGAAGTTAACTCACTTAGGCATGGCAATTGTATGGGATTATCTCTTTAATCTTGTATTAATCCATGGTGATTATCCCATATCTCAGCTTTATGGTCACTCCATTTTAAAACAAAAGATTGTAGTTCATTGCCTCTTTAAGGCTCACGCAACGTGTAACAACCAGAAAACATAAAAAAAGGAAAAAATTTGAAGCTTCACAGCCTTCTCAGAAGGCTCAGCCAACTAAAGTACACAGCCACCCAGCGCCGAGGAGAGAGAGAGAGAGAGAGAGAGAGAGAGAGAGAGAGAGAGAGAGAGAGATTCCATGGCCACCAGTAGTGTTTTTTTTTTTAAGAGAAAGGAGTTTGAACGTGATGTTAAAAAAGAAGAAAGCTGGAGTCTTGAACGTTTAGGGTTTCCTTTCCCTCTTTTCACACCCTCTTTACTTAATCCATCCACACCTCCTACTCTCTTCATTTTTTTTTTGCCATTTATCCTTGCCCACATTTCATACTCTCCCTTATCCTAAAATTGTTATGGTTTGATCACACGTGGCTATTTGGTGAGGGTACACATTGATATTGGTTCACATGCATTGTGGTATGGGTTAAATTGGTGATCATGGGGGATTGTTCACACGTGTCTTATATTTTCATTTGATTTGAACATGGTTGAGTGTTGTTCACACGCATTAGCATATTGTGCACATTGATAACCTTTTTTGACTTTTCGAAATTGTTTAGGCTTATTCACGTGCCCTTGCACATTGTGGGCTTTTTTCACACGATTTATGTTTTGATGGGTTTGTTCACGTGCAATGTGCATTTTGTGCATTATTAGCATTGATTCACTCATACTTTGGCATTGCTAGTGTTTTCTCACACTGTTTGTGCTTTTATAGCCTTGATCACACGCGTTAGCACATTGTGGGCTTGTGTCACACATTTAGGGGATTTTGTGAGTTTGTTCACTCATACTTTGGCATTGCTAGTGTTTTCTCACACTGTTTGTGCTTTTATAGCCTTGATCACACGCATTAGCACATTGTGGGCTTGTGTCACACATTTAGGGGATTTTGTGAGTTTTTTCACTCACCTTAGGCTTTGGATAGTGTTCACATGCAACCATGGGTTGTTCCTATTACTTTTATCCTTCATTTGATCGCCATGGTGTGAATTCACATCATCGTGACATCATTTTGATAGCATTTTATGACTGTGATAGTAGGAGATCCACTAATGCACTATCATCATGGCTCTATGATTGCTATTGTGATTTGTCTTCTCGTGTCATGTAGTGCATATCTTTTTCCACATTTGCACATGCCTTTGGCATTTTGAGGCTTAGATCTCTACCTCTTCACTTGTCAACTTCTTGCTATTATAAGGTAGCATCTTCATACCAGTATTAGATGTTCGAGCTTCATAGTTTGATGCCTAGTCATTTTTGGTATTCACTCAATGAGGAGCAGATATGTGCCATATGGTTTAGGTGGCCCACACACGATAATTTCATCACTTCATTTCTTGGCTATATTGGCCCATGAATGGTTTGGTTTTGTTTGCATGGGATGATTCTTCTTTTGGTGACTCGATTGACTTTTCCACACTCTCGGTTAATCATCATTATAATTCTAATGAGAATGTGGATTACACTGACATGGATACTTATGAGGATGATGATGATGATGTTCGTGATGTGGTCATAGATGATTATATGGGTGATGATGATCATGGTGGTTAGGGGATATATTTAGTGAGTTATTGCATGACAGGATTGAATCGTTAAAGGATGCGTATCGAGCATGTTTACACTTTGGCCGCTATCGCAGAGTGGTGTTTGCATGGGCCTTGATAGCTTCAATGACTCACCCATGACATCAACTAGCCATCATCTCATTGATTCTCATTTGCCTAAACCGACTCATTCATTGTATTATGATGGGGATGATGATGTATTATACACACACACACACATGATGACATTGATGTATCACACACACATGCACATGATCATAGTGATAGACGTGAGAGTGGAATGCAATAATGGTTAATCACACAAAGATAATGATGCATAGCCAAACTCATCAATGCACATAAGCAATGCTAGATGCACTTATGAAAATACCATGAATTAAATGATAAACATGAATACCACAAAGATTACCTTAATACAATGAGGAGATAAGCTCATGCCCCACAAAGGATCCACCAAGTTATATTACCAAACATATGGTAGCTTGCACAAAGCACTTACAAGATCTTCTCTCTACATGTCCAAGGAGTGTAAGACCTTATTTATATAGAGAGCAAAGGGGAAAATGTGGGAGCTTCCTAGATTGCACTAGTCTCACCATAAAGTGACTCCTACATTAAGGGGAACCACCTACCATGCCTACACATGTAAACCATAGTAATAAGAGACCAGATGACCTTAGGATGTATATTCCTAAGGTGAACATGATATCTATCCACTAAGGACTAAAGCTAATGGATGCTAGATCACACAAATCTCAACAACATATGCACATGATGATGATGTATGTGATTGTGATGTGTATGAGTTAGATCATGTGGGCATGATCTCGAGGGTAGAGATGGTAGTGAGCATACCAAGCATCGACACTTCTATTCCTATCATCTTTCCTATGGATCATGTGGACACTCTAGTTGATTGTGGTGACATTCTAGAGGATAGTGTGCATTTGATTAGTGATGTATCCATTGGCACACTTGAGGTTAGTGTGATACTTTGCATACGAGCAACAAAGACACCTATGAGCATAGACCTGAGTTCCTAATGCTAGATGCATCGGGCTATTCTTCTAGGATTTCTATTTATGGAGACATCAGTGATACGACCACTTCTCTTAGTATTCATAGCATTCCTGGTAGCATTCGTGTGGATAGAGTTCATGTATTTGAGCAGTCAGGGGATAGTGCATGAGAGTAGTGATGAATTATCTCAGGTTAGACCTTGTAGGAGAGACGGGATTGTGCATATGGATCTAGAGAGATTTATATTTGATTTAGCCATTTTTTTAGATCCACTAATCATAGAGGTTGACCTATCTTGGGATATAGGTCATATATGGATTCCATTGATGGACAAGACCATGATCTTAATGATGACTTTAGAGATTTTGAGGATGACATGGTCATGGATGATGTCACTTTCTTTTCATGTGTGGATACACTCAGTGATGATAATGCTTATGTGATGATCGTATTGATCATGTTTTTGCTTTAGAGGACCACACATATGCAGAGGGTTTCACATATGAGGGCATATTACTTATTTTGGATCATGCCTATATACTTATTGATGCAGTGGATCATGCCTCAAATGATTTGAGCTATGCTATAGTGGATGACGGCATTGGTTCACACGAGTTCTTTCACGATACCAACTTTGAGATGTGTTTCTTTGGCTTTCATGATTGTCTACACAACCCCAATTTCTTTGGAGCCAAAATATTCATTTTTAGGTACATCATAAGCCACTTGGGATGTATAGTAGATGATTACATGGCATACCATTTAGATGCACTTGTGACATCTCTTGGTCTTGATCCACATGGACCATTTGACATTCTAGCTAGGCATTTTTCTTCCATTTGGTGGATACCCTGGATGTCAGTTCCATGTTATGGTCTTGAGGATGGGCTTATGAGCTATCCTTCAAACTTGAACTTTGCTTTTGACCCAAGAACTATTGTTACATTGGATTTGAGAATCTGTGATGTATACTACATTTATCCATTTGACCCAAGAGGACTTGTACCTAGCCTCATCATCGACATTGGCTTCTTGCACTTTCCTTTTGACCCTAGGGGGATATTCGACTACTTTCGTCATCGATAGTGGTCTCTTACACTGTCCTTTTGATGGAGGTGGGAGATTGCTTAGCTTCATCATTGAGAGGAGATTCTCATTCTTTCCATTTGACCTTGGGGGTCATACTACTCATGTTATGCTGTTTGGGTCTTCCATGACATTGGGTTATGTCATGATTTTTGGCTTTCATATATAGCCTTTTGTATATGTTTGATTTTCCACGACCACCCTTTGATTTTGATGACAAAATCATTATAGGAGGGGATGGTTTATAATGAAGTAACAACTTTAGCTTAGGTGTAGGACCATGGTCATGGGCTCAAGTATAAAAGGGGGCTCATGGACCACTATTGTATCTTTTTGAGACTTTTTTTACATCTTATGATATTTGGTCATCTTGTCTCTTAGAGCCTCATGGCTTTCATACCTTGGCTTGTGGAAGACTATTTCCATCCACTTGGTGGGAGGTTAACTCACTAAGGCATTATGGCAAGTATATGAGGTTATCTCTTTAATCTTGTATTAATCCATGGGGTTATCCCATATCTTATCAATTTCAAAAGAAGTCGTATGACCCTCAGGATCAAATGGAAAGGAAGGTGGTACGTCGAAGATGAGGCTAATCATGTAACCAAGATCAAATGGGAATCAAATGGGAACCAAGATTAAATGGGAATCGGAGCCATGAAAACTCTAAAAGAATGACTCTCCAGCCACCCATGTCAAATGATAAATGTAGGAAGTCAATGTAAATGATGAGGCTAGCCATGGATCGTCCTGGGTCAAATGGATAGCCATAGTGCATATCACGGACTCCCAAAATCGATATAATAGTAGCTCCTAGGTTGAAAGGAAATCTCAAATATGAGGGAAATCTTACTAGCCCATCCTCATGATTTTAGTGAAAAATCCTGAAACCCTAAGTATATCCATTGAGAAAGCTCAAAACCCCTAGCATGACTATTGAGAAATCTTGACTTAAAAGAGTCACCGTGTAGGCCAGGACTACAATCAAGTAAATCTAAATGTCGTGCCACATAATCATCTAACATACATCTTAAATGGCATGTGATGCACCCAAAAATGTGTGTCCTAGCGCCAAAGAAAATAGGATCATGTCGACAATCATGGAAGCCAAAGGAACACATCTCTTGGTTGGCATCATGCAAGAATAAATGTGAACCAATGCTGCCATATACTATATTAATGTGTTACGGCGGGAATCATCCAAAACATGCACCAAATCCTCATGTACAAATCCCCCTGTATGGGTGTGATCCTCCAAGGTAAAAACATGACCAACAGGATCACCACCACAAGCAAGTGTTATCCTCACTGAAGACTACCAATGTATCCACACGTGAGAGATAAGTGGACTCACCCATGAAATCACTAACCATGGAATCCGCAAGGTCACTAAAGTCACCCTCATAAGTATGTTTTATCTCCATCGACACTCGATCTAAGAAAATGTATAAGTTAACTGCAAAACTCTCTAGATCCATATGTATGTATAATCATGCCTCCCCTATGAGGTCTCACCATAGTACAGTCATCATCACTACCCTCATACTCGATGCTTAATTACTCAAGTACACACGAATGCTACCAGGTATACTATGAGAGATAGGAGTAGTGATATCATGAATGTCCTCACATGTGAAAGTTCTAGAATAATAGCCTGACACATCTAACCAAGAAACTTAGGCCTATGCTCATAGGTATCCTGTGACTCCCCATGCAAAATATCACTAACCTTGTGACTAATTAATGCATCACTAAAATCGAATGATGGGCCATGTAGGCCTAGGTTTATCAAGAAGATAGGTAGGCCTAGGTTTATCAAGAAGATAGGTAGGCCTAGGTTTATCAAGAACGTAGGTAGGCCTAGATGTATCAAGAATCATAATGCTTGATGCCATCCCTACCCTCGAGATCATGCCGATATGATCTAGCTCACACACATCACTATCATATGCATCATCACCATGTGCATATGTGTCCATGTCATCATGTGCATATGAATCACTATCATCATGTGCACATGTGTGCAATATATTAATATTATCGTGTGTGTGTGTGTGTGTGTGATACATCACCATGTGTATAAGTATACAATACATCATCATCATCATCTAGATCCATGTCAATGTAGTCTACACCATCAGAAACATATTCATGGTAGCTTAAGAGTGTAGGACACTCGTATAAGTCACCAAAAGAAGATTCATCCCATGCGAACAATGCTAAACCATATGTGTCTCATTGCTCGAAAATCCCCTCCCCCACAACAAGGAATGCTTGCAAATCCCCTCCTCCAAAACATAAAAAAGCTATGTTGCATTTGAACAAAAACATAGCATATGGATTCACTTCACAAATACCCCAAGTGTGCTCTATTTAGCGTTTATGTGAGTTGGCACATCATTGTACTTTGTAGCTATTATTTTGATTAAATAACTATTTTTTGGAAATTGTGTTTTAAATTATTTAATGATTGTTTACATTTATGTAAGGTTGTTGCACTATTTTAAACGTCATGAAATTTTTAAAGTAAACCATTGATGCCGTTTATATGCAAAAATTGAAATAAATAAGGCAACGTCATTCTATAAATTTAAAGGTAGTGTGTAGAGTTATCAAGTTAAGGTATTATGTTTACTTATTTACTAGATAATAATCTTTTCTTATTGTCACTATGATAGCATGTAAATTTCCACATGCAATCCATTGTCTATTAAGCATATTGTTTACTAATGTTGAATTACTTGGAAAATTGCTTTAGGTTTTTGTATTATTGTGTTGCATGCAATGTACTTGAGTAATTTTATGTTTTGGGTTAAGAGCTACATGTTAAATTGATATCAACATGTTTTTAATGTGCATGGTTCTATAATTTAATTATTGGCAATCAAATGCATAGTCCTAAAAAGTGAATGATGAATTGGTCACCACGTTTTGAGTGCTTCAAAGTCCTCCTACTATTAGCAAGCATATTATTATTTATGTTCCATGGTGAGAATTATAAGAGGGTTGTTAGAAGCATTTAAATCAAAGTGCTTAGTGTGCGTATAGTTGACGGTGAGCGTAGTTTAGGAAGTGCTATTCTTGTATCTTTCATTACTATTTGATCAACATTGAGTAGCTTTAGTTTGCATTAAATAGAGAGATTCTTTCATTCTTGTATCTTTCATTACTATTGAATCAATATTGAGTAACTTTAGTTTACATTAAACAAAGAGATTATCATTTTTATGAGATTAAAGTGGAAATAATAATTTGTAATTTTAAAATGTGAAGCTAAGCAATTTTCTCTTGAGTTACTATTTTTTCCATCATATAAAAGAAAAGAACACCACTTGTGAAATGTTTAAAAAACCAAATGAAAATTATTGGTTAATCAGGGTGCGCACATAGGCTATGATGGTGGGTGGTAAACAACCACGGCATAGAGATTGGGAGAGAGGGAGAGAGAAGCAAACTGTAGAGAGAGGATGTGACAAAGCTATTGCACAACTCAAAGAATGATTTGATTAGTTGATGTGATGCTGCACTGAGTACAATGCCTTTTTGTAGGCTTAGAGCCTTATCTTTCACTGAGTCACACACATAGGGGCAATGACACATGGCATGAGGTATGACATCATTGCTTACATACCACACATAAAATATAGCCTTAAGAGGTGGTTCACACACATACATATAAAGGATTGTTTCACACACACGAAGCTCTGCTTTCCCATCAAACCCCCTCCCCAAACTGGGAGTAGTGCTCAAGAAGGCCTCCACAGCAATAGCATCAGGATGGCCTTCAGACTGCACAACACCACTAATGCCAACACCTGGACCTCAGCTTATAGCAAGGCATGGTAAAGGAGCTCCACCACAATCACAAGCCTCTAAGAGGTCGCCCTCAGCAAAAATCCCTCCCCCACCATCCTTGTAATTTGCCATGGGTGTGTAATGAAGCAACGACAACTCAAGGTGCACATGCACATGAATGGGTTTAGGACATCTCTATACATGTGGAATTAGGGCTATAAAAGGCACATAGCCCATGTACTTTGTACATTTGGATGACCTTCTAATGTCTTTTGACCTTTTGGTCCTTTGGAAAATCTTGGAGACTTTTTGGCTTACACAGATTTGGGCTTATGGAAGGCTATTTCCATCCTCTTAGTGAGAGGCTAAATCACTTAGGTACTATGGATTTATATGTGACCATCATCTTAATTACATGTAAGCTTTCATGGTGATTTCCCACATATCAGCTTCATTTCAATTGGTATCAGACCTATCTTCAGCTTCATTTCAATTGGTATGTGATCATCATCTTAATTACATGTAAGCTTTCATGGTGATTTCCCATATATCAGCTTCATTTCAATTGGTATGTGATTATCATCTTAATTGCATGTAAGCTTTCATGGTGATTTCCCACATATCAGCTTCATTTCAATTGGTATCAGATCTATCTTCAGCTTCATTTCAATTGGTATCAAGCACGCTACAGCTTTGCAACATCAACAAATTTCAAAGCATATTGAGGGTACATGGACACATCTAGGAGAGTTTAACTTTAAATTCTTTTCACACTCCCTGTCCTAGCCTAGGGTTCACACTAATTTTCCCTGTCCACAAATTTGTTTTAACCTTTCACACTTCCTATTTCCACACCTAACCGTAATCAAGTGCCAGTCCACACTCCTCATTACCAATTGTTGAGCCCTTTACTAAGAGCATTTCACACGCAGCATGCACTCTTAGGATTTGTTGAGGTTTGTACACATATGAGCAATAAATGAAACAAAAAATATATTTTAATTGAAATTAGCTTACAAAAAATGCCACTTGTATATAAATAAATCAAATCTTAGATCCTCATTATTAAGATTTACAAGATTTAGTATTGACTATGACACTGCATAAGGTTTTAGTGGTTTAATCCATCTACTATTTCAATGCCTCATCATGTGATTCAACACATTAATAGTCTACCATTATCAATTCCAAAAGCACATTAAGCCATCCCAAGTTGCAAATGAGGCCTCAGTCATGGTTGAACCTTGACTTGATCTCAATTACATTCTTAAACAAGAGGCAGCCATGTTACAACATCTATAATTAGAATCCTAATCATCTCTACTAGAATAAACACCAACCATGTGATGCACTATACATAAGTGCTAATGATCATATACTCCACTAAAATGGTTAACTAAAGATTAATAATGGTGCCATATGCCATGAACTATCTTTAGTGCTAAACTCCACCAAAAACAGTTAGCTAATGATTAATAACCTACAAAAAACATGGTGCCTTAGAAAGAGGGATAACCATGGGCCATGACCTATCTTTAGTGCTTAATGAACATGGTGCCTTAGTAAGAGAGACAACCATGTGCCATGAACTATCTTTAATTCTTAATGAACAATTGTATAAAGTTATACATATGATTCAATATCTGAGATAATACTATACATAGAATCCAAAACTATACATTTAAACACCTAATATATATTGAGTTTTAACTATCTAATATATATATCAAGCTTTAATTACTTAATATATATTGAACTTTAACCATCTTTAGTGCTTAATGAACATGGTCCTTAGTAAGAGAGACAACCATGTGCCATGAACTATCTTTAATGCTTAATGAACAATTGTATAAAGTTATACATATGATTCAATATCTGAGATAATACTATACATAGAATCCAAAACTATACATAGAATCCAAAACAATACATTTAAACACCTAATATATATTGAGTTTTAACTATCTAATATATATATCAAGCTTTAATTAATTAATATATATTGAACTTTAACCATCTACCATAACCTTAGTAGTCCCTAGAAGCCTAAACATGTGATTTAAACCTTTGTCATCATCAACACATGTAAATCCTAAAAATTAGAGGTTTAATCAACCTAAAGTGAAAACTGTATTAGGCCTTGAACATTTATATAGTAAAGCCTAAACATGTGATTCAAAACTTTGTCATCATCAACACACGTAACTCCTAAATGTTAAATGTTTAATCAATAAAAAATAGAACTTATTAAAATGATATTGTCATGGAATCATCATTAAAGGGGACCTTTTTCAACAGCCATAGTAAGATATAAACAATGACTATAGTAGGCGCTAACCATATTAATGGCAAAACATGTGATTCAAGACCTTCACATCATCATACATTGTTACCCTAAAAAGTACACATTTAAAGTCTAAATTTAACATTGGCATTGTATTTCAAGGTTGATCATCCGTGGCATAAGGAGCCCAATCAATCGTACGTGGTAGCCGACTACAAAGTCCTAGAAATATCATTAAGCATGGCATAAAGATTAGAGAGATGGAACCCATACTGAATATGTAAAGTACACGAGACAATCGTAGCGGCCTCACATCGATGCTAGAAGCTCGTGAGTAAAGCCAAACAAAGAATGGGGCCAAAAGCAAGTTGTCAAGCCAAAGTTCCTCAATCAACAAAAGCAAACCCATTTTTAAAAAAAATTTTACACACACCAAATTTACGCGTGCAAAACAAACATATGCATTATTTCTACCATGCAATTGTAATTAGCGCCCTCACCAAGATCACCATAGGCGGCATGTATAAAACACTATAGATATAAATAACATCAATGAACTAACAACTTGAGTTCATTCCAACCCTAAAAATTACAACTAACCTAATTACATTGAAGGCTAATGCTAACACACCTACCACAAACGTTAATGTTACATTTAAGAGTTCAACATACAAGTTCCAACAGTATAAGCATATTTGTATGAATTTGCAATAAATAAAAAATTCCATAATAAAACACACAAAATATAAAAAATTTGGATCCTTAGGTTATTGACCAAATAACCTTGACTAAAAAAAAAAACACTTGCGAGTTGCCAAGCTAAAGTTCCCTCATCAACACAAGCATACATGCTTTTTCACACATTTGATTTACCAAACAAACATAGGCATCACATTCCTACTGTGCAATCGTAAGAGTGCCCTTACTAAGACCAACATCGCACTTCATCAACAAATAGACTGAAGAGTGTAAAGAAGAATGTAGACATCTCAAGGGGCAGGCTTTACATGAATAAATACATCATTAACACAAGTCAAGGTATAATCCCCATAGTAAATATACACATGTATACAACATTAAGGCTATAAATAGTAGTAACAAACTAACAACACGAGCTCATTCCAACCTTAAAAATTACAACTAACATAACTACACTGAAAGCTAATGCTCACAAAACTACCACAAACGTTAACATTACATTTAAGAATTAAACATGCAAGTTCCAACAATATACTAGCGTATTTATAATAATTTGCAACAATAAATAAAATATCCCAAAATATATTAACACACTAAATTATCAAAAATTTCCGGCGGTTGGATCCTTGATTATTGACCAAACAAACCTTTGACGAATTAGTAGGCAAGACCAACAATTCACCTGACGTCACTATAATTTGGTCCGCAATAGAAAACAACTTGTGGTAACTTAAAGAGCGGTAGTCTTCTAGAGGAGGCAAGGCCGAAGATCCCAAGACTGTCTCGGCGGAAACCAGAACCAGACCAAGCAAAAGCCATTGCAACAAGAAGCCAAAGCAAAGGAGGGCCCAGACGATTCGGAAGTAATCGATCAGCTATGGCTATCCAGAAACAGGTATGTTTTGAACAACCGCTAGTTGTACTATTTGTAAGTATTTCAGGGCGAGTGTCCTTCAAGCTCTTGTCTTTGCTCTTCAATGCTAGCCTCTCCTATGTGCCTTTAAAGATGTCTAGAAGTCCATAAAGCTGTCGGATATCCGGTACTTTGGCTCCTTCATAGTAAAGTGATGTTGACTATCAGGCCTTTAACCAACCTACAGGAGGTAAGCGGAGAGAAAGCGTAGAAACACTTCATCGCACAAAAAAAAGGAGATTCAACACATCAAATAGACACGTGACCTTCACAAAAACAGGGTCATTAGGTGTTGACGTCTCATTAGAGTCATTAGAGAAGCAAGGGCTCATGTCAAGGCTGGAACATAGTGTTTGGAGCTCAAGACACCTGAAAGGGATGCTTAAAATACCTGCAGCACACATTTCAGCTTATTAGCCAGGTGGCCATAGCACAAAGAGTGTTTGGAGCTCAAGACACCTGAAAGGGATGCTTAAAAATACCTGCACCACACATTTCAGCTTATTAGCGAGGATAGAACTGATGAAGGTAAACAACAAGTAGCAGGCAGTTGGGGTGCGAGGGCACGTGCCAATGTATTCAAGTTGGACAATAGCACAAAGAAGTATTTTACCTTTACCGAATAATTATGAATTCCAATCACCAGATGGCACTCTTCCTCCTAGTGCAAGTTATGTCTCACTGTGCTCTCAGACAAATAGGGTCGGAAACAAAATAAAACATTTTGTATTGCCTTTGTCAGACACAGAAAAGATGCCTTGCAAGGTGTGCTTAGGCTGGGTGTGGAGCTCTAAAGATGCCTGATGTTTTGTTGCGTGCTCAGGCTAGGTGTGGAGCTCTAAAGATGCCTGATGTTTTGCTATGTGCTGAGGCTGGGACTGAGGGAAGGAGGCCTTTCAATTGGTTAAATTACCTCCCTATATTGCTGATTGACTTGTGTGGGACCAACAATTTGCAATTTTATTGGGAATTCAAGGTACCTCACTATCCTATTGGATGCCCTATCAATCCTTTGCTTACACATTTAAGAATCCTATCTCCTTTCCTTTCCCCCCTCCCCCCCCCCCCTCTCCTAGTTAAGATATCGAGTTCAACTAGTGCTGTGGACATTGATGATCCACGTGGGTGATAGCTTTCGCACTTATGTCACTGGCATGGTTGGTGAGATTATGGTTGATATGTCTCCAATGGACGATAGGTTGTGTGACAAGTCACTTTGGAGTACTAGAGTTATGGTATAGTTATAGTGCTAGATCATGTAGTTTGGTTCACACTATGGACCGACCATTGTATGTAATAGTAGGAGAGTACTTTTTCTTCCAGTACGTACTCTTATTTCTTTAGTTTATGGTTGTAGAGAAGAGAAGAAGATAGAAGAAAATTCAGTCATCCATCTCTCTTGTGACTCTCTCTCTCTTGTGCATATGTGTTTGCTTGCAAGGACTCAAGCTCTCTCTCTTTCTTGCATTCTCTTTATGGTATCAGAGCTTCGGTTTGTGTGAGAACTAAGGAGGCAAGCAAGAGACGAGAACAAGGCAAGCAAGGAAGCGGTACATGGGTAAAGGTATTTCCATCTCTTTATCTCTTTGATTTTGAAGTAACACCTTCGGTAGTTGTGAGAGCTATAGGCAGATAGGAAAGTCAGTCTTAGATTGAGGCATCCTTTTGGGGTGAAGAAACAAGACTATATTGTATGTAGTTAATGCAGGTAACTGAATTTTTATGCGTTTCGGGCACGTTTCGGTTCTGCAAGTTTTTTGCTGCATTCACTCCGTGAAGTGTTGATTTTGATTGTATATGCCCAATTTCTGGTTTAGTGCAAAGTTGTTGCAACTGCTCCTCACTGGAGACCAACCACAATTGGAAAACAAATACACGAGCTCAGATCACTTAACTTTGACAATTAATGTACATCATAATCATCCACCAAATCTGAAAATAAGAAAACACAACGTGACACCACCACTGGGGTCGGAAAGGGCCGATCCTCCCCTCAATACAAGTTGTATTTCTTGGAGTATTTGATGAGTATAAGTTTCATAGGCTTATGAGCGAGATTCCTCTATTCATGAGTGATCACAAATGGATCAAATACCATAAATGTTGTCAGTGAAGAACAATTTGTTGATGAAGACTGTGTCACATGCAGTCTCCCACCTTCACTGGGGCTTAGCACCCGCATTACACTTGTCTTTCGGGACCGTGCAGCAACAGACACGCCAGTACTAGCATCTGGCAGGGTGATTCGCCGTAGAGGGATGAAAACCTGGTACTCCAAATGAAGCTTTGCTCCCAAATTTCTACGCCCACTTACATTCATTGGTAGAGTACGGTCAGGGCAAGCATAGGGACAATAAGATCTCATAGAATCCGAGTGAGAGAGATAGCATGTACTCTATACACAAATCAAAGAAAAACAATAATAATTTGCTGTATCAATCTATATGCAGCTCTTATCTTGTGGGAAAGAGAGATTGTCATAACCAGCTCCTATATGACACAGCTCTTGTTTCAGTCCACCATATGAGAGAAAAAAAGTCGAGTGTTTCAGTCCACCGGATGGAAGAAAGATCGGGTGCTTCAGTCCACTAGATGAGGGATGAATCGGTATCTTCACTTTAGAGAGAGAGAGAGAGAGAGAGAGAGAGAGAGAGAGAGAGGACTTTCGTTTTCAGCACGTCGGCAGCATGGAAGAGAGAGAGAGTGCCGGTTGTGTTTCGGCATGCCGACAGCCAGGGAGAAAGTCGGGTTGGCGAAGTCTCTTACCTCCACGTATAAGCCTTACGTGGCCTCTATCCAGCCTCCTTGCGTGTGTTTATTCTACATAGGAAGTCTTGTTTACACTAAAGTTACTTCAAATGAACTTTGGGCACCCATACTTATTATTGCCCATGGCCCATGGTTTAATGAATATGAACTCATAACCTTTATAAATGCAAAGATTAATATTAGTTATAAATATAACCTTAGAAAATGGATTAAAAAGTATACTTACCACCTGTTCACATGCAGCAAAACATGTCAGAAGACATGGCAAGCTTCACGGCTCACTGCAGGTGTCCCTACTCAGTAAGTGGCACATCATAGCAGGCAGATATACAAATATAAGTCACGCAAAACAGTTTCAAACATGCAAAGTTTGATGCACGTGCACATGCGATGGATGAAATCTCCCTTTCATGAAACTTGTATAAACATTCTAGTTGGGCACAAAACTGGCACGACAGAATGTGAAAACCTTGGCCTTCCTATGGAGTAACAGTCCCATAGGTACGACGCGATACAAACATGTGTCCTTCCATGGAGTGATAATCCCATGGACAAGATACCGTCCTGGTCATACAGATATAGGCTCCCGTCCATACGGCACGATCCTAGTCACATGGGTGGCACGAAAGTGGTTCCCGTTCATGTGACGCAAAGTGACTGGCTCTTTCACATGAGACATTGGCCTGGCCTCATGTGAACATGGCACAAATCTGGCTGCTCTATGGAGTGACAGTTCCATAGAAGTGGCACCAAAAATGGAGATGGACCAAATAGGCGGCTAAATGGTGACATTCCTCGTGGCTTCTAAACAGTTGACCTCAATTGAAAAGCCTCAAGATATGCCCGCAAAAGTTGCTAATCAACAAAGTAAGCCATATCTACCCACTTTGCATCAATGGGTAAATAATGTTCAAACTTCACAAGGTATCTCCTGGAGAGCTTTCCAGTTGGTATACTGCCTTCTCTCCTTGTTGAATACAATCTGCTTTGGCTGGAGGATCTCCTCAAGCTTATCAACCTCTGGCGGATCTTCTGAGACAGGCTTGTCAGGATCTGGCCCCACATACTTCCGTAAAAGACTCACGTGAAAGGCATAGTGAAACTTCCAATGATTGGGTAAAGCAAGTCTGTAAGCCACTTCATATACAACAATAGGCTATATACAAAAGACAAAAATCACATCCATGACTAAATGTCGATATGTCGAAACAAATGGATGCCAAAAACACGAGTTGCATGACCCCCGGAATCATATGAAAAGGTGTAATGAAGCAACAACTTTAGATTAGGTCTAGGACTATGGTCATGGGCTCAAGTATAAAAGGGGGCTCATGGACCACTATTGTATCTTTTTGACACCTTTTTGACATCTTCGGTATCCTGATCATGGATCATTTTGGTTTCCCTCATGAATGGTCTCCCAATGATGCAGTCATATGAAACTGGCTGACGTCCAAAGTTCATCACTCACCACAAAGGTGTGGTGTAAGGTAGTTCTGAGGATCTTTATTTTCAAATCCTTCAATAGACCAATGGGTCTAGCAGTGACTCCGTAAGTGAGTTTGACCAGTAATGTTGTGTCATCCATGGCAGATGCTCCCCATTTTTCCTAGCATTGTTTGGTAACAATGCTCACTCTTGCTCCCCCGTCGAGGATTGCTGTGACCTGGAGGCCATCGAAGGTTATCGGTAATGCTGCATTGAGTTCATGTGGTAGATAGTTCTCCCATGCATTCTTTTGATTTGCCACATAACACTTTAACAAATCCAAGATAGCTGAATTTGCAGCCTCACACTGGCCATCCGTTTGCAGGCGATAGGCTAATGAGAACTCAAGCTTAGTGTCCATATTGTTAAATAGAGCCCTCCAAAAGAGGCTCGTAGTCCTAGAATATCTGTCCCCAATGATGGACTTAGGCATACCATGATGCTTAATGTATCATGCAGTGGAAGTATTCGTAATCGAGGATCGTGTCACACAAATGCTCACACTGTCTTTTGTATCCTGAGTTTCGCGAGTTTAGCAATTTACTTTAAGACTTCAAACTTTAAGAGATTTGAGAGAGAGAGAGAGATGGAAACTGTACACCGTATGGGGTCCCGAATCACCCACTGAAGGGTCCCCTATCCCGTTACCGGAATAGTATTTGCTTTATTACTTTGAAGAGACTGACGATGGACTGACGATAAGCCAAATGCAAGATCTCTGAAGACCAAGAGTCGGGCTGAACTGTACACGGCTGTAGAAGCATCAATGATGTCCAATCTCGAGCCTATGCACTCTTCCCAATGGAATGAGGAAGGGCTGCAAATCTGAGGCTGAGATAGGGGCTGTTTGGGACTGTTCTAGGCTATGTATGATTGCTGTAAATGAATATGAATGTTGAGTTTTATCTTCACCAAGTGGCTGTAGCAAAACGATGAAGATATGAATGCTGAAAACTGTATGTATGCTGAAAACGCAAAACATGATGCTGAAGTCGGTGGTCGTGCCGGAATGCAATCTGACCATCCAAGGATGCCCTCACGCTAGGATACGTTGTGTGTGGACAAGCTGAATCGGATACCAATGTAACATGCAACAGAAGTATTCGTAATTGAGGATCCTGTAACACAAATGCTCACACCGTCTTTTGTATCCTGAGTTTCGCGAGTTTAGCAATCCACTTTAAGACTTCAAACTTTAAGAGATTTGAGAGAGAGAGAGAGATGGAAACTGCACACCATAGGGGGTTTCGAATTACCCACTGAAGGGCCCCCTATCTTGTTACCGGAATAGTATTTGCTTTATTACTTTGAAGAGACTGACGGCGGTGGACTGACGATAAGCCAAACGCAAGATCTTTGGAGACCAAGAGTCGGGCTGAACTGTACAGGGCTGTAGAAGCACCAATGATGTGCAATCACGAGCCTATGCACTCTTTCCAATGGAATGAGGAAGGGCTGCAAATCTGAGGCTGAGATAGGGGGGCTGTTTGGGATTGTTCTAGGCTATGTATGAATGCTGAGTTTTACCTTCACCAAGTGGTTATAGCAAAACGATGAAGATTTGAATGCTGAAAACTGAATGTATGCTGAAAACGCAAAGGGGACTGAAGGCTGAATGCTGTAGATGCTGCGTTTTACTGCATAGAGGCTGAATTGCTCAAGCGTTGATACCCCTAGATGCTGATGAGGAAAACGTTGAGGTATGAGGTGTTGAGTTCTGCAATCGCTTTATGCTCCTTGTGCTGAAGGCTCCAAGTGTTGAGTGCTTCAAGGTTGAATGAGATATGAATGAATAATGGATGATATGCTGGGCTATTTATATGGGCATGGGGTGCTGGTCGGCTAGCTAAAGGGCTGGCGGACTGCACTTGTCCAATAAAAATATATAAATGATGTAAAAAATGCCCAATAATGCTATAAAATATGGGAATAATACTGGATAAATTTTGATGGCTGCTAGATGATATCTGAAGGCTTCTGCAATGGTCTAGATGGCCTACATGCATATGGAATGAATGCTATGCATGTCCTGATGCAAACTCTAAGGCTTCTACTGACTCTACATGCATGAATGCATCTCTTTAAGTGGGTTAAGGGACTTGGACTTACTGACTGACTGTCTAAGGCTGAGAATGACCTACGTAGCTCGTGCCTGACTTATCTTGGACTGAGGATTACATTGGGGTCACAGCGTACGACAATTATCATCCTAAAAGGTACTAATACTTTACAATGTTGCACTGATGATGACAAGCCAGCTTGTCACCATGCACTATAGTGCAGAGTGCATGTGACACTTAAATATCTGAGCAAGGAAAAACATTTCCATGCGGGGATCTAGGCAAGTCCATAATGAAGTCCATAGTAATGCTTTCCCATGGCTATGTGGTTGTAACATCGTCACTAAGGTGTCCCAAACCTCCTTAGGCGTTTGTGCATCCTGTATATACACAATCATAGAATCTGTCACACTGATAGACAACCAATACAACACCTTTCTGGCTTTTTCATGCCATGCTTTATATGCCTATAACTGCTAAGAGGTCAAATTTTCACCAGCAATCTCCGGCTCCTTTTTATCACCTATGATGAACTCCCAATATCCTTTTCCCATAAGAAAATTGGTCATCTTGAAGTTCCATGCCTGGAAGTTATTCTTGTCTAGCTTCTCACTCACAATCTGTGATAGACTGTTAAACATCTTTTTTTGCAACAACTTGCTAAACAGTGCTTGCAAACACCTTCTGCACTTGTAGCAAATTTACAACCTTCAATAACGATATTGTAGACCTGTTATAATCCCACTGTGTGTGAGCCAGTCACATACACACACATCCGCCAATACCTGCAACACTTAGATTCTTTGCACAAACTACCTTACAACCAAATTTATGCTGCAACTCTCACCATTTGGCCATCCATTTGGTCCATCTCCATTTCTGGTCCACTTCTATGGGACTGTCGCTCCATAGAGCGGCCAGATTTTTGCCATGTTCACATGAGGCCAAGCTAGTGTCTCATGTGAAAGGGCCAGTCACTTTGTGTCACATGGATGGGAACCACTTTCGTGCCACCCGTGTGTGACCGAGATCGTGCCATATGGACCAGGACGGTATCTTGTCCATGGGATTGTCACTCCATGGAAGGACCCGTGTTTGTATCGTGTCTTGCCTATGGGACTGTTACTCCATAGGAAGGCCAGGGTTTTCACATTCTATTGCGCTAGATTTGTGCCCGACTAGAATGTTTTGTACAAGTTTCCCGAAAGAAATATTTCGTCCATTGCATGTGCACGTGCATCCATCTTTGCATGTCTGAAACTGTTTTCGCGTGACTTGTATTTGTGTATCTGCCTGCTATGATGTGCCACTTACTGAGCCGGGACGCCTGCCAGTGAGCCGTGAAGCTTGCCCTGTGTTTTGCTGCATGTGAACAGGTGGTAAGTATACTTTTTAACCCATTTTCTAAGGCTATATTTATAACTAATGTTAACCTTTGCATTTATAAAGGTTATGAGTTCATATTCATTAAACCATGGGCCATGGGAAATAATAAGTATGGGTGCCCAAAATTCATTTGAAGTAACTTTAGTGTAAACAAGACTTGCTATGTAGAATAAACACACACAGGGAGACTGGATGGAGGCCACGTAAGGCTTATACGTGGAGGTAAGAGACTTCGCCAACCCGACTCTCCCTAGCTATCGGCGTGCTGAAACGGAACCGGCACTCTCTCTCCCATGCTGCCGGCGTGCTGAAACGGGTCTCTCTCTCTCTCTCTACCCGACGTGCTGAAACGAAACCCGTCTCTCTCTCTACGGGGCGTGCTAAAACAGAACCCGTCTCTCTCTTTCTCTATCTCTCGGCCAACTGAAGTGGGTGGACTGAAGCACTCGATTCTTTCTTCCATTCGGTGGACTGAAGCACTCGGCCGACTGAAACGGGTCTCTCTCTCTCTCTCTACCCGACGTGCTGAAACGAAACCTGTCTCTCTCTCTACGGGGCGTGCTAAAACAGAACCCGTCTCTCTCTTTCTCTATCTCTCGGCCGACTGAAGTGGGTGGACTGAAGCACTCGATTCTTTCTTCCATTCGGTGGACGGAAGCACTCGGCTTTTTTTCTCTCATATGGTGGACTGAAACAAGAGCTGTGTCATACAGGAGCTGGTTATGACAATCTCTCTTTCCCACAAGGTAAGGGCTGCATACATATTGATATAGCAAATTATTATTATTGTTCTTCCTTGATTTGTGTATAGAGTACCTACTATCTCTCTCACTGGGATTCTATGAGATCTTATTGTCCCTGTGCTTGCCATGACCATGTTCTCAAGTTTTGAGAGCCAATGAAGATCAATGGACCTGGGAATTTGGGAGCAAAGCTTCATTTGGAGTACCAAGTTTTCATCCCTCCGCGGTGAATCACCCTGCCAGGTGGTAGTACATGCGTGCCTGTTGGTGCACAGTTCCAGAAGACCAGTGTAGTGTGGGTGCTTAGCCCAATGAAGGTGGGAGACTGCCTGTGACACGGTCTTCGTCAACAAATCGTTCTTCACCAACAACATTTATGGTATTTGATCCATTTGTAATGACTCCATGAATGGAGGAATCTGGCTCATAAGCCCTTGAAACTTGTAAGCATCAAACACTCCAAGAAATACAACTTGTATTGAGAGGAGGGGGGGAGGGTCGGCCCTTTCCGGCCCCAGTAGTGGTGTCAAGTTGTGCTTTGTTATTTTCAAATTTGGTGGATGATTATGATGTACATTAATTGTCAAAGTTAAGTGATCTGAGCTTGTGCATTTGTTTTCCGATTGTGGTTGGTCTCGAGTGAGGAGCAGTTGCATTGGTATCAGAGCCCGATCGTTTCTCTTTCTCAAGAGGGGACATGGTGTTTTGAAATCAAAAGCAATCACAGACACTTGACTCAATGGACAACCAAGGCAATCCTTTGGAAGTGCCAAATTCAAGGGGTCAATCAAGTGCCTCTCGAGATTCTAATGCATTGCAGGGAAGGCACAAGTCCCTTGAGAGGGTTTATGACAATGCTTTGATGGGACAGCCATCCTGTGGAAAAGAGCCTATGCATGAGGATGAGCCTGATGCATTGAGGGTTGAATTGGAACACATGAAGAAACTTTTGCAGGCAAAGGAGCAAAAGCTGAAATTTTTGCATGAAGATCCTCATGTGCAAAGTGTCATTGAAGCAAAGAAAGCTGATGCTATGGTAGATATGACCTTTGAGTCCATGGCTCGTAAGGTGGGTAAGAAGCCAAGGGAATTGGCACTCTCCTATCTCATCCAAAAGGGTGATCTCAAAGAGGAAGGGGATGGGGAGTTAATGTTCAAGAATCCACCTCATTTGAAGCCTGGTGACCTAGCATCTCAACGGTTGAGATCTTATGTGCACAAGGAAGAGGTGCCAGTCACTTCTCGCCATGCATCTACTCCACATGGGATGGGAGGAAACAAGTATGTGCATGTTGAAGCCAGTGCAAGGCATGATGGCCTAGTGGATTCAAAGCATGTATTTCATGGTGAGAGTGATCGGTATGCAAGCCGAAAAACATTGCCCATTGATTTGTCTCGTGGTGAGACATCGCATCATTCAAGGAGGTCACATGCATCTGGGCCACAGATTCATAGAGCACATGCCACCGTGCCTCGTGAAACACCTTTGGTTGCTCATGAAGCTCATGCAGAGAGGGCTGTCGCGTTGGATAAGGGGAAGAGAAAGAGGGAAGAACATGAGTCACATGCCAAAAAGCTCAAGGAGTTTAAGATAGGTGATAAATCTGTCAAGTTTTGCCTTTCATGGGGAATACGATGCATCTAAGGTGCTAGCATTTGTGGCACAATTTGACATTGCTTTTAGTGATGAGGACTTCACCGAGAAGTCTAAAGTCCACCATGCAAGTATGTTCTTGAAGGAGACAGCCACACATTGGTGGATCACCGAAAAGAATACCAAAGATCACATTTGTACTTGGAAAGAGTTCAAGGACAGATTTTATACCAAGTTTTTGCCTCCAAATGCGGAGCAAACTCTCACACAAAAGTGGGATAGACTTGAGCAAAAAGACAATGAGAGTGTGCAACAATATGTGAACAAGTTCTGGAAGGTCTTGCTTGAGGTTACTCCCTTCATGCATCTCTCCGAAGATTAGAAGAAAAGGAAGTTTCGCTCTCGATTGCAACCAGCCTACTGTTTAGGAGCTCACAGCATCTGCTCTTGCTACGAAGTAATTGGTGCTTAAAATTAAGCAAGATAATGGAGATTCTAAGAGCAAAGAGAGGGTTGTTCCAAACCCACAAAAAAAGGTGGACAGCCACTTAAAAATAACAATGAGCAAGAGCATAGGATTCACTTGGCCATAATGTTTGAAGAGTTGCGAAAGCATAAACTCTTCATAAATGCCAAGAAAAGTGAGTTCGTTCTCTCAGAGATACACTATTTGGTGCAAATTGTATCCAAAGAGGGTGTGAGAATGGATCCTGCTAAGGTTGAAACCATTCGGAATTGGCCAAAGTTACATAGTACGCATGAGGTCCGTAGCTTCCTTGGATTATGCTCATATTACAGGAGGTTCATAAGGCATTTTGCCAAGATTACCTCGCCATTACATAAGCTTACAAAGAAGAAAGCCACTTTCAAATGGACCTAGGATGAGCAGGATGCCTTCTACCAACTCAAGGATGCTATCATATATGGGCCTATATTGATAATTCAGGACTTACAAAAGCCATTCACGATGGAATGTGATGCTTGTGGGAATTGCATAGGTGCTGTCCTAAATCAAGCGGATCATGCAGTGGCATATGAAAGCCGTAGATTGCATGATGCAGAGACCCATATGGACATTTATGAAAAAGAGTTCTTGGCTGTAATTCATGCCTTGAAAATATGGAAGCATGATCTTCTTGGGCTGAATTTATAGTCAAAACCAATCACCAAAGTTTGAAGTATTTTTTATCTCAAACAAAGCTCTCGAAGAAGCAAATGAGAATGGCAAATTTCCTTTCTATGTTCCATTTTCAGATTGTACATACTCCGGGAAAGAAGAATGTAGTGGCAGATGCCTTGTCCAAGAGGCCATATGTGGCTACCGTTTCAGTGGCCTCACATGGGGACTTGACTGCCATGCATGATTTATACCATTTGGATACTAATTTTTGCCATATTTGGGCTGATTTGATGGCTGGTCACACACATGCCACTTATGTGATCAAAAGAGGGTTATCTCATGAAGGATAACTGCTTGTGTGTGGTGAATGATATGCGTCCAAAGGTTATGGAGGAATGTCACGCTCCACCTTACGCTGGTCATAGAGGTATTTTACCTACGACACGCATGATAGAGAGAGATTTCTTTTGGCCAAGCATGCGTAAAGACGTTGAAGCTTATGTACACGCATGTATTACTTGCCAGAAGGTGAAATTCGATAGGCAAAAAGCCTCCACGTTTGCTTCAGCCTTTGCCTATTCCCTAAAAACCCAAGCTTGGAAGATGAAGCTAAAGCGGGAGTTGCATAATGTGACCAGAGGAAAGTTGAGTATAAATGATTACTCAATAAAGCTTAAAGGGCTTGTAGTCCTTGCTTCTATTGGATCACCAGTAGATGATGATAATATAGTAGATAATGATAATATGGGCATATAAATCATGGCATGAAAAAGCCAGAAAGGTGCTGTATTGGTTGTTTGTCAGTGTGACAGATTCTATGATTGTGTATATACAGGATGCATAAATGCCTAAGGAGGCTTGGGACACCTTGGTGAAGATGTACATCACAAACACCCAAGCTTCGAAGAGGAAGCTAAAGCGGGAGTTGCATAATGTGACCAGAGAAAAGGTGAGTACCCATCACAGGTGTCACAACTTTTTGTTGGGATTTCTTTGTCCATGACGTTAAGACCAGATTTCTCCCTCCCTAGTATTTGACCAACGTGGCAGATGAGTTCTATGGACTCAGACCGAACGGGTCACCTATGCTTCAGTTTTGCGGTAAGGTTATAAATTTAGCACCACAATTAGGGTTATCTTAGTAGGCCAAGATGGATCAATTCATTTGTGGATTAGATCCCAACATCCGGTTCACAGTTTGTAACTTTGAACCCAACACGTATGACCGGGCTTTGACTCCGGCTCAAAATGAAGAAATGAGAATGAACGGAGGTAAGTCTAAACAACCGCAACCTAGTACCAAATCCCAACCTTTCCCATGCGCAGCAGTTAATAGCATTTAATGCTATTTGTTGGGTATTTTTGTCCATGTTGAACTGGCCGACAGCCCTATGCTGGCCGACCAGCAGCAAGGAGACCTATAAATACAGGTGCATTAGTCCTCATTCAGTCATTCAAGTATTCTCAGCAAAGCATATACTCAGTTTGCAGCATCCAAGCACTCTAGGCTATAAGAAGGAAGACATTCTTCACATTCAGCCAGCATATGTGCAGGGCTACAGCCATCTAGACTTGCATCAGTGGCCCCAAGGAGAGTCTTCAACAGAGCCTCGGGAGAGCTAGATACTCAACCGACGTACAGTCTTCCTCGTCCTTGTGTTGGGCATTCATATCATTTGTACTCAGCATTGTACAACATTTCTCCAAAGAATAATATGAGCAAATACTCCTGCTTGTTGCAGGGGGGCCCTTCAGCAGGTATTGGGACCCAATACTGTGTCGTCTTCTACATTCTCATTCTTCTCTCTCTCTCTCTCTCTCTCTCTACTCTCTAAAGTTGATGCTAAAGATTCTTACCACATAAAGGTATGAAGAAGGCCCTGTTGTGCGTTATCACGATCAACCTCAATGCATGTAACAGGATAGGGTCTACTTGCATATCACGAAACAGAGATTGAAACAGGTGGGCAAACTTTGTCCCAAGCTTTCTTTCCATAGTTTTGGACCCTTTCCTATAGTTAAAAAGTTAAGTGATGTCTACATGAAATCGAAGTTGCCTAACAGCTGGACAAGGCATGATGTTTTCCATGTTTCTTGTCTAAAACCGTGTGTTGGACCAGAAGTGTTTGATTATTCAGATGAACAACAGTCAGACGTGGTAGATGAATTAGAGATCATTGAGCTTGAGCAGATCCTTCTTCATCGTTGGAGCATGGTTCCAATCGACGATTCTGTCAGTTCTATACAAAGTTCGGAGATCGAGGTACGCACGAAGCAGTTTGGCTAGATGAAGAGTTCTTTCAAGAGTACCCCAGTTATTGGCGGACTACTTGGAAGCCGTGAACCTGCCGCCAAGCTAAGCAGGAGGAAATGTCACATGCACTCTACACTGTAGTGCATGGTGACAAGATGGCTCATCATCAGTGCAACATTGTACAGCAGTAGAATCCTTTAGGATTTGATATTTGTCGTACGCTGTGACCCCATTGTAATCGTCAGTCTAGGATATGTCAGGCATGAGCTATGTAGGTCATTCCTCAGCCTTAGAGAGTCAGTCAGTCAGTCAGTCAAGTTCCTTAACCCACTTGGAGAGAATCATTCATGCATATAGAGTCAATAGAAGCCTTAGGGTTTGCATCAGATCATGTTTGCATTTTGCATATAATTCATTCCATATGCACATAGACCACATAGACCACTGTGGAAGCCTTGGAATATCATCTAGTATTTTATCCTATTTATTTGGCATTTTTTCCATAATATTCCAATATTCATTACGCATAATTCTGCTGCATGTTACATGTATGGAGCCCTAAAATGCATGGTGGGTTGAATATCTTGAATGTGCATTACCATGTACTGGCTCAGAAAAGTACCATGATAGTAACTTTTGTGGAACAAGAATTGCCATGGGCACGGATGCTGGATGCTGGTTGCAATGTGTGCGCATTACAAGGTTGATTCTTTTGGGCATTGAAATCTCTCCTACTAGGATATCTTGGTAGGTTAGGTGCAAGGAAAAATCCCAGGCTACCCCTACTCTTCTAGATTGCTGCAAGGCGTGAAGTCTATGCTCATACATTTGCATTGGGCACATAGGCTAGAACCACCTGGAAACACACTGGTAGCTGAAAATGTGCATCGGAGCAGAGCATTTGATATGCCATTGCCAGTGGTTGAGCCAAGAAAAGCTTATTTTTTAGCACAAAAAGGAATTTACATAGTGGCAGATGTCATATTGACTGAAGGCAGACCATTATCGTTTCCACTAGCGCAACGACGATGGCAATTTGGAGTCCATTACCGCCCTGTATGGAGACTCGTATATATCGTACGCTCCGGCAAGAAGCTTTGATGGCGATTTAGAAAGACACTGAAAAATTGAGGATGTCATGCACTAGTAAGGGTGCACAATGTAGTGAAGATAGACCTAAACTCAATATCTCACTATATTCGAGGCATCTACTAGACCTGTCTATATAAAGTACCCAGGGTTAGTCGCATCATAGGTCGGCCCTATGACTGGTCCAGATGGACCAAACCACGTCACCCAATTGGGACAATAATAGACAAACAATACACCATAGGTCCTGGCTGTAACATGCAGCGGAATTATGCGTAAAGAAGGATCTTGTCACACAGTCTCACTCCGCCTTCTTTATCTTGAGTTTTGCGAGTTTATAGCAATCCACTTTATCACTCCAAACTCTAAGAGATGAGAGAGAGAGAGAGAGAGAGAGAGAGAGAGAGAGAGAGAGAGAGATATCTGTACACCTTATTGGGTCCCAAATTACCCTCTGAAGGGCCCCCTCCTATTGCTAGGAGTATACTTTATTATCTTTGAAGAGAATGATAGGACTGACTTTTTTTTTTTTTCCGGAAAAACGATCCTTCTATTAGTTAATGAGAAAACGCCATAAGGCTACAAAGCTCACCTCGCAAGGAGGGATAAAAAACACAGTGAACACCTGAGCTCCACCCCCGTGGCTGGCCGCTCTCTGGGGGGGGGGGGGGGGGGGGGGGGCTACCTAGTAGTACATGTGGGAGGTGAGAAAAGCCAAACTGGAGGCCTGTAGTGCCAAGTGACATCCTCGCCCCTCGCGGTGAGGAAAGGGCCAGGCTGCCAAGTGCGGAGGAAAGCCTTGCGGCGCCCTCTCATGCGATCCGAGTCGCCCTGGAGTTTCCCCCAGTGTCCTCTCAAGGTGTGAATGATGTCCACCCAGAGGGCCTGTATGACCTCTGCCGGTGGAGTCGCCTGGCGGTCAATGGCCTCCCTGCATCGGGCTCTCCATATGTGCCAAGCCGTCATGCTGCTGATCATCTCCCATCTGTGCCCGACCCCCTCCTGAGGGGCTGCCGAAGAGAAGTCTGGCGTCGGAACCACCGCCATCGCCCTGTCAGAGACCTGGATGGTCGCACTGCCAGGGACGTCCTCATATCCAAGGGCCGGGCCGCTGTCCGTGGCCCAAGCCACTGCACCCCACATCACCAGCATCTCACCTGGTGAGCCTGCAAAAACCATCCTGAGAGCGCGCTGCCAGACTTGCTGTGCCTGTGGGCAATCCCATAAGCAGTGCCGCTGCGACTCCTGTGCATGGCCGCACCGAGGGCAGGACGCTGGGTGACTGCCAAAAGCTAGCCAAGCCCCCACAGCCAGTCCTCTATGCGTTGTGAGCCAGAGAAACAGCGTCACCTTCCGGGGCCGGAAGCTGGCCCAAAGGCGCTGCCAGAAGTCCCTAAGAAAGGCAGGGGAGAGCCCCTGTCGTCGCCGCCAATGCTCGGCTGCCGCCGGGGTGCTCGCTATCCTGTGTCTCTGAATCCGCCGCCCCAGCCTCGCTGTGTACTGAAAAAAGGGGATGCCTGGGCTGGTAGGGGCCAAGTAGGGATCTCGCCAAAACCACTCACCTGGATCCCACTGAAGGCGAATAAGAGGCCTGCTGTCCCAAGCCCATAATCTCCAAGAATAGTGCTCCCCTATCGAGGCCGGTGAGGGGTCTACATGCCACTGTCTCTGATGAAAGCCGACCACCCGCACCCTCTGAAGAATACATCCCTGGAGCCCATCCAAATCTAGTCGTGTCCTCTGAAGTTGGCCACCCTCTCCCACCTCAAAAGTGAGTGGGGCGACTCTCTCCGCTGTGCCGCAGACCGCTAGAAGGATCTCATGCCGAGTAAAGACACCCATCCACTGTGGAGGTGGAGGGTCATGTACTGGGGTCCGCCACTCCCGGGGGATGGCCGCCTCAATGTCCTGTCTCATCAACTCTCTGCCCCTCATCCCACTGAGTCTCCTCTCCTGAGCCTCTAGAGGCAGCTGCTGAAAACCTATCCAGTCGTCTAGGGACTGGGCTGGGCTGGGCTGGGCCAGAGCTCAGCGGGCCCCACGACACGTGAGACCGCGATCCAACCATATGGCCACTGGGGAGTCGAATCAAGGGGTTCCAGATCAAAGGCTGCCTCAGGTGCTCCTCATCGGTGCCCGGGAGAGTCTGGAAGAGTGACGGCCTCAGATGCGCCCAGGCCCTCAGAAGGCTAGCTGCAAAACGCTCCTCGAAGCCAAGGCCCACTCCTCTGGATCGCTGCTCTGTAAAGATCCACCTGATGCTGGGGGTCCAGGGGCCGCTAAGAGAAGGGGTGCGGCTGAGCATCCTGGAGACAAGAAACTCCTTCCACGGCTCAGAGGGATGGCACACCACGCAAACTCGCAAGGGCGCGACCAGTGTCTCGAACGGGCCAGCATCCAGCTGGAGGCACCTGAAAAAACCGTAATCCACTGGTAGCCCCATCACTCGCGGGGGCCCCCCAGGGGAGGCTGGAGAGAACTCTGTGGCGGGCGAAGCAAGGATCGCCATCTCCACCGGCCCGGAGTGGCGGTGGAACAGCCGCTGGACTGAGCTCTGGCCTACCCAGCTGCGCTGCCCCGGGGCAGTGGGTGGTCTGGCGAAGTATCCTGGAGAGGCCGAGGGAGGGATGGGGGCTCGCGGCGAGGAGGGGGGAGAGCGAGGAGAGGATGGAGAGGCATCTGCCAGAGGATAGGTGTCAGGGGGGGCCGCCGGGGGAGGCGGGAGGGGGGGGGGCTGGGGGGGGAGAGGGGGGGGGTGGAAGGAGTGCTCTCCGGGTGAGGGGAAGGGGAGCCGGGGGTCGAAGAGTGCAGCCCGGGATCCTCAGGAATCTGCTCCAAGGAGGGGGCGGGGCCCCCCGCGGGGGGAGGCGGGAGCAGGGTCTCCACGTGGGAGGCTCCACCAGCGGCCTCAACGGGCACTGAGTCTGAATCCTCGTCCATCGGGGTGGGACCTGCTGGCCGCCTATCCCTGACTGGAGCATAAGTGCGGGTAGGTGCTTGTACGCCAACCGGAGTCGCCTGTCCGCCAACCTGTCCACCAGCCTGTGCTGCCTGCTGGCGTCTGCGATGGTCCCTGCGGGCCGGGCGTTTCTGCCGGCGAACCTCCTGCCATCCGCCAGCCTCCTGGGTCTGCGCGGCATCCTCCGCCGGGGCCTGCTCGTCAGATGATGGCGCCTGCTGTGGCGAGCCAGGGATGTCCGGTCTCTGAGGTGGATGGCCACCCCTCGGGTCTCCTGCAGGGGGTCCAGAGGCGGCATAGCGTGAAGGATGAACCCCCTTACGGGGACAGGCGCGTGCGAGATGGCCCATCTCCGGACATGTGTAACACTGGCCGGGGAGGCCCGAATACTCCACGCGCTGTATCAGATGTCCTCCAGAAAGACAAGGGAGAAGGATCGTCTTCGGGAGGGACTCCGGTGACGGAACCACAACTCGAATGGCCGGGAGTCCTGCTGCCCGAGCAATCACTGAAGCCGTTGTCTGAGGCGTCTCCACCACCTGCCCGAACGCCTTGCCAATGGATGACAAGAGGGGCAAGTACTCCCTACGGAGTCCAGGAAAGCAGATAGTGACGGGGAAACCTGTCGCGCCTGCTAGCGGGTCGGAGGCGGGGTCGAAACCATGAGTCCATTGCGCCAGGAACGCCCGGGATGAGCGGAGGGCAATGGGGCTCCGAGCCAGCACCATCTGAGCTGCCTGTGGGGACTCGAAATCCACCTGGTAGTAGCCACGTCCCAAAAAATCTACGCTGACGATCTTGGCGGGCACGCCAACAAGGCTGCCTTGCAGAAGGTCGCGAAGCTCTCTCCGCATCGGACGACTACCCACTATCTTGCAGACCAAGGAGGAGGCCTCAAGAGCGGAAACTGTGGAAACAAACAACTGAAGATCTTCAGCTGTGAACTCCAGACGGAGACCGGAATCGGCAGGGTTAGTCGGAGCGGCTTCCATGGAGTCCTCCAGAGGGAAAAGGCCAGAAACCGGGGTCACCAACGGGAGGGACACAGCCCTGCGAGGAAAAAGAGAGGCGGAGGGCAGGATAGCGGGGGCGGGGCGGGGGGGAGGGGGGGGGGAGCTGAGGCGGGGAGGAGCTAGCGGTGGGCGGAGGGGCGAGACGGAAGGGAGGAGAGGGAGAAGGCGGAGGGGAAGAGATGCGCAGCGGAGGAGAAGGCGGAGGGGGGAGAGGTGGCGGGGGAGAGAAGAGAGGCGGGGGAGAAGGAGGCGAAGGGGTTAGAGAGGCGGGGGAAGAGATGACGGGGGAAGGAAGCAGGCGGAGGGGGGAATGGCGGGGAAGGCAGCGTGGAAGGTGGCGAAGGAAGAGAAGGCGGGGGGAAAGAAGGCGGGAGAGGAAACGAGGAGGGAGGCGGGGGAGCGAAGGCAGGGGAGGAAGCGAGGCAGAAGGCGGGGGGGAGATGGCGAGGAGGGGCGCAATGAAGGAGGCGGGGGAGAGGACGGAGGAGAAAGCGGTGGACTGGCGGGGGGGAGAGGGGGGCGCGACGGCGAGAAGCAGCGGGGGGGGGGTGGGGAGAGGCGGAGCTCGCAGGCGAGGTCGTCAGTCGCTGTTCTTTGATAGGACTGACTTGGGATTGTAGATCAGCCAAACGCAAGACCTTTGAAAGACCAAGAGTCGGGCTGAACTGTACCTGATGACCGATCTCAATGCCTATGCACTCAATGTAGGAAGGTTGCAAACTGAGGCTGAGAGATGGGGCTGATTGGGACTGTTCTAGGGTGTGTTATGCACTATGAATGAATGAATGTAACGGAAGGGCAGCTGTAACATGGAAATCTTATCAATCATGAAAACTGCTTAAACACATAAGCATGCCAGATTAAAGAAAGATGTCAACTTTGCATAGTACACCACACTAGGGGCGAGAAGATGGGCTGACCCCCCGCCCCCCTCCCCCCCCCTTTGTGGTTAGATTACTAAAAAGGAGTCTGCTTCTGAATACAACTTTGGGGGTGCCCAGGATTCACCATTGGCTAGCACCTATTTCTTCCAGTATAGTATGAAAACAAAACAAAACATATGCTGAATTTTGATGTCAATCTTCAGCACTAGAGAGCATTCCCGGCATTAAGCACATGTAGGACAACCATGGACAGCCCATAGCACTCCCACATCAGCCAGGACAGCCTTGCATCTACATCTTCCTCCTGTCTGGCTCACAGAGCAAGTCGACCAGCTCTCAGAAGCCACAAGGGAAGTCGACCAGCAGCAGTTCACAAGCCAGATGGTCTCCAATCAGTAGAGGATGTCTTTCCCACAAATCGGCCAGCACTTCCCTGTCTCCGGATGCCCCGACCAGCAGCTTCTTAGGGCTGTAAACAGTCGGCCAGCATCAAAAAACAGCCACCCGATGAAGTCGACCAGCCTTGGCCACACCCTTGGTTGAATTCCGTTGCGGTAGGTAGTGATAGATGGTTGTAGCAAGCTGTAGAACCAGTCGACCAGCTCCTCCCATGCACTAGAAAGCAGGCGCCTCTCCAAAACTGGAGTCCCCCACCCCGTAATAAGAGTTCAACCGCTGAAAATAGCCCAGGTGTGTGCTTTTCTGGTCCAGAAGGGGGCACCTTCAAGAGATTGGTCCAAATCTTGTCCAGTCACTTATAAGTGAGTGTGGACCCGCACCCATAATTATTAGTATGTGAAATCATAAAGCTGTAAATTGGCTTTTTGGAGACACTTACCACCTGCAAAACACATGTAGACCACGTGTTAGTCCCAAACAGGTGTGCACATACATGTCCACAGGGTGCGCAGGCGTCCCGTCCCATGGACAACACAGGCTGTAATCTCAAGCATTGTCCATGCAAACAAAACAAGTCATCCAAGTATAGAATCAAAGTCATGCACACACGAGTGCAGCTAGATTGGAAGAAACACCCATCTGCCCAGTTGTATCAGTTAAAATGTCCCAGGCTCATGATCCTTCCGGAACCTTCCCAGAACATAAATACAGAAGATCTCCAGGATAGCTAGTCCCAGGGAATCACATCATGTCAGGCTCCATGAGCCATACATGTACACCATGTCAGGCCCCGCAAGCCACACATGTACTATCATGTTAGGCTCCATGAGCCATACATGTACTGTCATGCTAGGCTCCATATGCCATACAGACACAACATGTCAGGTTCAACAGCCATACATGTATGTCATGTTAGGCTCCATATGCCACACATGAACAATAGAAAACAGACGCTGTGAGGAAGTTTGTGGGCTTCTAAGCAGTTGACTGCAACTGAAAAGCTTCCAGATAGACCTTCAGAAGCTCTGGATAATCCTCAAAATAGTCCTCGTCCATCCATTTTGCATCCATAACCGAATAGTTTTTAAACTTCACAAGATACCTGCGTACTAGCTTGCCACCTACATGCTTATGCTCTTAATGAAAAACTATCTCCTCAGGTTGCAATACCTCCTCAAGTTCATCCACCTCTGGTGGATATTCCAAAACTGGTTCCATAGGAAATGGTCCCACATATGGCCTTAGCAAGCTGACATGAAATGCATTATGTATTTAGTGATCGGGCAGTACCAATCTATAAGTCACTTCATTGATCTTCTGCAAGATCTGGAATGGCTCATAATACCTATTCGAAAGCTTAGGAAATCGGCATTCTTTGCCTGGCCGCTTCCCTGCTTTCTCAAGCTTAAGTAACACCCAATCACCTTCCTTGAAAATAAGCCCTCGGTTGTGCTTGTCAGGTGCCTTTTTCTACTTAGCTTGAGATCTTTCCATCACTGTCTGAACCTATGCAAACGTAGTATCCAAATCTCGGACATTCTCATCTGCTGCAAAGATTTCATCTTTTGTTCGTAAGATAGGTGGAAGAACCACCTTGCTATAGACTATCTCAAACAGAGTCTTATTAGTTGAAGAATGGACAGTGTTATTCTATATGCAAACTCAACCAATGGCAGATACTTTTCCCAATCTAACTACTGCTCAGATACATAACACTTGAGTAAATCAAGTACGCCTGAATTGGCAATTTCACTCTGATCATCCGTTTGAGGATGATAAGCTGATGAAAAACTCTATTTTGTGCCCATATTTTCAAACAATGCCTGTCAAAATAAACTTGTGCTCCGAGGATCTCTATCCCTCACAATAGATTTGGGCGTGTCATGATGTTTGAAAACTGAGCCAAACAACTTTGCCATGTGCTGTGGCTTGATGGTTTTCCTCACAGGAATAAAGTGTGCATGTTTGCTAAGACGATCAATGACAGTCCATATTGCATTATTACCATGTGGTGATCTCGGCAAATCCATAATGAAATCCATGGCAATGCTTTCCCATGGTTCCTATGGAATGGGTAAGGGCTTAAGCAAACCGGGTGTCTTGTGCCTGTGAAACATGACTTCGCACTCACGAACTTAAGCTTCAATATCCCTGCATATAGCTGGCCAAAAGAAATATCATTTCAAAGTCTCTGTAGTAGCGAGAATACGACGATGACCTCCATATGGAGGTGCATGACACTCTTCCATAACCTTTTGGCGCAATTCTTGGATCACAGTAATACGGTTTTGCATCATCAGAAAACCATCTCGAATCGAATAAGATGGGACAGCAGCACCATCATTTAAATCAGCCCAAATAAGCTAAAAATCTATGTCCACAGAATACATATTCTGCATCCCTGACAAGTCCCGATTGTTGGGGTAAAGGCGTTATGCCCACCCTTATAGTGTGTACAAGCCCATAAGTTATAGTACATAGTACACTTAGTACTTTTAATGTACTAAGTGCACTATGTGTACTAGTGCAATATACATGTGTGATAGGGGAGTCACACACTCATGCCTCATGAGTTGACTTATCCCCACAACTCTCTCTCTCTCTCTCCCTTGCTTCTCTGTGTAGGTCTCCCACACAAGTGAAACCCTAACTGTTTCTCCCCATCAACTGGTATCAGAGCCCTTAGTGATCCCTCCCTTCCTCTTCTCCTTGATGGTAGCAAGGAGTCAGGCGCAGCAAGAAGCGACCAGCAGGCAGCTGTAGTAGATAGGTGGGCGTAAGGAGAAGGTGGCGGAAGCCACTTCTGTGCTGAATCACAGCAGCCAGGCGCCTACAGCAGTCTAGCGTGGCGTCAAGCGTGGAGCGAACATAAGCGCACACCTAGGCGAGTGGCGCTAGGCGAACCGTAAGCGAATACGTGAGGTGGGCGTTGAGCGAAGGTCGCTGGGCATTAGCCATCAACGGCTACTAGGCCTCGGCGCCCGTCAACTCGCGTAGCCAACAACCGCTGGTCACCTAGCGAAACCACGCGAAGCGAAGGCTACTAGGCCCCGGCGCCCGTCAACTCGCGTAGCCAACAAATAGACGCCCAGCGCTAATACACTTCCTTTTTTCTTTCGAATTGCTTGTGACTAGGCGAAGGCAGCCAGGTATGCGTATTGTTGCCCCTCTGCTGCACAAGAGCCTCCAACAACAAGAGGGTAAAGGACAACCATGAAGCTTCTACCCAGGGAAAATGAGAAGCTTTTCCTGCATCAGGCATGCTTCCTTGCAAGTGGGAAGAAGATGCCTCCCCCTTCCTGCAACAACTAAAATTCAGCCTGCAGATCAGAGAAATTCAAAAAATTAAGAGGTATTTGCCTTCAATTTTGGGAATTTCTTATCAATTCAATCAATTGAGCAGGTACAGGTGCCCAATTGCTCAATTTTTGAGCAAAATTGGCAAAATTGGGTGACATTGGTCACAATCAGGATAAATTTGCAGGAAATTGGTCAAATCAGGATCAATTTGCAGGAAATTGGATGTCGAAATTTGGGGCTTTTGATGTAATTGTGCAATTAAGCACTCATACATGCTGTATGATGTGAAAAATCGCACATTTGGGTAAAATTGCAGCAAATTGCAGTGCAAATCAAGGGGCTTTTGTGCCGTTTTGGTTGATTTGCATGCAGGAAATCGCATTTGATGCTGTGGATAATGTGTTGATGCCTTACAAGCACTCAATGTGCCTGTAAATCAAGGGGCTTTCATGTATTTGATGTATATGTGGCCAGGGGGAAGCATCGTGAACACTCTGGATGCCTTCATGTGTCTCAATGTACCATGTATGATCAGCAATTGATCTTAAATCAAGGGGCTTTTCAAGTTTGTATGCTTGTTGAGCTTGGCAAAGCAGCAGGTGAGACTTTTATGCCTTGAATCCTCAAAAATCAGCTTGCAGTCAAGGGGCTTTTGCCCAATTTCTGTTCGGGACTGTTTTATGCAGTGTACAGGATTGTAAAAGTCTGATTTTCACTCATTTGGACAGCCAGGAGAGCATTTATTGCTATTGTACCTGCTGGTACAGATTTGGCACAGCTTTGTGCATGTTTTGGCATGGCTGTACACTGTTTTGAGTGACCAAAAGATTCAATTTCAGCTGCTGAAATTGCCGGTACAGGTTTGGTACATCATTGGTGAGCGCTTAGTACTGCTGTACAGTACTTTGGAAGGGCAAAAGAGCACATTCAAGGTGCTGTCCAAAATCTGCAGCAACCAGATTTTGGTGTTTTCATCACAAAAAGTGGGAGAAAAGTTGCATTCTTGCTTCCGCAGTGGGAGATAAAGCTTGGGAGAAAAACTGTGAGCACTTTGTGTGCTTTTGGTGCAGTATTGCACATTTTGCAGGGAGTCAGGCATTGACAGGTTGCATTTTGCTATGGCAACCACAGGTGAGAGCTCTTCATTGCTTCACATCAAGAAGCTTGAAGGCTTGCATAACTATGATATTTGGCAAACCCAGTGCTACAATGTGTTGCTCCAGAAAAAGCAGCACAAGCCTATCAAAGAAAGGGGTGTAATGCCCGCTTCTCTTACTGCTGAAGAGTGGGAAGATATGGATGAGCTGGCAATATCTACTATCATGTTGTCTGTGTCAGACTCATTACTTTTCAGCATTCGTGAAGAGAAGACAACTTGGGGAATGTGGCAGAGATTGCAGGACTTGTATGCCCAACAAAGTGCCTCAAGCAAAGTGTATTGGTTGAAGAAACTCATAGGCCTTCAGATGAAGGAAGGGGCATCTATGACAGCCCATCTCAATGAGTTTAATGGTATTGTCAGCCAGGTCATTAATCAAAAGTTGGCAATGGACGATGAGTTCAAAGCCACTTTTCTGTTATGCACTTTGCCAGAGAGTTGGGACACATTCAGGACAGCCACTAGCAATTCGAATGCTATGCTGTCATATGCAGATGTTGAGGGTGCTCTTCTTCAAGAAGAGATGAACAGGAAAAACAACTCTGTTGGAAAGTCCAATGCAATGAATGCACGTGGGAGATCCCAGCAAAGGGGGAAAAGCCAAGAAAGGGGAAGGAGCAAGTCTCGCTCCAAAAAGGATTTGGAATGCCATTATTGTGGCAAGAAGGGACACATTAAAAAGCAATGCTGCAAATGGAAAAATGATCAAAAAGAAAAGGGAAAAGGCAAAGACAAAGAGAAGGATGAAGCCAAAGATGTAAAGCCAAAGGGCAAAAGTGGAGTCAAGATTGAAGAAATCAATGTGTCACATGCAGGTGGCAGTGAGGATGAGGTCCTATTCATGCCCATTCACTTCTTACAGGTGGTCATGGTATGCACTCATGGATCATTGATTCAGGTGCCTCCTTTCATGTCACAGGTTGCAGAGACTTGTTTGTCAGGTATACTGCTGGCAATGAAGGAGTGGTTTATTTGGGTGATAACCATGCATGCAAGATACTTGGCAGAGGTGATGTGAGGCTTGTGTTTTCAGATGGCTCACAGCTTATGCTCCATGATGTCAGGCATGTGCCTGAGGTCAAGAAGAATCTGCTTTCTACTGGACAGCTTGATGATGCTGATTATGTTACCACATTTGGTAGTGGAAAGTGGAAGATTAGTAAGGGCTCACTGGTTGTTGCCAGAGGCTCTAAGGTGGACACTCTTTACTTTATGCATGCAGGTGTTTGTCACCATGCTAATGTAAATGCAACCGAGCTGCCGGAAATCTCTATGTGGCATAGCCGGTTGGGACACATGAGTGTCAAAGGAATGGAGCAATTGTCTCGTTTGGGTTACTTGCCTTCTCTAAAGTTTTCAAGTTTTCAATTTTGTGAGCATTGTATATATGGTAGGCAACTACAGTGCCCCCACAAGAAAGCACTTGGACAAAAAGATGCTCAGTTAGAGCTTGTGCATACAGATGTATGTGAGATGCCTCAGCTTTCTTTGGGAGGGGCAAAATATTTTGTGTCTTTTATTGATGATGCCACACGCAAGGTGTGGGTCTATCCTCTTCGTTTGAAGAGTGATACATTCTCAGTGTTTGAGAAGTTTGTTGCTCTTGTTGAGAATCAAACTGGCAAAACACTGAAGGCTTTGCGTTCCGACAATGGTGGAGAGTATATGTCCAAACAGTTTCAGGACTTTTGTGATGCTAAAGGCATCAAGAGGGAGCTCTCTACTCCTTATGATCCTCCACAAAACGGGACAACAGAGAGGATGAACAGGACCATACAGGAGAAGGTCCGTTCTATGTTGTCACATGCTGCATTACCTCATGGTTTTTGGGCTGAAGCTGTTATGACAGCCGTTCACCTTATAAACAGGTCACCTAACACGAGGCTTGGTGGGAAAGTGCCAGAAGAAGTATGGACAGGGAAGCCTCCGTCATACAAGCACTTGAGAGTGTTTGGTTGCGTTGCGTACGTGCACATACGCAGGGAAATGCGCACCAAACTTGATCCTAAGTCTCACAAATGCATATTCCTAGGATATGGTGACAGAGGTGAAATGGGGTATAGACTATGGGATCCCATGAATAGAAAGATCATACGCAGCAATGATGTCATTTTTGATGAAACATGCATGTATAAGGAGCCTGCAAGGCAACAGGAGCCTGGCAGAGTCATCTTTGATGATGATGGACATCATGGACAACAACAAAGGGCTGTAAATCAGCCATTACAGCAGGAAAACCAGCCCTTAAATGGTGCTGAAAATGGTCCAAATGGACAGCCAGAGATGGCAGAAGATATCCCTATGGATATACCACAGTTGGAGGAGATACCGGGCATGATTTTTCAGCCTTATGGCATGGAACAGGAGCCACCAATGGGTGATATGCAGGCTGGACAGCAACCTGCAAATGATGGTCATTGGGTACGGAGGTCCACTAGACCCTCCAGAGCCCCTGACAGGTTTGTTATAGGGGTTGACTACTTGATGCTCACTGACTGTGGGGAGCCCTCATGTTATAAGGAGGCTTTACAGAGGGCAGACAAAGCTCTATGGGAGCGTGCCATGAAGTCAGAGATGGATTCTCTGCATAAAAATGGAACTTGGAAGTTGGTGCCTTTGCCTGCAGGCAAGAAGGTTTTGCCATGCAAGTGGGTATACAGGCTCAAAGTTGCACCAGATGCAAAGCCAAGATACAAAGCCAGGTTAGTGGCTAAGGGCTTTAAGCAGGAATATGGTGTGGACTTTGATGAGATCTTCTCTCCAGTGGTCAAAATGACCACACTTAGAGCTGTGTTGGCTTTGGTTGCGCATGATGATCTGGACTTGATTCAGATGGATGTGAAGACTGCTTTTCTTCACGGTGATCTCCATGAGGAGATATATATGCAGCAGCCAGAGGGTTATGCAGTAAGTGGAAAGGAGAAGCTTGTATGCAAGCTGAAAAAGAGTCTTTATGGGCTCAAACAGGCACCAAGAGAATGGTATCATAAATTTGATACATTCATGAAATCTCAGAAATTCAGGAGAAGTGACATAGATCACTGCTTGTACACCAAGAAAGCTTTGGATGGCAGTCTATTGATCCTCATCTTGTATGTTGATGATATGTTGATTGCCGGGAAATCTCGTAAAGAGATGGATGCCTTGAAGAAGAGGCTGCATGAGACCTTTGATATGAAGGATCTGGGTGATGCAAATCACATCTTGGGTATGCGGATACTTCGGGACAGAAATCAGCATGTGTTGTATTTGTCTCAGAAGGAATACATTGGCAAAGTCTTGCAGAGGTTCAATATGGACGGGGGGAAGAAGACTAGTACTCCTTTGCCTCCATATGTGAAACTCAGTGCTATGGACAGCCCACAGTCAGATAGAGACAGGGCTGATATGGCCAAGATTCCGTATGCTTCAGCTTGTGGCAGTCTCATGTATGCCATGGTTGCTACTAGGCCGGACATTGCATTTGCAGTGGGAGTGGTTTCTAGATACATGGCCAACCCTGGCAAGAAGCATTGGGAAGCAGTGAAAGGTGTCATGAGATACCTGAAGGGCACACAGGATATGTGCATTTGCTTTGGCAAACAGGATGCATTAGTGCATGGTTACACGGATTCGGATTATGCCGGTCATCCAGATAACCGGAAGTCTACTACCGGTTATGTGTTTACATTCACAGGAGGTGCTGTGTCATGGATATCCAGGATGCAGAAGTGCACTGCCTTATCTACTACAGAGGCCGAGTATATTGCAGCCACAGAGGCTTGCAAGGAGGCATTATGGCTATCTCGGTTAGTGGTTGATTTGGGCTATACAGGGGATATTCCATTGTTGCATTGTGACAGTCAGAGTGCCATCCAGTTGGCAAAGAACCCTGAAGTATCACTTCATCAGAGAGGTGATAGAGAACAAGCAAATTCAGCTTGTTAAGATTCACACGGATGACAACCCGGCTGATTTGTTGACAAAGAGTTTGCCTCCGGAGCGGTTTGCTCATTGCAGACACTTGATGGGCATTGGATGAGGCCAATTTCAGCCTTGATATGGCCTTGTATATTATCATGTACATGCTGATTTTTCTTTTCCTTTACTTAAGGGCACTTTGCCTTTAAGTGGGAGGTTGTTGGGGTAAAGGCGTTATGCCCACCCTTATAGTGTGTACAAGCCCATAAGTTATAGTACATAGTACACTTAGTACTTTTAATGTACTAAGTGCACTATGTGTACTAGTGCAATATACATGTGTGATAGGGGAGTCACACACTCATGCCTCATGAGTTGACTTATCCCCACAACTCTCTCTCTCTCTCTCCCTTGCTTCTCTGTGTAGGTCTCCCACACAAGTGAAACCCTAACTGTTTCTCCCCATCACCGATGATAGGCAGTAGTCATTGTGCACTTGAGGCTTGCGTGACAAAGCATCCGTCACCAAATTCTTCTTGCCTGGAGTATGCGAAATCTGAAAATGAAACATGGACAAGAAATATGCCCACCTTTGGTGCTTTTCCGAGAGTTTAGGTTGTGTGAGAAAGTGCCGTAAACTCTGATGATCTGTTTTAACCATAAATTCAGCCCTCAAAAGATAATGCTTCCATGTTTGCAGGGCATGAATAATGGCCAATAGCTCTTTCTTATAAACCCGCAACTACAATTCTGGGTGTTGCAGGCGGCGGCTTTCAAAAGTCACTACATGTCCCTCTTGATCCAAAACAGCTCCCAAACAATCTCCACATGCATCACACTTGACCACAAAAGATCCATGCAAGTTTGGAATAATAAGAACAGGCTGTGAGATGATGGCGTCTTTCAACTTTTGGAAAGCTTTCCTTTCTGATTTGGACCAACGAAATGCAACTTTCTTCTTCGTCAAATCATGCAACAGAGAAGCCAAGAAGCAAAGTGTCGATTAAATTGACGATAGTAAGAACATAGACCAATGAAGCTCCTGACTTGATGAACATTTTGAAGCTCTGGCTAGTCCTTAATAGCTTGAATCTTTGCGAGATCCATGTGTACACCATCTTTTGAAACAATATGCCCCAAATAATGGATCTCTTGGAAGAAAAATTCACTCTTCTTTCCGTTCGATGAAAAGCTCGTGTTTCCTAAGCTCTTCAAAAACAATGGCGAGATGTTCTTTATGCTCAGCCTAACTCTTTGAAAAGATAATAATATCCTCAAAGAAAGTTCTTGTGAACTTGGGGTGAGGTCTAAAAATTATGTCCATTATTCCATTAAAAGTGGCAAGAGCATTGGTAAGACCAAATGGCACCACCAAATATTCATAGCGCAAATGAGGTTTTGAAAGCCGTTTTGTGCATATCTTGAGGTACCACTCTAATCTGATGGTAAGATCAATGTGACTGAAACAAGCAACTCCCTCAAGTTTATCAAGAATATCATCGATTCTAGGAATCGGAAACTTATTCTTGATGGTAATCTTGTTAAGGGTCTTGTAATCAACACACATTATGTATGTCCTATCCTTTTTCTGCACAAGCAAAACTGGAGAACAATAAGGCGAAGAACTTGGCCTTATTAACCCCTTTTCAAGCAAATCATTCACTTGAGTCATAATTTCCTCCTGTTGGTTAGCACTCACTCTATAAGGAGGTCGGTTAGGTGGAGAGCTACCAGGGATTATGTTAATACAATGATCCTCTGGTCTCTCTGGGGGTAATTGTCCAGGTAGGGAGTTAACAAAACAATCAGCATAATCACTTAAGAAGTCAATCTTATCTTGATCTACGGGATTTACAGCATCATGGTCAACATTATCACGTACAAAGACCAAGTAAGAACAAGCTGATTTCTTTATTGCCTTGGAAATATAAATGTGGCTTACAACAAGTATGGTACTCCGAGTAGTACCCGCATCAATACAAACTTCCCTAGCCCTTTGAGTAAACATAACTTTCTTATCCTTGTGCAAAATCTTGGGATCTAAAAGATAATGCAATGGCATCCCAGGTATCACATTACATCCCGTAAGTGGTGCTACGAGGAAATCTTCATGATCCAAATATCTTTGAATCTGTATGCGAAGCTTCCCGATGATGGGAGTGACCTTGACTTCCTTGCCCTCAAAGGCCATATCTGCATGAAAGTCCATGCCCAATTCCTGGGGCTCTAGCCCAAGAGCAGCAACCATTTGAATGGATATAAAGTTATCTGTAGAGTAAAGCTGTTTGATCCTTTAGCTTGCCCCAAGCTTTGCATAAAATTCTTCTCTTTGGCTCATGTACAGTATTACCGTGTACAACGGGTATAACATTCACACTTAGTTTTGCATCCTGCACATTATTCTTTTTGGGATTCTGGGGGCATTGAGATTTCATGTGATCCTTACTCCCACATAAGAAACACTTCCCCTCTCATGCAATAAAAAATGTGCTGTCTGGACAGCTTAGGATCATTCTTTTTATCCGCCAGCTTCTTTTCCGAGTTCCTTTTGCATCCTTGGACTTATTGGGCATAAACTTAGGTGGCTGTCCACCCTTTTTCTAATGGACGGGGTGGGAAATCATCTATGTAGCATACAAGTCCCTCCACCGTTACGAGCTCCCCCCTTCTGAATTTTCCCTTATATGAGCTGAATTCTTGTCTTTTTGATGCTCCCTCGCCATTTAGCTCCTCAGAAATAGTAGCTGAATATATGAGCTCTTGTAAAGTGTTGTGGGGATACATTGCAAGGCTCTTCTGAATGATTCTTTGCAGCCTTGACTCAAACTTTGTTTTCTTCTTGTCCTTACTAAATGTCATGAAAGGTGTGATCTTGAGAAGAATCCACTAAAACTTTGAGACATAAGAGGAAATGGACTCGCCTTCATCTTGTGTCAGCCAATCCCATTCCTTTCGTACGTCCTTTCGAAGTGAGGAGGAAGGAACTGATCATAGAATTGCTCTTTGAAAGCACTCCATGTACGAGCAGCTGTCCTATCCAAGAGCTTTGCCATCCACCAATCACTTGCAGTCTCTTTAAGATGCATACCCACGTGCCTGAGCATAGATTTCTCGGTGAAGTCCGATTGCAAAAGGCTATTTCGAATTGCCTTATGAAAGCAAGTGTCTTAGTGGTATCCAGCTTTCCACTATAGCTCTCAAATTTGATGTCCTTGTCCCCTGACTTGAACTCTTTGGTCTTCTTGCTGTGACGAGCATCCCGACGCTCTAAAACATCATCCTCTTCGTCATGTCTACGATGGCGAGGATGCCCAGGTCTAGGGTTGATTTCCCGTGCAACACCCTCCACTCTGGAAACAAGAACATACCTAGAAGGTGGAGATATCACCGATAGTGCATGAAGATCTTCTGCATCTCTCATATGGGCTGAAAACCCCTCATCATCGGCTTGAGCTGCATGTCGATGTACATCATCTCCTTGGGTTGCATGTCTTCTCACCTCAGTTGCATGGGCTGCATGCCCCCTCATAACATCTGGCCAGGCTGCATGCCCACTTACATCACTATCTTGAGTTGCATGCCCTCTCACATCACTGGTGCGGGCTGCATGCCCTCTCACAACATCATTAGAATTCCCTCCACGAGATAACCTGTGAGGTTGTCGTGTGAAGACCCACTTGATCTCATCATCAGAAACATCGCCACGGCTTTTCAAATAAGCAACAACCAACTCTTAAGGTTTGTCAATTCCCATTTGTTGGACAATTGCATCAAAAGTGACCACATCAACCTTAACCTGAGACTTTGATTCAATAACCCTCTGTACATCCGGGTCCCTTTGCAAAGCACGGAGCTCTTCAAGCTCGTTTATCAAAGCATCAAGATCTTGCTGATCATAGTAGTTAGGGGGGTTGCTTCAAACGGGCTTCCTAAAAGTTTCAAACGTGTTTCAAACGGGTTTCGTAAAATCAGCCCAAAGTTTCCTACCTAGAGGTTTTTGCATGTACAAAATCTCAAATATATACTGTATAAAATATGTAAAAATAACACTAAATGCATAGAATACATGGAAACATCAATTTGAAGTCTACAGTCTTTGAATCACAAATAACAAAAATTATATAATGATCCATCATCAATGTCAAATGATCATGATTCATAGACCATGGTCCACTGTCCATGATCCATGATCCAATCATCCATCATTCCATGCCACAAAAAAAAAACAAACATGACACTACATAAAAAACTTTATCAAAAGAGTCGCACAGATTTCGACGTTAGATTTGGGGCAAAAAAAAAAAGCCAAAAAATTTGCTTGAAAAAAACGCGTTTCCTACAAGGAAACGTTTCTAAGTTTCCTTCCCTGTAGGAAACGTGTTTCCTAACTACTATGCTGTTGATCCTCAGCCCTAGCAGACAACGGTGGATTGTTTGCCAAAGCCCCAACATGGTCCCTGTCTCTATCTTCCCGCATGCGGCGAATACGGGTGATAAGAGTCCTCCACAAAATGATTTGACTGGCTGGTCCTAATGTATCTATTAGATTTTTAGAAAGAAAAGAATTTCCGTGCCTCGGAATCGCTCTCTACCAGCTTCCCAAGTATGATATTGAATGGGCTGCAAGGGTGCAACAGTGCCCCTACACAGACATGAGAGCCACGAAGTCTTTCCACATGCTCATTGCCACTTAAACCTAAAGTAATCTTTTTCGAGGCGCGATAGTAAGATGAGGGCTACCTTAGAATCCCAACCTTCTCTCACGGATAATGACTCCGTACAGCCATTTTCAGCATCATATAAGGCACAAGCTTTGTAGAAAGCCAAGCTCTGATACCAAAGTAACGGAAGGGCAGCTCTAACACGGAAATCTTATCAATCATGAAAACTGAATAAACACATAAGCATGCTAGATAAAAGAAAGATGTCAACATTGCACAGTACACCACACTAGGGGCCAGAAGATGGGCTGAACTCCCCCCCCCCTCTCTTTATGGGTAGATTACCAAAAAGGAGTCTGCTTTCGAATACAACTTTGGGGATGCCCAGGGATTCACCATTGGCTAGCACCTATTTCTTCCAATACAGTATGAAAACAAAACAAAACATATGGTGAATTTTGATGTCAATCTTCTGCACTAGAGAGCATTCCTGGCATTAAGCACATGTAGGACAACCATGGACAGCCCATAGCACTCCCACATCAGCCGGGACAGCCTTGCATCTTCATCTTCCTCCTGTATGGCTCACAGAGCAAGTCGACCAGCCCTCAGAAGCCACAAGGGAAGTTGACCAACAGCAGTTCACAAGCCAGATGGTCTCCAATCAGTAGAGGATGTCTCTCCCACAAATCGGCCAGCACTTCCCTGTCTCCGGATGCCCTGACTTGCAGCTTCTTAGGGCTGTAAATAGTTGGCCAGCATAAAAAAAAAAGCCACCTGATGAAGTCGACCAACCTTGGCCACAGCAAGCTGTAGAACCAGTCAACCAGCTCCTCCCATGCACCAGAAAGGAGGCGCCTCTCCAAAACTGGAGTTCCCCCCTGTAATAGAGTGCCACCCCCGTAATAGAGTTCCACCGCTGAAAATAGGCCAGGCGTGTGCTTTTCTGTTCCACAAGGGGGTGCCTACAAGAGATTGGTCAAAATCTTGTCCAATGCCCATCTATTGGCCGCCACATGTATTAAATTGGTCATGCCTAGTGTGAAAAAGCTGGCCACTTATAAGTGAGTGTGGACCTGCACCCACATGAAATCATAAAGCTGTAAATTGGGTTTTTGGGAACACTTACCAGTTGCAAAACACATGTAGACCACCTGTTAGTCCCAAACAGGTGTGCACATACATGTCCACAAGGTGCGCGGGCGTCCCCGGCCCATGGACAACACAGGCACTAATCTCAAGCATTGTCAAGGCAAACAAAACAAGTCATCCAAGTATAAAATCAAAGTCATGCACACCATGAGTGCAGCTAGATTGGAAGAAACACCCATCTGCTCAGTTGTATTAGTTAAAATGTCCAAGGCTCATGATTCTTTTGGAACCTTCCGAGAACATAAATACATAAGATCTCCAGGATAGCTAGTCCCAGGGAATCACATCATGTCAGGCTTCATGAGCCATACATGTATACCATGTCAGGTCCCACAAGCCACACTTGTACTGTCATGTCAGGCTTCATGAGCCATACATGTACTGTCATGTGAGGCTCCATATGCCATACAGACACACCATGTTAGGCTCCACTAGCCATACGTGTATGTCATGTTAGGCTCCATATGCCACACATGAACAGTAGAAAACAAAAGCTGTGAGGAAGTTTGTGCATTCCCCTTGGCTTCTAAGCAGTTGACCGCAATTGAAAAGCTTCCAGATAGGCCTTTGGAAGCTTCGGATAATCAATGATCGTCAAATTAATTCTCGTCCATCCATTTTGCATCCATGACCGAATAGTTTTTAAACTTCACAAGATACCTGCGTGCTAGCTTGCTACCTGCATGCTTATGCTCCTTATGAAAAACTATCTGCTCAGGTTGCAATACCTCCTTAAGTTCATCCACCTCTGGTGGATCTTCCAAAACTGGTTCCACATATGGCCTCAGCAAGCTGACATGAAATGCATTATGTATTTTTCAGTGATTGGGCAATTTACCAATCTATAAGTCACTTCATTTATCATCTGAAAGATTTGGAATGGCCCATTATACTTGTTCGAAAGCTTAGGAAACCGGCCTTCTTTACCTGGCTACTTTCGAAGACGTGCTTTCTCAAACTTAAGTAATACCCAATCACCTTCCTTGAAATAACCTCGTAGTTGTGCTTGTCAGTTGCCTTTTTCTGCTTAGCTTGAGATCTTTTATTGCTGTCCGAACCTGTGCAAACGCATGATGTTTGAAAACTGAGCCAAAAACAACTTTGCTATGTGTTTTGGCTTGATGGTTTTCCTCACAAGAATAAAATGTACATGTTTGCTACAACAATCAATGATAGTCCATATTGCGTCATTACCATGTGCCGATCTCGGTAAATCTATAATGAAATCCATGGCAATGCTTTTCCATGGTTCTTGTGGAATGGGTTAGGACTGAAGCAAACTGGGTGTCTTGTGCCTGTTCAACATGACTTTCTGACAAACTAGGCATTCACGAACATAAGCTTGAATATCCCTGTGCATAGCTGGCCAAAAGAAATATCGTTTCAAAGCCTATGTAGTAGCTAGAATACCAAGATGGCCTGCATATGGAGGCGCATGAAACTCTTCCATAACGTTTTGGCGCAATTCTTGGACCACACAAATACGGTTTTGCATCATCAGAAAAGCATCTCGAATCTAATAAGATGGGAGAGCAGTACCATCATTTAAATCACCCCAAATAAGTTGAAAATCTGTGTCCACAGAGTACACACCCGCATCGTTGACAAGTCTTGATGGTAGGCTATAGTCACTGCATGCACTTGAGGCTTGCGTGACAAAGCATCTGCCACCAAATTCTTCTTGTCCGGAGTATGCAAAATCTGAAAATGAAACATGGACAAGAAACTTGCCCACCTTGGATGCTTTTCTGAGAGTTTAGGTTGTGCGAGAAACATAGTTGTTTGCGAAACTAGTCGCGCTTATGAGGTACGTAAAAAACGGTACGGTATGAAACCATGCAAGCGAAACTCATGCGAAAAAATTGGATTACCGGAGGTCACCTAACACCTTAAGGTTTTGGGGTCTGGATGGCTAGACCAATTTGTAGAACACCTCAGTTAAGCGCGCTTGCGCAAGAACACAACTGGGATGGGTGACCTCCCGGGAACTGGGAGGATCCATGTTTTCAACATAGGGCTAGAAGAGGAAGATGCTGAGGGACGAGTAAGGGAACGAGGAAGAACCCTACGACGACTAGTTTGAAGAGGAGAACGAAAGGGTGAATTACCTCCAGAAGTTCTAGTCGCCGGGGGCATACACAACACTTCTCTCACCACGATCACAAATCACCAAAAAAGAAAAAGAGATTTTTTTGAGACTATCCTTGACCTCTAGGAGAGTCCCCTCATGATCGCCAAATTTTGTCTTAGCTGTGGATGGCTCCGCCGGTCCTCACTAGGGAACTCTTGGACTACCTACACAAACACTATGGTTGGGGGAAAGGGACCGTGGATCCTCTTAGGGAAGTATACCTACGAAGGGTGGGTCGACCTCACTGGCTAGACATGCAAGATCTATGCTCTACACCGTCTACCGTGCTCTCCGACCACCTCCGAGCACCACAGTATCTCCACAGGCCCCTCACTCATGCCACACCCACCACTGACCACTCACTCATCTCACACAGAGAGAGAAAGAAAGATTTTATTAACGTCTTCTAAAGGCCAAAAAACGGCCTATGAGACAAAACTTGTGTACATCATCATCATGTCTCAATGGACATCAAATGGATACAAAAGGAAAAAAAAGTACAAAGTACTCTATAATGTGGATATAAATCACTGAAATATCAAAATTCCCAAAAAGAATGATACAAGAGAGAATGTGCTACACTGCGGAGTGAGTGCTCCCCTTAACTCCTCCTTGGGTGTCTTCCTTGAAGTCCCAACCCCTCATCATGTTGTGTAGAGGGAAGATCTTTCGTTAGAAAAAGGGAGATGGTGCTCAAAGAGGATCTCGCCCTGCCTTGGGAAAGGGAGAGGGGTGTTGCCTCCATGAGTCGGAGGATCCGATGGGTCGGAGATTTCGGAAAGCATCGGCGGTGATGGCGGTCGGAGGTGATAGTGGGAGGAGTTGCTCTTGGTGGAGTGTGGAGGACCTGGCTTCCCGTCCACACATGTCCATAGCAAATGATAAATACTCTCCATCCGATGATTGCACCGCAAACAATTTGGAGCCACAATTTTTCACTTTCCTACTGGGAGCATTCCCATGAGACATCTCCATAGAAAAACCTTATATTTTGAAGGCAGTTTGCTTTGCCATATCTTTCCCAAATTACCTTTCCACTAGCCTAAGGACTTGTTTATATGCCACACTTAGTCTGCATGTCCCTTTATCCAAGGCTATGGAAGCAATAATCTATATGCCCTTGCCGCTGACAGTCTACAAAGAGGAAACTCCGTAATATAACCTAGTCAACTATTCTTTAGCCGCCAATCATCCTGTGATTCCACCGGCGGGTGTGGAATGCTTGGTTGAACACAATGATAATCAATACACTTAAATACACTAAAATACACTAAAATACACTAAGATTTAATGGACAACAAGCACAATACAAGATGTAATTTGCTGAATTGACAAGAGACGCACAATGAGCCAGAACTGTCGGCCTCTCCCTCAAATAGTGTATATTAATCTTGGGAGAATCAAGTTCATAGTGTCATGAGCATTTTTGAACAGATTTCCATACTAATACATATGAATACAATATTGCAAACAATATGGTTGTCTGACATGATCCTTCGACAAAAGTCTTCAAGAGAATGAAGGCAACTCTAAGAAAGCTTCCCCTATGGTTCAACTTGAGAAAGGAATGCTGAAATTAGGTTTTTCAACTTAAAGACCAGAAATCACAGCAAATATAAGAGTGGTCTTGCTGAATTTCAAACATTGGGAGCGTGTAGGATAGTGAATATCCTTTTGGAAGCTTGGAAAACACAGTAGCAAGCTTGGATATGGAGTTGGAAAGGAGAGCGTACAGAAAATACAGCCAAAGAGGCTCATGAAGGAGGTGCCTACTTCTAGAGAGAGAGGGAAGAGAGATGATGAGATGTCCACCCTTGGTGTCAGGTAGAGAGGACAAGTGACTTGTGGTGCAAGATGGGATGGACCCATGGTGGCTGGTTGCTCCCTTTGTATAAAGGGGATAAGGTCTGGGCGGTGGGCACCTCGCGACATTAGTATTGTCCACCTCGCGACATTAGTATGTGCGAACACAGGGCTGGTCATAATTTATAAGTGAGTTTTGGTCGCCCAAAACTTAATGAAGTGTATACACATTTACTTATAAGTTAATGCTGATTCCTAAGGCGAGGTTTTTGACCAATACATACCACCTGTCACATGCCACATAACCATGTCAACGGACAGTTTCACACACGGTTGACGGGCAGGCATCTCCTTAATCTGGAACTACACATTGGTCAAGCAAGCATGAAAACAACATGCAAATTCGATTGCAAGCAAGCACACAAAGATGCTATGCAATGCATCATTGGTAGAGACAATCCTGGTTTATGAGACTATACCAAAATAGATGTGTTCCAGGCAAGTACACAAGGTACCAACCCAATGGAACACCAATCCTCCTCCGTGCATGTACACACAGGCACAAGTCCCAAACGGAAAGCAAGTCCACCGTATCACATGAGTGGCATCAATCCCCGGCATATGCAACTGCCATGGATGCCAGGCCAATGTACATACATAATGAGAAAGCATGGGTGGACCAATTGGGTGGCCAAATGGTGACACATTCGGTTGTTGCCCAATCGGGTGGGGAGATGCCATCAGTTTGTAATGTGGTTCGCAAATAGTTAATTCAGGTTTTTTTATCCATCTCTATTGGCATTAAGTTCTTTGTCTTGTGGAGGATTCTGTTGTTTGTGTGAGCGCAAGTCATATCCCACCCACCCCAGTGGTTCAGGGCTGACGTACGATACAGCCAACTCTGGGTACTATATATAGACGGTTTCAGTATAGCCGCCTCAGAGTTTAGGTCTTATCTTCACTGCGTTGTGCACCCTTGCTAGTGCACGACATCCTCAATTTCACAATCTTTCTAGATCGCCATCAAAGCTTCTTGTTGGAACGTACTCTCTTGAACGGTGTACAGTGCAGCAATGCCCACCTTCTATGGCTGGTGGGCATTGTGATCGCGTGATGGGAACAAAAAAGTCTCTGATGACGGTTTGAGAGGTGTTCGACTCATTGTGTCTCCCGGAATATTACCTCAGCAGACTCTCATGATGATGACGAAGCTCCGTCAAGTACAAGCAGGACAGCTTTGATCTTATATTGCATAGGGGGTCAAAGCCATCGTGGGAAGAGGCAAAAACATCTCCTGCATATCTCATAATTGATTGGGAATCTACATATTTAATGCTCCTATGTCTTAATCTCCCCAGTCCTGCATAACCTGCATACTCGAGCTTCCCGTGGGATGCCCTCAGCTCTCCCAGACTCAATTGTGAGGCAGTGGGAGGACACCCTCAACTGATCGATGGAAATCCACAGCACCTGTGACATGTGTCTGTGAAGATATTCTGGTGCCTCAATGAAGCCGCCCTATGAAACCCTCAAGAAGTGCTCTTTGTAGAACTGAAGCTCTGTGGGGTCATACCCATGCCAACTCCTGTGAAGCTGGGTCAAGTCCCGGCAGATGATGTAGTTAATCTCTTGTCGAGAGAGATCCAAGGATGGGAATCTAGACTGTCCTCAAAAGGGAGAAAGTGGTCCATCTGAAGACCATGCATGTGAAACCACCTGACGGTCTGTAAGTTCTAAGGCCTGCTAGGACCCTGCTGTGCAAGCTGCCATCTTCGGTAGTAGGCGATCTCTGTCCAATGTGTACAGATGGGAAATGTAGGTGATCGATCGTTTGGAAAATGGCAGCAATGACCAGCGGTGCTGCCCCAAACTCTGCAAAGACTATCTTATGTGGTACAGAGGCCTTACTTTTGATCGTGTGAAAACATCATCAGCTGCAGTCTCTGGGTCGTCCTCTCCCAAATCAGCTCCCCAAAATGGAGCCCCATACATTATAGCTGGCCTCACCAATGTGTCAAACAACCAGCTCTTTGTGCTAGGTTCCTGAAAATGGGCCTAAAAGCACTCATAAGAGAAAGAGTGTCTGACTGCCACCTGATATGAGGTGTCGAAGAGCATGATGTTGGTTTTACCAAGATTCACTTAGAGATCTCTCTCCTCACAAAAATTCTGAAGGGCATTCAGATGTTTCTGCAGCCCCTCTGCTGAATTCGAGATGCAGACTATGTCATCTGCATACAAGAGGATGGGACTACAGGGCTATCTGTGATCCTGTACCCCCCAATATGTCGATAAAATCTGAGGTCTCATCAATGTATAGCCCAAACAGTGTTGGGGAGAGTGGGCATCCCTGTTTGACGTTAATGGGAGAGAGAGAGAGAGAGAGAGAGAGAGAGAGATTGCTTTTTTAACAATCAAAACTCTTTAAGAGCTTGAACTCACACAAGATTTTGATGATGGACGATGTATTTTTTTTCCCTTCAGGATCCTTCTTCAAATGCTTCATTTAATATTATGGCAACTAACGAAGGTAAAATTCTAGTATTTTGAAGCAATATAGATTTTAGCATGTAACACGTGTAGCCATTTGTGGTATTGTGAGCTAGTCTTCCATACATGGTACAGTTGATGCCTTTAGATATCTTGTTTTATAATTAGGTAGAATTTTAGATTAGTACTTTTTAGGCTAGTCAGTTTTGGGGTAATGTCAAATGTTTACAATATTTGATGAATTAGCTTCACATTTGATGCATGTGATAGCAGTGGCCTTTTGTTGAGAAAAGGAACTACTCTCCTAGTAAGCTTTAAAGGCTAGATAATTATATGGCCAAAGTGTATATACAAACCATGAATTGCCTTATTTCTTAGGACGACTTTATTTTGAATGTGGTAATTTCATTTGTAGGTTCGAGTTTGATACAACAGCCAATGACACAACTTGTGCCTTCAACGTCTTTGCCTGTTGTTCGAACCCACTCCCGTCCTCACTGGTCACAAATGGCTTGGGCAGTGAGTTTTTTGCTGGCAGCTTGTACAGGAACCGGGTTTCTATTTAAGGTCATTCTTTAAGAACATTGTGGGATTTGATGCCATTTGAAGTTGAATTTATAGTGTTGCACTTCTCGGGAAAAAAGCAATTATTATGTGGTCACTCTCTCTGCATATTGTGATGAACAGAGATTATTACTCCAAAAGCTGAAATTGTGGATACGGCGGGTAGTTTTGGAAGATGATTCTATTGGATTTGTGTTTTCACAAAACAAACCTGATGAAGAGGTTGCAATGGCAGCAGTGGTTGCTGTGAAAGCTGCATCTACTGCAGCAGCTGAAGTGGCTAGTGCAAGTCAAGAAATGATTAAGATGCATGCTGAAGGTTAGATTAAGGATATTGTGTTGACTTATAGTTCTGTGCTGTATGTTTCGTGACTACTTTTTTATAATTAAAGCTTTTCTTCTCCTTGACAGAAAAGCATTATGTCAGCAATATTATTAAGGCTTTAGAAGCTCATACTCTTGAGCTTACTAAAGCTATGATAACAATGGAAGGCATTATGGAGGCAATAGACGGACCAAAGCAATTAGCACTTATAAAAAGCATGCCAATGGGTTGTGAGTCTAATGCAGTGTGGTCCTTTTATTTATTCATGATATGAATGGAAAATTTTGCAATAGGAGAAACTGTATGTTACCATAAGTAATTGAACTTACCGGATAAACTTAATGGAAAGTTTTTGTGTAACTGTATTCATCTCCTTGCTTGATATCTAATATGCAAAATAATTTGTTGTTTTGCAGCACAGTCAATCAAGAAACGATACACTATAGAGGACAAGTCATTGGAACACATCCAAACTGCACAAAAGGTGAAGTCCTTTTCTAATCTTTGCTACCGCAAATTCCAGCATGCAGTATATGTATGTAACCTTTTCCTGTTGCTTGATTGTGAAGATGTTTTTCTTTGGTAGTAACATAAAAATGGGTTTCTTTATGAAAAAAAAAACCTTTTTTCCTCCAAAGAAAATTATTATTTAGCAAAAATGATAATCTGCCTGGAAGCAGATCACAACGCTCCAAAGAGGTAGAAACACTAAGACTTGGGTGGGGGTGGGGGGATAGGGGCTCCTTCCATGGCTGTGGGGGAGGGGGGAAAAACCACCTGGGGGCGTGTAATACCAGAATATCCTGCCATCACCTTCGGGGAGAAAAGGACGGGGCTCCGGCTGCACATTGCTGCTGCATAATTTCAGAATCACCCTGCAGGTACTGTGAGCATCCCCGGAGGGTGTGCATGATGCATGTCTTTATGAAGTGGATGGAGTCCACCAGAGGGGTGATTGTGCCCAGTGTGCTCGCCAAATGTTCTAGGTTGTTGACCAGCTGTCACAGATCCGTGAGGGTCAGTGGGGTTCAGAAACCTCAGCGGCCGCGATGACAGTAATCCGGAGATGTGAGTCTAAGCACATGACTTTTGCCATATCCTCCTCGAAGAGCAGCACCAACCCTGCCTCCATGGCCCATGCAATGGTGTCTCAAGTGATAAAAGAAACCACCACTAGGCCATTCCCCTGTTGGGATTTGTAGTCGTATTTGTACTTGTCCATCATGTGTCCCGTCATGTGTGTGACCATGTTTGTGTGTCCACCAGTGTGTGTGTGTGTACATCCCCAAAAAGGGTGTGAACACTCACTTATGTGTTATTGGTGTGTTTTGGTGTGAACCCACTCTTATAGTGGTTGACATAATATCTAGATATTTATACCTACTTGACATAATCTCTAGATATTTATACATACTTGACATCATTGCTTATGTCATGCAGAACAATGTTATAAAAGCATTGTACTTGGTGTATATCTAAAATATCACACTTAGTTGTTGGTGTATGGTCATACGATGCACAACAAGAATTTACCGTACCATATGAAATTTTGGAATATGATACGATAAACACTTATAAATTTATAGATAATCAATTTGAAAGGTTAGAGAACTCAGAGGTTGTTACAAGCCAAAATTCCATTAAAAACAAGTTACAAACAAAAGTACAAAGCATAGTACTAAGGGTGACTAGATTGTAAGACCGGTGCAATGCGCACTAGGTGCAAGTACAAAAAAGTGAGTACAAAAAAATGGATAAGAGGATGGAGAAAGATGTTGGAGAAGCCTTGGGACACCGCTTGAATAGTTTTTGCCAGAATACCTACCTACAAGTCCACTTACACGACTTGGACTTGTTGGTGGCTTTCTCGAAATTGATAATGTGCAACTTGAAGGCTTCCTTCACCTCCCTCACCATTGTGATAAGAAGAACAGAAGAGATGGGCTAGAGGCTTGAGAGAGAGAGAGATGGAGGGGCCTGAGGGAGAGATCGAGAGAGGCTAAGGCCCAAGAGAGAGAGAGGGAGAAAGAAAGAAAGTTGTATTAACGTCTTCAAAAGGCCAAAATGACCTATGAGACCAAAATGTTACATAATGTCCATGGAATACATCATCATGGTACTGAAAGTAAAAAAGTAAAACTAAAAGAAAACATCCGTAAAAAAAGAAACAAAGAGCGTCAAGCTCTTGCATCAGCCAAGAATATCTCGCATAGGGCACTGCAACATGGTACCCAATGTATTAAGGCTGAGATGGCGGGAGATAGTCGTGCAGTGGTGGGAAATGATGGCTCTGATCCCCCTGAGGTAATGTGAGCGTGGGTGGTGGCCACTATGTTGGGGGCGTCGGGCTATGCATAGCTCGGTGGTTGTGTCTAATGTCACTTCTCTCGGCCGGGCTCCTGCATCAGCCTGGAGGTTGGGGGGAGTGGGTGGATATGCTCTCAGGGTTCTAGTCTGGAAGAAGTCAGTGAGAGCTCTCTGTGCTGGTCCTCGGGCAGGTGCAACTGATGTGGGCCATAGTCCACCCATCATATACCTCTCCTGTATCTGTCACAACTGATTGCCTTTTTTGTCTCCTCCTGTGGTATAAACTGGGACCCCAAATGGAGCTCCATACAATAATACAGGTGTGACTAATGTGTCAAGCAGCCAGAGCTTCGTCCTCGGCTCCTGAAATTGTATCTGTGAGCAATGCCTCTCAAGTGAGCCCAGAGCTGCATACCCTCACATCAATCTAGTTTCGGCTGCCTTCCGCATAGAGAATTCAGGACTGGCAAAAGTAATCCCAAGATGTGGCGCCTGAAGACGTATCGCGAAGGTGGCGAGCGCGAATAGAAGGCAGGTCGCGCGCCCATTAGGTGGCAGCCGGCATGCACAGGAGGGCGGAACATTGGCGGCAAAGGCCAGGTGGTCACTAGTGCACGCCCTCTAAATGTGTCCTCAAACAAACCTGCATGTGTTCGCTGAGCTCCATTGCAGTTCCAGACTGCAATCTCTAGTATGGTCTCATAGGTTGCGCACCGTCATGTAGAGTGCCACTTTGTGATAACCACCCACCCATCTCTGTATACTGCCCACTTCCCGGCTTTCTGGGCCTCCATCACTTGTACCATTCCGGCCCATCTGTGCTCCACCTGCATGGGTGTGAGGTCATCTCCTAGGTAGATCTTGGTTCCTTTTAGTGTAGCCCTCTTTTGCAAGAAGGTTGTGCGTGTTTCTCCACCTTTAAATCGTAGGAAGAGAGGCCTCTCCTCTGTAGGGTCCTTCCCCATGCGCCAGGCTTCCATGAAGGGGTGGCTCCTAGTATTCCCATTTGTTTGCATAAGGCTTCACCATCCTCCATCGGTGAGCCTTCTACCTTCAGCCTTGTAATCCTCACATTGAGGGCCTTCTGCTTGTGACGTTTGTCCTTCTCAAGCGTGGCTGTCATGATAGTGTAGGTGTTGGGGTCGGGGCTGATTTTTGCTTCTTGACGTCCTCTGTCCATTCCTTCCCCACCTCTTGTTTGATGACATCTGCCCATCCCTTCTCGAGTTCCTTGTGTCCATGAGGCCTTTGTGGAGTTGGGTTCGGAGGTCTTCAACCTCTGAAAGTAGAGAGGGGTTGATTTCCCGCTCTTCCTTTTAAAGATCCTGAATTGCTTCTGTGAATTTCTGGGCCTCTTGTTTATGCTCGTGGGAGGCTTGTTTGAGAGCTGAAATCTCTCGTTCAAGGGTTTACACCTGCTTGCCATGTCATCTCCTCTTGGATCTCAGCGGTCTCTTTCTCCCGTTGGTCATCCTTGAACACCAAGATGTCCCTCATGGCCTTTAGCACATCTCTGGTAAGAGTTCCCTGGCTGTTGGGTCTTGAACTCGTGTTTGCTTGGGTGTTGAGCTTGTCCATCGCTTTCTTTAAATCTCCTTGTAATCCATCCCATTTGTTGTACCCAGTCATGATCCTGTGTGTCCTTCATCTGCGTGATGCACGAAGTCGAGAGGGGGAGACCTTTCACATTCTGCGGGTCGAAGAGAATCCCCTTGGGGCCAATAGGGGCTGCCTTGCTGCCTTGGGGGCAGGCTGGAGCTGAGGCAGGGATGGGAAAGGGGCGCAGGCAGGAAGGAGAGAGAGAGAGAGGGTAGGAGGAGAAGGTGAGAGCAGGACTTACTCCGTTTGGTAGGAGGAGAACCATACTTGGACAACATGTCCAAGCCATACTACCTCTGTAGTAACAAAATTCCATGAGGGTAGGACTTACACGGTTTGGTGATATTCCTCAGTTGGAAGATCAACAACCTTGCTTAGATTGGGCATTTTGAAAGCCTCAAGACATTGTCCAACGTACAACAAATCAAGTGTACCATATGATGGTGGAAGATAAGAGCTGGATCATCAGAAGGCTAATAGGGTATGGAAAATCAGGAAAAGTAGGGCCTGGTGGAAGGAAGTAATCTTACAGGGTTGGTGGTTCAAGATTCCATATTAAGGGAAGGTGTTCCTATGTCGCATGCTAGTTGGAGACTTACCATTGGGGGACGAGTTTGCGAAAGCGGTGGATTGCTTCTGGTAATTGTGTGTTTTTGTACTACATGCTTGGAAACATGCCCACATCTTTTCATTTCATGTCCGGTGGCAAAAAAGGTGTGGGATTTCCTTTCTCGCGTATGGATTCCATTGACAGATAGGCCCGTAAAGGCTAAAGGTTGGATTTTTGGCAAGATTCCGAATGGGCCGGATAACCTAGAACATTCAGTTTTCTTTCATTTTTTCAGGTGGACAGATTTGTGGCATATCTAGATTTTTTTTTCCCGCGAAAAAGATTCTTCAATTAGTTAAAGAAAAAACTAGCCATAAAGGGCTAAGTACAAACCACGACTACCAGATTATAGTTGTTATGAGGCGTGCCTCTAACAGTTCGGGGCATTCGAGGTATTCGAGGCGTATGACTGCTGAATCGAGGCGTCCATCATTTTTTTTTTTGGCTAGTTTAACTCTTTAGACGGAGGCTTTAAGGGCCCAAGGTAGCCCCTCTCACACACACTCTCTCTCCCTCTCTCATACATTCTCTCCCTCCCTCCCTTGAGTCTTTCTCAAGACCCAAAGTTCAAAGTTCAAAGTTCAAACACACTAGGATGATGATGTTTTTTATACCCACTTTTGGAGCTATCTCATACACACCCTCTCTCTCCCTCCCTCAAGGCTCATGCATACACACTCTAGTCTCTCTCTCTCTCTCTCAACTTTCACTATACACACACACACACACACACACACACACACACATAGAACACACACACACACACATGCACATATAATAAGAATATCATTGAATAAGAAATGATATCTAAAGAAACATGAAAAGAACATCCTTGCTTTCATTAAGAAAAATTTGGACTAAAAAAAAACATGTCATCACTTTTCTAGAAAAAGGAAGCTGTGGAGTAAACCTTATGTATCTTACATTAAAACCCCCTACATGACATACCATTGGAAATCCCTTTAAAAACGAATTCTAAATCCACCACTATATATATATATATATATATATACCCGGTGGGTAAAGTGCGTCTCAGGGCGAAAGAGGCTGGCCCCGCAAACTCATTCCTCAAATGAGGTACATTTTGCTACTGTTGTATTCTCTACAGCAGCGATACTATACTGCACCCAAACTGTCATAACCAGCGACCTCAATTTGCATACATACTTCCAATGGTAACTTTAACATCTCTTTGCAGTACACATAGTGTCTGCATAACTAATCTCCCTTCCTGCAGTTCCAAAAATAGAGTTCTGCAGAGAATCGAAACTTACCCGTAGTGCTCGTGAATGATTGCGAACTGAAAAACGGAGGTCCAGACGCGCCCGAAACGCGTTTTTGGCCTGAAAATTTTATCCAATGGATTATATAGTTTTCTTGTATCTTTATATATACATATATATATATACATATATATATACATATATATACATATATATATACATATATATACAGATATATATATATATATATATATATATATATATATATATATACATCCTCACAGAGAGGCCAGCAGGAGGAGAAGCATCTCTTCCCCTTTGATCATTTGTTTCCCTCCCTTATGTGAGATGAGTTTCTATCTAGCCCATGGTTGTTAGAGGCGTCAAAGGCGTTTGGAACGAGGTGGGTATGGTATGCGCCTCGAAAGACTCATATTTTTTTAGAGACGTTAGAGGCATCTGTATATATATATATATATATATATATATATGTATATATATGTATATATATATGTATATATATATGTATATATATATATAGACGCCTCTAACACGCCTCTAACAACCATGGGCTAGATAGAAACTCATCTCACATAAGGGAGGGAAACAAATGATCAAAGGGGAAGAGATGCTTCTCCTCCTGCTGGCCTCTCTGTGAGGAGAAGGCTATCTCATACAGGGGGAGGGGAAACAACCATACAGGTGGTCTGTAATGCTAAGTGAGGTCACCGCCTCTATCTGCAAGGAAAGGGCCAGGCCTCCAAAGTCTCAAGAAGGCTTTCCGCCGCTTCCGCATGCGGTCAAAGCCTCCCTGCAGCTTCCCCCACTGACCGCGGAGGGTGTGGATGATATCGAGCCATATGCTCTTGATGGTCTTAGCGGGCGGAGTGTGGGTACCCTCGATGGCCTTGTTGCATTTAGCACGCCAGATGTGCCATGGTGCTATGCTACTGTAAATCTCCCATCTCTGACATGAGCTTGGTCGCCAGGCACCTGGCGGCGGGACAGTGACTGGTACTGCTACAATACGATGGCGGGAGACCTGAAGGGCAAGTCCTCCCCCATCCTCCTCATAAGTCCTGACCACTCTAGCCTCAGTGGCCCAAGCGACAGAACCCCAAGTGATGATCCGGGTCGATGCCCTTTTCATAGCGAAGATGCGGAGAATCCGGTGCCAAATCTGCTGAGCCTTTGGGCAATCCCAAAGGCAATGTCGCTGAGACTCTTGGGGGTTGCCGCAACTCGGGCAAGCTACTGAGCGACCTCCGACTGCCAGTTAGGCCTCTCTCCTGCTCCTCCTGAGGTAACTGCCTATGTGCAATCCAATCTCCAAGAGACCTGGCTAGTCCCATGCTCAAGGCGCCCCAAGATATATGCAGTCGGGCCCCTAGCATGTGGCCACTGGATAAATGGATCCAGACCAATGGCTGCCGAAGCTGCTCCTCTGAGGTCACTAGGACACTGTGTCTGAGGGCTGGGTGAGATGATCCCAAGCACGCAGTAGACTAGTTACGAATCTGTCCTCAAAGGCAGTGCTAAAACTGCGTGCTCACATCTTGGTGAAGATCCATCCAGTACTCTGCGGCCACGGGCCTCCAAGGCTTGGAGTGTGGGCTGAAGTCCGGGCCAAGAGGAAAATCCTTCCAAGGCGCACCACCGGGTAGGAGTCCTCTGACAATCAACTTGCCTAGCAGGGCACCACTCTGTATAGCGGGATCGAGGAGGCCAAGCCCCCCTCTGCTATGTGGGTGAATGATCACTCTCCATGCCACCTTGGCCATGGCTGGCCTCCCATCACTTCTGGCCCACAAGAAGTTCCGGATCAAACGTTGTACCTAGCCAATACATGCCCGAGAGCAAGCCCAGCACAAAGTGATGTACCACATGGTGGCAAGGAGTGCCTCGTTCACCACCACCACTCTTCCTGCTAGGGATAGTCTCGTCGAGCTCCAGTATAAGAGCTTCTTCTAAATACTTAGAAGAAGCAGAGTGAGCTGCTGCTCGGGAGAGATATCAGTGCCAACCTGGCAACTGAGGTAGCGATCCACTGGAAAGCCTCAACTGGTCTCCAAGTTGGGGCGGGTGCTAAGCCTACCCAAAAAACCACACGACTTGTGCCAGTTGATTTGTGCTCCTGATGCTCCGTAGAAAATCTCGATTGCCTCTATGAATCTCTAGAGATTCCCAACATCTCTAGCAAGGTAGGCTGCTATGTCGTCTGCAAACTCTGAGTCCAGCATATCCTCTTGTGTGCGGAGGGGGAGGCGCGATCCTTGAAGTCCAGTCTCTTGCGCGGAGAGAAAACTACTCATGGTCTTGGTGACAAATAGGAAAAGGTACGACGCCAAAGGACAGCCCTGTCGAACCGAGCAAGAAAGGGGGAATCTATCGCCTCAGGCTCCTTGAATGAGAACCTAGTTGTGTGATGCTGAATAAAGTCTTGAGACTCCACGAATCCACTCCATGGGGAATCCCATGCGACTCATTGTGCCCTCTAGAAAGCTCCAGTCCACCCTGTCATAAGCTTTCTCAAAGTCTAGGAGTAGCTTAATGAGATCCTGCTATCGCATCCTGGCCAAAGCTGTCGCTTCCCAAAAGGTAAAGATGTTATCCAGGATGCTCCGGTCCTGAACAAAACCAGTCTGAGTGTCGTGGATCAAGTCTAGGAGAAAAGGGTGAAGTCACCTGCTTATGGCCTTGGCCAAAATCTTATAGGCCGTCCCTAGAAGGGTGATGGGTCTCCACTGCCGGATCTCCCATCTATCACCACCCTTTTTGGGAATCAAATGTATCAAGCCCTTTGTGAGCCTCTCTGGCATGGCACCTGTGAGCATAATCTCATTGAAGGTAGCGCAATTGCCACCTTCCATGAGGTCCCAATGGTGAAGAGAGAAAGAGATAGGAAGCCCATCCGCTCTCGGGCATTTTCCCTTGGGTAATGCTGTCACCGCCTCCGCAAGCTCCTCTGAAGTGAAGGGGGTCAATAGGAAAGACCGAAGGGAGGGGGGAACCACCTCTCTCGTGTGCCTCCAAACTCTCTCGCGCGCATCCAGTGAGGAGATCGGAAGAAATCCGTGACGATGGCTCTCACATGTGGGGGATCAGAAACAATAGCTCCATCCTGGCCACGCAGCGTGCGAATACCATCTCTCCTCCTGTGGGGGCTAGCTATCTCAAAGAAATCTCCAGTAATTCTGTCACCGGCCTGAGTCCAGAATGAAGCCTTGGCATGGTATCTATACTCCACCCTCCTCTCCTCAATGGACCGAATCTCTGCAGCCCCACCCATATCTGCTGGATGAGGCTGTTTGGAATCCTAGAGCTCACATGCCTGTCATGCCTCCATGGGTCCTCTGGGGACATAATAATTGAGGCATGATCTGAAAATGTAGTGCCTGCTAGAATACCAACCATGCCTCCACGGCTGCAAGTCCACTCATCGACATAAGACCTGTCCAACCGAGAGAGGTTGGGGGCAGTGCTTCGCCTATCTGATTGAGAGAAGCTAAGATTCCCAGGGCTACGCCCAAACTCTGGAAGATGCCAAGGGCCCTGTCCCCTAAGAATCAGTATCATCTCCTCCCAGGCAGAGTACTCCATTCATGAGACTGTGGTTGTGCCTCCTCCACGTATGTCCTCTGTTGCCTCTATCATGTTGAAGTCACCGCCCATGCACCAGAAATCAGCCTGGGGTAGGGCTTGTCGGACGGTGCTCCAAAAGATAGCTCTACCTACAGCGGCATTCAGGGCATAAATGTTCAGGAAGCCAACGCTTTCCTCGCCAATCAAAATGGTAACCCACTGAGCACATCCTGGAACTATGACTCCTGATCCTATCATAGACCGCAGAAGCTGCTCACTGACAGAGAGAGACACTCCTCCCTGCGTCTGTGATGGGCCGAAGGATGGAGACCAAAAAGTATGACTCCTTGGTAGGATCTTCTCGCAGCGACGGGTGCGCCCCTCAGTAAGGTGATGCTCCTAGAGGAAAAGAATGTCAATGGGTTCCCCCACCATAGCGCACTGAAGCTCTCCACTAAGGACGCCTCTGCTGAGGTCCCCCTAAACCCTGAATGTTCCATGAGACAATCCTCATATCAATCTCTGTGTGAGGTGGAACTATCGGAACTGCCATCCACTTGAAGAGTCTTGGACGCGGGTTTGGACGGGGAATAGTCACAATCTATCCTGGTGCGAAGTCGCACCAAGTGGGCGTGGATCTTGCCCTCCATGTACTGCCACTCTGCCCGAGCGCGAGAGTATGCATACTCCGTGCTCCACCGATCGCAATGAAGATATCTGTAAGAAAGGGGGGGGGGGGGGGGAGGTATTGCGATAGAGGTATGCATAAACACAAAAAGCAACACCTCCAGGTTGGAGGTCACCATCTCCCCTCCTTGGTCTCTGTGGGCTGATCCACCAAGCTCCATCCTGGCCAGGGGCCATAGATGAGTAAGAATGTCGGTGATGCGGAGATCCCGAAGATGACGCGATAGCTCAACTGCCTGCCCTGAATGGTATCGGCCATAGACTTTGGATCCCACTCTGCCCTCGAGGCTGCGCTCAGCGCCATTCTCTGGTGTAGAGGGTCTGGAGTGGTGGAAGACCACACATACCCAAATAGGGGCTACAGTCTCCTCAAACCTCTCTGTCTCTTCCGTCGAAAGACATCACAAGAAACAATAATCCACAGGCTACCCCAAGATCTTGGGGGGCCCGCCTGGAGACTCCGGTGGGAGAGCCCTCACCGGGGTGAGGCCACAATGGTCATCTCCACCGGCTCTGAGAAACGATGAATCAGGCAACGAACGGAACTCGCCGGTTGTCTCCTCTCCAGATCAAGGGTTGCCCGCGGCGGGCGGGGGGGGGGGGGTTCACTGAAGAAGAGGAAGGGGCAGAAGGAGCGACTGCGGGTAGAGTCGGAGGTGAGGGTGGGGAGGGGGAGCGGGAAAGCGGAGAGGCTGGAGAGGGACACGCTGCAGAGAGGCATCCACCGGAACGGAAGGCTGTTGGGGAAGGCTCGACGTAGAGAGGGTGGGGTCAACCGTCCCCGCTGGGCACTGAGGCGCATTGTAGGAATCGCAACGAGGAATTGGCTGCCACATCGAGGAGGGGGGGGTGGGGTTGCAGAGGGAAGTGCTCGAAATGGTTCTCTGACAAAACCGAAACCTTCTGCATGTTGCCAGCTTGGTGCGCACGGCGGCGACGCTTAGCTCTGGTGCTCGGTCGGCGACCCGGACGGGGGCCAACCGTCTGCCACTCTCCAACTGATGGGTCATCCATGGTCGGTACCTGGTGCTCCTCGGCCTGGGAACCTGCGCCTCCCTTTGTCCCTTGGTGCAGATCTGAGCAGGAAGTGTGAGGGGGAACCACCAGGGACAGTCTCCTAGACTGACGTCAAGGGCAAGCTTTGGCTAGATGACCAATGTGCCTGCAAATGAAACATTGGCCTGGAAGGCCGGAGTACTCCACTCTCTGCATAATGGGGTCGCCCCGAAGATCGGGAATAGATATCATGTGAGGGACGGTAGCGCACCTAGAAGGCTTGACATGAGAGTTCAGGTGTAGGCATCACCGTGTTCTTTTGTATCACATGATTGTAGTCGTAGAGCCCAAATTATCATATTGAAGGTTCTTCTCAGGTCACTCCACCTTCTCTTTGAAGGGGGTTTTGTTGGGATTTGGAGTCATATGTGTATGTGTCCATCATTAGGCCTACTCAAAGCTGGAGTAAGTTACTTTTCCTTGCCTAGGGGGCAGCCTTGGTGAACCGTGTGGGAGATGGAGAAGTGAGGACTGTGCACTTTGAATGAGTGCGTGATTGTAGGCAGAGGGGTATAGAATGGACACTCCCCTCACCTTAGTGGTTGAAAATCCCATACGATCCATAGTGCCCTCCAGGAAAGCCAGGTCTACCTGGTTGTAGGCCACCAATTCCTGCCAGCAGGTATGTGCCACTGGTGTTGCATCCATAGGGTGAAAATGTTATCCAAGATGCTCCTATCCCTGATGAAGTGTGTCTGTGGTGCCATGGATTATTTGGAAAGGCTGTAGGTGTCTGACCAATGGCCGGCTTTGGCGAGGATTTCATACGTGGTACTAAGCAAGGTGATTAGCGTGATTCTGACCAGGTCTACAATTTCTCAGATTTCTCTTGTTATTTTTGTTTCTTACTAAATATAACAAGGGTGGCATCAGGCATCTTATCTCACAAATGCATCCATGGTTTTATGGTGGCTATTTATGACTGCAAATTTGAATGCTTCTGTTGATGACCGTAGGTTAATGTCCTAGGTTACATTGTTAGATTCATTGAGTCTATATGTCATCTGGTTTGTTTTTTTGGGTTTTTGTGATAGGCCTCAGTGCAATGTTGATTTACCCTGTTTGTGCAAACAGCTTTCCATTTCAAATGCTGATCTGATTGGGACGTCGACAAGCATTAGGGGTATAGTTGATGGAAACCAGGCTTGCACTTCATTCATCAATACTATCAGATGTTTCTTTTTCCTTTTAAACAAAGATTTTGTTGTGTTTCACATGCAAGACCTACCCATGTTGGCTCTGTAGACATAAATAGAAAGTTGATTTTCCAATATTCGTACTTCCATTTTTGGGAATAGCACAAAATGGTTTGTTGTTGTCGGCAGACAAACTTTTAGAAGCACCTCAATCCAGTAGACCACATCGTGCTCCTCATTCTGCATCTTACCTCGAGGTAACTGGTGATGCTGTTGAGTTTCTTAGATCAAATGATTTATGCCCTATGGCACGTTTTACATGAAATAAGGAGTCTAAGCACTCAAGAAATCTGCAAAGTAGTGAAGTAAGCAAAGAGTAAAGGTTACAAGTGTCTCTGATTTATTCTTTCTGATTATGGCCTAGGTTATGGCTATCCTAGAACGAGGCGAGACCCCGCCAGGAATTCAGGTATATTCTACTCTTATTGTTGCCCCATTCACATGGATGGCCCCCCCCACATTTAATGCAATTTCTTTCAAAAAATGACTTTGATGTACTCACAGGAAATCAATGACAAGCCTCCAAATCCACATCAACTTCCCTCAGTGTCTTGTTTGCAGCCCAAACCAAAGGTATGTGTTGTTTCTAGCTAAGGGAGTCTGGGTGAAAATATATCCTTCCTCATTGATAAATATTTTTTTGCTTTGCAAAGAAGAAATTCATCACAGAGCATAAGAGCATTATCTCCCAATGCTAGAATACTTAATCATACAAATTTCGAAAAACCGGATCGTCGTTACAGATTGAAGAAATCTGAGGCAGAGGAGCAGCCACTGCGAGCTCCCTGAACCCTGAAACGCTCCCCTCCGTCTCTGATCCTTCATCCGCCTCTGTTCCTCTGCCATCGCTTCCTTCCTCCGCCTCTGTTCCTCTGCCATCGCTTCCTTCCTCCATCGCTGCGCCCCTCCTTCCTCCATCGTTTCCTTCCTCCTTCGCTGCCTGAATCGCTCCCCTCCGCCTCTGATCCTTTCTCCGCCTCTGTTCCTCTGCTTTCGCTTCCTTCCTCCATCGCTGCGCCAATCCTTCCTCCTTCGTTTCCTTCCTCCTTCGCTGCACCCTTCCGCCTCTCTTCCTGCTTCGCCCCCCATCCTCCTCTGCCTCCCCTCCTTGCCTCTGCCCGCCCTAATTCGCCTCTTCCTTCCCCTCTGTTAGCCCCTACCCCTGCCCGCCCTTCTTCGCCCTCCTGTTGATTGTTTTGCCTCCCCTCCTCTAAACGTCTCCCCTCCTTCTTCTGCCTCTTCCCTCTGCACAGCCCTGTTGTGCTGCCCTTCCCCTGCCCCTCTTCGCCTTTGTGTCCAGCCATCTCCCCCTTGCCTCCCTTTCCTTTTTGCTTTTCCCTTTTCCACCCTCCTTTCCTTTCCTCTGCCTCAATGCCTTCCTCTTCCCCTTGGTTCGGATTGCTCCTCATCCGGGTTCAAGTCGGCCTTTTTCTTCGATTAGCATCATGGCTAATCATTCTCCCTCGGCCGGGCGAACCATTGTATTTTCCGAAGCCGAGCCCGCGGTCCTCTACGCCGAAATAGAGAAAGACTCCAAAACGACCCTCATTGCCAGAATCTTTGGATCTCACCCGTCCCGTCTCCAGGCTCGGGATTGGGTCCTGGCGGCTCTGCCCTCCGACCTCGCTCTACACTTTCGAGATGTCAGGTTGCTTGGAAGAGGTTTCTTCCAAGTGGATTTTGATTCTGAGGACGCACCCTCGGAGGTTTTGAAGGGCAGCCCTTTGCCATTGGGCCCGAGGAAGATATTCTTTCTTCCCTACTCCAGCTATTTTGACCCTGTTGAGGAAGACCGGAACCGTTTCGAGATCACTCTCAGATTCCCAGGTCTTCCTCGCGCATATTGGCCTATGTTAGAGGCCATCGGGTCTGCCTTTGGGCTTGTTCTTCAAGTGCCCCCCCTTCACGCCTTGCCGACATCTTCTGCCCAGGTGGTCACTGCCTCGGCGGATGCTGTCCCCAGGGTCATGGTTCTTGCCCGTGACATTGAGCTCTTTGAGGACTATGTTTTGCTTCCGGGCCCTTGTGGCCCTTTGAAGCAACGTATGGAGATTAGAGGTAAACCCGATCAGTGCCGGGTTTGTCACCAACAGGGTCACTTTGCTCGAGATTGTCCTCGGGCTCGAGGTCGCAGGACTCGTAAGCGTGCCTCTCAGGCGCCACCTCCCTTGGTTCCTTCCTGTCCTTCAGTTCGCCAGGTGTAGCGAGCTGTTTCTCACGCCCGCTCCCTAGTGCGATTGATGGGAAGGCTTTCTCGGATCATGTACAGATAGATGATGTTTCTGGTGAGGGATGTGTCAGCTGATGCATCTCTGCAGAGAGATGATATCTCAGATCAGATCAGGATGACTTTGTGGAGTCCTCTCTACTTGGAGGGGGCGATATGCAGGATGTTCAGCACAGTGGGGATCATGTATTGCAGGATTTTCAGCATGATGCCATTATCCTTGATGCCCCGCAGGGCGAACAGGTTTCTCGTACATATGCAGGCATGGTGCAGGGCCTCGGACAAGGGCATGTCAGTGGACTTTGCCCCGTGGATTTTCCCGTCCTCCAGCATTACGAGAGGTGTCCTCAGGCTGCCCATCGTCTTCTTGGATCGGGGATCAAACCCTCTTCTCTTCCATGAGAATCATCTCATGGAATGTTCAGGGCTTCCCAATTGGGTAGGAAGCACCTTTTGAAGGACTAGCTTCACCCTGCTGCTACAGGAGGGTCTATGGATGTGCTTTTGTTGCAGGAACACAAATTGGATAGATCTCAGTGTGGCAAAACTGGTAAGATGCTTTTTGGCCACACCCTCTGGTCCTCGGTAGTTGGGACTAGAGGGGGTGTTTGTATTTCAGTGGCAGCATCTATTATACCTCATGTTATTGGGCACGGTGTTATCATCCCTGCTAGAGCGTAGTGGATCTTGATCATGCATGAGGGTCAGAAATTGGAAATCTTGAATAGCTATGCACCTAACGTGAGGTGAAAGGGTGGCCTTTTGGGACACCATTACAAATGTCATTTCCCAGGTTGATCATTGGATAGTGGGAGGAGATTTTAGGTTGAGCAACCTTTTGACAAGAAGGGTGGACGCGAAGGGGGTTTACACCCTTTGGAGCGAGCCTCATGGGAGAGGTTCACGCTTTCCTTTTTTGGTAGGGATTGCTGGACTGAGGATGACTTCCAGAGAAGGCCAAATTCCTTATCTTTCTCTTAGCATAACCGTAGGAGTGGGGATGAGAGCATCTTTGCACGTCTGGACAGGTTTTATGTGGATGATTGGTTTTTGGACAGAGGAGGCACCATTGCTATTATGCCTGGCACCACCAAATCCGATCATTGCCCCGTCGTTTTGTGTCTTAGGGAGCCTGGGGCTCGCTCGGCCTCTCCCTGTATCCGTATCCCTGACTCTCTTTATCTAGATGCTGACATTTCCCTTGAGATCAAAGAGATATGGAGATCTTGTGACGGTCCTGATCCTCGTCATAATATTACGCTAGCTCTTGAGAGGACCAGCCATCATTATCATAGCACTGCCTTGTCTAAGAAGGAGGCTCTGGACAAGGAGAGAGCTATTAGGCGTAGGATTGCTGCTCTTCAGAGGGAACATGAAAAGCATCCACATGCGACTTGGATTACAGACCTCTTGACCACAGTTAGAGCAGAGCTGCAGTTGGCCATGGACAGGAGGGCTGAGTTCGCCTTTCATGCGAACGAGGCCTTTTGGACTCATATGGGTGGCAGATGCAACAAAGAGTTTTTTTTCAGCACACAGGCCTTCCCATAGCAGGGATTCTGTGAGGTACTTGCAGGATTCACAGGGTGAGGTTCAGATTGAGCCTGATAAGGTGAGGGGTATTGCTTCAGAATTTTATCGGTCTTTGTTGACTGCAGAGGTGCCCTCCCCTCAGAGAGATTTGGCACGGCAAAAAGTTTGGGAGTGCATGGCCAGGCTCATTACAGATGCTATGTGTTCTTCCCTGGACGCCCCTTTCTCGAAGGATGAATTCCTTCACGCACTGCATGCTCTCTCCAGTGATTCATGCCCAGGGGATGATGGTCTTTCTCCCGCCTTCTTTATTCTTTTTTGGGATCAATTGGAGATGCTATCACTGTTGCCCTTCAGGAAATGTGGTTGTCGGGTATGATGCCTCCATACCTCACGGAGGGGCTGATTCACCTTATCCCCAAGAGTGGGGACAAGACTGACATCAAGCAATGGAGGCCCATCACCCTCCTTGGATTTGCATCTTTCTCTTGGCATGACCGTAGGAGTGGGGATGAGAGCATCTTTGCACGTCTGGACAGGTTTTATGTGGATGATTGGTTTTTGGACAGAGGAGGCACCATTGCTATTATGCCTGGCACCACCAAATCCGATCATTGCCCCGTCGTTTTGTGTCTTAGGGAGCCTGGGGCTCGCTCGGCCTCTCCCCGTATCCGTATCCTTGACTCTCTTTATCTAGATGCTGACATTTCCCTTGAGATCAAAGAGATATGGAGATCTTGTGACGGTCCTGATCCTCGTCATAATATTACGCTAGCTCTTGAGAGGACCAGCCATCATTATCATAGCACTGCCTTGTCTAAGAAGGAGGCTCTGGACAAGGAGAGAGCTATTAGGCGTAGGATTGCTGCTCTTCAGAGGGAACATGAAAAGCATCCACATGCGACTTGGATTACAGACCTCTTGACCACAGTTAGAGCAGAGCTGCAGTTGACCATGGACAGGAGGGCTGAGTTCGCCTTTCATGCGAACGAGGCCTTTTGGACTCATATGGGTGGCAGATGCAACAAAGAGTTTTTTTTCAGCACACAGGCCTTCCCATAGCAGGGATTCTGTGAGGTACTTGCAGGATTCACAGGGTGAGGTTCAGATTGAGCCTGATAAGGTGAGGGGTATTGCTTCAGAATTTTATCGGTCTTTGTTGACTGCAGAGGTGCCCTCCCCTCAGAGAGATTTGGCACGGCAAAAAGTTTGGGAGTGCATGGCCAGGCTCATTACAGATGCTATGTGTTCTTCCCTGGATGCCCCTTTCTCGAAGGATGAATTCCTTCACGCACTGCATGCTCTCTCCAGTGATTCATGCCCAGGGGATGATGGTCTTTCTCCCGCCTCCTTTATTCTTTTTTGGGATCAATTGGAGATGCTATCACTGTTGCCCTTCAGGAAATGTGGTTGTCGGGTATGATGCCTCCATACCTCACGGAGGGGCTGATTCACCTTATCCCCAAGAGTGGGGACAAGACTGACATCAAGCAATGGAGGCCCATCACCCTCCTTGGATTTGCATCTTTCTCTTGGCATAACCGTAGGAGTGGGGATGAGAGCATCTTTGCACGTCTGGACAGGTTTTATGTGGATGATTGGTTTTTGGACAGAGGAGGCACCATTGCTATTATGCCTGGCACCACCAAATCCGATCATTGCCCCGTCGTTTTGTGTCTTAGGGAGCCTGGGGCTCGCTCGGCCTCTCCCCGTATCCGTATCCCTGACTCTCTTTATCTAGATGCTGACATTTCCCTTGAGATCAAAGAGATATGGAGATCTTGTGACGGTCCTGATCCTCGTCATAATATTACGCTAGCTCTTGAGAGGACCAGCCATCATTATCATAGCACTGCCTTGTCTAAGAAGGAGGCTCTGGACAAGGAGAGAGCTATTAGGCGTAGGATTGCTGCTCTTCAGAGGGAACATGAAAAGCATCCACATGCGACTTGGATTACAGACCTCTTGACCACAGTTAGAGCAGAGCTGCAGTTGGCCATGGACAGGAGGGCTGAGTTCGCCTTTCATGCGAACGAGGCCTTTTGGACTCATATGGGTGGCAGATGCAACAAAGAGTTTTTTTTCAGCACACAGGCCTTCCCATAGCAGGGATTCTGTGAGGTACTTGCAGGATTCACAGGGTGAGGTTCAGATTGAGCCTGATAAGGTGAGGGGTATTGCTTCAGAATTTTATCGGTCTTTGTTGACTGCAGAGGTGCCCTCCCCTCAGAGAGATTTGGCACGGCAAAAAGTTTGGGAGTGCATGGCCAGGCTCATTACAGATGCTATGTGTTCTTCCCTGGATGCCCCTTTCTCGAAGGATGAATTCCTTCACGCACTGCATGCTCTCTCCAGTGATTCATGCCCAGGGGATGATGGTCTTTCTCCCGCCTTCTTTATTCTTTTTTGGGATCAATTGGAGATGCTATCACTGTTGCCCTTCAGGAAATGTGGTTGTCGGGTATGATGCCTCCATACCTCACGGAGGGGCTGATTCACCTTATCCCCAAGAGTGGGGACAAGACTGACATCAAGCAATGGAGGCCCATCACCCTCCTTGGATTTGCATCTTTCTCTTGGCATAACCGTAGGAGTGGGGATGAGAGCATCTTTGCACGTCTGGACAGGTTTTATGTGGATGATTGGTTTTTGGACAGAGGAGGCACCATTGCTATTATGCCTGGCACCACCAAATCCGATCATTGCCCCGTCGTTTTGTGTCTTAGGGAGCCTGGGGCTCGCTCGGCCTCTCCCTGTATCCGTATCCCTGACTCTCTTTATCTAGATGCTGACATTTCCCTTGAGATCAAAGAGATATGGAGATCTTGTGACGGTCCTGATCCTCGTCATAATATTACGCTAGCTCTTGAGAGGACCAGCCATCATTATCATAGCACTGCCTTGTCTAAGAAGGAGGCTCTGGACAAGGAGAGAGCTATTAGGCGTAGGATTGCTGCTCTTCAGAGGGAACATGAAAAGCATCCACATGCGACTTGGATTACAGACCTCTTGACCACAGTTAGAGCAGAGCTGCAGTTGGCCATGGACAGGAGGGCTGAGTTCGCCTTTCATGCGAACGAGGCCTTTTGGACTCATATGGGTGGCAGATGCAACAAAGAGTTTTTTTTCAGCACACAGGCCTTCCCATAGCAGGGATTCTGTGAGGTACTTGCAGGATTCACAGGGTGAGGTTCAGATTGAGCCTGATAAGGTGAGGGGTATTGCTTCAGAATTTTATCGGTCTTTGTTGACTGCAGAGGTGCCCTCCCCTCAGAGAGATTTGGCACGGCAAAAAGTTTGGGAGTGCATGGCCAGGCTCATTACAGATGCTATGTGTTCTTCCCTGGATGCCCCTTTCTCGAAGGATGAATTCCTTCACGCACTGCATGCTCTCTCCAGTGATTCATGCCCAGGGGATGATGGTCTTTCTCCCGCCTTCTTTATTCTTTTTTGGGATCAATTGGAGATGCTATCACTGTTGCCCTTCAGGAAATGTGGTTGTCGGGTATGATGCCTCCATACCTCACGGAGGGGCTGATTCACCTTATCCCCAAGAGTGGGGACAAGACTGACATCAAGCAATGGAGGCCCATCACCCTCCTTGGATTTGCATCTTTCTCTTGGCATAACCGTAGGAGTGGGGATGAGAGCATCTTTGCACGTCTGGACAGGTTTTATGTGGATGATTGGTTTTTGGACAGAGGAGGCACCATTGCTATTATGCCTGGCACCACCAAATCCGATCATTGCCCCGTCGTTTTGTGTCTTAGGGAGCCTGGGGCTCGCTCGGCCTCTCCCCGTATCCGTATCCCTGACTCTCTTTATCTAGATGCTGACATTTCCCTTGAGATCAAAGAGATATGGAGATCTTGTGACGGTCCTGATCCTCGTCATAATATTACGCTAGCTCTTGAGAGGACCAGCCATCATTATCATAGCACTGCCTTGTCTAAGAAGGAGGCTCTGGACAAGGAGAGAGCTATTAGGCGTAGGATTGCTGCTCTTCAGAGGGAACATGAAAAGCATCCACATGCGACTTGGATTACAGACCTCTTGACCACAGTTAGAGCAGAGCTGCAGTTGGCCATGGACAGGAGGGCTGAGTTCGCCTTTCATGCGAACGAGGCCTTTTGGACTCATATGGGTGGCAGATGCAACAAAGAGTTTTTTTTCAGCACACAGGCCTTCCCATAGCAGGGATTCTGTGAGGTACTTGCAGGATTCACAGGGTGAGGTTCAGATTGAGCCTGATAAGGTGAGGGGTATTGCTTCAGAATTTTATCGGTCTTTGTTGACTGCAGAGGTGCCCTCCCCTCAGAGAGATTTGGCACGGCAAAAAGTTTGGGAGTGCATGGCCAGGCTCATTACAGATGCTATGTGTTCTTCCCTGGACGCCCCTTTCTCGAAGGATGAATTCCTTCACGCACTGCATGCTCTCTCCAGTGATTCATGCCCAGGGGATGATGGTCTTTCTCCCGCCTTCTTTATTCTTTTTTGGGATCAATTGGAGATGCTATCACTGTTGCCCTTCAGGAAATGTGGTTGTCGGGTATGATGCCTCCATACCTCACGGAGGGGCTGATTCACCTTATCCCCAAGAGTGGGGACAAGACTGACATCAAGCAATGGAGGCCCATCACCCTCCTTGGATTTGCATCTTTCTCTTGGCATAACCGTAGGAGTGGGGATGAGAGCATCTTTGCACGTCTGGACAGGTTTTATGTGGATGATTGGTTTTTGGACAGAGGAGGCACCATTGCTATTATGCCTGGCACCACCAAATCCGATCATTGCCCCGTCGTTTTGTGTCTTAGGGAGCCTGGGGCTCGCTCGGCCTCTCCCCGTATCCGTATCCCTGACTCTCTTTATCTAGATGCTGACATTTCCCTTGAGATCAAAGAGATATGGAGATCTTGTGACGGTCCTGATCCTCGTCATAATATTACGCTAGCTCTTGAGAGGACCAGCCATCATTATCATAGCACTGCCTTGTCTAAGAAGGAGGCTCTGGACAAGGAGAGAGCTATTAGGCGTAGGATTGCTGCTCTTCAGAGGGAACATGAAAAGCATCCACATGCGACTTGGATTACAGACCTCTTGACCACAGTTAGAGCAGAGCTGCAGTTGGCCATGGACAGGAGGGCTGAGTTCGCCTTTCATGCGAACGAGGCCTTTTGGACTCATATGGGTGGCAGATGCAACAAAGAGTTTTTTTTCAGCACACAGGCCTTCCCATAGCAGGGATTCTGTGAGGTACTTGCAGGATTCACAGGGTGAGGTTCAGATTGAGCCTGATAAGGTGAGGGGTATTGCTTCAGAATTTTATCGGTCTTTGTTGACTGCAGAGGTGCCCTCCCCTCAGAGAGATTTGGCACGGCAAAAAGTTTGGGAGTGCATGGCCAGGCTCATTACAGATGCTATGTGTTCTTCCCTGGACGCCCCTTTCTCGAAGGATGAATTCCTTCACGCACTGCATGCTCTCTCCAGTGATTCATGCCCAGGGGATGATGGTCTTTCTCCGGCCTTCTTTATTCTTTTTTGGGATCAATTGGAGATGCTATCACTGTTGCCCTTCAGGAAATGTGGTTGTCGGGTATGATGCCTCCATACCTCACGGAGGGGCTGATTCACCTTATCCCCAAGAGTGGGGACAAGACTGACATCAAGCAATGGAGGCTCATCACCCTCCTTGGATTTGCATCTTTCTCTTGGCATAACCGTAGGAGTGGGGATGAGAGCATCTTTGCACGTCTGGACAGGTTTTATGTGGATGATTGGTTTTTGGACAGAGGAGGCACCATTGCTATTATGCCTGGCACCACCAAATCCGATCATTGCCCCGTCGTTTTGTGTCTTAGGGAGCCTGGGGCTCGCTCGGCCTCTCCCCGTATCCGTATCCCTGACTCTCTTTATCTAGATGCTGACATTTCCCTTCCCATAGCAGGGATTCTGTGAGGTACTTGCAGGATTCACAGGGTGAGGTTCAGATTGAGCCTGATAAGGTGAGGGGTATTGCTTCAGAATTTTATCGGTCTTTGTTGACTGCAGAGGTGCCCTCCCCTCAGAGAGATTTGGCACGGCAAAAAGTTTGGGAGTGCATGGCCAGGCTCATTACAGATGCTATGTGTTCTTCCCTGGATGCCCCTTTCTCGAAGGATGAATTCCTTCACGCACTGCATGCTCTCTCCAGTGATTCATGCCCAGGGGATGATGGTCTTTCTCCGGCCTTCTTTATTCTTTTTTGGGATCAATTGGAGATGCTATCACTGTTGCCCTTCAGGAAATGTGGTTGTCGGGTATGATGCCTCCATACCTCACGGAGGGGCTGATTCACCTTATCCCCAAGAGTGGGGACAAGACTGACATCAAGCAATGGAGGCCCATCACCCTCCTTGGATTTGCATCTTTCTCTTGGCATAACCGTAGGAGTGGGGATGAGAGCATCTTTGCACGTCTGGACAGGTTTTATGTGGATGATTGGTTTTTGGACAGAGGAGGCACCATTGCTATTATGCCTGGCACCACCAAATCCGATCATTGCCCCGTCGTTTTGTGTCTTAGGGAGCCTGGGGCTCGCTCGGCCTCTCCCCGTATCCGTATCCCTGACTCTCTTTATCTAGATGCTGACATTTCCCTTGAGATCAAAGAGATATGGAGATCTTGTGACGGTCCTGATCCTCGTCATAATATTACGCTAGCTCTTGAGAGGACCAGCCATCATTATCATAGCACTGCCTTGTCTAAGAAGGAGGCTCTGGACAAGGAGAGAGCTATTAGGCGTAGGATTGCTGCTCTTCAGAGGGAACATGAAAAGCATCCACATGCGACTTGGATTACAGACCTCTTGACCACAGTTAGAGCAGAGCTGCAGTTGGCCATGGACAGGAGGGCTGAGTTCGCCTTTCATGCGAACGAGGCCTTTTGGACTCATATGGGTGGCAGATGCAACAAAGAGTTTTTTTTCAGCACACAGGCCTTCCCATAGCAGGGATTCTGTGAGGTACTTGCAGGATTCACAGGGTGAGGTTCAGATTGAGCCTGATAAGGTGAGGGGTATTGCTTCAGAATTTTATCGGTCTTTGTTGACTGCAGAGGTGCCCTCCCCTCAGAGAGATTTGGCACGGCAAAAAGTTTGGGAGTGCATGGCCAGGCTCATTACAGATGCTATGTGTTCTTCCCTGGATGCCCCTTTCTCGAAGGATGAATTCCTTCACGCACTGCATGCTCTCTCCAGTGATTCATGCCCAGGGGATGATGGTCTTTCTCCCGCCTTCTTTATTCTTTTTTGGGATCAATTGGAGATGCTATCACTGTTGCCCTTCAGGAAATGTGGTTGTCGGGTATGATGCCTCCATACCTCACGGAGGGGCTGATTCACCTTATCCCCAAGAGTGGGGACAAGACTGACATCAAGCAATGGAGGCCCATCACCCTCCTTGGATTTGCATCTTTCTCTTGGCATAACCGTAGGAGTGGGGATGAGAGCATCTTTGCACGTCTGGACAGGTTTTATGTGGATGATTGGTTTTTGGACAGAGGAGGCACCATTGCTATTATGCCTGGCACCACCAAATCCGATCATTGCCCCGTCGTTTTGTGTCTTAGGGAGCCTGGGGCTCGCTCGGCCTCTCCCCGTATCCGTATCCCTGACTCTCTTTATCTAGATGCTGACATTTCCCTTGAGATCAAAGAGATATGGAGATCTTGTGACGGTCCTGATCCTCGTCATAATATTACGCTAGCTCTTGAGAGGACCAGCCATCATTATCATAGCACTGCCTTGTCTAAGAAGGAGGCTCTGGACAAGGAGAGAGCTATTAGGCGTAGGATTGCTGCTCTTCAGAGGGAACATGAAAAGCATCCACATGCGACTTGGATTACAGACCTCTTGACCACAGTTAGAGCAGAGCTGCAGTTGGCCATGGACAGGAGGGCTGAGTTCGCCTTTCATGCGAACGAGGCCTTTTGGACTCATATGGGTGGCAGATGCAACAAAGAGTTTTTTTTCAGCACACAGGCCTTCCCATAGCAGGGATTCTGTGAGGTACTTGCAGGATTCACAGGGTGAGGTTCAGATTGAGCCTGATAAGGTGAGGGGTATTGCTTCAGAATTTTATCGGTCTTTGTTGACTGCAGAGGTGCCCTCCCCTCAGAGAGATTTGGCACGGCAAAAAGTTTGGGAGTGCATGGCCAGGCTCATTACAGATGCTATGTGTTCTTCCCTGGACGCCCCTTTCTCGAAGGATGAATTCCTTCACGCACTGCATGCTCTCTCCAGTGATTCATGCCCAGGGGATGATGGTCTTTCTCCCGCCTTCTTTATTCTTTTTTGGGATCAATTGGAGATGCTATCACTGTTGCCCTTCAGGAAATGTGGTTGTCGGGTATGATGCCTCCATACCTCACGGAGGGGCTGATTCACCTTATCCCCAAGAGTGGGGACAAGACTGACATCAAGCAATGGAGGCCCATCACCCTCCTTGGATTTGCATCTTTCTCTTGGCATAACCGTAGGAGTGGGGATGAGAGCATCTTTGCACGTCTGGACAGGTTTTATGTGGATGATTGGTTTTTGGACAGAGGAGGCACCATTGCTATTATGCCTGGCACCACCAAATCCGATCATTGCCCCGTCGTTTTGTGTCTTAGGGAGCCTGGGGCTCGCTCGGCCTCTCCCCGTATCCGTATCCCTGACTCTCTTTATCTAGATGCTGACATTTCCCTTGAGATCAAAGAGATATGGAGATCTTGTGACGGTCCTGATCCTCGTCATAATATTACGCTAGCTCTTCAGAGGACCAGCCATCATTATCATAGCACTGCCTTGTCTAAGAAGGAGGCTCTGGACAAGGAGAGAGCTATTAGGCGTAGGATTGCTGCTCTTCAGAGGGAACATGAAAAGCATCCACATGCGACTTGGATTACAGACCTCTTGACCACAGTTAGAGCAGAGCTGCAGTTGGCCATGGACAGGAGGGCTGAGTTCGCCTTTCATGCGAACGAGGCCTTTTGGACTCATATGGGTGGCAGATGCAACAAAGAGTTTTTTTTCAGCACACAGGCCTTCCCATAGCAGGGATTCTGTGAGGTACTTGCAGGATTCACAGGGTGAGGTTCAGATTGAGCCTGATAAGGTGAGGGGTATTGCTTCAGAATTTTATCGGTCTTTGTTGACTGCAGAGGTGCCCTCCCCTCAGAGAGATTTGGCACGGCAAAAAGTTTGGGAGTGCATGGCCAGGCTCATTACAGATGCTATGTGTTCTTCCCTGGACGCCCCTTTCTCGAAGGATGAATTCCTTCACGCACTGCATGCTCTCTCCAGTGATTCATGCCCAGGGGATGATGGTCTTTCTCCGGCCTTCTTTATTCTTTTTTGGGATCAATTGGAGATGCTATCACTGTTGCCCTTCAGGAAATGTGGTTGTCGGGTATGATGCCTCCATACCTCACGGAGGGGCTGATTCACCTTATCCCCAAGAGTGGGGACAAGACTGACATCAAGCAATGGAGGCTCATCACCCTCCTTGGATTTGCATCTTTCTCTTGGCATAACCGTAGGAGTGGGGATGAGAGCATCTTTGCACGTCTGGACAGGTTTTATGTGGATGATTGGTTTTTGGACAGAGGAGGCACCATTGCTATTATGCCTGGCACCACCAAATCCGATCATTGCCCCGTCGTTTTGTGTCTTAGGGAGCCTGGGGCTCGCTCGGCCTCTCCCCGTATCCGTATCCCTGACTCTCTTTATCTAGATGCTGACATTTCCCTTGAGATCAAAGAGATATGGAGATCTTGTGACGGTCCTGATCCTCGTCATAATATTACGCTAGCTCTTGAGAGGACCAGCCATCATTATCATAGCACTGCCTTGTCTAAGAAGGAGGCTCTGGACAAGGAGAGAGCTATTAGGCGTAGGATTGCTGCTCTTCAGAGGGAACATGAAAAGCATCCACATGCGACTTGGATTACAGACCTCTTGACCACAGTTAGAGCAGAGCTGCAGTTGGCCATGGACAGGAGGGCTGAGTTCGCCTTTCATGCGAACGAGGCCTTTTGGACTCATATGGGTGGCAGATGCAACAAAGAGTTTTTTTTCAGCACACAGGCCTTCCCATAGCAGGGATTCTGTGAGGTACTTGCAGGATTCACAGGGTGAGGTTCAGATTGAGCCTGATAAGGTGAGGGGTATTGCTTCAGAATTTTATCGGTCTTTGTTGACTGCAGAGGTGCCCTCCCCTCAGAGAGATTTGGCACGGCAAAAAGTTTGGGAGTGCATGGCCAGGCTCATTACAGATGCTATGTGTTCTTCCCTGGATGCCCCTTTCTCGAAGGATGAATTCCTTCACGCACTGCATGCTCTCTCCAGTGATTCATGCCCAGGGGATGATGGTCTTTCTCCGGCCTTCTTTATTCTTTTTTGGGATCAATTGGAGATGCTATCACTGTTGCCCTTCAGGAAATGTGGTTGTCGGGTATGATGCCTCCATACCTCACGGAGGGGCTGATTCACCTTATCCCCAAGAGTGGGGACAAGACTGACATCAAGCAATGGAGGCCCATCACCCTCCTTGGATTTGCATCTTTCTCTTGGCATAACCGTAGGAGTGGGGATGAGAGCATCTTTGCACGTCTGGACAGGTTTTATGTGGATGATTGGTTTTTGGACAGAGGAGGCACCATTGCTATTATGCCTGGCACCACCAAATCCGATCATTGCCCCGTCGTTTTGTGTCTTAGGGAGCCCGGGGCTCGCTCGGCCTCTCCCCGTATCCGTATCCCTGACTCTCTTTATCTAGATGCTGACATTTCCCTTGAGATCAAAGAGATATGGAGATCTTGTGACGGTCCTGATCCTCGTCATAATATTACGCTAGCTCTTGAGAGGACCAGCCATCATTATCATAGCACTGCCTTGTCTAAGAAGGAGGCTCTGGACAAGGAGAGAGCTATTAGGCGTAGGATTGCTGCTCTTCAGAGGGAACATGAAAAGCATCCACATGCGACTTGGATTACAGACCTCTTGACCACAGTTAGAGCAGAGCTGCAGTTGGCCATGGACAGGAGGGCTGAGTTCGCCTTTCATGCGAACGAGGCCTTTTGGACTCATATGGGTGGCAGATGCAACAAAGAGTTTTTTTTCAGCACACAGGCCTTCCCATAGCAGGGATTCTGTGAGGTACTTGCAGGATTCACAGGGTGAGGTTCAGATTGAGCCTGATAAGGTGAGGGGTATTGCTTCAGAATTTTATCGGTCTTTGTTGACTGCAGAGGTGCCCTCCCCTCAGAGAGATTTGGCACGGCAAAAAGTTTGGGAGTGCATGGCCAGGCTCATTACAGATGCTATGTGTTCTTCCCTGGACGCCCCTTTCTCGAAGGATGAATTCCTTCACGCACTGCATGCTCTCTCCAGTGATTCATGCCCAGGGGATGATGGTCTTTCTCCCGCCTTCTTTATTCTTTTTTGGGATCAATTGGAGATGCTATCACTGTTGCCCTTCAGGAAATGTGGTTGTCGGGTATGATGCCTCCATACCTCACGGAGGGGCTGATTCACCTTATCCCCAAGAGTGGGGACAAGACTGACATCAAGCAATGGAGGCCCATCACCCTCCTTGGATTTGCATCTTTCTCTTGGCATAACCGTAGGAGTGGGGATGAGAGCATCTTTGCACGTCTGGACAGGTTTTATGTGGATGATTGGTTTTTGGACAGAGGAGGCACCATTGCTATTATGCCTGGCACCACCAAATCCGATCATTGCCCCGTCGTTTTGTGTCTTAGGGAGCCTGGGGCTCGCTCGGCCTCTCCCCGTATCCGTATCCCGGACTCTCTTTATCTAGATGCTGACATTTCCCTTGAGATCAAAGAGATATGGAGATCTTGTGACGGTCCTGATCCTCGTCATAATATTACGCTAGCTCTTCAGAGGACCAGCCATCATTATCATAGCACTGCCTTGTCTAAGAAGGAGGCTCTGGACAAGGAGAGAGCTATTAGGCGTAGGATTGCTGCTCTTCAGAGGGAACATGAAAAGCATCCACATGCGACTTGGATTACAGACCTCTTGACCACAGTTAGAGCAGAGCTGCAGTTGGCCATGGACAGGAGGGCTGAGTTCGCCTTTCATGCGAACGAGGCCTTTTGGACTCATATGGGTGGCAGATGCAACAAAGAGTTTTTTTTCAGCACACAGGCCTTCCCATAGCAGGGATTCTGTGAGGTACTTGCAGGATTCACAGGGTGAGGTTCAGATTGAGCCTGATAAGGTGAGGGGTATTGCTTCAGAATTTTATCGGTCTTTGTTGACTGCAGAGGTGCCCTCCCCTCAGAGAGATTTGGCACGGCAAAAAGTTTGGGAGTGCATGGCCAGGCTCATTACAGATGCTATGTGTTCTTCCCTGGACGCCCCTTTCTCGAAGGATGAATTCCTTCACGCACTGCATGCTCTCTCCAGTGATTCATGCCCAGGGGATGATGGTCTTTCTCCCGCCTTCTTTATTCTTTTTTGGGATCAATTGGAGATGCTATCACTGTTGCCCTTCAGGAAATGTGGTTGTCGGGTATGATGCCTCCATACCTCACGGAGGGGCTGATTCACCTTATCCCCAAGAGTGGGGACAAGACTGACATCAAGCAATGGAGGCTCATCACCCTCCTTGGATTTGCATCTTTCTCTTGGCATAACCGTAGGAGTGGGGATGAGAGCATCTTTGCACGTCTGGACAGGTTTTATGTGGATGATTGGTTTTTGGACAGAGGAGGCACCATTGCTATTATGCCTGGCACCACCAAATCCGATCATTGCCCCGTCGTTTTGTGTCTTAGGGAGCCTGGGGCTCGCTCGGCCTCTCCCCGTATCCGTATCCCTGACTCTCTTTATCTAGATGCTGACATTTCCCTTGAGATCAAAGAGATATGGAGATCTTGTGACGGTCCTGATCCTCGTCATAATATTACGCTAGCTCTTGAGAGGACCAGCCATCATTATCATAGCACTGCCTTGTCTAAGAAGGAGGCTCTGGACAAGGAGAGAGCTATTAGGCGTAGGATTGCTGCTCTTCAGAGGGAACATGAAAAGCATCCACATGCGACTTGGATTACAGACCTCTTGACCACAGTTAGAGCAGAGCTGCAGTTGGCCATGGACAGGAGGGCTGAGTTCGCCTTTCATGCGAACGAGGCCTTTTGGACTCATATGGGTGGCAGATGCAACAAAGAGTTTTTTTTCAGCACACAGGCCTTCCCATAGCAGGGATTCTGTGAGGTACTTGCAGGATTCACAGGGTGAGGTTCAGATTGAGCCTGATAAGGTGAGGGGTATTGCTTCAGAATTTTATCGGTCTTTGTTGACTGCAGAGGTGCCCTCCCCTCAGAGAGATTTGGCACGGCAAAAAGTTTGGGAGTGCATGGCCAGGCTCATTACAGATGCTATGTGTTCTTCCCTGGATGCCCCTTTCTCGAAGGATGAATTCCTTCACGCACTGCATGCTCTCTCCAGTGATTCATGCCCAGGGGATGATGGTCTTTCTCCGGCCTTCTTTATTCTTTTTTGGGATCAATTGGAGATGCTATCACTGTTGCCCTTCAGGAAATGTGGTTGTCGGGTATGATGCCTCCATACCTCACGGAGGGGCTGATTCACCTTATCCCCAAGAGTGGGGACAAGACTGACATCAAGCAATGGAGGCCCATCACCCTCCTTGGATTTGCATCTTTCTCTTGGCATAACCGTAGGAGTGGGGATGAGAGCATCTTTGCACGTCTGGACAGGTTTTATGTGGATGATTGGTTTTTGGACAGAGGAGGCACCATTGCTATTATGCCTGGCACCACCAAATCCGATCATTGCCCCGTCGTTTTGTGTCTTAGGGAGCCCGGGGCTCGCTCGGCCTCTCCCCGTATCCGTATCCCTGACTCTCTTTATCTAGATGCTGACATTTCCCTTGAGATCAAAGAGATATGGAGATCTTGTGACGGTCCTGATCCTCGTCATAATATTACGCTAGCTCTTGAGAGGACCAGCCATCATTATCATAGCACTGCCTTGTCTAAGAAGGAGGCTCTGGACAAGGAGAGAGCTATTAGGCGTAGGATTGCTGCTCTTCAGAGGGAACATGAAAAGCATCCACATGCGACTTGGATTACAGACCTCTTGACCACAGTTAGAGCAGAGCTGCAGTTGGCCATGGACAGGAGGGCTGAGTTCGCCTTTCATGCGAACGAGGCCTTTTGGACTCATATGGGTGGCAGATGCAACAAAGAGTTTTTTTTCAGCACACAGGCCTTCCCATAGCAGGGATTCTGTGAGGTACTTGCAGGATTCACAGGGTGAGGTTCAGATTGAGCCTGATAAGGTGAGGGGTATTGCTTCAGAATTTTATCGGTCTTTGTTGACTGCAGAGGTGCCCTCCCCTCAGAGAGATTTGGCACGGCAAAAAGTTTGGGAGTGCATGGCCAGGCTCATTACAGATGCTATGTGTTCTTCCCTGGACGCCCCTTTCTCGAAGGATGAATTCCTTCACGCACTGCATGCTCTCTCCAGTGATTCATGCCCAGGGGATGATGGTCTTTCTCCCGCCTTCTTTATTCTTTTTTGGGATCAATTGGAGATGCTATCACTGTTGCCCTTCAGGAAATGTGGTTGTCGGGTATGATGCCTCCATACCTCACGGAGGGGCTGATTCACCTTATCCCCAAGAGTGGGGACAAGACTGACATCAAGCAATGGAGGCCCATCACCCTCCTTGGATTTGCATCTTTCTCTTGGCATAACCGTAGGAGTGGGGATGAGAGCATCTTTGCACGTCTGGACAGGTTTTATGTGGATGATTGGTTTTTGGACAGAGGAGGCACCATTGCTATTATGCCTGGCACCACCAAATCCGATCATTGCCCCGTCGTTTTGTGTCTTAGGGAGCCTGGGGCTCGCTCGGCCTCTCCCCGTATCCGTATCCCGGACTCTCTTTATCTAGATGCTGACATTTCCCTTGAGATCAAAGAGATATGGAGATCTTGTGACGGTCCTGATCCTCGTCATAATATTACGCTAGCTCTTGAGAGGACCAGCCATCATTATCATAGCACTGCCTTGTCTAAGAAGGAGGCTCTGGACAAGGAGAGAGCTATTAGGCGTAGGATTGCTGCTCTTCAGAGGGAACATGAAAAGCATCCACATGCGACTTGGATTACAGACCTCTTGACCACAGTTAGAGCAGAGCTGCAGTTGGCCATGGACAGGAGGGCTGAGTTCGCCTTTCATGCGAACGAGGCCTTTTGGACTCATATGGGTGGCAGATGCAACAAAGAGTTTTTTTTCAGCACACAGGCCTTCCCATAGCAGGGATTCTATGAGGTACTTGCAGGATTCACAGGGTGAGGTTCAGATTGAGCCTGATAAGGTGAGGGGTATTGCTTCAGAATTTTATCGGTCTTTGTTGACTGCAGAGGTGCCCTCCCCTCAGAGAGATTTGGCACGGCAAAAAGTTTGGGAGTGCATGGCCAGGCTCATTACAGATGCTATGTGTTCTTCCCTGGACGCCCCTTTCTCGAAGGATGAATTCCTTCACGCACTGCATGCTCTCTCCAGTGATTCATGCCCAGGGGATGATGGTCTTTCTCCCGCCTTCTTTATTCTTTTTTGGGATCAATTGGAGATGCTATCACTGTTGCCCTTCAGGAAATGTGGTTGTCGGGTATGATGCCTCCATACCTCACGGAGGGGCTGATTCACCTTATCCCCAAGAGTGGGGACAAGACTGACATCAAGCAATGGAGGCCCATCACCCTCCTTGGATTTGCATCTTTCTCTTGGCATAACCGTAGGAGTGGGGATGAGAGCATCTTTGCACGTCTGGACAGGTTTTATGTGGATGATTGGTTTTTGGACAGAGGAGGCACCATTGCTATTATGCCTGGCACCACCAAATCCGATCATTGCCCCGTCGTTTTGTGTCTTAGGGAGCCTGGGGCTCGCTCGGCCTCTCCCCGTATCCGTATCCCGGACTCTCTTTATCTAGATGCTGACATTTCCCTTGAGATCAAAGAGATATGGAGATCTTGTGACGGTCCTGATCCTCGTCATAATATTACGCTAGCTCTTGAGAGGACCAGCCATCATTATCATAGCACTGCCTTGTCTAAGAAGGAGGCTCTGGACAAGGAGAGAGCTATTAGGCGTAGGATTGCTGCTCTTCAGAGGGAACATGAAAAGCATCCACATGCGACTTGGATTACAGACCTCTTGACCACAGTTAGAGCAGAGCTGCAGTTGGCCATGGACAGGAGGGCTGAGTTCGCCTTTCATGCGAACGAGGCCTTTTGGACTCATATGGGTGGCAGATGCAACAAAGAGTTTTTTTTCAGCACACAGGCCTTCCCATAGCAGGGATTCTGTGAGGTACTTGCAGGATTCACAGGGTGAGGTTCAGATTGAGCCTGATAAGGTGAGGGGTATTGCTTCAGAATTTTATCGGTCTTTGTTGACTGCAGAGGTGCCCTCCCCTCAGAGAGATTTGGCACGGCAAAAAGTTTGGGAGTGCATGGCCAGGCTCATTACAGATGCTATGTGTTCTTCCCTGGATGCCCCTTTCTCGAAGGATGAATTCCTTCACGCACTGCATGCTCTCTCCAGTGATTCATGCCCAGGGGATGATGGTCTTTCTCCCGCCTTCTTTATTCTTTTTTGGGATCAATTGGAGATGCTATCACTGTTGCCCTTCAGGAAATGTGGTTGTCGGGTATGATGCCTCCATACCTCACGGAGGGGCTGATTCACCTTATCCCCAAGAGTGGGGACAAGACTGACATCAAGCAATGGAGGCCCATCACCCTCCTTGGATTTGCATCTTTCTCTTGGCATAACCGTAGGAGTGGGGATGAGAGCATCTTTGCACGTCTGGACAGGTTTTATGTGGATGATTGGTTTTTGGACAGAGGAGGCACCATTGCTATTATGCCTGGCACCACCAAATCCGATCATTGCCCCGTCGTTTTGTGTCTTAGGGAGCCTGGGGCTCGCTCGGCCTCTCCCCGTATCCGTATCCCGGACTCTCTTTATCTAGATGCTGACATTTCCCTTGAGATCAAAGAGATATGGAGATCTTGTGACGGTCCTGATCCTCGTCATAATATTACGCTAGCTCTTGAGAGGACCAGCCATCATTATCATAGCACTGCCTTGTCTAAGAAGGAGGCTCTGGACAAGGAGAGAGCTATTAGGCGTAGGATTGCTGCTCTTCAGAGGGAACATGAAAAGCATCCACATGCGACTTGGATTACAGACCTCTTGACCACAGTTAGAGCAGAGCTGCAGTTGGCCATGGACAGGAGGGCTGAGTTCGCCTTTCATGCGAACGAGGCCTTTTGGACTCATATGGGTGGCAGATGCAACAAAGAGTTTTTTTTCAGCACACAGGCCTTCCCATAGCAGGGATTCTGTGAGGTACTTGCAGGATTCACAGGGTGAGGTTCAGATTGAGCCTGATAGGGTGAGGGGTATTGCTTCAGAATTTTATTGGTCTTTGTTGACTGCAGAGGTGCCCTCCCCTCAGAGAGATTTGGCACGGCAAAAAGTTTGGGAGTGCATGGCCAGGCTCATTACAGATGCTATGTGTTCTTCCCTGGATGCCCCTTTCTCGAAGGATGAATTCCTTCACGCACTGCATGCTCTCTCCAGTGATTCATGCCCAGGGGATGATGGTCTTTCTCCCGCCTTCTTTATTCTTTTTTGGGATCAATTGGAGATGCTATCACTGTTGCCCTTCAGGAAATGTGGTTGTCGGGTATGATGCCTCCATACCTCACGGAGGGGCTGATTCACCTTATCCCCAAGAGTGGGGACAAGACTGACATCAAGCAATGGAGGCCCATCACCCTCCTTGGATTTGCATCTTTCTCTTGGCATAACCGTAGGAGTGGGGATGAGAGCATCTTTGCACGTCTGGACAGGTTTTATGTGGATGATTGGTTTTTGGACAGAGGAGGCACCATTGCTATTATGCCTGGCACCACCAAATCCGATCATTGCCCCGTCGTTTTGTGTCTTAGGGAGCCTGGGGCTCGCTCGGCCTCTCCCCGTATCCGTATCCCTGACTCTCTTTATCTAGATGCTGACATTTCCCTTGAGATCAAAGAGATATGGAGATCTTGTGACGGTCCTGATCCTCGTCATAATATTACGCTAGCTCTTGAGAGGACCAGCCATCATTATCATAGCACTGCCTTGTCTAAGAAGGAGGCTCTGGACAAGGAGAGAGCTATTAGGCGTAGGATTGCTGCTCTTCAGAGGGAACATGAAAAGCATCCACATGCGACTTGGATTACAGACCTCTTGACCACAGTTAGAGCAGAGCTGCAGTTGACCATGGACAGGAGGGCTGAGTTCCCCTTTCATGCGAACGAGGCCTTTTGGACTCATATGGGTGGCAGATGCAACAAAGAGTTTTTTTTCAGCACACAGGCCTTCCCATAGCAGGGATTCTGTGAGGTACTTGCAGGATTCACAGGGTGAGGTTCAGATTGAGCCTGATAAGGTGAGGGGTATTGCTTCAGAATTTTATCGGTCTTTGTTGACTGCAGAGGTGCCCTCCCCTCAGAGAGATTTGGCACGGCAAAAAGTTTGGGAGTGCATGGCCAGGCTCATTACAGATGCTATGTGTTCTTCCCTGGATGCCCCTTTCTCGAAGGATGAATTCCTTCACGCACTGCATGCTCTCTCCAGTGATTCATGCCCAGGGGATGATGGTCTTTCTCCCGCCTTCTTTATTCTTTTTTGGGATCAATTGGAGATGCTATCACTGTTGCCCTTCAGGAAATGTGGTTGTCGGGTATGATGCCTCCATACCTCACGGAGGGGCTGATTCACCTTATCCCCAAGAGTGGGGACAAGACTGACATCAAGCAATGGAGGCCCATCACCCTCCTTGGATTTGCATCTTTCTCTTGGCATAACCGTAGGAGTGGGGATGAGAGCATCTTTGCACGTCTGGACAGGTTTTATGTGGATGATTGGTTTTTGGACAGAGGAGGCACCATTGCTATTATGCCTGGCACCACCAAATCCGATCATTGCCCCGTCGTTTTGTGTCTTAGGGAGCCTGGGGCTCGCTCGGCCTCTCCCCGTATCCGTATCCCTGACTCTCTTTATCTAGATGCTGACATTTCCCTTGAGATCAAAGAGATATGGAGATCTTGTGACGGTCCTGATCCTCGTCATAATATTACGCTAGCTCTTGAGAGGACCAGCCATCATTATCATAGCACTGCCTTGTCTAAGAAGGAGGCTCTGGACAAGGAGAGAGCTATTAGGCGTAGGATTGCTGCTCTTCAGAGGGAACATGAAAAGCATCCACATGCGACTTGGATTACAGACCTCTTGACCACAGTTAGAGCAGAGCTGCAGTTGGCCATGGACAGGAGGGCTGAGTTCGCCTTTCATGCGAACGAGGCCTTTTGGACTCATATGGGTGGCAGATGCAACAAAGAGTTTTTTTTCAGCACACAGGCCTTCCCATAGCAGGGATTCTGTGAGGTACTTGCAGGATTCACAGGGTGAGGTTCAGATTGAGCCTGATAAGGTGAGGGGTATTGCTTCAGAATTTTATCGGTCTTTGTTGACTGCAGAGGTGCCCTCCCCTCAGAGAGATTTGGCACGGCAAAAAGTTTGGGAGTGCATGGCCAGGCTCATTACAGATGCTATGTGTTCTTCCCTGGACGCCCCTTTCTCGAAGGATGAATTCCTTCACGCACTGCATGCTCTCTCCAGTGATTCATGCCCAGGGGATGATGGTCTTTCTCCCGCCTTCTTTATTCTTTTTTGGGATCAATTGGAGATGCTATCACTGTTGCCCTTCAGGAAATGTGGTTGTCGGGTATGATGCCTCCATACCTCACGGAGGGGCTGATTCACCTTATCCCCAAGAGTGGGGACAAGACTGACATCAAGCAATGGAGGCCCATCACCCTCCTTGGATTTGCATCTTTCTCTTGGCATAACCGTAGGAGTGGGGATGAGAGCATCTTTGCACGTCTGGACAGGTTTTATGTGGATGATTGGTTTTTGGACAGAGGAGGCACCATTGCTATTATGCCTGGCACCACCAAATCCGATCATTGCCCCGTCGTTTTGTGTCTTAGGGAGCCTGGGGCTCGCTCGGCCTCTCCCCGTATCCGTATCCCTGACTCTCTTTATCTAGATGCTGACATTTCCCTTGAGATCAAAGAGATATGGAGATCTTGTGACGGTCCTGATCCTCGTCATAATATTACGCTAGCTCTTGAGAGGACCAGCCATCATTATCATAGCACTGCCTTGTCTAAGAAGGAGGCTCTGGACAAGGAGAGAGCTATTAGGCGTAGGATTGCTGCTCTTCAGAGGGAACATGAAAAGCATCCACATGCGACTTGGATTACAGACCTCTTGACCACAGTTAGAGCAGAGCTGCAGTTGGCCATGGACAGGAGGGCTGAGTTCGCCTTTCATGCGAACGAGGCCTTTTGGACTCATATGGGTGGCAGATGCAACAAAGAGTTTTTTTTCAGCACACAGGCCTTCCCATAGCAGGGATTCTGTGAGGTACTTGCAGGATTCACAGGGTGAGGTTCAGATTGAGCCTGATAAGGTGAGGGGTATTGCTTCAGAATTTTATCGGTCTTTGTTGACTGCAGAGGTGCCCTCCCCTCAGAGAGATTTGGCACGGCAAAAAGTTTGGGAGTGCATGGCCAGGCTCATTACAGATGCTATGTGTTCTTCCCTGGATGCCCCTTTCTCGAAGGATGAATTCCTTCACGCACTGCATGCTCTCTCCAGTGATTCATGCCCAGGGGATGATGGTCTTTCTCCCGCCTTCTTTATTCTTTTTTGGGATCAATTGGAGATGCTATCACTGTTGCCCTTCAGGAAATGTGGTTGTCGGGTATGATGCCTCCATACCTCACGGAGGGGCTGATTCACCTTATCCCCAAGAGTGGGGACAAGACTGACATCAAGCAATGGAGGCCCATCACCCTCCTTGGATTTGCATCTTTCTCTTGGCATAACCGTAGGAGTGGGGATGAGAGCATCTTTGCACGTCTGGACAGGTTTTATGTGGATGATTGGTTTTTGGACAGAGGAGGCACCATTGCTATTATGCCTGGCACCACCAAATCCGATCATTGCCCCGTCGTTTTGTGTCTTAGGGAGCCTGGGGCTCGCTCGGCCTCTCCCCGTATCCGTATCCCTGACTCTCTTTATCTAGATGCTGGCATTTCCCTTGAGATCAAAGAGATATGGAGATGTTGTGACGGTCCTGATCCTCGTCATAATATTACGCTAGCTCTTGAGAGGACCAGCCATCATTATCATAGCACTGCCTTGTCTAAGAAGGAGGCTCTGGACAAGGAGAGAGCTATTAGGCGTAGGATTGCTGCTCTTCAGAGGGAACATGAAAAGCATCCACATGCGACTTGGATTACAGACCTCTTGACCACAGTTAGAGCAGAGCTGCAGTTGACCATGGACAGGAGGGCTGAGTTCGCCTTTCATGCGAACGAGGCCTTTTGGACTCATATGGGTGGCAGATGCAACAAAGAGTTTTTTTCAGCACACAGGCCTTCCCATAGCAGGGATTCTGTGAGGTACTTGCAGGATTCACAGGGTGAGGTTCAGATTGAGCCTGATAAGGTGAGGGGTATTGCTTCAGAATTTTATCGGTCTTTGTTGACTGCAGAGGTGCCCTCCCCTCAGAGAGATTTGGCACGGCAAAAAGTTTGGGAGTGCATGGCCAGGCTCATTACAGATGCTATGTGTTCTTCCCTGGATGCCCCTTTCTCGAAGGATGAATTCCTTCACGCACTGCATGCTCTCTCCAGTGATTCATGCCCAGGGGATGATGGTCTTTCTCCCGCCTTCTTTATTCTTTTTTGGGATCAATTGGAGATGCTATCACTGTTGCCCTTCAGGAAATGTGGTTGTCGGGTATGATGCCTCCATACCTCACGGAGGGGCTGATTCACCTTATCCCCAAGAGTGGGGACAAGACTGACATCAAGCAATGGAGGCCCATCACCCTCCTTGGATTTGCATCTTTCTCTTGGCATAACCGTAGGAGTGGGGATGAGAGCATCTTTGCACGTCTGGACAGGTTTTATGTGGATGATTGGTTTTTGGACAGAGGAGGCACCATTGCTATTATGCCTGGCACCACCAAATCCGATCATTGCCCCGTCGTTTTGTGTCTTAGGGAGCCTGGGGCTCGCTCGGCCTCTCCCCGTATCCGTATCCCTGACTCTCTTTATCTAGATGCTGACATTTCCCTTGAGATCAAAGAGATATGGAGATCTTGTGACGGTCCTGATCCTCGTCATAATATTACGCTAGCTCTTGAGAGGACCAGCCATCATTATCATAGCACTGCCTTGTCTAAGAAGGAGGCTCTGGACAAGGAGAGAGCTATTAGGCGTAGGATTGCTGCTCTTCAGAGGGAACATGAAAAGCATCCACATGCGACTTGGATTACAGACCTCTTGACCACAGTTAGAGCAGAGCTGCAGTTGGCCATGGACAGGAGGGCTGAGTTCGCCTTTCATGCGAACGAGGCCTTTTGGACTCATATGGGTGGCAGATGCAACAAAGAGTTTTTTTTCAGCACACAGGCCTTCCCATAGCAGGGATTCTGTGAGGTACTTGCAGGATTCACAGGGTGAGGTTCAGATTGAGCCTGATAAGGTGAGGGGTATTGCTTCAGAATTTTATCGGTCTTTGTTGACTGCAGAGGTGCCCTCCCCTCAGAGAGATTTGGCACGGCAAAAAGTTTGGGAGTGCATGGCCAGGCTCATTACAGATGCTATGTGTTCTTCCCTGGATGCCCCTTTCTCGAAGGATGAATTCCTTCACGCACTGCATGCTCTCTCCAGTGATTCATGCCCAGGGGATGATGGTCTTTCTCCCGCCTTCTTTATTCTTTTTTGGGATCAATTGGAGATGCTATCACTGTTGCCCTTCAGGAAATGTGGTTGTCGGGTATGATGCCTCTATACCTCACGGAGGGGCTGATTCACCTTATCCCCAAGAGTGGGGACAAGACTGACATCAAGCAATGGAGGCCCATCACCCTCCTTGGATTTGCATCTTTCTCTTGGCATAACCGTAGGAGTGGGGATGAGAGCATCTTTGCACGTCTGGACAGGTTTTATGTGGATGATTGGTTTTTGGACAGAGGAGGCACCATTGCTATTATGCCTGGCACCACCAAATCCGATCATTGCCCCGTCGTTTTGTGTCTTAGGGAGCCTGGGGCTCGCTCGGCCTCTCCCCGTATCCGTATCCCTGACTCTCTTTATCTAGATGCTGACATTTCCCTTGAGATCAAAGAGATATGGAGATCTTGTGACGGTCCTGATCCTCGTCATAATATTACGCTAGCTCTTGAGAGGACCAGCCATCATTATCATAGCACTGCCTTGTCTAAGAAGGAGGCTCTGGACAAGGAGAGAGCTATTAGGCGTAGGATTGCTGCTCTTCAGAGGGAACATGAAAAGCATCCACATGCGACTTGGATTACAGACCTCTTGACCACAGTTAGAGCAGAGCTGCAGTTGACCATGGACAGGAGGGCTGAGTTCGCCTTTTATGCGAACGAGGCCTTTTGGACTCATATGGGTGGCAGATGCAACAAAGAGTTTTTTTTCAGCACACAGGCCTTCCCATAGCAGGGATTCTGTGAGGTACTTGCAGGATTCACAGGGTGAGGTTCAGATTGAGCCTGATAAGGTGAGGGGTATTGCTTCAGAATTTTATCGGTCTTTGTTGACTGCAGAGGTGCCCTCCCCTCAGAGAGATTTGGCACGGCAAAAAGTTTGGGAGTGCATGGCCAGCCTCATTACAGATGCTATGTGTTCTTCCCTGGATGCCCCTTTCTCGAAGGATGAATTCCTTCACGCACTGCATGCTCTCTCCAGTGATTCATGCCCAGGGGATGATGGTCTTTCTCCCGCCTTCTTTATTCTTTTTTGGGATCAATTGGAGATGCTATCACTGTTGCCCTTCAGGAAATGTGGTTGTCGGGTATGATGCCTCCATACCTCACGGAGGGGCTGATTCACCTTATCCCCAAGAGTGGGGACAAGACTGACATCAAGCAATGGAGGCCCATCACCCTCCTTGGATTTGCATATAAAATCTTAGCTAAAGCCTTGAGTATAAGGTTGCAGCCGATTCTCCAAAGGACTATCCATGATACCCAAAATGGGTTTCTCCAAGGAAGGAGTATATTTGATAACATCTTTTCTTTCTGGGAAGTTGTCGAGTGTGCAAAGTCTAGTCAGCAGCCTCTTGCCATTCTTTTGCTTGATTTTGAAAAAGCTTATGACAGAGTGGATTGGGATTTTTTGGAGGACACTATGGCATACATGGGGTTTTTCCAAAACTGGATCAGAGGTGTGTCTTGCCTATACAGGGAGGCTCATAGCACTGTTTTAGCCTGTGGGGGGGGTGTGGTGAGCGTTTTCAGATTTCCCGTTCAGTGAGGCAGGGCTGTCCCCTCGCCCCTTTACTGTACCTCATTGTAGCTGAGGCTATGACTAGGTTTTCTTTGGGCTGCCCTTGGTGTTGTGGGTCTCAGGCTGCCTTTATGTACGGAGGAAGAGTTTTTGGACTCTGAGTTAGTAAATGATACGGCGTTGTTCCTTGAGGCTTCATGTCACCAATTGGCTGACCATTTGGTCCATCTCCAGATTTGTGTCTTGTTCACTTGAGGCCAGACCGGTGTCTCATGTGAAGGGGCCAGTATTTTGCATAACATGGACGGGAGCCAGATTGGTACCACCCGTGTGTTAGCAGGAAGGTGTCGTATGGACCGGGAGCCAGACTGGTGCCACCCGTGTATGACCTGGACTGTGTTCTATCCATAGGATTGTCACGCCATGGAAGAGCTAGTATTTGTGCCGTGTCTTGCCTATGGGGCTGTCACTCCATAGGGAGGCTCGTGCCTGGATCTGTGTCTTACCTATGGGACTGTCACTCCATAGGAAGACCGGGATTTATACTTTCTGTCGTGCCATCATTGTGCCCGACAGGAATGTTTAGTACTTGTTCCATGAATAGGAGATATGTCCATGATACTGTTTGCACATGCATTCATGTTTGCATGCCTGGAACTGTCTTCGCGTGACTTGTATTCTTGTGTTTGCTTGTTTGACGTGCCACTTACTGAGTGGGGACACCTGCCAGTGAGTCGTGAAGTTTGCTTTGTCTTCTGACGAGTTTTGTTGCGTGTGAACAGGTGGTAAGTGTATTCCATTTGTTTATTTTATGGCATTATTTCTAACCTTTGTTTTTATAAGGTTGCAGGTTCACACCCATTAATGAGTGGGCGGCCTCCCCAATACTTCATGGTGTCCTTTTTCTAGGGTGGGCACCCTTTATGGGCACCCACACTTGGGCCATGGTGGGGAGAGAAGCTCTCCCTTAACCGTGTGTGATGGTGGGTGCATGGTCACCTAACCACCCTCCCTTAGAAGCCTTTAAACTGGCCGCCCCCTATGCAAAGGGTGAGTCGGCCAGCTGTATGTGGCTCGGCCACCTTTGCCCAGGCGACTCTCTCTACGCTTACCCACAGGCGACTCTTCTTGCTCTTGCTCCCAGGCGACCCCTCTTCTCTCTTGCCTGCAGGCAGCTGCGCCCAGGCGCCGCCCTCTCTTGCTTGCAGACGGCTGCGCACAGGCCCTCCTTCTTTTGCCCGCAGGCAGCTGTGCCCAGGCGTCCTTCTCTAGCCCCTATGCGGCTGCACTCAGGCGCCTCTGATACTTGTTCTCCCACTAGCGAGCTACAGGTGACTCTCTCACTTGCAGGCTGGCAGCAACAGCAGTAATAGAGACTTCTCCTTTCATACGTGGGTGCCTAGTTCTACTGAAGGCCATATTCATTGTTTTACCAGGTACATTGATTGAGATTCAAGCAAAGGTCTTTGGTGTAAATCTTACAAATGATATTCACTGCTGCTAACACCCTTTCGGTGCTGGGTAGTCCAAGCTTTTGGAGAACCACGGTCCATGGGTGTCCAGATCGGGAGAGCCAGGCGTTAGTACGGGAGCGCCTGTTTGTGCGTGGTCCTGGAACACCAGTGGGGCGCTCTCTGCGGATTCCAGTGAAGTCATGGGACCGTAGAGACTAGACTTCTTCAAGTGGATCGCTCTTCTTCGAACGTCTACTTCGAGTCTCTTGTTTGGTAATTGTATTCATTCAGTTGTACATGGACATCATCTGGTTCACTGAACCCATGGAGCATTGTATCACTTAAATACTCCCAATAGTATATTATATATTGAGGGGGGGGGGGGTCGGCCCGTTCCGGCCCCAGTGCTGGTGTCCATTGATCATCATTTCCTTTCATTTCAGTTTTTCAGTTGTTATTGAGTTGTCCATTCATATTGTGATATTTAAGTTGTGCTATTACGCATGTGGGTGTCCAACGTGAAGGAAATGGGTGTTAGGGTTAGGGTTTACAGAAGGTACAAACAGGCGTGGAAACCAACACACAGAGAGAACACGACTTCAGTATGCTTGAATGATCAAAAGTGAAGTACAATAGCCACATGATAGTGACCCTAAAGATAAGTGTTCACATGTCCGGCCATAAATGTGCCGGGTGGATCAAAACACTTATAAACTGCATATAAGTGAAACTGAGCTAAACTGGGGGAAAAAACCTCCACTAACTGAAGTAAAAAGTGCCCCAGTAATCTACTGATGATCACTAGCACTCCTCTGGGTGCATACACAGCATAAAACCCAACAAACCCCCCTGGAGTGATATGTGATCACTGTACATCATCCACCAAAAGGAAACAAATTCAAAGCATTGCGGAATGCTTCAAATTTCGGACGTGGTAATGCCTTGGTGAAGATGTCTGCCACATTCTGATCTGTAGGACAGTAGATCAGACTGATATCTCCTGCCTGGAGTCTCTCCCGAACAAAATGATAGTGAATCTCAATGTGTTTCGTGCGAGCATGAAACACAGGATTCCTGGCCACAGCAATGGCACTCTGACTATCAGTATAGATAGGTGTAGGCTCCTCCACTGAAATATCCATATCAGTCATGAGACGACGCAGCCAAACACACTCAACAGTAGTAGTGTAGGCGGCTCTGTACTCTGCCTCACAAGACGAAGTGGCCACTGTGGTCTGTTTCTTGCTTAGCCAAGAAATGCATGAAGAGCCAAGAAAGAAACAATTTCCACTAGTGGAATGTCTGGTATCAAAATCACCAGCCCAATCTGAATCACTGTAAGCGTATAACTGCATGTCACCCCCCTCAGGATAAAGCAATCCAAGAGACAAGGTACCCTGCAAATAACGGAATACACGCTTCACAGCTTGCCAATGTGACAACCGTGGGCTGTGCATGAATCTGCTCAACTGAGAGACTGCATACTGAATATCTGGCCTTGTATTACACAAGTAAATGAGGCACCCAACAGCCTGAGCATATGTAGTGGCATCAAAGGAAACACTGTCATCTTGTAGTGACAGTTTCATCCCAGGCTCCATAGGAGTACTAATAGGCTTGTAATCCTGAAATTTAAACTTCTCCAGAAGTTTAGCAACATAACGTGATTGCAACAACCCAATGCCTCTGTTATCCTGCACAAACTGTATGCCCAAATAGTAATGTACAAGGCCCAAGTCAGACATGTCAAATGTCTGTTGCAGTATCTCCTTAAAAGCTGCAATTTTGTCATCATTTGATCCCATGAGCAAGAGATCATCCACATAAAGACTGATGACCAGCAGATCTGTCTCTTCTTTCTTTACATACAGAGTGGCCTCTGATGGACTGTTCACAAATCCCTGAGTGAGTAGAAAAGCATCTATTTTTGCATACCAAGCTCGTGGAGCTTGTTTCAAACCATACAAGGCCTTTTTCAGCCTGCAAACTTTCCCCTCATGACCATGTTCTGCAAAACCCATGGGCTGAAATACATAAACTTCCTCCTCGAGGTCCCCATGTAGAAATGCAGTCTTTATGTCCAACTGGTGAACAACCCAACCACGATGTGCAGCCAATGCAATGACACACCTAAGTGTCGACATACGGGATGTAGGAGCAAATGTCTCCTCATAATCAATGCCCTTCTTCTGTGCATAGCCCTTTGCAACTAGACGGGCTTTGTACCTGTCAATGGATCCATCTGCATGTCTTTTCAACTTATAGACCCATTTAGTACCAATTGCTTTCTTGCCTTTGGGCAGATCAACCAAATCCCATGTTTGATTCTTTTTAATAGAATCAAGCTCATCCTGCATGGCTTTGTTCCAATGCACATTATCTCGTGCATCCACAAATGAATCAGGCTCATCATCATCCTGTAAACTGGCTGCCATAACCAGATTCAAATCCATGATGTGTGCATGCTCATTGGTCCTTGTTTCCCTACGAGTACGACCAGCAAGAGGACCCTCTAAATGGCTGTCCTGTAATGTCCTCAAATACCATCTAGGTATATGTCTGACCTGTGGTGCCTGCTGCCCCATATTTGGTTCAGCTTCTGGCTCATTTGGCTGCTGAATTTCTGCACCACCTACATCATTTGCTGGCTGTCCTGTACCCTCATGAGTTGGATCACCAACTGTGGAATGAAACTCCATGGGTAGTAGACCTTCAAACACATCATTTTCAGCCTGATTTGCCTCATAACCAGCCATGGATATTTCTGATTTTTCATCAAAAATCACATCCCGACTAGTGAATATCTTCCTGGATAGTGGGTCATATAACCTGTAGCCCTTGCTCTCACGGCTATACCCAACAAAAATGTATTTTGTGGCTTTATCATCCAGCTTCCTCCTCAATTCTTTGGGTATGTGTGCATATGCAAGACACCCAAAGATACGAAAATGCGATACAGAAGGCTTGCGGCCATGCCAAGCCTCAAAAGGAGTAATAGAAACCAATGCCTTTGTGGGACATCGATTCAAAATATGACAAGCACACATGACTGCTTCCACCCAAAAGATATGTGGTAGCCTTTTTGCCTTTAACATACATCTGGCCATCTCCATGAGTGACCGATTCTTCCTTTCTGCAACCCCATTCTGCTGTGGAGTGTAAGGAGTAGTATACTGATGTTTTATACCTCTACTCCCAAGAAAGGAATTCAGCATATGTGACATATATTCCCCCCCTCGGTCAGAACGGAGAGTCTTCACCTTGCATCCTGACTCTGTCTCAGCAAGTGCTACAAAGGCCAAAAATGCATCATATACCTGTGATTTCTGTGTCAAAGGATAGACCCAGCATATACGAGAGAAGTCATCAATAAATGTTGCAAAATAAAAGCAACCACCTAATGACTTCGTCTGCACATGGGACCACAAAGATCACTGTGTATAAGTTGCAACTTTGCAGTTGCTCTTAGAGCCTGATCACGTGGGAAGGAAAACCTGTGCATTTTTCCCAAAATACACCCTTCACAAATGTGATCTGGAGGCTTCTCCATGAGAGGTAGATCTGTAAACATGTTATGTCGCTGCATAAGCATAAGACTACCAAAATTTACATGCCCCATGCGAGCATGCCATAACTCCGCATCAACCATAGCTGGAGTAAGAGTGAATGCATGATAAGCAGACTGATCCACTGGCTGAAATGCATCCAATTGATAAAGTCCATGACATAATGTACCAGTAAGCATCAAGGTCAAGGCATTAGCTTTGTCTCTGACCATGCATTTATCATCATCAAAGTGGACCTGCATACCACAATGTGCTAAAGAAGAAATGGACAACAAATTCTTCTTTATCCCTAGTACATATAAGGCATCTGTAAGGCGGAGAATGGAGCCATCAATGGCTGTGAGCTGAATCTCCCCAATGCCACGAACTGGATATGAAGCATTGTTGGCACACTGAACAGTTTTGCCAACAGGGGCAGGGCCAACATGACTAAACAAATCCCTGCGAGATGTAATATGCTTTGAGGCACCACTATCAAAATACCAAGTACATGCATGCTCTGTCAAACTGAGTGCCTGTGAAGACCAAGAGGCATCATAGCTGCATGTATAAAAACAATAATCCCTGTCCTCAACAAAAGAAGCAGTCTCTGGAGGAGCTTTAGAAGCATCATTAACAGACATCCGAGCTTCCTTTGCCTTCTCTTTGGCAATCCTCTTCCTACATTCCGTGATGTAGTGACCTGGCTTCTTACAGTAATGACATTTGCCCTTCTTCTTGGGCTGTCCATCACTTTTCTTGGTATCTTGTGAAGAACCACCATCACCTGAATTTTGATTTGCACTCTTTGGCTGAGATTTTCCTTTCCCCTTTTGACCTGTAGTAAATGCTTGTTCCGCATTTGTGTTCATATTCATATTCTTCCTCATTTGCTCCTCTTGTAGTAAGAGAGCAACAAGTTCCTGATACTTGAGGGGTTCAACAGCATTCCTCATGCTGAGGTTCAAAGAGGTATGAAAAGCCAAGTAAGATCTTGGCAAAGAGTGCAAGATGGTGGACACAAGCTGTGTCTCAGGAATAATCTCATCCACATTGATGAGTTGTTCTCTCAAATCCTGCAGCTTGTTTAAGTGGCTAGACATATCATCTCCTTCATTCATTTTCTGATTTTCCAGCTCTCTTTTCAAAAATGAGATCCTAGCCTCATTGCGAGCAGCATACATCTGCTCCAAAGTCACCCATGCATTCTGTGAAGAGCCAGTTGAACGGATATGAGGTATAATAGACCTCTGAACTGACAATGCAATGAGTGACAAAGCTTGTGCATCCCTGGCATCCCATGTCTTTTGAGCATTTGTTCTTTGAACAGGCAATGGCTGTCCTGGAGCCTGTACCTGTTGTCCTCGTCCACGAGCACCCCCTTGGGGAGGAGTCTCTGGAGCCAATGGACCTGGACGTGGTTCATCACCACTAACAAAATCCCGAAGACCTTTTGCCACAAGCACATTTTTCAGCATAAAACTCCACAAGGAGTAGTTCGTGCCATCCAATTTGTCTTCCTTAGACAAATATGTGAATACATCACTTTGCTGTTGATTTGCCATTATGCTTTATGCACAATGTTGTACCTGTTTACCAAAAAACAATAGCAGAAACCCTGATAATAACTGTACTCCACTGAATACAGTTCACCCAAATATGCCTGCACTTTCAATCCTCTGAATGTGCAGGTCAATGCACCAATGACTGAGTAGAGCAGCAAATAGCGTACACAATGCCAAAATGCCCCAAAAATGCCCAAATTTGCTGCACCCAAACTGTGCAAAAAACCTGTATATTTCCTTGCTAGAAAATCTGCCTGTCGTGCCTGTATATTTTCACAGAGAAAATAAAAATGCCCAATATTCAAAATATGTAATGCTTACCACTTCTGTATTGTGCAGGTACTCAGCAACTCAGTCGAGGTGCTGTACGGAAGCAGGTACGAAAGCAGAAGGCTAAACTGCAGTCGAATGTTGACGTAGCAGATTCTGGTCGACTATACTGTGCAGGTACTTTGACTGTACTATTGCAGTCGTGTACTATACTGTGCACTGTACGGAGCTGGGCGACCAGTTCCACAGCAGGTCACCTGTACGGCTGTCTACACAGATCAGCAGGGCGACCACAGTACAGTACTGTCCTGCGCAGGTTTGTACAGAGGCGCAGTCTGCGAAGCAGGTACAGTATACACGTGCGCTGCAGGTTCAGATGTACGTTTCAGGTACAGGCGCTGACAGGCGCAGTCATTCGAAGCAGGTACAGTAGGCGGCGCACAGGTGTACGGGCTGCTGGCTGCGCTTGACTGTACGGGCAGGTACAGTAACTGAAGGCGATGCAGGCGGCGCAGACTGGGTGTACGGGCAGCAAGCGCACAGGTGTACGACGCTCAGAAGTACGGGCGGCAGGTTCTGAAGCTGCTGTACGGGCAGTGCAAGGCAGAGCTTCAATGCTCTGATACCAAATGAAGGGAATGGGTGTTAGGGTTAGGGTTTACAGAAGGTACAAACAGGCGTGGAAACCAACACACAGAGAGAACACGACTTCAGTATGCTTGAATGATCAAAAGTGAAGTACAATAGCCACATGATAGTGACCCTAAAGATAAGTGTTCACATGTCCGGCCATAAATGTGCCGCGTGGACCAAAACACTTATAAACTGCATATAAGTGAAACTGAGCTAAACTGGGGGAAAAAACCTCCACTAACTGAAGTAAAAAGTGCCCCAGTAATATACTGATGATCACTAGCACTCCTCTGGGTGCATACACAGCATAAAACCCAACACAACGGAGTTTATTCCCACTTGACGAGATTGGTTTCACTTCACATGCTTGTTTATGTGCTTTCCAGACAGCCTTGGAGGCCTTTTGTTTGGCAGCAGGAGCTTCTATCAATTGGCATAAGTCAGTTGGTTTTTGGATCAGTGATTCTCCTCTTCAGATTGGGGTACAGATGTTGGTTTTACTTGGATTGAGAGAGGATGCTTTGCCAGATACCTTGGTTGTCAGGTGGGCGTTGATATCTCCCTTGCACAACAATTTGCTCCAGTGCTCTTAAGCATTAAAAGCAAACTTCATCACTGGAGTAGGAGGAAGCTCGCGACTTGGCCTCTAGAGCTTTGGTGGTTAACCAAGTTTTGCTAGCCACGACTTGGTTTATCGCTTCGTGCTTTATTTTTCATAAGGGCTGCATTGGCCAGCTTCGTCGCCTTATTCGGAACTTTCTTTGGTCAGGGCTTGATGGAAATGCATACACCAGGGCTATAGTTGCTTGGGAAACCATTATCAGGCCTAAGCAGGAAGGGGGATTAAATATCATTGACCTTGAGGTGCAATGTAAGGCTTTGTTGTGTAAGCTGGTTGTTAGGGTCTTTCTTCTAGGCACTGAGCCGTGGAAGGACTTTCTTATGCAACAGATCACGAAGTGTGTCCCTGTTCGCGGAGGTGACTGGACTCTCAGCTCACGCTTTATTTTTTCGGATGCAGTTCACCGCTCCTCTTCATCCCCCCTGGTTAGGTCCCTTCTACGGGCCTGGGACTGCCCGAGGAGTTTTTTGGTACACATCCCCCCGCGTTCAGCGGAGGAAGTTAATCGGCAACCCATTCTGTGGAATGATTTGATCTTAGATGTGCATGGTAGGCCTCTTGGGGCAGCTATGCATATTCTTTAGGCTGGCCGTGAGACCCTTTGTCCCACAGTGTTGGCTTGGAAGAGATTTCAGAGCCTCACCGAGGTACAGAGATTGGATCTCACGCAGCATTTGAGAGGCTCTAGTCGGAGGATTGCAGAGATTGATGCAGCCATTCCCAACCACTGGATTATTGGATCTTTTTTGGAAGACCATCATCATTCTTGGTTTGGGGTTTTTTTTGGGACAGGTGTTCCTCTTCAGGTTATGGGTCTCCCCTTGCCTAGGGAGGATGATGTACCGGTCTTTTTTTCTGTACAGGATGGATGGCAATTGGAGAGATGTGACGTACAGGACCTTATTGAGGGCCCCTAGATTCGTCCAGTCAGAGTTGTTGGCAGGTTAGGGAAGCACGTCTTTGTTGACCCACCCCCCCCGGGATGATCACACAGAGTGTTAGCCTTTGGTTGTATGGTGGCTACCCTATCAGACATTTGCATTGGGACCCCGGTGAGTGGGTATGGAAGGATGCTTGTAACCCCTTGAAAAGCATGCCTTTTTTCAATTATACAATGCGGAATGCCAGACATCTTATCTTGGGACACATTCAGAGTGTCCCTACTCTTAGACCCCATTGGGAATCTTACTGCATTTCGATTGACATTCAGAGGGTTTTTTGGCGGAGATTGTGGCATTATTATAGGAAGCCACAGATTTCCTCCTTTATCTGGGTTTCTCTTCATGGTGGTTCTGGCCACCAATCAGTGGAGGTCAGTTACTTGTGCTTGCCCAGCTTGCCCTAGATGTGCAGCAGTTTCGGAGTCAGTTTACCATTGTTTATGGGAATGCAGGGAAGCACAGAGGGTTTGGTTTGCGATTGCACACCTCTTTGGTAGGATCAAGAGGGATGCTATCATTTCTTTTGGTTCTCTCATTTGGTTGACACAGTCTGGGCATGAGCTGAGATTCGAGGGGACTGACAGGAGCTTGGCCATTATGGTTAGGCAAGGAGTTGCTCGACAGGTCTTCAGGATTTGCCACTTTCACACTTTGTCCCTCCGGCAGAGAGGTTAGACAGCTCTTGGGAGATTATTGCTAGCATCTCAGCCTGGAATATCTGGAAGGCTAGATGCACCGAGGCCATTGAGGGTACTCCCGTTCTTGTTTCTCAATGTCTTTGCAGGATTTGGAGTGATATTATTCACACCATCATGGCTACCTGGGCCAGAATCCAAGGATCTTCGAGTGCTGCGGAGAGGAAGCGCGGACAGTTTATGAGAGAGTGGGACATTGGTATCTTTTTCACGTCCTCTCACTCGGGACCCTATTGGCAGCACAGGGCTCCTGATTGGTTGAGATCTCCACCTTTCTTGGTGTGAAATCTCCATTTGGTAAATTTTTTCATACTTAATAGAAGTCTCCTTTCTGAAAAAAAAATCATACAAATTTCTTTTTGATTCTTTTGTTACAACAGTGTAAAAAAAAGAACTCAAATAGTTTCTGATGCAGATCACGAGTATACTTTTTCAGAGTGCGTGTGTGAGAGCACGTGTGTGGAGTGCGTGTGTGAGAGCATATCTTGATACAGAGTTCTACACCCACTATTGGGCGCTGATGACGTTAGTGGGGATGTCCTAGTATCTACTCCATACTATGCATAATGGAGTTGATAGTTATATAGTCTTGTGGGTTGACTACCATGAGTATATAACATGCATGTTTCTAAAAGGTGAATTTGGGCATGTTTCTAGGTTCATCTAGGTATATAATTCAGCCGTATTAGCGAACATGCAGATTTCACACTGTGAAGTTTTCGTCCGAGTTGCGGCCAGTTGATATTGTGCTAATTCTTTCTATCTTTAGGGGTGCATTTCCCCTATCAACTACTTATTTGCTGTACTAATTCTTTCTATTTGCTACTTCCCTTAGTGCTAGGCTTCATTATGGCTGAGTCTGCCCTAGATCTCCGAAGTTTTGACAGAAACTTAGTACGAATGGCTGTGTAATATATGCACTTATGTGTGTGTGTGTGTGTGTGAGAGCATACCTTGATACAATGTTCTACACCCACTATTGGGTACTGATGACGTTAGTGGGGATGTTGTAGTATCTAGTCCATGCTATGCGTAATGGAGTTGATAGTTATATAGTCTTGTGGGTTGACTACCATGAGTATATAACATGCACGTTTCTAAAAGGTGAATTTGGGCATGTTCTTGGGTTCATCCAGGTATATACTTTTTCATCATTTCATCATAAATCTAAGAGAACATGAAAAATAAAAAACCACATGAAGATAAACTGTTTTCGCACATTATTTTTTTACTAACCAACAAAAGAAAATGTGTGCTTTTGGAGTGTTCTCGTCCTTTTTTTTTTTGGGGGGGGGGGGGGTGGGGGGGATAAACACACACACACACACACACACACACACACACATATGAAGAAAAAGTGAAAGGACAAATTACAAACAGCTCCTCAGCTGAGGTTGACGATCAAAAGGAACATAAACCACGAAAGAAATTCAGCATCAACTAGTGTCCTATATTAGTGTTCTCTTGTCTTCGTAATATATAAATCAGTAGCCAATGAGGTGATAGCTCAAGTGGTGAAGGTGTTTGCCTAGGACCAAGAGGTCCTAGGTTCAAAACTCCCCTTGGTGCTTCCTCGGTGGCATCGCCTACGGGTGGATAAATAAGCGCCTACGGGCGGCTGTTTACGGATGGTGAAATTTGGTAACTATGGGAGGATCTTGGGCCAAAGGCCAGTTGAAAATATATATAGCAGCATATTCGAACATACATGAGACATGTATTTATGCATATGGGCATGCATTCTTTGCCATCAGCCAAATAAGTGTGTTCTTAAAAATGTCACAAAGCAAGCAACTGTGGGTTAAAGGTAGCACACTGTTCCTCTCAATATCCTTTTGCCTTGATTACTCCACACACCTTTCTTTCATCAGTGTGCATGCATTGCAGAGTTCAATATTTTCCATTCATGGTAGTAGGTCTTTGCTCCATGTACCGTTCAGCAGCAACTGGAGGGAAACTGCTCAAAAACATGACTTGTTGCTGCAGCACCATCCTATCTGCTTTCAAGTTACTCAACCTGTTCTAGGTAAATTGCCAAATGGGCCATAAAACCATAGCATTTCAACCTTTGTCACAACAGTGAAAGCAAAATTCTTTCAAGTTACACCTACCCTCAACCTTTGACTTCGGTTTTATTATGTGATTTCACCTTGGCCTAACAGCCTGTATGGTGTATGAGGTAAAATGTGTACAGTAAGCACGAGTTTTGAAGTTGGAACTGGGTGCACGCCTTAGTTGGTTTAAAAGCTGTAGATATGTATTTTGGAGAAATGCTCAAATAATGTCGCTACATATCTTTCCTGTTGTACAAGTTGAATGAGGAAAACTGCTTCACCTTTCAAGTTGATAAAATAATGCAGCATGGCGGTTTAGGAATCAAGTAGTGAATTCTATGGTGGGCACAATACTGAGTAGGGATGTAGCAATTCCTAGAGTATGTCGTCAAGTTCGATGGTGTGAATAGACTTTCGTGAAGTCGAAGTCTTCATGTCTTTCCTAGGTTTGGGAAGTGTGCCATGTGTTTTGCAGCTGCTTGTGATAGAAAAAAACTGTGTAGTTTCAAAGGTGCCACTCAATGTAATGTGTTATTTTTGCAGCCTTGGGAAACAGTCAGGCCTAACAGTGACAACAAGATATTTAAATCAATGACCTACATTTCAAGTGTCAATGCTGAAAATCATCCAAAGTCTGCTAATGCTGGCAATGGCTTGAGTCAAGTAGATGGTCCCTCACATGTACAGAAGCTGCTCTCACTGCCATCAAGTTCTTCTGGAGGAAACGGAGTCGTAACGGCAAGTGCAAATGCTCTTCCGCGGTGGAGACAAAGGGAAGCCGAGGAAGAATGGTACAGTCTTCCCAGTTTTTCTGAAAATACAGTGAAGGCTACTGAAGATGCTAAGAGTGATGCAACAGGCCTTTTGGTCACTTGTTCGGGTAGTCAAGATGAAAATGATTCTTGTGGCATTGATGGTGATGGTTACAAGAGCAGCTTAAACTGGGTTTCCGGAGTTGCCACTGCAACAAAGTATTGTGAGGGGCTTCAAGGTGAGAAAAATGCCTCTTCAAGCATGCAGGAGTCTTCACAGGTACCCTTGTCTTCTTCTATGCCATTAGCAGTCAATTCTGAGGATTTCCCAGCATTAGTTTTAGCCAATGAATCAAAACATACAGCGAGAAGAACAGCTTTACAATCTTTGCTACACTCTGAAGGAGAAGACAAAGGCTTTGAGGAAGTCCCCGCTTTTGAATTCCCATCTTGTGTTTCAGATCCTGTAAAATTTTGTGAGGTGGGGATGCAAGATGATGCTAAGTCCTTGTTAGCTTTCTCTAATGTTCCGGAATTGGAAGATAAGTCTTTGCCAGTCCGTCCCCAGGTTGCAAAGAACTCCCCCCTGACCAATGGATCAGACTGTGTGTCAACATCAGTCTCAGAATGGTATCAATGTCTTGAGCTGAAGGACAAGGAGCGTGATGAGCTTGTTGAATTGCCATTTCCTGATGTGTTAGAGGTGATAAATGTCCATGGGCTGAAGGCACAACCCTCATTTAACCCACAGAATTCTCTGGAGAGTCCTCTATCAACCGCAAGAGTGTCCTTTTCCCAAGCCATGCAAAATTTATTTCCAACCAATGAAGCAGTAGAAAGTAAGCTGGACTTGGTTTCAGAGTTATTCGATGAACAGAGTCAATTGAAGAACATGGTAGTAGGGTGCCCCTTGAGCAAATGAAGACGATGTCCAATGAACCTGGATTATGACCATCTGAAGTTTAAAGAATCATAATGCTTCTTTTGAGTTCCACACTTGCAAATAGGTTTCTAAAGGTGTACCTATAATGCTGTCACATTGTTGAAAAGCACCATAGAGTGCAGTATAATCTCAAGTGAAATTCTAAAACCCAGTGCTACGTTTAGTCTCCTGTGTGTGTGTGTGTGTGAGAGAAACATGCCAAAAAGGAAAGTTACACCCACACATCTTTGCTTTTGTCAATGGGGTTTGTGTAACGTATGAGGTCCTGTATAGAGATGGTAAATTACAAACAATGCATCGACAAAGAACCAAAATTGACGTTGTAAGTCCTGAAGTAAGACTTTCAAACATTATCACAGTTGACTCAAAGATGGTGATAACGGGAAAATTGAAGTAAGACGTTCAAACATTATTATAGTTGACTCTCAAAGATGGTGATGGTATTTCTGAAGGGAAAATTGAAGTGCACTTCGAAACACGCACTCCCCAGGCAAGTGATGGTGATACTTTTAAAGGGGAATTTGAAGTGCACTTCGAAACACGCACACCCCGTGGAACTGTCAAGGTGATCGAGATGATATTTGATTTTTGAGGCATACCATGCATGAGAGTTCAAAACCATGTAAGCATTATTTATTTCTCCTGCCCATGAGAGAGTTCAAAACCATGTAAGCATTATTTATTTCTCCTGCCCATGCTGCCCCGAGATGATCTTGACTGTTGAGACCATGCTTTTTGAGTGCGCGATTCCAGATCAGATAAACATAATATATATATATATATCAAGGTCACCACGAAACGCTTCACTATCAAAACGAAACAATACTGAAACGATTTATTTTGGAACAAAACGTTTCAACACCAGGTAGGTGTACAATGAAACGTTGGACCGAAACGATCATATACATAAAATGTGAAGGTACTGGCCAATAGTTATAAGATGATATTAGCATATTTATCATCAGTAAACAAAGAAGACATACAAAAAAAAAAGAGAAAAGAACAAATAGGATGAAAGAAGCAAAGAGAGAATTATAAAAGCTAAAAAGCACACAAAATCACAATCCTTTTCCCCACATGAAACAATATGGTTTCAATGTTCACATGAAACATTTCAACACTGAAACGTGAAACGAGTTTCATGGTGACCATGATATATATATATTAACCGAGCTGTAAGGTTCTCTTAACAAATATTTGTGTGTTTGTGAATGTTTCACATAGCATAGCAAGCGCGGGGTTTTTTAGACGTAAACAAGGATTTGATCGCACTGCTCGTGAGCGCAAGCAAAATTCATGGCATGGAAGACCAATCACAAGCGAGGGAACTTGGTCATTATTGTTGATGTGAGAAAAGTTTCGGAACCCAGTGCTAGTTTTTTTTTTTTTGTTTTCATAGGCTCGATACTCTCTCTAGTCAATATATGTAAAATTTTGCTAGTTAGAATTTTGAATGCTTTGTTAGAAAAAAAAAAGAGTTTTTTGGAAACAATCTTGAGTAATATATATATATATATATATATTCATTACTTTATCTTTGTATTATCTTAAGGAAGAGTTTCACAAAGCTGCCATGTGGCAAGAATTTGGAGGTTCGGGAAGGGGAGGAGGAGGTTTGGATAGAATTTGAATTTAGAGTCTCAAAGACGTGTGAAGCATGGGTTGCCCACTAGTTCTAATAAATACACATTTCATCAAGGGGCTTGCATGTCATTATTATTCATTTCACTTGTCACAGGTTAAGGAGGTTAAGTACGCTCTGTACAATATGCAAACCCCATCAGTTTTGAAAGCCTTGCACGACGATAAATATGTAGTGTCTTTTTGTTACACATGTACAAATGTGCGTTCTACCATGCTCTTAATTAGGTTTGACCAAACTTGATTTGTCATGTCCAATGCTCACATTCTAATCAAATACCAAGCAAGATTATTGAAAGGATTAATGGACTAACAAGGTGAAAGCTTGATTGACTCAACAAATAAGAGATTAAAAGGGCCAATCATGGCATAGCGTTTAAGGATCCTCCCCTCCTTATATACTCAGGTCCTCATGTTGAAAAGAATTTCCATGCACTTTATCCTCCTATTTAAAAAATTGAATCATCCTATTTCGATTTACAATGTCGCTTATGTTAGATGTATCCATGTCCCTTCCAAAATAGTATGGGATACATCTAACAGATATGTTTTTTTTTTTTGGCAATACTTGAATTTTTTGGACGTAATCCTTTTGTTTCTAGTGATAACATCTTAAATCATCATAATTCAAATGGCAAAAAGTTTGTAGAAGAGTGCTTGCATGAATTGTACGTTCTCTCATAAAGGTAAATTTAGTTTGTCTTTCTCCAACATAGGTCTTAACGTACCCTCTTATACTTGATTGACTCTGTATGACCATTAGCCTCACTATGATCTCCACTACTCATTCAAAGTTGTCTACCCGACTTGCTAAGTTGTAAACCTTGGATCTCTATTATTAAATGCAAAGGATTCGAGCAAGACGTAATATTCTTGATAAATAAATCCATTACTTGTGGTGCTTCCACTTTTCCTATGTAGGAACAAATTGCTCTATTTCTCTATAGCAACATTTCTTGGTCTTAGCTATCCCATGATAAAATTTGCAACGGATTGAGACTTAATGTTGAAAACAATGCACATATTGGCCCATCTTGGATACTTTATATGCTCAAACTTTGAGACTTAACGTTGAAAACAATGCACATATTGGCCCCAACGGCGACCTAGTGCAATGAAAAAATTGAAAGTCGAGTCCCAAGATTGAGGGTTCAATTCCTCGCTTTGTAAGCGGTAGAATGCATGGGTGCGTTGGTGTTGGTGTTGGTGTTGCTCTTTCAAATTTTCAACTAACTAAAGAACAATGCACATATTTCAGCCACGGGTAGAAAAGCATTTAATAAGCCCAATTGTTTTCTTGACCCCTGCAATCATAACAATCCCTTATCATTTGCACTCTCACATTCTTTTGACTCCAGGATACTTTGCAATTCCTTTCCCACCTCAATCGTAAACTTACAATTTTGTTTAGTCTAAGCTGATTCCTCACCAACGTTTTGAACCTAGTCATTTTGAGCTTCTAGTATTTGTTGCAACGTATCAATTTTTGTAATACGAAAGCTCATTCCCTGTAACGCATCAACAAACTTTTGTTAAGGAAACTCTACTTAGTGACCACCACGACCACTCTCTAAACACAAGAGTAACTACCCCCTCTTCAAATGATACTAGCCTCACCACCTGAGTAACTACCCACTCTTCAAGTGATACTCGCCTCACCACCTGTCTATGCATAACCTTTGGTCCACCCTCATGTAAACCCTGCTTAGACGTTCACACAGTTAATACCACTGATTGATTAGCACGTTGGCCACTTCTTCCTATACTCCTTGCGCGCTCCCGAATGGCCCAGATATTAAACACAACTTACTTTCTCTATATTAAACACAACTTACTCCCTCTCCGAGAAACACGAGGATTCTTAGATTTTTGAAATTTGAAATGAAAGTATAAATAAGGTTTCGTTTGGATTCATAAATGGTATTTATTATTTTTCTTTAGTATGTTTTTCCAATACAAGATAAAGACCATGCTACCACCCCTAGCTCTTCAAACCTAGAGCCATTTCTTTATATTTATATAGTATAGGCATACATACATATACCTATATATGTATATACACTAATATATTATATAAATACCTACTTGTCTTATATAAATGGTATTTATTTCCCTTTAGTATGTCTTAACTCTTTGCATCAATATAAGATGAAGACCATTTTCTAAAAGCTTTCACCCTAGCTCCTCAAACCTAGAGCCATTTCTTTATATTTATATAGAACACACACACACACACACATACATCTATATAAGTATATATAGATGTATATATGTATATATACACGTTTTGACGAACATTTTTAATCCTTTAGCTCTGGGCTATTTTACAAGCTTAAGAGTAAGGTAATGGTACTGTTGACTGCTATACAAGGCAAGGTTTATTATTGCAAATGATTATGGTCAGAAGAAAGGCATATATTATGATGAGAACTTTGTACTCAAGTCTCGTATGACTACAATCAGGTGTACTATTGCATTGGTAGCATATCGTGGTGGAATGTACATTAGTAGGATATCAAAACTACCTTCTAAAATGGTCATTTGCATTAGGAGGTTTATGTATCTCAGCCTCGTGGTTTTGTTGGGAAGGGACATGAGTATAAAATGTGAAAGTTAAGAAAAGATTTATATGGGCTTAAACGGGCTTCTAGAGCATGGTATGAGAAGATAAATGCATACTTGGTTACAAATATTTTTTTGCAACAATCCAAGTGAGAGTATTCTCTAGGTAAAGAGAAGTAAAGAATATTTTTTGGTCATAGTTTTATATGTTGATGACATGCCGCTCACAGGTCCTTATGAGGAGAATATTTTAGCCTTCAAGAATGAATTACATATGTCATTTGAATGATATACTTTTTATGCAGCGTGTGATGGTTTTATATGATGTTTGTAGTCAAAGCACATATAGAGACTGCTTACATGGTTTGGTCTTGAAGACTATAATCCTATTGCTACACCAGTAGAGAGATAGGTGTTAGGCTCAGTCTCTAGGATGCATGTGAACCACCATTTGATACATCACTTTATCACAGCAAGTTGTTAGGCGCCTTATCTATCTATGCAATACGAGGCGATACATTTCGTTTGGAGTCTCCTAGTTGAGTAGGTTTATGCAGAGTACCCTAGAAGTAAGCATTAGCACGTTGCCAAACGACTATTTCGATACTTACAGGGCCCTCAACCCCTTGGGCTATTCTACGCTAAGAGGGGTGATATTCAATGCACTTTCAGTGATTCTGATTGGTTGGATGTTATGACACATGCGTGTTGTCTACTAGTGGCTTTTGCTTTTATCTTGATGATTCATGTATATCATGGCTTAACAAGAAGTAGCTAACATTAGCCACTTTGAGCTGTGAAGGCAACTTTACAATAATATAGAGCGTGTATGGCTTAGATGCTTTTTGGTAAATCTTAGTGTTGGACATTAGTCCGATGGTGTTTTAGCAGACACCTTTCAACAGACCTTGGTGTTGGCATAGTCGTCCATCTCCGTCTTCATTTCTAACAGCTAGAGTGCATTGGTTGTCGTGTTGTAAAAAACCTAGTGTTTCATGCTCACACAAAGCACATTGAGGTGCATTATCATTATGTCAAGGAGAGGTTGCAAGACAGATTGGCTTGGGTTATGTCTCTAGACAAGACAATGTAGCAAATATGTTCACGAAGGCTCCCTTTACATGTTCACATTATCATTATAGGAGGGATTAGGTAGTGATGTTGGATGTAAGCTAATAATGGGCCAAAGCACTTTCTCTCTCCTTATTAAGAGATTGTATCTTCCGAGCATGTGTACACACTCTTATGAGTGTTGTAAGTGACCTTATCATGTCACTTCACTTGTACTTCACTATTCTCATCAATCTACTTTGAGTGTTGTGCTTCTCTCTATCTTTGCTTGCTTGTTGCTTCTGTGTGTGTGTTACTACCTTTGTCTCCAACACACACACACACACACATGTATATGTGTATATACATACTATCTCGTTGTGGTGCATACTCCTTTGTAAAGAGATGACCAAGATTAGACAAATGAATCCTCAATGGGAAGGTGCCAAGTAGTCTCAAGATACTCCAAGATAGCCTGAGTATAATCATGTAAAATTTCAAGTTCTCCTCTCTAAACGAACGCAATAAACAAAGGCTTGGAGAACTACATCTCCCACATGCCAAGAAAATCCACTTCGTCTCGGTTCTCAACTGAGCAACTAGAGACTTAATCTTCCCATGTAGTCCCTCTAACCCTTGAGACCTAGTTGCGACCTCCTTCTAGGATCTAGTCAACTTCTCTCTCACTTCCCCAACTCCACTTTGAACCGACTACCTCTCCTGATCCTTAGTGTCAATCAATGATGTATGTTTCTTGATGATGACATCTTTGACCTTAGCTTCCCTAGTTAGCTTTTCGACCAAAACCATGCAATCAACAATACCAGTCTCTCTGTAGTGGTGAACTCATGTGACAAAAAGAGCCAAAGAGGCTATTGTGAAGGGGGACCAAGAAAGATGTAACAGTCTCCCCCATGGTCCTAGTAGTCATGGTCCTAGTAGTCATGTGCGACATAACATTGGTGTACAAAGGACCACCCAACAAATCTTGCATTTGGGGATAACTATGCAAGAGACCATCTTGTATGGTACGATGTTGATCAAGTAGATTGGTCTGAGCTAGAAAAGAAGGAAGGGTGGTAGAACTAGCTTTGATAGGAACAATGAAAGAGGTACTCTTCTTCGAGGAAGGCTCACTTGTATCAACCCCACAAGAAGAATGTCTCCTTTTTAGAGTGGCTTGAGATACCTATTGAAATTGTTGTATGCTCATGGGTGTGTGTGTGTGTGTGTGTAGAAAACCATCTTTGTTGAGATAAGGTTTGTGTGTATCAAACCCTAGCCTAGAAGCTATAAAGGGATCAACTCTCTCTCATGTGGTGTGAGAGGAGAAAGGCATGTGTAAGTCTTTATTTTAGCTAAAAGCTTTGATAAGTTTTTTGCTACATTGTATCTCTCTCTATCCACGTTTATCTTATTCTTATCTTGCTATCGTTGCTCTCATCCACGATTGTTCACTTGGTATCACAACCAGTCTAGTATCAAGGGTCTGTCCTCCAAGCTAGCTTTGTTGGCCAACCCCTCGATTCAACCATACTGAGGACGATAGTAGTGCCACTTGTTGGACTATCTTTGTTGGCCAACCCCTCGACTCAACCAAACTGAGGGTGGGAGCAATGCCAATTTGCTGGTTGTCCATTGAAGGGAAGGGCCTGGGCTTGGGCATTAGTAACCCCTTTGTTGGTGGATTTTACTTGGCGTGGACACTCTTGTTTGGGCCCTCTTCTTAATTTACGTGTCCCATGGCAACATATGACGATGCACAACGACATGGTCCAATTATCAAGCAAGGCATCCATATGGCAGTCGTTTTTCATTTTTAAAAAATGACTAAAGCCTTTCTTTTCACATGTCCATGCCCATTGGATTTAAGGCCTTATTTATATGCAAGTATTTATAGTGTTTTGCCATAAGCATTTGCCTTTGCAAATCATTAAGCTTGTTTCTTTCCTCTCTTATGTCGAGACACCCAGTTTGTAAAGGAGCTAGACACTGCTCTTTCCATTCTATAAGTCAAGTAGTAAGACCTCTTCCAAAATTGTGGAAGATGATGAACGAGCTCAATCCATTATAGCTCTAAATATGGACAAAAAGCTCGTTCATCGTGTGGCTCCAACATGAAGACCACTAAGGCAATGTGGGATGAGATGGCAAAGTTGTATGGAGCAAAGGGCAAGCACTCCCGTATCTCTCTTAAGGTGATTTTTTTTGGCCTTGAAATGAAGAGTGGAGAGTCCCTTGGAGGCTTCATTGTGGAAATACATGCTTTGTTTTCTTTCCAAATTGACATGCTTCACATACTTTCTGCATACCTTCAACCTTAAACTTAGGCAACCTTGTCCACTTTCTTTAGTCTGCATAGACTTCATTCTTTGCACCTTTACATGCCCAATTTTCTTATGCCAAATGTATGTATCTACAACACAACTCCTCCTGAACCATTTGCAAACATTGCAACACTTACTTCATGCATATTTACATTCAATGTAAACATTCTGCCCGCTCTGTTGCTTTTTGCAACCAACCTACACTTATCTTTAAAGTCTTCTACATAATAGCCATCACGGTTAAATCGGACCTACAAACCCTACTCAATCATGTGGCCAACTGAAACTAGATTCTTTGTAATGTTTGGAACATGAAGTACATCTACAAGATACTTCGCCTTACCATCCTGCATAAACAATGACACATCTCTAACATGGGCAATTGGATGAGCAGTGTCATCCCTTGTTTCAACAAAACCTGGTCTTTCAAGACTCTTCATTTCCTTGAACCACTCAGCATGACTTGTCATGTGGTTCGAAGCACCTGAATCAACATACCACCATACATCGTCCTTACATGCTACTACATCATTCCAGACACAGCATTAACAACATGTTGCATAACTAACAACCTCTCATTATCCTCATTATTTCTACAAGAGGACACAGTTATTTTGTCGCACTTTTTCATTTCGTGTGTCACTCTGCTTCTTATAGCAATCTACCTGCACATGTCCAGGCTTACCACAGTAAAAAAAGCCTCATGTATCATTATGTTGCCTTTGCCAATTACCACGACCTCTTTGACTCCCGCTGCCTCTAAACTGGCCTCTTTCAGCTGTGTGTTGTTGTTGTGCGAATCCTGGGATTGTTGTTGCTTTGCTGACCATAATTTTGATTATCTATTTAGCCACCACCTTGGCCACATCCACGACCTCTACCTGAACTTGTGTAGAGGACATGCTCCTCTAAACTGTTTTTGGTTTGTGAAGACTATTGATCTTCACCCAAATTCTTCTCTTCAATGATCAGCATTGACACCAAATCTGTGAAGTTGGGAATATTCTCTCGAGTCTGAATAGACATCTTGAATGCCTTGTATTGTGGATCGAGACCACGTAGACACACTTCCACCTTATCATCATCATCATTAATCAACAGAAACACCAATTGATGCAAGGTATTCCACAATGCCCTTCATCTTCAAGGCATAATCATTCACACGACATATTTTTCTTCTCCACAGTACGAAGCTCATTCTTTAATTGAATCTTTCGTGCCTTGGTGTTGGTTTCATACAACTTCACCAAGGTACACCATGCCTCTGTAGGTGACTTGGCATCCTATATATGCCCAATTATGGTGTCCTATATACTAATAGAAAGCTAATACATGACTTTCTTGCTCCTTGATTCCAATCCTTGAATTCTTACATCTGCAGCAGTTGGATTAATCTTCGGTATCTCTGGTGCCTCCTCATGTTCACCTTTCAATGTAGTCCTAGTAACCTTTTCCCAGGAAATTTGTCAATCTAAACCTCCAAGCATGGAAGTTGTTCTTGTCAAGCTTCTTTGCAACAATTTGGTTTACTCCATCATTCGATATCTTGTCTGCAATACAAATTTACCAAAAACAACACTCTTGTTTGACCTGCACAAACTGTTGTATTCTCTGCAAACAACAGTACTATACTGCACAAACTGTTGTATTCTCTGCAAACAATAGTACTATACTGCACCCAGAATGTCACAACCAGTGAACTCAATTTGCATACATACATTCATTGGCAACTTTAAGAATACACACAGTGTCTGCACAACCAATCGCCCTTCTTGCAGTTCCAAAAACAAAGTTCTATAGAGAATCGAAACTTACCCGCAGTGCCGTAAACGCTTGCAAACTAAAAAACGGAGGTCCAGACGCTCCAGAAACACATTTTTGGTCCCAAAAATGTAGTGCAACGGCTATTTGCCTTGTAGCTCTGCTCCTGTGAAAGAAAGCTTCTTAATCAGGGTTTGTTTGCCAGTGCCTCGAAGAGCTCCTGAGACAAGGGTGTAGTAGCCAACACAAAGGGGGAAGAGTAGATGAAGCTCTTACCCTCATACCGCTTCCTGTGCTTCTCTTGCTTGCCGCTCAGCCCTTAGCTACCAAACCCACCTATAGTAATTTAAATGTCAAATGGTCATGTAGGTGCCTCGTGAGTGTCAGCTCATGTTGAGCTTAACATCTCAATAATGCATGGGATCATTCACTAATACTATGTTTTACATTGGATATAACCCCTTGAAAGGGACATTCTATGTTATTCCTATAGGTACCCTGCGTGAAGATGTTTTCTCAAACATAGAAGGATGGAGCACAATCAATGCCAAATAGACTAGGACTTGCAAACTTCTACCTTGCACCTAACTGTCTACCAAATGTAACTATTCTAATGACAAATGCGGAGCCCATTTCTTACCAAAATTTAATTAACAAAGAACCATTCTCCCATCAAAGAAGTGGTCTAATCCATCGAACATCCAAGGTACCCCACACTCTAGCCATGGCACCTAAAAAGAGACCTATTCTTCTATACTTGACTACATGGGTGAGTGAACAAGCTCCAATAAAAGCCTTTCCCAATTAGGATCAACCTTCAAGTGGCCTCTCTAAAAGCTAACCCAATTAACACTAATACTACAAACATATCTAACCTTATAGAATTGGGACCACCCACCAATTCTCAACAACAATAGTTTCCATGATAATGGTGATAAACGGTGGGTACCAAAAGTAATACTCTGAGCAGAAGGTTACTAATGAAGGGAAAAGAAAAATCTGGGTACCCAAGAGGAAAGGTCTGGCATATGCTAGTCAAACCCAGACCACATAGCAAAACATTAAATCCCAACCCCAGACCAAAAACATGGTTCATCAAAAGGGAGTTGTTGGAAGCCCTAAGGGTACTATGCCAAACAAAAACAACTCTGCTACCCAAAGCAGCACAGTCCATACCAACATGTCAAATAAGATAACCCTGACAAAAATGTGCTACCCAAAGATGGTGAGTGCTTGATATGCTCCTAGTGACACCATCGGTTTCCCCAACCTCTTCAATCACAATAAAAAGAACTAAGGAGAGATGGCACTAGCAACCCAAGGCCACCAATAACATAGAAACCATAGGTGTAACCCTAGCAAAGGGTAAGGAAAAAATTGACTACTTTTTGGAGCCCCATGACCATCTCCAAACATACCCTAGATAATATATTCCTTTCACATCGAACTCAGTAGTCTATGATGCAGCTGAAGGCCCTACACCACCCATTTCCCTATACAACAACTGGTATCCCTCTCAAGCCTTACTAAGTGGGTCAAAAACAGGTACCTCACCCATGCCAGATGAAGAGGGATACCAATTAAAAAAACTTATGAATTTTTTTTAAGAAAGTGAAAAAAAAGAGTCAAGGAAAGCAATTTAGAAGGGGAAAAGCAAAAATATAAAAAAGTGGAAGGATGGAGATTTATGAAAAAGATTCAAAAAGAAGGCTAACACTCTTTATAAAAAATGGTTCTCTAATCAATGGCCTTCTAGATACATCTTGGGATGGGGGGGCATGGTGAGTGAAAACTTGGTCCATGGTATGGGCCATCACCTTGATTGCTAATCATCAAAATACCGCTAACTAAGACACTCCATAATATGTTAAAAAAACTTAGTCCATGGCATGGCCCATTGCCTTGAATGCTAATGATCAAAATTCCACTAACTAAGACACTCCATCACATTAAAAAAACCGCAAGATGCAATGCATGTTTCCACATTGCTATGCATACACATTCTCATCTATACATGCACGTTCTCATCTATACATGCACATTCTCATCTGTGCGCACACATTTCCAGTTTTTGTATACAACATTCTCATCTGGGCATGCACGTTTCTAGTTTTTGCCCACTCTCAGCACACACATTTGGATTTGCAAATGTACGTACATTGTTTTATATATGCACATTTCTAAGAATGGTCTATGAATGTATGTACCCATTGTGTACATATGTTCCTAGGAAAAAACTATAAATATAGAGGAGCCTCCTCTCATTTTCTACTATTCACTCTCCATCTACCCAAACTATTGCCAAGTTTATCCATAATCCTTTCCATCCCTCCTAGCCTTATGCCTCCTCCACCATTGTGTGCAGTAGGGGCCTCATATACCTCTATGCTCCTCACAATCACCAAGAAGAAGAAGGCCACCAAGGTCGCCAAGCTCTTGGAATACCAAGTAGCTGCTGCACCGACTTCTCCCCACTAGGAATGGAGCTATTCTATGAAGTATGCGGCCAAATGATTCATAACCACATCCAATCTGATAAGAAGGTGGAGCACAAGCTCACCTACCACACCTAAGGGTGCTAGTAGATTACCTAGAGACTAAAAGTCATGGAGCACCTACACAAATTTGGACTCGATGATGGGTTGGTAGCTCTTCTTGCTTGGGGCCCCAACCTCTATGCCTGTTTTAGATTCATCTCCTCTTATGATACCCACCTCAGCACTAGCACAGTCTATGTGATGCTATAGGTGCCGACTTGACCTTGGCCCTCTCATGGTGATGTGGTCCATGAAGCCTTGTACTTGCCTCGAGAGCTACAAAGCCTTACCAGATGTTAACTGGAGCACAGGAATGGTCAGAGACATCATCAAGGGCCCTATCAACAAAGATGGAGTAAAATGGGAGGACATCACTTGCTTTGATTTGTGTACCCGACCCCAACCGACTCTCGTACCCCCAGAAGCTGAGGTTGGATAAAGAGACCACTTCCACCAAGGCCTTTGCTAACTTTTTAGAAACAAACTTGATGGATAATCCCACACGGCCATCTAGCAATAGTCAGGCCATAGGTACAAGTGCCGAGATGACCCAGCTGAGCTAGCATAGTATAGTGGCCCCTCCCCATAGATCCATCTCTATCACTACGATAGTATTAAGTAGTGCCAGGAATGTAGTTTTACTACAAGGATAGAAAATTATCTAGTACACAAGAAGCCATAATATTACTAAAAACCACAGGTGGATCTAGGATGGAAATCTCACCTCTATTAAAGCTTCTCTCCATACTAAAATCTCAGGGCAGCCTTCAAATTTTATCATCGCCTTCTCTTCTATGATATCCATAATATTTCTAGGCATATGACCGATTTCATGGCAAGTGGATGTGGCCCAACAAGCACTCCTCCTGGCATATGCCACCATTACCCACAACTGGAAACTCAAAAAAACGCCACCACCATCACCCTCAATGGTGATATCGGCAACAAGTGCAAGTCCTTGAAGTTGACTCTCACATCACTCATTTGCAATGAGAGCTGGAGGTGATATAAATTGAAATCCAGGGGGTCAGAGTAGCTAGAGGAGGTACTTACCCTAGCTACCATAGCACTCCAGAGATCTAAGACCATGGCACACAACCGGTAACAGCTCACGGTCTAGTTGTCGACAAGGTCCACGACCAGATGTTCGAACATCTAAGACCATGGCACACAATTGGTAACAACTCATGGTCTGGTTGTGGACAAGGTCCACAACAAGATGTTCGAGCATCGTAGAGATTTCTAGAGGGCCATAAATGCAAGGACCTAACCATTTCTTAACTCGAACAACACATTACAAAGTTGAAGGCTAGGCCTCAACAAGAGCAGGTCCCCTCTACAAGGAAGGTTAATAGCCTGATAAGTACATCTCTACTAACCTACCCAATCTCACCATCCCTTCCCAACTACCCTTTGTCCTCCTCAAATTGTAGCACCAAACCCTCCAACTCAACCTCCTTCAACACAACATCGTCATTGATGATGAGAGGAGATTCCCACCCCTTTTCCACAGTCCTCTCCAAAATTCCTTATTCCTTCCATACCACCCTCGCCATGCTCTTCTTCCAAAACATCATCTCCCTTACTAAGCCCTCCACTATCTTTTGATTCCCTTACCACATCCTTTGCCTCAACCTCCAATCCGAGTGATGCGTCCTCGCCTTCTCTGACTACCTAGATGAGGATGACTTCATCCACCTTTTTGTTACCACTAAGTTATGCTCGTACCCCGCTTCCACCAACACCATGAGTAAGACCATTTAATGGACACACACACACACACACACACACACACACACACACACACACACAAAACTGGCATGCCTATACACCCATTGGCATCCTTGTCTTGTACAATAGAATTTGGAAATAGCTGCAAACTAATGTGCACTAGACAAGCATCACCTTTTTGACATAGGGTGCACATGGCCTACACCTAGGACATCTCCAAGGTCTGGAATCCATGAAGGCCCTTGAATTTTATCAATCTATGAAGCCAACACTCAAGGTCAAGAATGAGGAAGAGGATACCACACAGACACTACCAAGGACGATGATGATGAGATGCATCCGATAGCAAAGACATGCCTAGAAGAAGTCCCCCTAATAGTACTAGTGGTGGTAGGTGGCCTCGGTGAAGCTTTCCCATGGCCCTTCAGCATTAGGCCCCTCTTTAGCTACACATGTTTCAGGAAATTTTTCCAAAGGCAAGGAGATAGAACATGCCTTGACCCTCTTTTCCTTGAACCAACCCTCTACATTAGTTCCCCCTTTCCTAGACTTCACCATCAACACCTACCACTCCTCCCTAGATTTCCCCACTTGCATATCCTCAGCAATGTAGTCACCCCTCTCATCTTCCAAGTTTCCCTTAATGGACTCACCAAGGCCTCAACCTCGCAAGAAGATCACCCCTCTCTCAAGGACATCCTCAATGGACTCACCAAGGCCTCAACCTCGCAAGAAGATCACCCCTCTCTCAAGGACATACTCAATGGACTCACCAAGGCCTCAACCTCATAAGTCGATCACCCCTCTCTCTCCCATCACAAATATTGAAAGAAGGTGAGATCCTAGAACCCCCCCCATCAGAGAGTAGCACAACGGTGGTGGCACCCCCTTGACTACCCATTCAACTGGCATGATCCTCTCAATGGGATTGATATTGATAGAGCCCTTAGAATCTTGGACTAGCAACAATGCCTGGACCCTATTCGCAACACTAACAAGATCACTGATCACCTCGATATATGCCTTATCAAGATTTATCTAGAATAAAAGTTCAATTAGTGGTGATAAATCTCATTACAAGAGGGACCATGGGGGATACAAATGACCATAGGCCAAGGTAGCTCCAATAACACATGACCTCATGGGGGAGAAACCTATGTGGCAGTGATCTTATCTTCTCAAGGCCAAGTGTTGGAAAGAGTATTGATATGATCTAAGAAGGTATCTCAGGATCAGTCCTATTTATTTCTTGATCGAATGCAGATGGGCTTGGAATCTCTTCAAGTAAGATCTAGAGAAGAACTTGATGCTGCAGTTCAATTTCCCATAGATACCCCCTACCTCAATCACCCCTAATCCTCCATGAAGAATGGATGCTTTGCACAATTTGGATGTCCATCCAATATTGTGTTGTAGTACCAAACCCTGATACGGGCGTTACTATCTACTTTTTTAGGCTCACCATTGTCCCTCCATTGTCCTTTTAGTAGAGTTTCGTGATTGGCATGAATTTGATGAGGGAAAATAGGGCATGGCCTTTGACATCAACAAGGGTCCAACACTTTGCCAGATACTTGGCTACTACTATAAGTGAAGAGTACAGTGGATGCAAGGCTGTCACATGCTCATATTTGAAGATATGTTTGAGACAGCATTTTGGACGTCCTACAAATCCTTTTATTGAACCACCTAGTACATGAAGTCTCACTACTCTTGGAACTTTAGGGCTTCTACCACTAGCCTCCCAATCGAGCATCACTACCAATTTTGAGGACAGAGCCATGCGGTATGTTAATTACATTAGCTAACATTTCTCCAAAACACACGGTAACATTTTTAAGTCACATTTTTATACTACACAATGTGCTTTATGCAAAATGATTATGGAAAATCTCTGAGCTTATGATTTGTGTAATGCCAGAAGATAGCCAAAAATTAGCTTTTACGACTTGTGTAATGCTGGTAATATACATTTAGATTAGGAAATTAGTGTGGACAGTTATTGGGCCCTCGGACATTAGTTGAGTGGTTGGGCATTGTACAAATGGGTCTTGTACATAAGACATTTTGACTAATGAGAAAAAACATAATCCCATTCTCACAATTGAGCTTGAGCATTCTTGCTTTTATAGTTAAATGTATGCTTTCTCTTCTTCTTATTACATGCATGCCTAGAGATTGTGTGGGTGAGTGATGGTGTTGGTGTATGCTCTCTTCTCCCCCTCTCTCTGTCTCTTATCTACTCTCTCATACTCTCACTCACAATGGCATCAAAGTAGAGGTTGAGCTTTCCATAGCTCTCTCTCTCTCTCTCTCTCTCTCTCTCTCTCTCTCTCTTTGCTCCCTGCCCATTTACAAATCTTCTTTATGGTGACAACGAAGGGGTAAGGTTGAGGACCCTAGCTCTCCAAGAGAGAGTTACCCTACCAAGAATGGCTTGAAGTACAAACCGGTAAGACCTTTGTATTCTCCTCTCTTTCTCTCTATCGTGCAAGGCTCAAGTGTTCTCAATTGATGTGAACATGATTTACTCCCTTACAATAGAAATACTTGCAAACTCCCCTACTTATCTACTCTTGCTTGCTTGTGCTAAATTGAATGTTGCATGCTTGATTGATGCTTGCTAGATAGGATTGTTTGTAGGTTTTCTACTTGCATTAGGTTACTCTTCTTCCGCCACCATTTTTATGAGAGAGAACCATCACAAAGGACCATATCTTTTTTCTCCCATTGTCCATACACATCACTTACATATTTTAGTGTGGGAATTATATTTTTTCCCCACATCTCTCATCTCACTATATGCATGCACACAAACACGTGAAACTAACCTTATCAACTCCAACCCTCCATGTAAATATTTAGATGGGAAAACCATAGCGGGCCAAGGATGGCCCATGGTGGTATGACCCACCATTGCCTAGAGCACCCTGGACCTTGCAAGTGCCTCTAAGAGCTTCAATGCACGCAACCTCTTTCAAATCTAATTTAATACCAATAAAACCTTGCCCTGACCAATGTATTTGCCATGAAGAAGCCCAATCTCGAGGCATCCTCAGGGTATAATATCATGTTGCATTAAGATCCAAACCACCATCTATCTTGCAACAAATCACATTCCATGGTGATCTTGGCACTCATTCTACTAATCTCATAGGAGGTGTGGGGACTCCTTCTGCCAACTACCTAATTTTAAAAGGTCCCAACCATTTCCACAACAAAAGTAGCCTTGTATAAAGAACTTCAACAACACCTATACCACCTTTCATGCCACCTTGACAAGCTGCCTATAAACTAGGCCTACCAAAAGCTTTTATCACTAATATGCCCCTATGTCTAAGCTGAGAATTAATCTTGAACCATACCACTTAACCTTGTATGTGAACTTTAATATTTCTAACTTCGTGATATATCCTAGACCATCCATAACTTTTCAACCGAGTAACGATTTCACCACCAACTTGGGTGATGTGAGAATGTGATCACTATTAGGAAGGGGATATGTTAACCACTTTATAGGTTAACATGGTTTCATCTACCTGACCTACCGTAAGGTGCTTTTCCATCTTACGTGCTTGAATGGACACTTACCTTTTGCAAGATAGCACTAGAATATATAAAGCAGTCTCACCTTGTTCTTAAATAGGGAAAATCTAAGGACTTTATGTACATACTTGCTCAAGACTAGTAATAGAGGCTACCACATTTTTAAGTTTGGATAGCCTAATGTGAAAACTAGTCATTTATATGTAAGTCATTTTTAACAATAAGCAATATACAATCATTCCCTTATAATAGAATACTTGTGAGGGCTCCCCTTTCTTCTCTATTCTTGCTTACTTGTGCTCTATTGAATTTTACATGCTTGATAGATAAGATTGTGTAGGCTTTATCCTTGTGCTCTATTGAATCTTATTTGATTTTGATAAGATCGTTTGTAGGTTTTCTGCTTGCATTATCTTCCTCTTCTTTTATCTCCTTTTGTGAGAGCTAACCATTGCAAGGGAGGACCATATCGATTTACGTAACCCTATCTAGGTGACAATATCTCTTCATTTACCCCATATTGATAAGCATTATTTTGGTGCGATAACAAAGTAAAGAGTACCCAGTCAAAAAGCTGCACTTGTGGCTCTAAGGTAAGACCCAATGACGCATGCATTGGTAAGGATAAGATAATCTCTTGACTTGAACACAACATAATCACCAAGGATTGCTAGGGGGCATGGGGAAGCCCATCACCTATAGGCATAAGCTTCGTGGTCAAGGTTGTTAATGAGAACATTGCCAAACCCTTAGGCATCCTACAAAGTCAGGACTAAGTTTCCACCTTTACACATTCGTGTGATGGATTTCAAGAGAGTAGTACACCATGCTCCTTGAAAGGTCATCTAACATGAAAGAAGCCTAGGCTAGTTCTCACGATTGTTGGGAAACCAATCACATTTACATAAGCAAAGGTATCTAGTCCTTAAAAATAAACTTGAAAAGAGAGAAGACTTGTCCCATCAATCAAGGCAATGTCTCACCAATGAGTTTAACACATAACTATCCAAATGTTGCACCAAGTTATTTGATAGTGAAGATGAGAACTTCGAGACTATAGCAACTCATTGCAGTAGAAAAGGCTTTTGACAAATATTTAAGCACTTCAAGAGGGTCAAAGAGGATGAATTGATGGAAATAAACCTCAGAATTGATAAATGACCTCAAGATGGTCCGGGTGAGTGCCAGCCTAGACACTGAGTTTCGAGAAGAAGTCCAGGTGTTACTCACTTCCTTCAAAGATGTGTTTGCATGGAGCTACACCGAGATGAAGGGGATTGAGCCCAACTTCTACTAACACTGGATCAATCTAAAGGAAGATGCCATCCCTATCCACCAGCAACAACAAAGATACCGAATGAACCTAAACTATGCCAAAAGGGTGAAAGAAGAAATAAAAAAACTATACAAGTCCGATTCATATATCTGATCTATTGGTGGGCAACATGGTTGTCCCCAATCTTGATTGTGCCCAAAGAAAAACCAAAAGTTGAGGGTCTGTATAGATTACAAAAGCTGAATGCTGCAACCATTTCAGATCCTTTTCCCTTGCCATTCATGGATTTCATGCTTGATGCTATAGCACGCCATGAGATGTACTCATTCCTAAATGGGTTCCATGGATATAATCAAGTTCAAATGGCCCTGGAAGATCGACACAGAAAACAGCTTTCATCACACAGAATGGGGAGACTTTGCATCTAACGTCATGACCTTTGGTCTCAAGAATGCTCCTGCTCCACATTTCAGCGCATGGCCCAGGAAATTTTTGCCAATTTTTTGACCACCTTCATGATGATGACTTTAGTGTTTTTGGCAAAACATCTCAAAATTTGACGCACCTACAGGTTATGCTTGGCCAAATTTAGACTCTGCAGATTAAGCATGAATCCAGCCAAATGTGCCTTTGTTGTCCAAAGAGGAATGCTTTTAGACCACATCATTTCCAAAGAAGGAATAGCAGTTGACCCGCTGGCCAAGGTCGAGGTGATCCAGAAAGCCCCAAATTTAACCAATGAGAAAGAGCTGAGAAGATCTTTTGGGCAAGTCGGATAGCACAGTCGAATGTTCAGATACCTCGCCCATGTAGCAGTCCCCTGAAATTAAAAGATGGCACAAATTAAACACCTTTGACCAAGCGATTGAGGCAGGCAAATTTCAACTGGACAATGGAATGTGACATCGCGTTTTGGCATCTCAAACTCATGCTGTCAAAAGCGCCTGTGGGGTCCAAGCCCCAAACTGGGAACTGACCTTTCATGTCTTTGTGGATGCCTCTAATGTGGCAATTGGTAGTGTTTTGATGCAAGAGGCCGAGAAGAAATGGTTTTGACCTAGCTACTATGCCAGTCAAAGGATCTCTAATGATGCTAAGCACCACACGCGGGGAATCCCTTGGCATGATCTACTCAGTCATCAAGTTTCAGCACTGGGTAATAAGTTTACCTTTCATCTAGATCACTCCACTTTGCTGTATCTAGTTGAGTTTAGTAGGAAAACTAGCTAGATGGATACTTATACTCCAAGAATTTAAGTTCACAATAGTGCACACCCTAGGTGCCAATCATACAATGGCAGATTATCTATCTCGCTAGAGTCCGAAGAAGCCCCAAGTGGAGTAGCAAATGACCTACCAGATGCTGAGCTATTCATAATTGACACAATCATCCTCATCCCCCCCAGACATGGTATGATGAAATGCTAATATTTATTGTTATAAGTCTGATGGAGAATCATCTTTCCAAAGATTAGTGGAAGCGAATTGCGATCCGCAACCGGCACTTCCAAAAGTCATAAGCCAACCACAGCTATACAAGAAAGGGATTGACCAAATCCTTCGAAGGTGTATCCCACCACATGAGCAGGAAGCTGTTCTCCTGAGAGAAGCTCACCAAGGAATCAGTGGAGGATGACACTTTGCTAAAGAATTCATTGGAAGGAAAGTCCTCCAAGCAAAACTCTGGTGGCCTGACAATACTTGGTGATGCCTACAGATGAGCCAAGTAGTGTGACGTATGCCAACATCTTGGCCAGCCAACAGAAAGAGACAGAATGCCACACAACCCAATCCTCCCCCTAGAACCATTTAAAAAATGGGGCCTCGACTTTGTTGGCCCATTTAAGCCCCCAACCCATTTCACCAGTTATAAGTATATCCTAGTGGTCACTATCGTACAAATGGGTAAAAACTCATGCTCTCCGAGATAACATAGCACAATCAACTACCAAATTCCTCTATGAGATGATAATCACTTGTTTTGGATGCCCGATCAAGTTGATTAGTGACCAAGGCAAGCACTTTGTCAATTATATCATCAAAGAACTGGTCACCCAACATCTCATCATTCATAAACGCTCCATAGTATACTATCTGCAAGCCAACGATGAAGCTGAGTCGACTAACAAAATCCTCAAGCAGATCCTCACAAAGTTGGTCAATCAAAATCACAATGAATGGGATGAAAAGCTATTTTCATCTTTATGGGCATTCCGCACGGGCATTCCGCATAGCCTACAAGATCTTGATCGGAATGACCCCATTCAAACTAGTATATGGCACAGAGGCAATCACACTAATGGAATACCTAGTACCAAGTCTCCGCATTACATTGCAGAAAAGCTAAGCCCAAAAGAGTCCCTACAACATCACCTAGATCAGCTCCTTGTGCTGGATGAAGCATGCTTCAAGAGTTTTTTCGTCACCACAATAATCCAACAAAGAAGGGAAACATGGGTCGATTGCCACTCCAAGCTCCACATGTTCAAGGAAGAAGATCCAGTCCTGTTATATCTAAGTCTCGCATGGGTCCGCATCTCAAAAAACTGAAGCTCCGGTGGACAGGACCATTTTGGATAGTCAAAAAATTGTATGATAGCACCTTCCGACTCTGCAAACTCAATGGCAAATAGTTCTAGGAGTTTGTCAATAGCTACCACCTGTTGTGACCCTACCACGCACCGATGCCATTGAATCCCTTCATTGAGGCAATAGCACCACCAATCCACTACCTAAGCATCCATCACCATCATGATATCACCCCTCTCTCCATATAATCATGGAAGATTCGCCTCAAGTGCCGAGCGACATGATGCAGTCTCATCAAGAATTTTCAATCGCACGCGCCAATGCTACACAGCAACTCGTTTTAAATCATTGCAAGATCTAATTAATCTTTGTGTATCTATGTGTTTGCATGCAGCAACCCTTCTTGCTCCAAGCCATAACCCTTCGCCTGTAACAACCTTCTACATTCTCTCTCCCATTCGACTTGCTCTGCACACACTCATGAGGAATACCATATATCTGCCCAAGGACTAACTGCTAACCCTAAAAAGACTAAGCTGAAGTTACCATTACCCTGAAAAGGAAGGCATCACCTATGATAGATGTCTAGGCCCTCATAGGAGTTTCTACAATGAAGGCCAGTCATCTAGTGGTGGCAGTAAAGACCCTTACAACAAAGGGAGAAGCCGAGGATGGCTAGGAAGAGAACCGCCTTCTTTGCAAGATTGGAGATCAAAGAATGGGTTCTAAAAGCTCACTCTTGGCTATGCCAAGATCCAGCATGATAGCCATAGCTTTGTTGACAAAGATGTGTGGCCGAGTAATCCAGGGCCCAATCTGGGTGAAAGCTTTGACTTCCACACATGAAGTAATTCCAACATAGAAACTGACTTGAACAATCAAGCAAGTGTGCAAAGACCTGTAACCATTGGGTGCTCTGATGGGGCAATTACTCTGGAAGAAGATGGCAAAGAAGCCAGCATTCTAGAAGATGGAGATACATCAACAATGACACCAAAAGACTAGTTGCAAGATGACAACCTTGTGGGTTCGATTCGTTAGATTGGGAATCCGACCCACCACGTGTCCAAGTGTAAGCTGTAGGCACTCCTATGCCACGGACCAGCATTGCATGTTAGCACCGCCAACTATCAGGGCTAGTCGAATGGTAGCTAGAGTACTTCATTACAAGAACAGTGCTTCCCTAACACCCGAGACCGGCACATCTTATCACCGAGGGAATCACAGTACTGAGACAGGGATACTTTAAGCAAGTAGTATAAAAGGATGGATCTTGAGCTTTGTAAAGGTTGGATGTCAATTCCTTTTTGGTTGATATAAGCAAGACCGTTCTTCTCTCTCTCTCTCTCTCTCTCTCTCTCTCTCTCTCTCTCTCTCTCTCTCTCGTACATTCATCTTCCTATTACGTCTTTGTGTATTTTCATTTCCATTTTATATGTTGTGGTCAGTAGAGTTATCATGTTCTTGCACTATTTATTATGCGCAGTCAATCCAGTAGTTTTCAGTGGTATGTGTGTTGTGTTTGTTTTGTGCTAGATCCGTATTTGCCTGGTGTACCAGAGACTCTCAGTAGGTTGCCGAGGGAATAAGCAGTCATTTTCCCCGCCAACAAAACATAATATTATATATAATATATATTTACATGTATGTGTATGTGTATGTGTATGTGTGTGTGTGTGTGTGTGTGTGTGTGTGTGTGTGTGAGAGAGAGAGAGAGAGAGAGAGAGAGAGAGAGAGAGAGAGAGAGAGAGAGAGAGTTTCTATGTGTGGAAGAGTGTGTAAGAGAGAAAGAGATTCTATGTGTGGGAGAGTGTGTGTGAGAAGAGACAAGGCCTCTCTCAAATGTTCGGTTCCCTACCAAACCAAATAATCATAATGGAAGGGTATATCTTTTCCACTAATCTATACTCTTATTAAACACAAGCTATTCCCTTTCCATGTGGTCAAAGACAAGAAGAGAGAGCAAAATATCCAGAAGCTTGTGGCCCCATTGGTGGAAAAGTATTTGGTGCATATGGATACAGCATAGGTCCGCATCTTGCCTCAAGCTTGTGATCCCATCATGCAACTCCTTGCTTATAGAGTCAAACTTGTCCACCATGGACTAAAATCTTTGGTCCATCCTTTCAATCATAGTTTGCATGAGATACATCATGTTGTTCATGTTCATGTCCCCACCTTCTTTAGGTATTTGTGGAGCATTTGCTTAATGCACCCCTTCATTGCCACTAATTTCTTCTTGCATAGCTCCCTAAGCATCCTAATTTGCTTCTTGTCTTGCTTCCGATGTGCCCGCTTCATACTTAAGAGCTTCCTTGTAGTTCCCCTTGTAGTTCGATGTAGCGCCTTGAGCATCTTGATTTGCTTCTTGTCTTGCTTCTAATGTACCTGCTTCATACTTAGGAGCTTCCTTGTAGTTCTCCTTGTTGAGTTTGGCCTTTGGCATCATCTCAATTGCTCAAAAGACTTTTGAAAGGGTTTCCAAAATCCAAATGGAATGATCTTTAGCTATATAGATAGCTAATGATGTTTACCAAAACAATATGCAAAAATAAAAAGTTTTTGGATGAGGCAAATATTCTCTATTTTAGGGCTTATGAAGTACTACTAAAAATGGCAAGTTGACTATAGGATGGCCAAAACTCAACTAGTTTTGATGATCTATAGTTTTTTAGAATTATCTTAGCATGTACTTTTATTCTCCCAAAGCGTTTGACCAAAGTCAAAGTGAAAGTCAACTCTATTTTGATAATTATCAAAAAAGTCAACTATGTCACTAACCTAAAAAATGAAATCGGAATCAGAGAGTTAAGGGCTTGATTGGAAGGTCTAATGAAGTACTAACAAGATATGTAAAGACCCATGTGACACAATCTATGGTTTATGACTGAATTAGAGTTTGGTTATTTATAAACGCACACACACACATGCATATATATATATGTATTTATAGGTATATGTGTCTAAATATAATAAAACATAATATTATATAATATATATATGTGCATGTATGTGTGTGTGTGTGTGGGGACTCGGGGAGAGAGAGAGAGAGAGTTTCGATGGGAGAGTGTGTTTGAGAAGACACAAGGAGTGTGTGTGTGTGTGTGTGTGTGTGTGTGAGAGAGAGAGAGAGAGAGAGAGAGAGAGAGAGAGAGAGAGAGAGAGAGAGAGTTTCGATGGGAGAGTGTGTTTGAGAAGACACAAGGAGTGTGTGTGTGTGTGTGTGTGTGTGTGTGAGAGAGAGAGAGAGAGAGAGAGAGAGAGAGAGAGCGAGCGAGAGAGAGAGAGAGAGAGAGAGTTTCTATGTGTGAGAGAGTGTATGTGGGGGGAGATAGTGTACGTTTGCATTAGTGCATGTGTGGGTGTGTACGTGCATGTGTGTGTGTGTGTGTGTGTGTGTGAGAGAGAGAGAGAGAGAGAGAGAGAGAGAGAGAGCGAGCGAGAGAGAGAGAGTTTCCATGTGTGAGAGAGTGTATGTGGGGGGAGATAGTGTACGTTTGCATTAGTGCATGTGTGGGTGTGTACGTGCGTGTGTGTGTGTGTGTGTGTGTGTGTGTGTGTGTGTGTGTGTGTGTGTGTGTGTGAGAGAGAGAGAGAGAGAGAGAGAGAGAGATGTTGAGAAAAGTGGTGCCAAAGCATATCACTAGGATATTTCCACAAAATGGATAGACCAAAGGTCCTCCCATCACTTTAAGGTTTTGGGGTTTGGATGACTAGATAATTTGTGGAAACCTCCAGTTAATTGCACATAGGCGTGAACACAAATGGGATGGATAGCCTCTCATGACTTGGCACCCCACCCCATTTCCAACATGGTATCAGAGCCATGGGTTGAAGTGTAACCTTTGAGCAGCACTAAAGCAGCCAAGTTGATTGTCTGAGCTAAGAAAACATGGACAAGTTCAACCCCTCAGCTAGTTGTCTTTGCCTTTTCAGCCCCACAAAACTTCATCCAAAAAGTCATGTTTTATGTTCAAGTTGGCACCAAGGGGGGGTGTTGAGAAAAGTGGTGCCAAAGCATAGTACTAGGATATTTCCACAAAATGTATAGACTGAAGGTCCTCCATCACCTTAAGGTTTTAGGGTCTGGATGGCTAGACCAATTTGTGGAAATCTTTAGTTAAGCATTTATTGGCATGAACACAACTAGGATGGGTTACCTCCCGAGACTCCCCCCCCCCAACAGAAAGAGAGGGTGCATGTGTGTGTGTTTCATATAGTGAGAGAGACATTACATGTAAGATTAAGAGTGAGCACACCTCACCATGCATAAATTTTAATTAATTAAAATTATATGTGTATATATGAATTTATTTATATTTATAAATATACATACATACATATACATATATATATATGTGTGTGTGTGTGTGTGTTTGTATGAGAGAGAGAGAGAGAGAGAGAGAGAATTTATATGTGTGATAGAGTGTATGTAGGGGGAGAGAGTGTGCTTTGCATTAGTGCATGTGCAAGTGTGTGTGTGTGTGTGTGTGTGTGTGTATGAGAGAGAGAGAGAGAGAGAGAGAGAGAGAGAGAGAGAGAGAGATGGGGACATGCCAATGGGGGGAGAGAGGGAGAGAGAGAGAAAGATAATACAAGTAGATTTTGATTTTTTATGTGTGTGTGTGCATATTTATTTACATTTAAAACACACACACACACACATGTGCATATGTGTGTGTGTGTGTTTGTGTGTGTATGTGTGTGTGCGTGTGTGTGTGTGTGTGTGTATACTATCTATGTTATATATATATATTTATATAACATATCTATCTATACTTTCTATTGTAAGTTTTGGGGGAGGGGAGGGAACACGTGGTGATTGAAAGGGGCCAAGTGTTGGGGTAAGGGAAAGAGAGAACGAGGTGTGATAGGGGAAGGGAGGAGCCACGTGTTGGGACAGAGCACAAAGAGATAGAGAGAGAGAGAGAGAGAGAGAGAGAGAGAGAGAGAGAGAGAGAGAGAGAGAGAGTATAGGAGTATGTTAAGAGAAGAAAATTTAAATAAATAAATAATATAAAAATATAACGATATATAATAAATAAGCATAAAATATAGAATCAAAATATATATAACAACAATATGTAAACATATAATAAGTAATAATTATATATATTAAATCTATATTATAATATTATGTTACACACACACACACACACACACACACACACACATATATATATATATAATATGATAATTTAATATTAAAAATATATAATTAATAAATAAAAATATATAAAAAAAGGAAATTAAATATATGTAGGAAATATATAATAATATTATATATAAACACACTCACATACACATATATAAAATGTACATAAAATCACACACGTGCGTGTGGAGGGTGGGTAATCCCCAATTCCAAAAGTGATCCAATTACCGATTTGATTTAGTAGAGTGTTGATGATGAGCTTTTGCTTGGTAATCTCCCAGTCAAGCCTTCTCACCCCCTTACCAAGGTTTAGAATAAGCCGAAGGGGTTGAGGCCAGGTTTTCACACCACCATGTACCTAATCCCCGTCCTTACTGCTTTTCCAAAGAACTCATGGGGTAAGGAGAGTCCAAGACATGCTCCCCCTTGGCCTCTACACCAATGCCAAGGGTACCCTTGAATTGAAAATCTAGTGATGTAAAGAGAGTAGAGTGTTTGAGGCTTACTATTCAAAGCATACACTCATGTTCATGTGTATTATAAAAGTTTACCATGCACTCGCACTATGCTCCTTGTTTCCTTTCTTCATCAAAATCCATTTCTCCAAGGATTGTAATAGGCATCCACAAAGGAAATACAAATCCCTCACCAAAGCATAATAACAAATGTAAAAACATCAGTGGTTGCATGCTTTGTCCCAATTTTGGTCCTACAGATTAAATTTGGTCTAAACAATGGAGCCACATTGATGAAGAGGCTTACTAAGGTATATTCTTGTCTCCTATGCCTTCCCCAAGCTCCAAAACTTGAAGATATGTTTCAAAATCTAAAGCACTATTCCATGATCTTAAAAATGCATTTATTAGACAACAAGATGAGATATCTCCATTGATCTACCAATAACAAGAGAAAGCACAATAACACATAGACACTTGAAGAAGCATATGAGAAACTATCTAAATGAGAGGAACATATGTTGATTGAAAGGATTGTTGCAAAGATGGTGATTGCTACATATTACAGAAGAAAACCATTTTAGCCAAGTTTTCTGCCACTTGGATTCAAGTCATAGTTGTTTGGAAGAAGTTGTTGAGAATTTGTTGACCATTGCTTTGCACAACGCTCCTATGCTTCGACTCACACACCTCCATGCATCTTCTCATTTTGTGCAACATCCCTTGCCATGTTTTTTGGATAGGCAAGCCTTGAGCATTTGTATAGAAAGATCGATTCATTCACATTTTCTCATATCCCTTTCTCCATTTGCTATAGCTTTTCTTTTCTAACTTTCTATGTAGCCATGTCTAGGAGAGGCAAGGGAAGAAAGGGGCTAGGCAAGGGTAGTGCCAAGAAAAAATTATATAGAAAGAACAAAAAAAGAAGAAGAAGGTTGGAAGAAGGACCAAGATTTGGGAAAAAACAAAATCAAGATGTGAGCATAAATCAAGAAATGTAAAAATGTGCCACTCAAAACTCTAACAATCCAAGGTAAAATCTAATGTAAAATCCAAGGTAAAAATCCACAAATCATGCCAAGATTTTAAGCACAAATCAAAACCTTAATCACAACCAAGATCAAAGCCAAGATCTCAATACCAATTGTAGTGAAGAATCACTAATGCAAAACTTGAAAGGTAAGATATGGGAAAATCACCATGAAAACTTGCATTTATTTAAGGAGATAATCACACAAGGCCATGATGCCTAAGTGAGTTAGCCTCAAGAGGATGGAAATAGCCTTCCATAAGCCCAATGTATGAAAGCTAAAGGCTCCAAGATTGTCCCAAAGATAGCCATAATGGCCCATGAGTCCCCTTTTATGCTATATTCGATGACCAGAATCCCTAAATCTAACTAATGAAGTTGCCACTTCATTACACTCTTCATATTAAAAAGGAGAACTTTAAAGTAAACTTCTTGGTTTAACCATGGTTGTAGGTTATAATTAATATAGGCCATGTGCTCCACATGCTAAGTTATGTGAAAATGGATTCACACCATCAATAGCAAAATCTAATCGATTATTTCTTATCCCCTCTGCAATATTTATTCACATATTATCCATGTGCTACCATCCTAATGAATGAAATGCATGCGTACTTAACTATATTACCTTCTTCCACCAAAATGGCATTTTACTTTTTAGTAATTGGAGGAAATTTGGAAATTAGTTCCACAATGTTAGATTTAAAAATACAATCAATGATTAATATATAAGAAGATACAACTAAACAAAATATACTATAAGTATATAAATGCCTATCTAAGATGCTATGAAATCAAAGGGAAGTGTTGAAGGATTTTTTGTAGAACTATTGACTTGTCATTTAACTTCCACCAAGAAGTTGCATTGCATACAAGACATGTCTCTAGGCTTGCATACTCCAAATCATATAAAATACAATAGTTGACACAATCATGAATGTTTTGAACTCTTATATTCTTTTTTATCTCATAAGTGGAAAAATGAAGAGATTATTATTATATAGAAGAATCTTATGCTTGAAAAGATAAATAAGTTCACTAAAATAATTTTGTGACCAACTATGCACCACTTTTAAGTTGTAAAGAAATAGGTGGTGGTGAATGAGCTTAGTATAACCATCCAAAAGTGGCTGCTTTGCTTCACTCATCCAAAAGTGGTTTCTATGCTTCACTCAACATTTCTTTGAAGTTGGAAATGATCTATCCATTTCCTCTAAATGCCTACTCACTAAATTTAAAAATATTTCAAGGCACATCTTCTTTTTCTTTACCGTAGGAAAAATCATTTGTACAGTAATAAATTAGTATTTTATTCGAGTCACTATCACTGAAATTCGCAAGGGTATGAAAGTTGATACCATCATCTTGATTTCACTTAATGATTTAATTATCATCTTCAATGACTATGTCCTTGTTAAATTCACTTGATCTAGCTACATGTTGCATGTATAAAATATAGGATTTTGGTTCATAAAACTATAAAGATAAAACTAAAAAACCATGTACATCTTAAGGTGCAAGCTAATCATTTTCATACCTCCACATGGTGATCTTCTACTTTGGTTTTTTTTTGCCTCTTTCTTTAGTAAATGTTTATGCATTCTTATGTATCTTAAGCTTAAAAACCCACCACATGCCTAGCAAAAGGACATGGATAAACAATAACCCCAATTTGTTGCATGTTCTTTTTGGACTTTGATAGAAACACTTTAATTGCATCAGCTTTATCTTCTAGTTATTTTTGAAAATACATTATCCAACTCTTATCTCAAATGTGTATGATAAACTTAACAGCTATTTTATGTATTCATATCAATAAGGTTGTATATAAAAAATCATTTTACATGTCCTTGAAAAAGAGTGATTAGTTTGTTTCAAATTTTTAATCAAGGGAGTCTGCTTCCATCACATAGTACTTTTGTTCATTTCATGGTGGTTGTACTTTTAGAGGCATTTCATATTTTCTCATGTTCACATTTCTTCTACCTCAATTTTATCTATGTAAGTACTTTATCAGTGCAATTAATCTTAATTCTATCTTTGTACTTTATCACTACAGTTGATCTTGATGATTAATTATGTTATAATGCTCATGTCTCCAACTAAGTGTCTTTTATCTTGTATACCAACTTTGTTATAAGATTTTATATCATTCAAATTAAAAAAATGCACACTCGGTGTTACTTGACTTTATGAACATCATCCGATGGTGACCAAACATTACAAGGACCCCCCACCCATGCTCACAAAGTTTGGTCACCATGAAACGATATTTGGATATGATGGCATGGGGAAGAGTGGGATTTTCCATGGCGGCCTCTCAAGCACTAATACACTTGAAAAATGCACATTGGGTGCTACTTGATATATCAGACATCGTATGATGGCAACCAAACTTTGCAAGCATATAGGGGGCCCAAAAATCTAGTCATTTTATATAATAATAAACACTATTTTCACAAGTTTCTCACTAGACAATCCACATATAATTTTTTTCACTAAATTGAAATGTTTGGATATGAGTTCTTGATAAATTACTTTAGTAGAGACATTGATTTATTAGTATAACTAAAGTAAATCACCATATAAGGCCCCCCACATGCTCACAAAGTTTGGTCACCATTGCATGATGTTTGGGTATGATGTCAGTGGGATTTTCCATGGCCTTGTGAGCACTAAGAGACTTTAAAAATGCACACTAGTAGGCACTAAACTTTTCCAACATTTTCTGATGGGTGTTACTTTGACTTTGCAAACATTGTTCGATGGTGAACCAAAATTTGTGAGCATGTGGGGGGGGGAGGGTTTCTCCCCCACATGCTCGTAAAGTTTGGTTTCCATTGGTTTCCATTGGATGATATTTGGGTACTATGGCATAGGGAAGAGCAAGATTTTCCATGGCCTCTTGAGTACTAAGGGACTTGAAAAATGTACACTGGGTGCTACTTGATATATCAAACATTATCTGATGGTGATTAAACTTATGAGCATATGGGGGGGTGGAGCCCCACATGCTTGAAAATTTTTCTCACACATCAGACGATGTTTAAGTATGATGACATGGGGAAGGGCGGATTTTCCAAGGCCTCTCGAGCACTGATGTGAGAGACTTGAAAAATGCATGCTAGGCGCTACATACCTTTGTGAACTTTATTTGATGGCATGGTGTTTGGAAAGTTTGGTTGCCATCTGATGATGTTAAAGTACGATGGCATGGGAGAGACTAGGATTTTCCAAGGCCTCTTGACCACTAAGAGACTTGAAAAATGCACACTAGGTGCTCTGCTACTTGACTTTGCAAACATCGTCTGATGATGGCGATTAAATTTTGGAGCATTTGGAGGGGACCCCTTCCACATGCTTGCAAAGTTTGGTCACCATCAGATGATGTTTGGGTACGATGGCATGGGGAAGAGTGGGATTTTCCATGGTCTCTTGAGCACACTAAGACTTGAAAATTACACATTAGATGCTACTGGATATATCAAACATCATCCAATGGTGATCAAACTTTGCGAGCATGTGGGGAGGGGGGGACCCCCACATGCTTGCAAAGTTTTTTCACCATTGGGATGATCTTTGGGTATGATGGCATGGGGAAGAGCGAGATTTTCCATGGCCTCGAGCACTAAAAGAGACTTGAAAAATATACACTGGGTGTTACTTGACTTTGTGACATTGTCAAATGGTGATGAAACTTTGTGAGCTTGTGGGGAGCATTTCCTCTTGACATGCTTGTAAAGTTTGGTTGCCATGTTTAGGTACGATGGCATGAAGAAGAGTGAGATTTTTCATGGCCTCTTAAGCACTAAGAGACTTGAAAAATGCACATTGGGTGCTACTTGACTTTGCGAACATCATCTGATGGTAAGGAAACTTTGAGATATCATGTGGGGGTCCCACCCACATGCTTGCACAGTTTGGTTGCCATCGGATGATGTTTAGGTACGATGGCATATGGAAGATCAAGATTTTCTACGGCCTCTCTAGCACTGAAAGACTTGAAAAATGCACATGGGGTGCTACTTGACTTTGCAAACATTGACTGATGTGGTGATGAAACTTTGCGAGCATATGGGGGCAACCCCCACATGCACTACTTGCAAAGTTTGGTTTCCATTGGACAATGTTTGGGTACGATGGCATGAGGAAGCAGTGCATGTGGGGGCAACCCCCACATGCACTGCTTGCAAAGTTTGGTTTCCATTGGACAATGTTTGGGTACAATGGCATGAGGAAGCACAGGATTTTCTATGGCCTCTCAAGCACTAAACAGACTTGAAAAATGCACACTCAATGCTACTTGACTTTGCAAACATCATCCGATGGTGATGAAATTTTGTGATCCCCCCACGTGTTTACAAAATTTGGTCGCCACCATTGGATGATGTTTCAGTAAAATGGCATAGAAAAGAGTGGGATTTTCCATGGCCTCTCAACAAGCACTAAGAGACTTGAAAACTACACACCAAAAGTCATGTGTGTTTGACAATGTAGTAGACAATCCACTCCTCCAACTCATGTAAAGCTAACCCCATCACCATTAAACTTGGAGAGGGAAACCTTGTCCTTAACATCCTTTGAAGTATTAGAAGATTGAGTCCCATGATGGATAGCCTTCTTTATGGCCATCATTCATACATAACTTGTTTGCCATCATAAATGCTACCAATTCTTCCTTCAATAAAATATCCATGGTATTGAATCATGGGTTAAGTTAATTTATCTTCCATAGCTCCCATCCTTGTTGTCACATTGATTCAAATCTTGAGTTTAAGGTATAGTTAGTAGTATCTAACCTCTCCATAAGGGGTTTAAAATCAAGTCTTTCCACAAGCAATTGTAGAAGTTGTCATTGGATATTGTTTGTGAACCTCAGCACCAGCACTGCATAATGCACCTCAATGAAGCCATGAAGTGGCTTAAAGAGGAATTCTTAGGGTATCAAAAGTGCCCTTTGTACCTCCTCCATAACCCCCATTACCTCGAATCACCCATGTTTGTCAGTTAACCTTAACTGAAATCTTTGAAGAATGTGATGAGGGTGAAGTGTCTAAAGGGACCACCTTCAAGCCCCTTGAATCAAATAGTCCACTCTCCCAGACTCTAAGTCACTATGTGATGGAGGGAGACCAAATGTACCCCATATACCTAGCCACCCAAATCCATGGGGATGGGACTTGAGCAACGTGGCTAAATGACCACCCATGCAATGCTGTCATTGTGAAGAACCTCACTGGGTAGCTAAGTGTCCAATTAAAAAGGAATGGCAAGTACTCCTGTGAGTACTTCCACCTTAACCCCTTTATGCGTAGGTTGCAGAATTGACCATATGTACATAGATTATCCCCGCTTAGAGTAGACATAGCGGGAAAAGCCCATGAAAAGCTAATCCTAGCACCATCATTAATTTGCTAAGTGTAGAGATGACTTCATCCGCATGGTCCCTCTTAATGCAGTGATGATCAGATTGTAAAATAGAAGAAGGGCTTACCATAAGCTCGCGTTGCTACTACAAAAGATGATGCATCGACCTCACAAAATTAGTCTTGAAAGAAGCACGTGCAACAAGGAAGGCCACAAAGATAGGCAAAGGGGATAGCTGTGTAGTCATAAAAAGCGGGTCTGAAGACGGAAAGACCACTAATGCATCAACCTCTTCCTTTGAAGAGGAGCAATTGCTACCTTCAACCACCTAGCTAGGTAGCCGATGAATCCTAACCAGATGCCCAAGAAGTTAGCCGAATACCCTAACCTCATGGAAGAAAAGGAAAGGCTAAAGGTAGCTCAAGAGCTGGTTAGGGACTGTCAAGCTCAACTAGAGGACAAGCCTCTAACAGCATACCTTGAACCATTCCCTTTTATTTCCAACATAAGATCGACTGAGGAAGCTCAAGCTCATAATAGAGAATTCAAAAGACCAAGCACCCCCTTAGAGATACCCTCAAGCAGTAGTACCATCTACTGTAGATAACCTCACTAGGGAAACCTAGCAAAGTATCTCAAAAACCTAGGAGACAACTACCCAAAAAGGATAGACAAAGAAGTCTAGATCCCAATACCCTACATTTGCAAGAGCCTCAAAACAGTCAAAGATGATCCAACCCAAGAAACTACATCCATTCCTAGGGACATTGCAGATCTCTCTTCCTTCCCCTCTCTTGATAGCTCTAATGAGAGTGAAGAAGATGAATTCACAGAGCCCCGAGTAATCATTGGCACCCCCACCATTTGAGTTAACAAACTCGAGCAGTATTTTGAAGGAGATCAACTCAACGTAGCACTACCCATAACCTTTGATGGCCTTCAGGTCACCGACATCCTGGATGGTGGAGTCAAAGCACCTACCATGGATGACATAATCTTATTGGTGAAACATGTTGATGGAGCCACTGCAAGGCCCATAGGCCTCTCCTAAAGGACTTGAAGATCAAGATCCTTGGGACCGACTTCCACCACACCTTCATGGTGATGAATTTGGGCCAACATCTCATTTCATATGATTACATCCTAGGATGTCCCTTTATGAGGGAAACAAAAATGATCCATGATTGGGACACCGATCACATCTATATCTGGAAAAAAGACCAAACATTCAAAATCAACCTATGCACTTGGAAGGTCCATCCCATGAGTGGTCGACCCATCAGAGGATCTAGTAACAATGACCCAATCCACTACAGTCTACTTATGCCAAACATGCCACAAAACGATTGATGAGGAAAGGGATAGCTTGGAATTTGCACCCCTTCTAGAGTCGAAAGACTCTGAGAATTAGATGCATATCCTTGCTACCTTGGACAAACTTCCAAGACGCATAGGAACTCGATTCACCAATAGCCAATGAGCAAGAAATCATGTCCCTTTACATACTAAGCACCACATGTCCGCCCAAAGTTACCAATCATGAGCCTGAAAATGACAACGATGAGGAACCATTATGGGGGAACCATCCATGCAAAAATTGTAAACTTGATGGGTTCTTCGAGAAGATGCATATTTCTTCCCTACTACTGAGTCAGACACGCATTGGCTAAAATATGTAGGAGCTATTGAAGCACATGAGTACTTCAGCCAAGTTTGGCAAAAATAGCTTGCCAATGCCTTCCCGATCCATGCAATCATCTCCAAGCAAAAGGAACTTGTTGATGCCCAACCTGAACCCCAAAATCTTTGCTGCTCCACGCACAAGGCACGAAACAAAAAGTTAGCACTTGTAGAAAAAGAAGCCAAAATACTGGTAAAAGAATAAAGCGCTAAAGCCAAGGATACTAAGCAAGAACCCGAGCACTTTCAAATATTCAAGATGGATGATCATTTTGTACAATATGACTCGGCCCAAAGAACCCACAAATGGAGAGCCAGGGACCTCTTATGATGACTAGCTAAGGTTAAAGAAATTAACCTTGCCTCCTTGGCAAAGATCCGAGGCCTATGTGCATAGGGGATGACCTCTTGACCAAAGAAGAAAAATAACTAGTCCTCTCCTCACAAAATTCTAAAATTATGTCACTTGGAAGTACACAGATATGAAGGGTGTAGCTCTTGAAGTAGTTAAACAATACCATCCCTATGGTAGAGGGAGCAAGACCAATAAAGCAAAGAGCATGCTCCATGAATCCTAAATACTCCAACATGGTCTGAGATGAAATTGACAGACTCATAGATGTCGGATTCATCTATGAGATAGAGCACATAGAATGGGTCTCACCCATAGCGATAGTGCCCAAGAAGAACGAAAAAGTGCGAGTGTCCATAGACCTCAAAAGGTCACTCCTACCACAATACGCGATCACTATCCTTTGCCCTTCATAGAGCATGTGCTCTAGAGAGTCACAGAGGGAAGGAAGCCTACAATTTTCTTGATGGATTCTCTAGATATAGCCAAGTGTTGATTGATCCAAAGGATCAACATATGACAGCCTTTGCGAGCGACTGTGGGAACGTATGCATACCGTGTCATGTACTTTGGCCTAACCAATGCTCTAGGCACCTTCTAGCATCTAATGTGTGCACAGCCTATAAGGAGTATCTACAAAATTGAAGTCTTCATGGATGACGTTTGTGTCAATTCCACTTGGAAAGCACACCTAGAGTATTTACAGAAAGTGCTATAGAGAGATGTTGGCTCTACTGAATCTCCCTGAACCCTCTCAAAAATGCCAATTCTGGGTTTGGCATGGAGTCATCTTGGGACATATTTTCTCAAAACAAGGAATCTCCTTAGACGACAGCAAGGTGTGACTCATCCTTGAGCTGCCACCACTGACCAACTTCAAAGGAGTCCAATGCTTCATGGGACGTAGTATTGGGTACTATCGATGTTTCATCTTTATATATGCCAACATTGTTCACCCCCTTTATGGACTTCTAATCATCTTTGAGTGGATAGAGGAATGCCAATAGGCATATAACACCCTTCAGAAAGCCTTGGCAAGCACTCCCATATTGAGTTCCCCCAATTGGGATATCATATTTAACGTCCACATTGATGCCTCCACCTTTGCAATTGGGTGTGTACTAGCTCAACCCAGTGAGCACGATAGGGATTTCCCTATTAGCTTTGCTAGTCACCAGCTCAACAAGGCAGAACGCAACTATATCACCACTGATGAAAGGGAGGGGTTAGCAATGGTTTATAGACACAGTCAAAAAGTTTTGCCATTATCTTCTTGCAACTTAATTCATCTTCTTTGCAGGCCATCAAGCTCTCCTTTATCTTGTGAAAAAACCATGTACAACCAGTAGGATCACTAGATGGTTGCTAATCTTGCTTGAGTTCGACTTTACTCTCACGGGCAAAAGGGCTCATATCATGTCTTAGTTGACCACATGTCATGCATCCCCAATGGAACACCACTAGTGGAAGTCGATGATGACTTGCCAAATACCGCCTTGTTCCAGCTGTGCTTGATTCCTGAATGAGCAGAGGAGGTTTTACACTTCCTTGCCAATGGCCTACCCGTTGACCCACTCCTCAACAAAGACCAAGCAAGGTGTCTTGTTAAAAAGGTATCGCCTTACCAATTGATTGCGGGACAACTTTACAAGCAGGGAAGGATAGAATTGTAAGATTTTGTTTCTTGCAAAGATGAGTATATCTTCCTTTTAAAACATGCCCACCCTGCTTGTGTTGGAGGAAACTTCGCAACAAACATCACTGCTTGCAAAATCCTCATAGTAGGGCTATGTGGCCCACCTTGAGGCAGCACATCAAAATATGTCAAACGATGTGATAAATGCCAAACGAGTGGAAATCCCATGCTTTAAGGATAGTATGTCCCTGAACCTTGCATGTCCTTATAACCATTTGAAAAATGGGGCATTTATTTCATAGGAACCATTAGTCCAGCGGCCACTCAAGCTCGATATATTAGAATAGCCACGGACTATTGCATTAAATAGGTCAAAGCCAGGGCCACTACTAAATTCACTTGCTTTGGATGCCCTCTTGAGCTCGTTAGTGACAATGGAACACACTTTTTTAATGAAGTGATACAATTCTTGCTATAAGAATTCCTAGTCACCAATAAGAAATCTTCCCCTTACTATCCCCACCAAGCCAATGGCCAAGCTAAGAGCACAAATAAAGTCCTTTATACCATCCTGACCAAAACAGTTGAAGCCACCCGCAATGATTGGGAATAGAAATTACCCGCAGATTGCACGTCCTAGAGGACAACCACAAATGCAACAACCCTTCAGTTTAACCTATGGAGTTCTTGGAACCCAGCTTGAGAATTGTGGTAGAGGAAAAACTCACGAGCAATGTCCTTGGCTATTGCCTTTTCAAGCTTTAAAGGCTCAATGAAACACGCCTCCTCGCTATATACATTATGATTGTAGAAAAATAGAGGTGTAAATAGTGGTTTAACGACCAACTCAAAGACAAACAAATGAACAAGGGTGACATGGTCCTCCTTTACAGAACAAAAAACCACAAAAAGAAACTCAAATTCAGAGGCTTAGAACCTTTCCTGGTCACTAAGATAACCTCGCAAGGCGTAGTCAGCATAGAAACACTCGGCAACGTCAAAAAGAAACTCAAATTCAGAGGCTTAGAACCTTTCCTGGTCATTAAGATAACCTCACAAGGCATAGTGCGCATAGAAACACTCGACAACATCAAGATGGTAGGATACTTTGATGGTAGCAAACTGAAATGCTACTATGGCCCACTCATTGAAACGACACTAAGGGCCATTCATGCCAAAAAAACAACAAAAGAAATAGCACAAAGAGATGAAAGAAACAGCCCAACGAGAAGCAAAAGTGCGGCAAGCAAATCTTTGGGGCAAAAATGTTGTGGTCAACATGGCCCAAGTAGTGGACCTTGAAAAAGAGGACTGGGACATGAATCCCGCTTGGTTGTGGTTAGGAATGACCACTCCCATGTGTTTCAACCAAAAATTGGCTCTTGCCAATATAGAAGCTGATCAAAACTTAATGTCCTATGACACATGGCTCTCCCTCGAGAGGCCCTCTCATTAATGAACACCAAAGCCATGGTCACTATGGTTACCTCACAATTGGTTCAATGTTTCAACACAATCACAACTTTGTTCCACATCGGCAATAATCCCTTAGAAGTAAATTTTTATGTGATGCGTGCAAGAACTCCTTGTAGGATGCACATCAGACGCTAGAAGGCACCTGTTAAAACCCCATAGATCTCTCTAGTTAATTAATATGCATAAACATGCATAATCTAGGCATATAATCATCCACTTGACCACCCCCGAGCCCAAGGGTGCACACATCATCATAATGAAGAACCACATACCTAACCTTGGTGTCCCATACGACCAAGAGGTATGCCTTCAATCCAGCAACACATAGCTCTAGCATGAAATGGCAAGAGAGTAGATACTATGCTCTACACAAGAGAACATCCATTGAGAGAGCCCCCATGCCCCTATCATATAGGAGAGCACTCATATAACATACCCATCTTCACTAATAAAGAAATGTCCGTGTAATAGAGTTTTTATGGTATAAAAATCAATGATTTTATTAAATGAGTCATTTCTACCTAGAATCTTTAAATTTTGAGCCCAAATTTGGAATCTGTGTGTGATTTTACCCTAATATAAGATTTTACAGCATCCAAAACGGACACCGAATCAAGCTTATACGTAAATTTTAGTCATTTTTAGTTAAAAAGCGACGACCTTTAAACCTTAATAAATGCACGACCGAGCGTCCGATTAACGAACGGTCTAAACCCCAATGACCAGGAGAACCTCTCGGATTTAAAAAAAAATCACCCCCCGAGGCGGTCCGGCACGCAATCGAGGTCGACGCCCCAAATTTGGGGACCCTACCCCAAAATTTAGACCGTACACACTTACCAGGGTGCTCGTATGATGGCCGCACAAGAACCAAAGGATAGTCGCCCACTGTGTGGTCCACACGTACCGCTACGTGGACACCCATGCTGCCCCAGACCAGATAAGGTACATGCATACCACTCCTTTCCCTGTTAATCGACACCGTACCTTTCCCCCCTGAGCCATGCAGGCCACTGATCCATAGCCTTTGCTAGTACACCATCCTTTCGTCCTTGTTTTGCGTAGCGTCGTACTCGTACCCCATGGTTATATAAACCCCCGGGGTGCTCCATGGGCAACACGCATTTTTGCATAGCGTATGCTCTATTGTGCTGCCGTCCGTACCGCCGTCGATCCCTGTGCAGTATACTTGCTGTAGTACAGCTGCCCCTTGTAGCCACTCCTCTCACACCCCCTCATTTGCCACTTTTTAGATAAGGCAATTTTCCTCTATTCCCCCTCTTGCTAGGAGACAGTGTCCTTAACTCTTCTCCCCCCCCCCCACCCCATGTGAAGAGACTTACAGCAGCCCTCAGCCCTTCTCCCTTTTTGCAAAACGTTTTTGTGTTAAGGACATCTCATAATCCCCCCCATTTGCGTGGACTTTAGTAAGAGGTTTTTGCCTTAGAGAGGGTTCGTGCGCTGTGGTCTTTTGCTCATACGGTGAGCAAACGATCTCAGAATTGAGATCCGACTGAAGCATTTTGACCACGATAGTGAGCCTTACAAGACGACATCCAAGATTGGCCCCTTCCCAAAAATGTCAAAATATTGCTTCGAGAGGAGCGCGCAACAACGAGATTAGGGAAGATGCTCCCGATGCGGCTCTAACCCTCCCTTTACAAGATCCTCAAGGAAATGGTGGTGAGGTTAGCTTGGTTATCTTTTAAAGAAGAGTTTTTTATATATTAGTGTTAATAAATGTGTATCTTTTCCTTTTAAAATAATGACAAAATTGTATGAAGTTACGAATTGTGTGATGCTGTATTCAATAAATTGCATTGAAATTGTTATCTTTAAAGAGTGCAAGTTTTTCCTAGCTTCGACGCTAACTCCGTTCCGTGCTTGTGTAGCCGAGCGGCGTTGTTAGCAAAGCCCGGGAATGGCCCAAGGTATCCCTCATACCATTGGGAGAATAAGGTTTGTCGATTGAGGCGAGAGATTATGATGCTGCCTAGTTATGAGGGCCCAAGCTAGTGCGGTGAATAAGCCCACCCTAGTGTGCGCAAACATCCCTCTGAGGGACGGGAGGATCGAGCGATGAATTACGTTGGTATGTGGGGTTTCATGAGCTTGTATAAAGGGTGGTGCCTATAAGTGGGCTAAAGGTGGGGGTACACATGGCCTTGCAGGACAGTGGGGGTCACATGGGAGTCCATGTGGCAGGGGAGACCGTATGCTAAGGCAGCCATTTTTTGGTCCATGTGTGGGCACCCTGGTATGTGTATGACATGCTTCCCAAAGGAGGCATCTTTTGGGACAGGGATCCCTTTTTGGGTGCCGACCTTGATATGTGTGCCGACGTGTTCGACAACTTTGCCAAAAGTTTTTTTCGATAAAATTATCGGGGATGTTTTCTTGGTCATAGGCATGCAGTCCATTTGCGCAATCGAACACCCAAACAAGCATTTATTAAGGTCGAAAGTTTACCGTAATTTAACTAAAATTTTACGTAGAGGCTTATTTCGGTGTCCATTTTGAGTGCTGTAAAGTCCTATATTAGGGTAAAATCTTGTTTAGGTGTATGTTTTGAGTGCTATAAAATCCTATTTCAGGGTAAAATCGTGTGCAAATTTTAAATTTGGATTTATAATTTTAAGATTCCAAGTAAAAAAAGCTCAATTATTAAAATGATGATTTTTACACTATAAAAAGAACCATAATTTCATCTATTAAACGGACATATATTAATATTGAAGATGGGCATACTACATCCTTTCCCCATTAAAGAAATCAATATGTTCTCATCTTGTGTCATGAATTCAGAGTAATCTCTTAAGAGTGTAACTTCATCTTTCCAAGTTGCATTCTCTTTAGGGTAGTCTTTCCATTGCACTAGATGTTTTGTAAGGGTTCGATTACGGAGTTGCCTTTCTCTAGAATCTATGTTTCTACTAGGTTGCAACTCGACTCCTTGAGTTGGGATTACAACTTGCTCATCATTAAGAATATGATCGAGATTTGGTACACAAGGCTTCAACAAGCTTACATAAAATACATTGTGGAGCTTAACATGGGGGCTGGGAGTTGTACCTTATAGGCAATTCTATCCAAACACTTGATGACTGTATAGGGTCCACAATATCTTGGGCTGAGTTTCATGTATTTCCCAGGTGATAGAGAGATACGCCTCGGTTGTAATCAAAAGAACTTTGTCTCCTTCCTTGAAGATCCTTTTAGACCTCCTTGTTTCAGTGTAATCTTTCTGCCGATCTTGAGCAGCTTTAATATCTTTTTGGATAGCCTTAGTCTGCTCTTCTATCTCCTTAAGAATTTTTTGAGAGGCTTCAACTCTTAACATTAGATCAGAGAATTTAGAGGAGATAAGCATTCATGCCCATAGAGTGCTTTAAATGGTAACATCCCTATGCTCTGGTGATAAGATGTATTATAGGAAAATTCTACTAGAGAAAGGTATTGAATCCATCTTCTTGGCTCCTGCCCACAATATACTCCAAGAATGTCTTCCATTACTTGGTTGACTCTCTCAGTCTCTGGGTTGTGAGCTGTATACTGGAGCAAAGTTGAGTACCAAAGGCCTGAAATAAGGACTTCCAAAACTTTAAAGTGAAGTCGAGGCCCCTATCGCTGACTATGCTTTTCGGTAAACCATGAAGCTTGAAGACCTCCTTGATGAATAATCCATCTTCTTGGCTCCTGCCCACAATATACTCCAAGAATGTCTTCCATTACTTGGTTGACTCTCTCAGTCTCTGGGTTGTGAGTTGTATACTGGAGCAAAGTTGAGTACCAAAGGCCTGAAATAAGGACTTCCAAAACTTTAAAGTGAAGTCGAGGCCCCTATCGCTGACTATGCTTTTCGGTAAACCATGAAGCTTGAAGACCTCCTTGATGAATAATCCGGAAACATTAGAAGTCTTGAAGGCTTTCTTTTCTGGTATAAGATGAGATTTCTTTACCGCTATAAGATGAGCTACTTTGGTGAGCAAGTCCACCACTACATAAATGGAATCATATCCTCCTTGTATAGTGGGAAGACTTGTAACAAAATCCATACAAATGTATTCCCACTTCATTTGAGGAATATACAAGGGTTGAAGCTTTCTACACATCTTAACTCTTTTAGCTTTGATCCTTTGACATGAGAGGCATTGCTTCAAGTATCGAAAGACCTCATTTTTCAAGCCTGTCCAATGATAGGCAGTTAGGTTTTTTAGGGAAGGGTCCTTAGGAATACGTAGCCTATGATTGAGGCTGAGGCACTCATCATGGGTGAAGTAACCCTTGATTGAAGCAGAGGCACTCATCATGGGTGAAGTAACCCTTGATTAGAATTTTCTCCTTCTCTTAGGTTCACCATCCTTTGGTAGGTTTGGATCATGAAATGAGCACTCAAGAAAGATTTGCGGGGCTAAGTGTGTTTGCTACCAAATTATCCATTCTAGGGAAAAATTTGATACCCAAGTCATATTCTTGTAGGATTTTAACCCATCTTCTTTGCCTCATATTGAGGTTGGATTGGGTGAAGATCCACTTTAAACTCTTGTGGTCGGTTACAAGCTAGAACTTTGCACCCCAAGAGTAATGTCTCCATAACTTGAGGAAATGAACAATTGATAAGAGTTCCAAATCATGGGTGGCATAGTTGGCCTCATATTGCTTCAACTTACGAGAAGTATAAGCCATCGGTCTTCCTTCTTAGGCTGACACCACCAAGTGCTAGACTATTAGCATCCATAACCACCTTAAATTCCTTGGTGAAATCAAAAAGTTTTAGGACTAGTACTGAGGTAAAGATGGCTCTGAGCTGATCAAATCTGACTTGATGGATTGGTAACCACACTATTTTTGAATCCTTCTTAAGAAGATCGGTCAAGGGTGCAGCTACCAGGGAGTAATATTTGATGAAAATCATGTACCATCCTGTGATTCCCAAAATTCCACGAACTTCACGGACCGAATTGGGGTTGCCATTCCAATATATCTTTGACCTTAGTGAGATATTATGAGATACCATCTTAGGAGAATGAATCCAAGATACTTAATATGTGAGTAAAAAAGGTACATTTACTTTTCTTAGTGCATAGAGTTTATGTCTATGCAGCAATTGCAACACTCTATGCACATGCTCCTCATGTTCTTCCACCCACTTGTAATAGATTAGAATGTCGTAAAAAAAGATAAGAATAAATTCACCCAAGTAGGGATGAAGTATATCTTGCATTAGGCAATTGAAAGTTGTAGCAGCATTGGTTAACGTGAATGACATTATAGTAAACTCATAGTGGCCATAACAGGTATTGAAAGTTGTCTTAGGTATATCTACTTCCTTGACTCTAATCTGATAGTAGCTAGATCTTAAATCTATCTTAGAGAAAACCTTGGCTAGAAGCTCGTCAATGCAAGGAATAGGGTACTTGTTCTTGATAGCAACTTGATTTAACCCGTGATAATCTATGCAGAGATGAAGAGTGCCGTCCTTTTCTTTTTGAAAAGAACGGGTGCTCCCCAAGGAGAGTTGTTTGGGTGGCATACAAATCCTTGCTAATGAGTTGGCAAAGTTTCTCCTTGAGTTCTATGGCTTCTCAGAGAGGCATCTTATAGGGTCTTTTGGAGATAAGTTGAGCACCAGGAATTAGCTCGACTTCATGGTCGACTTCTTGAGGGGGTGGTAGTCCTATAAGCTCAGAAAAGATGTCAAACAATTCTTGGAGCCAAGAGGGTTCTGATTCTTTTAATGGGTTTAGTAGCTTTGTTGAGCTTAATAAGGAAAACTTGTGGTCCCTTACATGCTCCCTGGAGGTTTGCATGTTTTCCCTTGAACTAGTACTACTTGGTCGTGCTCATTTTTAAAGTGATACTCCCTTGCTTATAACATTAGCATTGTTTGCAACTAACCAGTCTATCCCAAGGATCCCGTCATAAATGCGTAATGGTAGGACTCTAAAATTGCCATGATTTTCTTCATTTTTAAAGTGATACTCCCTTGCTTATAACATTAGCATTATTTGCAACTAACCAGTCCATCCAAGGATCCCGTCATAAATGCGTAATGGTAGGACTCTAAAATGGCCATGATTTTGTTCATTATCCAATTCAAAATCATTAGTCCAACTTTTAATTTAGTGCAAGTTTTAGCTTCAATTTAGGATTTGTCATTAGTGCAACTTTTAACTTATCAAAGTTACTCCGACACATAGAATTCCATCCAAATATAGTATTCTTCTTAGAAAGCATAAACTCTTTGCTAAAAAGATAAAGTGTGCCTTCTTTACTAATCGTATTAAATATTTTAAGGTCCATAGTGTCAAAAGATTAAATAATTGACCCAAAAAATGTGACTAACTAAAAGCAAAGATGGTAATCAAAGTTAGAGGATTCTGAGGCTTAACACAGTGGTATCAGATTTTTATCCCCCAATATGAGAAGACTACTTTTAGGGATTGGAAATCATGGCTAGCACACAAGTAAGGAGGCTTTTTTTGCTAATTGCATGTATGACCACATTTTTCTTTAATCCTCCTCAAGTCAAATTCTTAAAGAGTCTACATCCATATTCTTTGCCTTATATTTTTGACAAGTAAGGCTTCAAAATAGGATTTGTTAGTAGTACAATGTTTTACTTATCAAAGGCACTCCATCACATAGAAGTGCATCAAAAGGAATATTCTTCTAGGGAAGCATAAATTCTTAGCTAAAAAGAGTAAGTGTGCCCTCTTTACCAATCATATTGAATATTTTAGTATCCATAGTGTTAAAAAACTAACTATCCACTAATCCAGTAAAGGTGACTAACCAAAATGGAAGACAGTAAAAGAAGTGAGGGGATTTTGAGGCTTAACAGAGTGGTATCAGACTTTTATTCCCCAATGTGAAAAGGTTGCTTCTAGGTATTCAAAATTATGGTGGCTATCATGAGTAAAGAGACTTTTTTTTGCTAAGTCCATCTGTGACTACATTTACCTTTAATCTAGAAGAGCCAATGTCCATCTTCTTTGCCTTATATTTTTGAAGAGTCAAATTCTTAATGGGTCTACATTATAAAAGCTTAAAGTGGACACTATTTGCAAGCCGCTCTAAGTCATAGACATCATAATTTCTTTCATGTTGCCTCAACTTTTGATATTCATATGATATTGGGCATCCTTCCTACATTAGGATTCCATCAGCAATGAATCCACTGGCATCTAGGATCACTTCAAAAGGCTTTCAAAAATTTGGTAACTTCAAAATAGGATTTGAAAATTTCAACTTTTCAAAGTTACTCCAGCACATAGAAGTCCATCCAAAGTTACTCCAGCACATAGAAGTCCATCCAAATGGAGTATTCTTTCTAGAAAGCATAAACTCTTTTGCTGAAAAGATTAAGTGTATCTTCTTTACCAATCCTATTGCCAAAATTTTAAATATCTACTAACCTAGCAAAGGTGGCTGTACTCCAAAACCAAAGATGGTAAAAGAAGTTAGGGGATTCTCAAGCTTAACATAGTGGTGTCGTATTGTTATCCCCGTAGTTTGACAAGACTGCTTCTAGGGATTGGAAAACATGGCTATTGAGTAAGAAGATTTTTTTTTTTTGCTAAGCACATGTACAACCACATTTTCCTTTAATCTTAAAGTCAAATTTTTGATGGCGAATGTTAAGATCATTTTGAGTGAAGATCCACTTTAAGCTTTTATAATGCATGCACTATTGTAAGCATCTCTGAATCATGAGAACATCATAATTTCTTTCATGTAGCCTCAACTTTTCATATTCATATGAAATGGGCCATCCTTCCTCCCTTAGGGTTCCTTCAATAGTGAATCCATTGGTATCCATGATCACTTCAAAAGGCTTTAAAATATTTTGGTAGCTTCAGAATATGACTTATTTATTAGTGCAACTTTTAACTTATCACAGTTACTCCAACACATAGAAGTTAATCCAAATAAAGTATTCGTCTTGGAAATCATAAACTCTTTGCTAAAAAGAGTAAGTGTCCTTTTTTTATAAATCATATTGAATATTTTACGGTCCATAGTAACAAAAAATTTAATATCTACTGACCCAACAAAGGTAACTGATCAAAACCAAAGATGCCAAAAGAAATTAGAAGATTTGGGACTTAACACAATGGTCTTTTATTTTTATCCTCAAATATGAAAATTTAAGGATTGGAAATCATGGTTATCGTGCAAGTAAGGAGACTTTTTTGCTAACCGCATCTACAACCACATTTTCCACTCTACATCCATCTTCTTTAACTTATAATTTGTAAGAGTCAAATTCTTGAAGAGTTTGCATCCATCTTCTTTGCCTTATATTAAGATCATTTTGAGTGAAGATCCACTTTAAAGCTTTTATACTGCATGCACTATTGCAAGTAGCTCTAAATTATGGACATCATAATTTCTTTCATCGTGCAGCCTTAACTTGCGATATTCATATGATATGGGGCATCCTTCTTGCATTAGGATTCAACATCAAGTGCATTCATTGGCATCCTCGATCATTTGAAAAGGCGTTCCAAAATTTGGTAGCTTCAAAATAGGATTTGTCGTAATGGGGCCCATAGCCACACGCTTTCTTGATTAATCTTTTACAAACAAGAGAATACAGCCCTTTGCTATTTCCAAACGACATTCTCACATTCACAACATTAACCAATTGCATTGTGATAACAAAATTCTCCTTACTTTTTCAAATGCTTAAGTCAAAAGTTAATCCCACTTTTGGACTCATTCATGATATTGAAACCTTTAAGGGAAATTTTGCTTTCAATCTCTATAGATTAGGGTCAAGTAGACCAAGTCGACTTGTTTTTCTCTTGAGAAATCGTGATTTTCATTCTAAGGTTCTAGGTTGATGATCATTCTAACCATCGACTAGATTCACTAGCAAGATTTTATTTAATTCCATTATGCATCAAACCAGTTCCTTTAGGTATGTCCAGAAACAATTACTTTAGGTCCCACGTCCGAGTTAATTACCTTAGTCCAAATTCACAATGGATATTGCTGGCCTCTTCAGGATTGTTCTATCTAAATTAGGATTAAATGTAGGTAGATCAATATAGATCAACAAAGACTTAAATACTTTCGTTACTGGGTTTCATATAGGATTCTAATGACCATTTTAGTTGTGGCTCACACCATCAACCATTCAAAGAGCATCTCACTCTATTGAGACCATTATTAGGTGCAGCTCACACCACCAATCTTCTCAAAACATGCTTGAGATCATCAAATTTCAAGTGAGCTAGTACACCTCTAGGTTGATTCTGCTAGCTAGGCCCAACTTACGGAGTGTAGTATGGCCATAAGGTCGCTTCGACACTACATCACTTAGTTTTGTCGAGAGCACACCCTTTTATGCCTTTATCGAGGGTCAAAACCTCAAAAGTTGGCCCATCCACATGAGTACCACTCCAGATGAACCCACATGATGGCAATTCACATGGCTTTTCACCATACCATTCCATTGGCTAACATATGCTGGGATCCCCCAATATGCTTCACATGACGACCCATAGCCATGTCGCTTTCTAGGTGGTAACTTTGATTAATCTTTTTCAAACTAGAGAATATAGTACTTTTCTATTTCGAAACAACATTCTCACATTCACAAACAGTAACCAATTGCATTGTGATAACAAATTTCTCCTTACGTTTTTAAATGTTAAAGTTAAAACTTAATTCTACTCCGGACTCATTCATGATACCAAGACCTTTAAGGGAAATTCCGCTTTTGATCTCTATGGTCAATTCTATTGGCTAGGGTCAAGTAGACTAACTTGACCCATTCTTCTCTTGAGAACTTTGGATTATCATTCAAAGATTCCAACTTGGTGATCATTCTAGCCATTGATTGGAGTAACTTGCCGGATTTTTTTTTGAAAATTTTAAAGCATAAATAAGCACCAAATTGATTTTAAGTGTTCAAAACTTGTTGAGGATTGAGACGGTCTTGTGTAGTTTGATTTCATTGATTGCATATTTTCTCGAGTGTGATTCTCTATTTTAGTCTCACAAGAGGTGCTGCACACCACTTATCACGGCATTCACAAAAGTACTCCTTGATTTTAGATTCACAAATCACAAGTAATGGTGCTAGAGTCATTATGACTTGCAAGAAGACAATATTATCTTAGATTCACCTTTACTTAGTTTTGTTCTTCTTTAAATCATTAGCCTAAGAAGGGTCTTACAGGCATTGCTATGACTACTCTCATTAGAGTTAAACGAGCCTTTATCCATGGCAAGGCTCTATAAGGTTCGTTCGAGGAAAACTTAACCCCTCAGTGAGATGTTATCCATGGCAAGGCTACGGCCTACTACTAAGCATTACCAAGGCATCATTAGACATAACCATCGTAGGAGTATAATATTTGACATCTCCTAGTATCATAAAAATCTAACCATTAAACACCCTTAAGGAATCATATTGGCATTCCTAACCATGCAAAGTAGATGTTAATTCATGTAGCATCTTGAAGACTTTTAAGTACAACTTTTGAGATTCATTAGGTATCCTAGCTTATACTAAGTATCCATACTAGTCACATTGATCGAATCATTAACATGTAAAACTTCTATGAAACACTAAACCTTATTAGATACATGCCTATATAAGATTAAATGAGTCCCTACTTGAATTATGGATACCATAGATGAAGCACTTATTCATAAAAACTTAATAACTAGCAAGATATTACTTAAAATCTTATTCACATATAGTTTTGATAACCCACAATGACATATCTATGCAGCATAGCTTCATTATGAGTATATCTTCAAGGAACCAAGATCAAGCTTAGAGCTATGGGTGGTAAAGATCTATTCAAGTAATCAAATTACTTTTGAAAATTTTAATTTATAGCAAGTTGTGGATTAAACAATAGGATCAAACCAGCATACTCAAGATGACCTATTTCATAACCATTATGCTCAAAACAGACCTATTTCATAACTCGAGACATTTGTCAACATGAATTGTTTGCTTCCATAAACCATTGCTAAGTGGATAACAAGACATCCATGCACCTACTATTAGTTGAAAGCATCTTAGGCTTATACTTCAAGTGCAAAGAGAGATGGTCACTGTGGCATGCGTGCAAAGCTAAGAAGGTTGTGGCCACTATGATCCTCATGGATGAAGGAGAGGATGCCAAGGAGTCTCATGATATTGAAGAGTTTGAAGATTGCCATGAAATAACACTAGATGAGGAGTCAAATGAGGACAATTCCTTCATACAAGAGGATGGAGAGTTTCCATTTGATCCCAATGGTGGAAATGATGAGCAATTGATGAGTGCTATGACACTTCAAAATTCTAAATTTTTAAATTTTTAGCTTGTTTATATGCTCTATAACTCACGAGCTTATGGCAGGATGCAAGTGTCCAAACATCCTAAGGTTAGTGGGATCCTTCATCAATAGGAGAGTTTCTCACATCCTAGTGGATATCAATTATAAATCCATCAACTCTCTCAAGCTTACTCCAATGCAGCTACCTATAACCTTCGAAGTATAAGTGGCCAACTGGGAAAATGAGGAGACAGATGGTATGCCCTTCTACTAAGGTGATTTTATCCCTTTAATACACTTGGGAAGGTGATTTGGTAGTCTTAGACATGGGTCCTATTGATGTAATATTGGGTTGTGATTGGTATGCCAACATTGGGTGACTTTCACATGAACCTTCAACAAGGTGTTATGAGCTTTGAATATCATGGACAACAAGCAACCCTTGCTGGAAATCACTTAAAAGAGCCCTCTTTGATCACCCCAAAGGAATTTAAGAGGGAAATCAAGACTCTTAGCACTATCTATGTAAGATATCGCCCATCCCATCACCAGGGATAGGGAGGCACCTCACTCAGCAAGATCAATCCTACTTGTGAGAGCTATCTCATCGGTGCCTTTTCTAAATGGTCCAATTTAAAAGCAATCACCACAGGGTTGGGGGTCCTACCTTATATGTCAAGGATCTCATTTTGATTTCTAGTCTTCGTGATGATGAGTAAACAACTGACTCATCAACTCCACCCCACCGCCCACTTCTTGTGACTAGAATTGTTCATCTATGAGGTTTACCTAAGTTACTAAGCACATTGTTTTCACTGATGCAAGTTACAATATGATTCATTTATTTATTCTTGTGCACAGGTTCATGTATCCCTTAATGAATGCATTCTTTCCCAATCAAGTCATTCCACATAAATTCATCGTAAAATAATAAACAAGTGTATTTTCAATCCCTTGGCATCCCGAGTTTCATCCGTCTCCAATCCCTCGGCTCACCGAGTCACAAAATAGTCCAGAGCTTACAACTATCATGGCGGAAAATCACTCAAATAATAGAATGAAAAGTGTCCATTTCACCCTCTTCTTACTATAGAAGACCTTTCTAGGCTTGTAACTACTAGAGAGAACCCTCGCCCCACCTTGTGGTGGGTTACCCAATGAAGGTGGTTGCCCCGATCTCTAAGTATTTATAGAGTTGGTTGCCTTAGGTGGGGAGTACTCGGTTGCCCCAGACCGATCACTAAATAGATCACATTGGAATGGTTTCGCCAAACCAATCTTGTTGGAACGGTTACCCTAGGGGGAAGTCCCCTAAGTTTACAAATTCATCATGCATCATTCACACTTTAAGGCCATGTTTATCAACCATCTTTATGAAACCAAAATTAACAATCCCGCATAAGACAATCACCTTTCTTTAAAAGAACAATCACTAATATGTAATAAACAATCTTACTTTTTATCAATGATTAATAATTAAGAACTTGTCCTAGTACTCAAGTAATGTAGACACAAAGACAAAAACACTGGTATTCTCAAGCGAAATCCCGCGTCTCAAAAAGTCACACGTACTTAAGTATAAATTAACCCCTGAAAGGAATCAAATCCTATCTGGTGTGGTGGATAGAGCAACTATGAACAAATGTTCCAATTTAATCACAACTATTAACCCTTGAAAGGAATCAAATCCTATCTGGTGTGGTGGATAGAGCAACTATGAACAAATGTTCCAATTTAATCACAGCTCATGATGGTTTAACTAGGGTGAACATCTCATTTCGTATCAACTCAAATCTTACTTTTTAAAAACAAAAATCGGTTTAGCTAGGCTCCCAAGTAGTCAACTAACTATGAAAAGGTTTTGAGTTAAGTTTAGACTTACTTGCAAAGCTGAGTCCATATAGTAGAAATAAAGATGATTAACCTTTGGCCAGGTCGTGTACTTGGGTCTCGTTGCTCTTGGACAGTTGTACATGGAGTTGTTATCAATGAGAGCATCATGGTGGTGTGCCTTTAGGTTCTAGATGCATAGCAATTATAACAAAGGTTGAAGGTGTCATCACCAGCATTGTGGGCAGATTTGCACTCCTCCTAGCAAGTCTTACAAGTGTAACCTAACATTATGATGGGGGCATTGCAAGAGTCACACACATGGAGGCCGACATTAAGCAAGTAGTGCGGTTTGATGTACTCATCGAACTCTAAGAAGCCACTAGAGTCGGCATCCAAGACTCTAAATAAAGTGGGGATGAGGCCCACTTGGCCATTGTTGTTGTTGTTATTGATTGCTTACATAAACTCTCGAAGAGAGATCCGGCCATCTTGCTTCTCATCCAACCCAAAGAGGCCCACCCATGTGGTTGACTTGGCGCCTAGGCCAACCTATTAAAGTGGAAGTGGGTAGTCTTTTGCATAAGCAAATGAACGGCTATATTAACTGTTGAGAGGAGAGGGGCTAGCAAGAGGGCAAGATAGTGAGTGGAACAACAATTGTTGTGAGGGATAGAGAAGGTGTGAGGGAGTGGGCAGCAAGGGAGTTGACAGGAGGGTGAGTGAGGGGGTTGGCTAGTGAGAGAGAGAGGGCCGTGAGAGATAACATGTAAAATGGTGAGGGGTTGCCAGATGGGGAGAGAGTGGTTGCCAAAGGTGGTTTATGGGAAGTTGAGTGAGAGAGAGGGAAGGTTCACGAGGAGGCTATGTGGGAGTGATAGAGAGGGGGTGAGTGTTGCTAATGAGAGGCAAGTTGGAGTGAGAGAGGGGGTGAGTTTTACTACCAAGAGGCAAGTGGGGGTGACTTTATAGGAGCAAGAGAAGGGGGGTGTGAGCTGGTGAGGGGTTAGCACCGACAATGGAGGGACAAGACAGTCCATCATGTTAAAAAAATTCAATATCAACTGTCCTAGCAAAGGTGACTAGCCAAAATCAAAGACGGTAAAAGAAGTTAGGGGATTCCTAGGCTTAACAAAATGGTATCATATTTTTCTCCCCCAATATGAAAAATTTGCTTCTAGGAATTGGAAATCATGGTTATCATCAAGTAAGTAGACCTTTTTTGCTATGTATATTTGGCGACCGAATTTTCCTTTAATCTTAAAGTAAAATTCTTGAAGAGTCTACATCCATCTTCTTTGCCATATATTAAGATCATTTTGAGTGAAGATCCACTTTAAGCTTTTATAATGCATGCAACTCTGAATCATGGAGACATTCTAATTTTTTTCATGTGGCCTCAGCTTTTGATATTTATATGATATGGGATGTCCTTCCTGCATTATGATTCCACCAGCAGTAAATCCATTGGCATACATCACATAATCACTTCATAAGGCTTTCAAAATTTTCGTAGCTTCAAAATAGGATTTGTCATTAGTGTAACTTTTAACTTATCAAAGGCACTTAGAAGTCCATCAAAATATAATATTCTTAGAAGTCCATCAAAATATAATACTCTTCTTCATCAGAAGCATAAACTCTTTGCTAAAAAGAGTAAGTGTGCATGTGCATTCTTTATCATATTGAATATTTTAACGTCTATAGTGTTGAAAAAACAAATATTGACTGACCTAGCAAAGGTGACTCTCCAAAACCAAAGATTGTAAAAGAAGTTAGTGGATTCCAAGGCTCCACATAGTGTTATCGGATTTTTATCCCCCAATATGATATGGGACATCCTTCTTCCATTAGGATACCACCAACATTGAATCCAATGGCATCCATGATCACTTCACAAGCTTCCAAAATTTTGGTAGCTTCAAAATAGGATTTGTTATTAGTGCAACTTTTAAATCATCACAAAGGTACGCTGCACATAGAAGTCCATCAAAATGGAGTATTCCTCTTGGGAAGCATAAATTCTTTACTTAAAAGAGTAAGTGTGCCTTCTTAACTAATCATATTGAATATTTTAAGATCCATAGTGTTAAAAAATTGAATATCAATTGACCCAACAAAGGTGACTGACCAAAACCAAAGATGATAAAAGAAGTTAGGGGATTCTAAGGCTTAACAGAGTGGTATTGGATTTTTATCCCCAAATATGAAAGATTGCTTCTAGGGATTGAAAATCATGGTGAATATCGCGAGTAAGGAGACTTTTCTGCTAAGCGCATCTCTGACCACATTTTCCTTTAATCTTTAAGTCAAATTCTTGAAAAGACTGCATTCATCATCTTTGCCTTATATTTTTGAAGAGTTAATTGTTGAAGGGCCTACATCTATCTTCTTTGCATGCACTATTACAAGAAGATCTGAATCATCGACATCATATTTCTTTCATGTGGCCTCAAATTTTGATATTCATATGATATGGGGCATTCTTCCTACATTAGGATTCCATCAACAATTAATCCAATGGCATCCACAATCACTCAAAAGGCTTTCAAAAATTTGGTAGTTGCTTCAAAATAGGATTCTCCATTAATGTAACTTTTAACTTATCAATGCCACTTCGGCACTTAGAAGTCCATTGAAATGAAGTCTTCTTCTTGGAAAGCATTAACTCTTTGTTACAACCTAAAAGGAGTAAGTGTGCCTTCTTTACCAATCATATTAAATATTTTTAACGTCCATAGTATCAAAAATTTGAATATAAAAACTGACTTAGTAATGGTGACTAACCAAAACCAAAGATGATAAAAGAAGTTACAGGATTTTGAGGCTTAACACAATGGTAGTAGATTTTTATCCCTCAATATGATAAGATTGCTTCTAAGGGTTAAAAAGACATTTCTGCTAATTGCATTTTTGATCACATTTTTGTTTAATCTTAAAGTCAAATTCTTGATAGTCTACATCCATTTTCTTTGACATATATTTTTGAAGAGTCTAAGAGAATATGAGTGGAGAGTAGCCTCAACTTTCAATATTCATATGATATGGAGTGTCCTTCCTGCATTAGGATTTCACTAATAGTGAATCCATTGGCATCCATCGTCACTTCAAAAGGCAATCAAAAATTTCATAGCTTGAAAATATGATTTGTCACTAGTCCATCTTTTAACTTATGAAAGGAACTCTAGCATACAGAAGTCCATTTGTAATGGAGTATTCTTCTTTGGAAGAAGCGTAAACTCTTTGGTTTGATAAAAGGAAAAAGAAGTAAGTGTGCCTTCTTTACTAATCCTATTGAATATTTTTATGTCCATAGTGTCAAAAAATTGAATATCACTTAACCTAGTAAAGGTGACAAACCAAAACCAAAGATAATAAAAGGTAGTTATGGGATTCTGAGGCTTGACACAGTACTTGGTATTGGATTTTTATCTCCCAATGTGAAAAGACTACTTCTAGGGATTGAAAAATGATGGTTATCATGAGTAAGAAGACTTTTATGCTAAGCACATTTGTGCATGTGATCACGTTTTCCTTTAATCTTAAAGTCAAATTCCTCAAAAGTTTACATCCATCTTCTTTACCTCATATTAAGATCATTTTGAGTGGAGATCCACTTTAAGATTTTATAATGCATGCACTATTATAAGGAGTTCTAAATCATGGCCATCAAAATGTCTTTCATGTAGCCTGAACTTTCAATATTCATATGAATCCTTCTTGCATTAGGATTCCACCAAAAATGAATCCATTAGCATTTATAATCACTTTAAAATACTTTAAGGTGACTGACCAAAACCAAAGACACTAAAAGCAGTTTTGGGATTCTGAGGCTTGACACAATGTTATTGGATTTTTATCTCCCAATATGAAAAGATAGCTTTTAGGGATTGAAAAATTAAGATTATCGTGAATAAGCGGAATTTTATGCCAAACATATTTGTGCATGATGCGACCACATTTTCCTTTAATCTTAAAGCCAAATTCCTTAAAAGTCTACATTCATCTTCTTTGCCTTAACATCATTTTTCGTGAAGATCCACTTTAAGATTTTATAATGCATGCACTATTATAAGTAACTCAATCATGGCCATCAAAATGTCTTTCATGTAATCTCAACTTTTGATGTTCATATGATATGGGGCATCCTTTGGAAAATTAGGATTCTGCTAACACTAAATCCATTGGCATTTATGATCACTTCAAAAGGCTTTTAAAAGTTTGGTAGCTTCAAAATAGAATTTTCATTAGTGAAACTTTTAACTTATCATCATGAAAGGCACTCTGGCACATTTCTAGAAGTCCATCAAAATAGAGTATTCTTCTTGGAAAACGTAAAATCTTTGTTAAAAAAATAATTGTGCCTTCTTTACCAATCATATAGAATATTTTTAGTTTCATACCATCAAGAAATTGAATATCATCAACTAACCCAGCAAAGGTGTCTGACCAAAACCAAAGATGGTAAAAGAGGTTAGGGGATTCTTAGGATTAACATAGTGGTACTAAGGATTGCTTCTAAGGATTGGAAATCATGGTCATCGTTAAGTAAAGAGAGTTTTTGCTACACGCATCTGTGACCACATTTTCCTTTAATCTTAAAGTCCAATTCTTGAAGGATTTACATGCATCTTTTTTGCCTTATATTAAGATCATTTAGAGTGAAGATCCACTTTAAGCTTTTATGATGTAGCATGCTGCAAGAAGGTTGGCCACTCAAGGCATGGAGTGACAACATGGGTGTAGGTCACCACTCTAAGGTAATACTCAAGGCATGGAGTAGGAATGGATGTAGGTCACCATCCTAAGGCAACAATCAAGAAGGCCATGGTCGAAGCTTAGGCATAAGCTCTAAGAAGATAAGATGTCATATCATAATAAAAGGTATCAACAAAAAGGTACAATATCTTGGGGCTAGTGCCTTTTATAGTCTCAAGGCCCTACACAACATATGTGTAAAATGCCCCTAAATCCCCATGTGCGTATGCCCATCCCCCATATGTATGTGCACACTAAAATCCCTTCATTACAAACCATTCCCTCTTATAATTATTTTTTTTGAAGAAAAAACTCATAAGTCCATTCTCATGACCATGATGCAAATCCTTGGAAGTCCATCCTCATGACCATAATGCAAATCCTTGTAAGTCCATCCTCATGACCATAATGCAAATGGTATCCCCTAAATGTAACCATCACACATGGTTGGAATGTGGAGAAGTCTTGGTGCAAAAGAATCATCATGTAGGCCAAGACAAAGGTGTGTCGTAGGCACATTTGAGTGTCGTTCCACATAATCATCCACCATACACCTCATGTGGCATCGAATGCACCCAAAGATGAATATGTCAACTCCAAAAAACATAGCTTGATCATGTAGACACCCATGGGAGCCAAATGAACTCATGTCAAGGTTTGCCTCATAAGGATCAAATGGAAACCCATGCCATCATCAACCCCCATAACTCTACTCGAAAAGTCAAAGGCATGATTCACCGTATCTATATGTGCATGAGTGCAGTCCACCCCATAAACTATATCTTTATGTGTAAGACCCTCTATGTTTGTATGATAATCCAAGATATCAATATAATCATCAACATCATCACTAAAAAATGAAGAGGTATCCTCACATAAAAGATAAACGGTATTATCTCCTAAACCATCATCTATGGCATCCCCAAGGCCTTTAAGGTTATCCTCAGAACATGGTCTATCTCCATTAATGATGCCCCTACATGACCTAAATCTGATGATAAATCTATCTCTAACAGTATAGGATTTAATGATATGTTGAGATCAAATACAAATCTCTCAAGATAGATCTATGCCATACGATCATCATCCATCAAATCACTAACCATGTCATCCTCATAATCTCTAAAGTCATCATCATGATCATGGTATGTATCTATCAATGGAATCCATGTATAACCTATATCCAAAAATAGGTTAATCTCTCTAGTCATTGGATGTAGGAAAATGCTGAAATCAAATACAAAGCTCTCCAGATATGGCCATATGCACAATCCTAGCTCTCCTACGAGGTGTAATCTGATAAAAATTGTCACTACTCTCATGCACTATCCTTGACTGCTCAAATACATGAACTCTATTCGCACGAACACTGCCAAGAATGTTATGAATACCAAGAGTAGTGGTTCTCAACGATAAAAATTGTCACTACTCTCATGCACTACCCTGACTGCTCAAATACATGAACTTAATCCACATGAACATTGCTAGGAATGTTGTGAATACTAAGAGTAGTGGTTAAATAGAAATCATAGAAGAATAGCTTGATGCATCTAACACTAAGAACTTAGGTCTATGCATATAAGTGTCTCTATTCAGAGAATCACTATCCTCAAGTGTGCTAATGGATACATCCATCCCAAATGTGCTAATGGATGTCACTAATCAAATGCACACTATCCTCTAGAATGTCACCACGATCAACTAAAGTATCCTCATGATCTGTAGGAAAGATGATAGGAATAGAAGTGTCGATGCTTAGTATGCTCATCTTCATTTTTCTTTTTTTCTTTTTAATCTCCCTTCTCCTCACGTTGGCAACCATGGCTTCTACACTCACTGGTGGGCCAATTGCTGAGAGCTAAGAGGTTGATGATGTCTTTCTTGCCCAGCTGAAGCAAAAGGCTTTTTTTTTTTAATCTTTCTCTCTTTTAAAAAAAATGTGCCTCCAATATGCTTGTGAGCTTCTATATTGTGCTCTCCTTTTGCTAATGACGTGCTGAATGCTTGAGACGGTGGGCGTCTACAAGAAAGTTTGAGTTAAAAATTGGGTATTAAGAGTTAGGGTTACACAAAAAGCAGAACAAGGTGCTCACAGCACCAACTCCTTACGCTCAGCTCCTTTCGCTAGATAGCAACCTGTGATGCACTCATCTCTTGTAGGCACTGAGGTTTGCTATCAGCTTTCCCTAATACCTGGTCTATTGCTTGCAAGGTGCTCCTGCTCTATAAGGCGGCGTCCTGGTAAACTTATGCTCATCCTTCCATCAACTTTCCCAAATCTTCTCAATGGGTTGCTCTCACACCCTCTTCTGCATAAATGCGGTTAGGTGTGTGGCAAGCTCCTCATCCCAAGTCATGCACTGGTGAGTGCGGGACTTAGCCTCTATTCAGCGTTTGAGACAACAACACCCGGGTATTCCTAGTCTAGGGGAGCAGGAGCCTCAAACCTACATGGGGCTAGAGTTGGTGCAGAAGTCTTGCTTGCTGAGGTGAAACGAGGAGAAGAAAGTACATGTGCTGAGAACACTCGTGGCCGAGCTAGGATCTGCCTATGATTTTAGATCTGTTGGCTAAGCCTTGCACGAACAAAGCGAGGATGCTCTGTCTCTGCTCTGCTTACTGTTACTGTGGTTATTTTACTAATAATGGTAGAGAGTAGTAGAGTAAGCATTGAGCTCTCGTGGGAAAAGCTAACAAGCTGAGGATGCTTTGCCTCTATTGCACTTTGATGCCATGAACTTGTGCAAGAATCTACTCATTTAAGACAAAAACTTTGTAGATCTTAAGTTATGCTTGCATCAAGTGTCGTTGGTGACCAATTTTGTTCACTCTCTTTGACTTGCCATGTTGAGCCTTGAATAATCAAGGTGATGAAAGCCTTACATTAAATCTTTGCTCTATAATTGTAAACTTATCTCACTCTAAACACCAATCATACAACCACTTGATGAGCTTGAAACCTGGTATTATATAGGAATGTTGTGCTTCTAACAACTCTTCTCTACAAGAACTTCAATCTGCATCTAACCCAAACAGCCTACAGGTCGACGATCTATGTTCTTTAATGGCTAGTAGCCTCTATAACTCAGCCTCTTGTTGCCACTTGTGCACTCTACTTTGCATGCTACTCATCATAAACATTCTGCATGGAAAACCATAATCCCTTGGTGTAATAGAAGCACATTGGCCTAACCATTGGTTTGAGTTCAATTCTATTGTACCAATTTTATAGCATATTGCATGTATTATATCTTTAGCATGTGTCCAAATATAAAATCTTTCACACCATGTCAACATGCATGTTGCATTTTCAATATGATAGATGAATTCTATAAATCAATAGCCTTGAAAATACTTGCAGAATAGCATAGAGCTAAAGTTGAATGACTTTCCTAGTTTTGTTGCGCTATTGCTGTTGTATGTTGATCTTGGACCAAGAATGTTGAAGTTGGGACCAAGATTTTGCTTGAAATTGCAGGAATCCTTCAATGTTGATCAAATTGTTGTTTATGTTGTTTTGGCCAAGTATTGTCCACTCTTTTAAGCAAAGTTTTGAAATCTTTGTAAACTCCAAGATTCTTCAAACCTTCAGAAAGTACATAATAATTGCTCTAATCTATATTCTACTTTGAAATCTTGACAATTTGTTAGCATAAACGTGTTCAAATCTGAAATAGAATTGTAAATCTTGACAATTTCTCTGTAATAATCTTCACAAAACTATAATCTGCATAGAAGTATGATCTGAATAATAACTTTGCATTGATAGTGGCTGTATAATAATTTGCACAGAACTATAATCTAAAGAATAACTTTGCACTGATCATCAATACTTACACTCAAATCTATAAGAAAACTGTTTATGATGTTGTTTTTGGCCAAGGGTTGTCCACTCTTTTAAGCAAAGATTTGAAAACTTTGTAAACTTTACAAATCTACACCAAGATTCTTCAAACCTTCAGAAAGTACATAATATTTGCTCCAATCTATATTTTGCTTTGAAATCTTCACAATTCTATAGCATAAACTTGTTCAAATTTGAAACAAAACTGTAAATCTTGATAATGGCTTTGTAATAATCTTCATAGAATTATAATCTACATAGATCTTCAATATCTATTGATTGTTATTGAAAATTGCACCAAAAATTGCAATAGTTGTAATTTTTGGTGATAGATTGCAATAGTTGCAATCTATCTCCAATATCTTTGATAATAGCACTTTTCTTGATAAATCTTTCACCAAAAATTGCACAACAACCAAGAATCTCTCCAAAAATGCAACGAACTCAAAGGATCTTGCAAATGATAGTAGCAAACTAGGAATTGTGTGAAGAATTAATTAAAATAGACTCTATTTCATGCAAAAATTCAAGAGAATCAAGAAGATAATCAAGAACATCAAGAAATGCAAGTAAATCAAGAAAATGCATTTTGAAAATTGTGAACATTCCTAATAAAAAAGGTACAATATTCTAGGGCTGGTGTCTTTTATAGTCCTAACGCCCCATATGCCCTACACACCATGTGTAAATTCCCCTAAGCCCCCATGTGCTTGGGTCCATCCCCCATATGTATGTGCACACTAAATTACCTTTATTACACATGCACTATTGCAAGCAAATCTAAATCATGGACATCATAATTTGTTTCATGTAGCCTCAGCTTTTGATATCCATATGATACGGGGCATCCTTTTCTGCGTTAGGATTGCATCAACAATGAGTCCATTAGCATCTGTGATCACTTCAAAAGGCTTTCAAAATTTGTTAGCTTCAAAATAGAATTTGTCATTAGTGTAACTTTTAGCTTATCGACACTCCGACACATAGAAGTCCATCAAAATGGAGTATTCTTCTTGCAAATCTTAAACTTGTTACTAAAAAGAGTAAGTGTGCCTTCTTTACCAATCACATTGAATATTTTAAGGTCTATACTATCAAAAAATTAAATATAAAAATCAACCCAGTAATGTGGTGATTGACCAAAATTAAAGACGATAAAAGAAGTTAGGGGATTCTGAGGCTTAACACACAGTGGTATTAGATTTTTGTCCCCCAACATGAAGAGATTGCTTCTAAGGATTGGAAATCATGGTTATCACACGAGTAAGGACACTTTTCTACTAATGATAACCATGATGTGGACTCTTCAGTAATTTTACTTTAAGATGAAAGGAAAAATTGTGGTCACATATGCACTTAGTAGATGTTATATTCCGATGATCAAAGTGCACTTAATTTGAGACTCGTAACAAAAGGACCACCATTTGACAAGCCATAAAAAAAGTGACATCAAAAACATTTGTGCATTATGTTGGCACATTATATCGTCTGCCACTTGAAACAACTCCACCTTAATTAGTGTTGCCAGGTGCATGAAATAATGAGCTATTGAATCCAATCCCAGAGCCTACGACTAAGCAAAGTACAAGTGCTTTCATGGTACAAGAGCTTACAAGTGAGACCGCCTTATTCACATGGGAAATTCTCTTTGTGAGGCACTGCCATGGCACATCCACCATTGCCAAGGGCATTGCCGACGGCCTCCCTGGGCCCTTTTTTTTTTGTGGAGCCATGGCCATGTATGGTGGATATGACATGCATGACAAAGCCCATACTTCCATCTAGCATTGAGACGGATTTTTTTAAAAAATATGTATGTGAGGCATTGCCATGGCATATCCACCAAAAAAAAAAAGAAGGCCAAGAAGGCTCCCTTTGCCTTTTTTTTTTGTGTGTGGAGCCATGCCCATGTATGGTGGATATGCCATGCATGACAAAAGCCTATGCTTCCATCTAGCCTGGAGATGGCAAATGACATAGGAGACATAACATGATTCGGCATATCGGCCAAAAAGTTGCATGTTCAAGAGACTCCTATACCTCACAATAACACAAACAAGGCCAAAAATTGGGGGCAGTTTTGGAGCTCCATTATGCACCAAAATCCCTTAGCTCAAAACAAGTTTTATCTTCTAATGCCTCTTTAATCTAGTCAGCATATGTTGGTCATCTAATAGTTATGCACCAAAAACATTAGCTGACCTTGCTCAAGGACATCGTATATACAGACAGTAAGTTATAATAGCCTTCTATTATAATTTGGCTTCACACATGGCACCCTATTGTATTGCTCTCTTACATATGCTATCCATGCATTCTTGTTTTGATATGTGGGTACTATTGGAATTAGGGTTGCAGGAAAGCACACAAAGCTTGGAGAAGAAGAAGCAAGAATGCACACAACACAAAGTGTATTAGATTGTATCAATGTACAAAAGATAAGTTAGCCCTAGAATGATGGGCGTATATACAAGCCGGGGGAAAAAACCTCCTAAAGAGGGAAGAAGTGCCCCGGCGGTCCTAAGTGTGTTCACACACATCATTGCCTATATATATATGGCAACAAATCCCCCCTGGGAGTGATGGTGTGAACGAGAGCTGGCACTCATGTATAGGGGAGTGCCATGCCCAAAGTAGATCAGTCCACAAAGGGGAGCAAGCCCAAAGCTTTGCGGAAAGCTTTGAACTTCTCACGAGGAAGTGCCTTTGTGAAAAGATTGGCAAGGTTGTCCTGTGTTGGCACATAGGCCAAGCTGATCTCTCCTGCTGAGAGTCTCTCCCTGACATAGTGATAATGCACCTCACTGTGCTTTGTGCGAGCATGAAAAATTGGGTTTCTCGAAACTGCCAATGCACTCTGACTATCAGTGAAGATAGAGGTGGAAGACTCCTGTCCAACACCCAAGTCAGCCACCATAAGCCGTCTGAGCCACACACACTCAACCGTAGCTGTGAAAGCTACCATGTACTCAGCTTCACAACTAGAAGTGGCCATAGTAGGTTGCTTCTTGCTCAACCAAGATATGCATGAGCTACCGAGCATGAAACAAAAACCACTTGTGGACACTCTTGTGTCATAGCAACCAGCCCAACACAAAGTGTATTAGATTGTGTCAATGTACAAAAGATAAGTTAGCCCTAGAATGATGGGCATATATACAAGCCGGGGGAAAAAACCTCCTAAAGAGGGAAAAAGTGCCCCGGCGGTCCTAAGTGTGTTCACACACATCACTGCCTATATATATATGGCAACAAATCCCCCCTGGGGGAGTGATGGTGTGAACGAGAGCTGGCACTCATGTATAGGGGAGTGCCATGCCCGAAGTAGATCAGTCCACAAAGGGGAGCAAGCCCAAAGCTTTGCGGAAAGCTTCGAACTTCTCACGAGGAAGTGCCTTTGTGAAAAGATCGGCGAGGTTGTCCTGTGTTGGCACATAGGCCAAGTTGATCTCTCCTGCTGAGAGTCTCTCCCTGACATAGTGATAATGCACCTCAATGTGCTTTGTGCGAGCATGAAAAATTGGGTTTCTCGCAACTGCCAATGCACTCTGACTGTCAGTGAAGATAGAGGTGGCAGACTCCTGTCCAACACCCAAGTCAGCCACCATAAGCCGTCTGAGCCACACACACTCAACCGTAGCTGTGAAAGCTGCCCTGTACTCAGCTTCACAACTAGAAGTGGCCACAATAGGTTGCTTCTTGCTCAACCAAGATATGCATGAGCTACCGAGCATGAAACAAAAACCACTTGTGGACACTCTTGTGTCATAGCAACCAGCCCAATCTGAGTCCGAAAAAGCATGTAAATCTGGTGGCAACGATCCCCCCTTGGGATAAAACAACCCAAGATGTATGGTGCCACTCAAGTAGCAAAAGATACGTTTAACTACCTTCCAATGCTGAGACCCTGGGCTATGCATAAACCTGCTCACCTGTGAGACTGCAAACTGAATGTCCGGCCTCGTAATGCATACATAAATGAGGCAACCAACAGCTGTCTGATAGAGTGTGACATCAAAGTGATCTCCAGCATCATGAAGACTCAACTTCAAACCTGTCTCCATTGGAGTAGCAATAGGCTTGCAGTCTTCAAGGCCAAATCTCCGCAACAATGTCTCAATATACTTTGTCTGACACAAAGCAATACCTCCATCACACTGCTTAAATTGTATCCCCAAATAATGATGCAAATGCCCCAAATATGACATCTCAAAAGAGGCATTCAAGTGAGCCTTAAAATCAGTAATATGACTCTCATTTGGTCCTGTGAGTAGCATGTCATCGACATAGAGAGCAATGATTAGATGTACATCATCCACACGTTTAACATACAAAGTGCTTTCTGTTGGACTATTCTGAAAACCATGTACAGTCAAGTATGCATGTATCTTTTCATACCAAGCTCGTGGAGCTTGCTTTAAACCATATAAAGCCTTTTTCAACCTGTACACTTTGTTTTCCTGCCCTCTTTGAACAAAACCACGAGGCTGCGATACATACACCTCCTCATGCAAATCTCCATTCAAGAATGTAGTCTTTATGTCCAACTGATGTACATTCCAACCATTATGAGCTGCCAATGCACAAATGCTATGAATGGTAGTCATACGACAAGTGGGAGCAAAGGTCTCATCAAAATCAATGCCCTTTTCTTGAGCATAACCCTTTGCAACAAGCCTAGCCTTATAGCGATCAACACTGCCATCTGGCTTTCGTTTCAACTTAAAAAACCACTTACATCCAATGGCCTTTTTACCAATAGGCAAATCACACAAAGACCATGTACCATTCTTCATTATAGCATCATAGTCACTTTGCATTGCAGCCAACCAATTTTTTGATTTTTGTGCCTCATCAAATGAAAGAGGTTCTTCCTCTTTACACATACTAGACACAGCCAAAGCATAACAATTTGATGCATAAGAGGCATGCTGAAAACCTGAACGAGTACGACTAGTCATTGGTGCATCAATCTTACTATCACGCAAGGTTTGCACCAGCCATTTAGGCATACCTCTAGCCTGCTCATTTTCAGCCCTATCCTCATGAATTACATCCTGTAAATCTGCATCAGAAATAGGCTGATCTATGATGTCGTTTGAAATCTACATAGGTTGAATATTTGCCTCATTAGGACTTACATTTGAATTCCCACCTGTAAAGAGAGGCAACAACGAATCAAATACATCCCGTGAGCTCACACCTGTCTGTTTGGTACATGATAACAAAGGCTGCACAGCATCTTCCACAAAAACAACATCTCGACTAATCAAGATACGCTTTGACTGTGGATGATACAATCTGTAACCCTTGCTCTCAGCACTGTAACCAACAAAAGTGCATTTGACAGCCTTATCATCCAATTTTCTGCATTGTTGCACAGGCACTAAAGCATAGGCCAAGCAACCAAAGACACGCAAGTGACCAATAGAAGGCTTCCTGCCATGCCAAGCTTCGTATGGAGTAATAGACTGCAAGGCCTTAGTGGGACTCCTGCTGAGTACATATGCAGCACACATGACAGCCTCAAGCCAAAACGCATGTGGCAAATCTTGGCTCTTGACCATACATCGTGCCATCTCCATAAGTGACCTATTCTTCCTCTCAGCAACACCATTTTGCTGAGGGATATACGGCACTGTACATTGGTGTTTTATCCCACGACTAGCCAGAAATGCATCAAACTCTTTAGACATGTACTCTCCCCCTCGATCACAACGGCGGAGGGTGTCCATAGTACAATTGGATACATTTTCAACCATAAGCATAAACTGTTTGAAGCACAAAAACACTTCGGACTTTGCCTTCAGTGGATATACCCATGCATGCCTTGAGTAATCATCAATGAAAGTCACGAAGTACAAGTGTTTACCAAATGACGGAGTTTGCATAGGCACACATACATCACTATGTACAAGCTGCAATTTGCGAGCGGCCCGCACAGAACCATCCTTTAGAAACGCAGAACGCTGCATTTTGCCCAAAATACAGCCTTCACAAACATGTTTCAATGGTGCCTCAAGAGGGGGCAATGAAGCAACCATATCAAATTTCTGCAAACGCAGCAAACTAGTAAAGTTCAGATGACCAAAACGAGCATGCCATAGTTTTGCATCTGAAACTGCCTTTTCATCAGAAACTGCATTTGCTGAATCTTCCACACACTTGTCATAAGAATTGAGCCTATACAGCCCACGAAACAAGGTGCCAGATGCAATAATCGTATCACCAGAAGTCAAATCATGAACAGTACATCTGTCATCCACAAATTTGACTACAAATCCAAGTCTAGCAAGTGCAGAGACATACAATAGATTCTTCTTTATCCCTAGCACATACAAAGCGTCTGAAAGTGTGAAAGCGCTGCCATTTGCAGCAGTAAGCATAATTTTACCAACGCCCTTTACTGGGTAAGAAGCATTATTGGCACATGTGACAGTATTCCCATTAGGGAAGCGAGGTAATGTGCTTTGTAGCACCACTATCAAAATACCATACATGAGAGTCAACAGAAACTGCCAATGCCCTTCACTGGGTAAGAAGCATTATTGGCACATGTGACAGTATTCCCATTAGGGACAGCCTCAAGAGAAGCATTATTGGTAAGAAGCATTATTGGCACATGTGACAGTATTCCCATTAGGGACAGCCTCAAGAGAAGTGAACATATCACGATGCGAGGTAATGTGCTTTGTAGCACCACTATCAAAATACCATACATGAGAGTCAACAGAAACTGCCAAACATGCATCATGTACAGATGGGTCATACTGGCAATACACGTTAAACGCCCCTTCTGTATCCTGCACAACATTTGCAGAATCTGCATTTGTAGAAGCATCCGCTATTGTGGCTGCATTTGACTCTTTCTTCTTTGCCTCTTTAGCCTTTAGCTTAGGGCAATTCTTAATGACATGATCATTTGCCTTACAATAGTTGCACCTAGTATTTTTCTTGCCTTTATCAAGAGCCTTCTCAGACTTATTGTTGCTACCTGTGGAAGGAGAAGAAGTTGCAGACCTACTAATAGGAGAAGAAACAGTGGAAGGGGCTGCCTTACCACTTCTTCTCTGCTTCTGCTGGGCAGCAATAAATGCTTGATCAACTGCACGCTGCCTGGCCCTGTTTTGCCTGGACTGTGCTTCTTGCAAGAGTTTGTTGACTAAAGTATCATACTTGACAGCATCAGGTCTGTCCTCATTAAGAAGTCTCCATGTGGAAGCAAAAGTCTGATATGTCTCAGGTAAAGCATCAAGAACAGTCTGCACAAGAGAATGATCAGGAATAATCTCACCTGCAGAAATCAACTGTTCTTTGAGATCTTTAATCTCAGCAAGAAAAACATTCATGTCATCATCTTCTTGCATAATCTTCAATTCTAGCTCTTTACGCAGGTAAGCGATTTTTGCCTCGTTATGACCTGCATACTGACCAGCTAGAATATCCCAAGCTTGTTTTGCTGTTTTAGCTGAACGAATATGTGGGATGATGTTATGTTTGACAGAAAGTGCAATCAAGGCATGAGCCAGCGCATCTTTACCATCCCAACGAGCTTGTTCAGCAGTGGGTAAAACAGCAGCAACAGTAGAGCTGCTAGAACCTGCAACATCCTCAACAGATCCTACATCCATAGAACCTGGACGTACATCATACCCTGCACAATGTTCCACACTCCTTTTGCAACCAAAACATGCTGCATCATGTATGCCCAAAGTGGGTAGTTGCTGTCTCCATCCAGTTTGTCTTCAGCAGACAACATGCGAAATACATCATTGCTGTTATCAGCCATGGCCACTGACTCAAACTGATGCAAAAGCTACCTTTAATGAAGCAAAGACTGAACAAAAGACAACTTGTGCTATGTAGCACGGTCCACAATAGAACACGTATGCCTGTTGTGCAGAAAACTGCACTGTCGAAATTTCTGCAGAAAATGACGAAAACACCTGTACAGAACTTGAAATGCAAAAACGGAGCCCGAAACGACCTCAGATGCAAATTCTGAGAACGCAAATCTCTACGGGTCTATTTGTAGAGTATAGGGACCTGCAAGCGCTCGTGAAAGCTCACCTCAATCGGAGAACGTGAGTCGGAGGGTGCTGGTAGCGTAGCCCTGGGAGCCGATGCCTGCTCTGATACCAATTGTTGGAATTAGGGTTGCAAGAAAGCACACAAAGCTTGGAGAAGAAGAAGCAAGAATGCACACAACACAAAGTGTATTAGATTGTGTCAATGTACAAAAGATAAGTTAGCCCTAGAATGATGGGCGTATATACAAGCCGGGGGAAAAAACCTCCTAAAGAGGGAAAAAGTGCCTCGGCGGTCCTAAGTGTGTTCACACACATCACTGCTTATATATATATGGCAACAGGTACTTCTGTGGGTTGCACAAATATTTATTTGTTTTGTAGTTAGCTTTAGAGAGAAGTGATTTTGGAAAAATTATTGCATAAAGCTCAGGATCTACATAGAGATTTTCTACATGTTCTTGGTGGATTCAAAGATTCCTTAATGTACAATTAATGTGAAGAGGTGAAGAGGAAACACTTATTTCTTTTAGAGAAAAAGGAGATGCAAAGGCGTTAAAGAAGCTTGATTTCAATCTCTTATTTGGAATATTTCTTGTGGCATTCTATGTCAAAGAAGCAAGTGGTGTTAATACAGAGAGGGCCCTATCAAAGCAAACAACCACTTACGTGTATCAGTTAGACTATATGCTTGGAAAGGATTTTTCCAAGGATGATCCTCAGTGTAGCTATTTGTTGGTGACTACATCGCTATTGGGAGGAATGAAAAATCCAACATACACAAAGATTCATGAGCATATACAGAGGTGTAAAGCATAGGGTCAGGAGTATGCTAGGAAGGGGAGGTCCATGTCTTGGGTGGTAGATTTGTGTTTTTAAACCTCCCCTTTGGAGGTGTTCTACACGGTGCCATCTCTAGGCCTCCGTGGGATACTATCACAAAGAACCACGTGCAATATGGAGTTTCTGTAGTTGTATCAACACTCTGATTCAGGCTGGTTGTTGATTATGGCATCCATGGGAGGTATTCGTTGAACATTGTCCTTGCGTGCTTTGAATTTTTTAATTTATAGATGGTTGTTAACGATACATTAATGATCATTCTTGCATTGGGATATAGGGGAGACTATTGGTTGGGTAGATCGATAAGTTGTATATCAGATTTGGAGATCTGGCAATGGATTGTTATCATGCATCACTCCCCATATGGTCACTATGAGAGTGGTGGCTTTTGGATAGAGGTAATATTGCTAATATTTTGTACTTAGTGCTAGAATGAGGCATTGTCTTTAGTTTAACTGTTTATCCTTCTTGATTTGCAGTATGCTTCCTCTAACCCATATAACTAGTGAGCATTCTTCATGCATTCAGTGTGGTAACTGTGTTTATGTTTTTTGGTTGTTGAGAGAGAGAGAGAGAGAGAGAGAGAGAGAGAGAAGAAAAAAAGAAGAATAATAATAATAAGAAGAAGAAGAAGAGGGAGAGAAGATAGGGAGTGCACCACCTACAAGCACACAGTCATAATCAATCAAGCAAGCATTCATCAATACACAAGCTCACCACCCTATATAGCCACAAGACAGCAAGACGGAAGAAGAACAAGACTCAATTGTGATAATGGGATTCTGTCTTTTTCATATACATGTGCTCCTTTTTTACAATGGTTAGCTTTCCATTAACAATTGGGGACCCAAAACTGGTTCTCTAGCTCTATGTACATCTAGGTCCTATAGCTCATGGCCGGCATTACACATGTCATAAGCTTTGTCATCCCATGTCTTTTTACATGAAGCTCTTAGTATGGTTTTACATAAAAATAAATTACATGAAGTGTAACCACACTTTGAGTGATGTTAATTATTGTGGTTACCCGAAGGCTATTTCCATTCTCATGGTGGGATATTAAACCACTTAGGCAGCATTATGTGTGCTATGTGTGTGAGGCTGTATGATGATTTGTCCCATTTTTTAGCTTGATTGTGATTACATATGATTCTCCATTTCAGAAACTCCAAATTTTTGAAAGCCTTTTGAAGTGATTTGTGACCATACTGGAAGAGTCTCATTTTGGGATAGCGGGCAGGCATTTTGCCGAAGAAATTACAGCCTGTAAAAAGGTGCTCCAAGCTGGACTCTGGTGGCCCACATTGTTCGGGGACGCCAATGAATTCGTTTCTTGGAATAGTGCTTGCATTATAAAAGCTTAAAGTGAATCTTCACTCAACATGATCTTAATATAAGACAAAGAATTCCTCTTTAAGATTAAAGAAAAATGTAGTTGACAGATGCATTGATTAGAAAAGTCTCCTTACTCTCGATAACCAAGGGGATAAAAACTGATACTACTATGTTAACACTAGTTTAGTAGCTCAGTAGAACATAAATATGCCTTTTCAGGGGTTTGCTAAACAATTCATATCTTGTGAATGAGAGTGATATTTTAGCATTTCTCTTCTAAGGCATGTCTTCATCATGAATGTGGCAAAACTTAGGGACCTATTAAAAATGATAAAAATAAATGTAAATATAATTTAAAAAACATCATAAGTGAGGTATATCTAGCACTATAACCTAAATAGGTTATGAATTTACAAAGTAGGTTCCTATATGCAAGAAAAAATTGATCTCGACTCATTAATATTTTCTCCTAGACCTTACATAGTATTGAAAAGGTGAGAGACAGATTTTTCATGATAAAAATATTTATTGCGTTAATACTTAGTTTAATTAAATTTACTTCTTAGAATCTCTTTTTAGTTGAGTCTTTGACACCCAAAATACGATAATAGTATGGACTTATATGGTGATTTAATTTATACTAGTAAATCAATATCTCCACTAGATTAATTGATCAAGAATACATATCTAAACATTTGAATTTAGTTACAAAATAAGGTGATGGACTCAACTTTCAAAACGACAATGATAACAAAATAACGTATATAAATCCTTGCTTATATTTGTATCATCTAGTGAGAAACTTATGAAAATAGTGTTTATTATTATATAAAATGACTTGATATTCCACTTAAAGCCTCTTGAGATTTTTAAAAGCTTCCTTGAGAAGATGTTTTGCTTTGACTACCCTAGATTGGGTTTACATGTCTTCCCTTGAACTAGTACTACTTGGCCGTGCTCATTTTTAAAAGTGATATACTCCCTTGGTTACAGTGAATACTAGCACTGTTTGCGACAAACCAGTCCATCCCAAGGATCCCATCATAAATGCTTAATGGTAGGACTCTAAAATAACCATAAGTTTGTTCACTACACCCAATTCAAAATCAAGGTTTTCTACAGAGTGGTGAGATACTACTTCCTTTAAATTAGCTAACTCTACAACCATTTTCCTAGTAGGTTTTTGATCCAAGTTTAATTTTCGTAAACACCTTGGAGACAGAAATGAATCAAAAGCTGGAATGGCTTACCATGATGAGCACTTGCAGTTTGAATAACACAAAATTTTTTGTTAGGACCTTGATGCTCCACCGCCACATGGATAGTGGCTTGCTCTTCTTTGGCCATTTCCAAAGTTGGTTCTTCATTATAGCATAGGTGTGGACGACTGCCCCTCCCATGACCTCTGCCACGTCCACCACCTCTTGCACCTTGGCGGATGTGGTTCCACGGCCTTGATTCGCTCCACCACTTTGAGGAAAGGATGTCACAAGCTTGGGGAAATTAATTTGGCTTTAAAGTGTCTAGGCTCATTTCAATGGAAACACACAAGGGCCTCTCTAGAAGAAGCAATATATGTGCGGGGAACAAAGAGGTTGGTTGGCCAACCTTGGTTGTAGTTGGGAGCGTTTTGCGAGGACTTCTTGTAAGACTGATCCTTAGGGTTTGATGATTCAGGGTGAGATCTCTTATGGTGCCTAGATTTGCTAGACTTCAACTCCTTCACAAGAGGTTTGGCTCTGGTATGAGAGCATCTTGCAATGTACGTGGCCTCATTGCTTCAAGGTGGAAATCCAAAGGTTCATTCAAGCCTTGGCAGAAGCGGGCTACTTGCTAAGAGGTAGTCATGGGTGGGGCATATTTTCAGAGAGTGATGAAATTAGAGTAGTACTCCTCCAAAGTTAAGTTGAGCTGCTTGAGGCTAAAGAACTCATTCATCTTGATAGACTCATGAGATGAGGGAAGATACCGCTCCTTCACAGCTTGTTTGATGTCATCCTAGGTAACTTCCTAAACGCAGCACCATTGCTTCCACCAAAGCTTAGCATCCCAAGTGAGGTGAAACCGTGCAAGCATGGATTGCAATGTATGTGGCCTCATTAGTTCAAGGTGAGAATCCAAAGGTTCATTCAAGCCTTGGAAGAAGTAGGCTACCTGTTGAGAGGTAGTCATGGGTGTGGGACATATTTTTGGAGAGTGACGAAATTAGAGTAGTACTCCTCCAGAGTTAAGCTGAGCTGCTTGAGGCTAAAGAATTCATTCATCTTGATAGACTCATGAGATGGGGGAAGATACCACTCCTTCATAGTTGTCTCATTGCTTTCACCAGAGCTCAACATGCCAAGTGAGGTGAAACCGTGCAAGAATGGATGGGTTCGCAACACTCTAGTATTGGCAAGCTGAGAAGTAATCATCCATTGCTTCAATCCATACCTTGGCATCCTTCTCAATTTTTGAACCTTCCCCTTTAAAGAAGGGAGTTGCATATTTGTTGAGTAGGAACTTCTTCTCTTGTGTGTCTATATAGGTATAGTGAATTGGGGGGAGAAAATTGATTGTCCTAGCCATCATTGCAATTTTAAATTTAGGATCATGAGACTTTCACTTTATAAACACTATGCTCATGATATAAAAGTAAAACCTTGAAATCATTTTCTTTCTCAATTCAAATATTTACAAGAACAAGATTGATTACAAGGTTTTGAGACTAATGTATTTAGTCTTATTCATTAATATTAAAAAAGGAGACTTCTAGGCATAACTAGGGCATAAGACTCAAGTGGTTCCATCGTCACGAAATTTGAAATTCGAGGAATGACAAGCTATCTTGAAGATGCATTGGAAGACTAGGAATCTTGAGTAACCATCTTCCTCCTCCTACAATCATTCATTCACCAATGTAAGGTAATTTATCAAGCAATATCTAATTGAGGTAAAACATATACTTCAAAACAATCCTACATAATAAATCCTATGAACTAAAACTCTACTTTGATACCAATTGTAAGGTCCCCCAACCTAAAAGGGGAATCCTTAAGATAGTCTACTAAGTAAAAAAAAAATCCTATTTGTCAACACCTCGAGTGGAGATATGAGGATATGACTACTAGGTAAGACCTAGTTCTATCTCGCACAGGGGGAATGTGGTTTCCTAAATGATTCTTAAAATTGAATCACCCACGGAGTGATCGACCTATCTTGGGCAACCTCTATTCTTGATTCCTAGAAACAACACCTTTTTTCCCATCTATTCCTAGTCCTCTAGAGTAGAATTGTCCAGGGACCTACTTGCCTAGCGTAGTGTAATCAATTAATTTTGTTAAAAAGTTACCCGACTAATCGAGTCCACCTGTCCATAGGATGGCATCGTCAAGGCATTCCATTCTCTCACTTTCCACCCAACTCACCCATCATTTTGTTTTGTAATTAATCTTACCACACTGTGTGACATATATAGATAGTCAAGTTCATTAATTAGAGATGTTACTCGGTGTTCATTAAAACAACCAGTTAACTTAAAACAATGATACAACAGTATTAGAAAATAAGAGACAATAAAAATAATTAATTACAAAGGTTCAAATCCAATTATAGCCAGATCCAGGCTCTCTTATTCTATGATTTTATTCTATCGATGATCTAGAATTTGGCCTTCCAGTCTCCATAGATCAAGCAATCTCTACGAGACCATACACCTCATCATTGGTAGCCGGTGAAGACTCGAGCTAGCCTGTCATCCTCATCATTGGTAGCCGGTGAAGACTTGAGCTATCCTGTCATCCTCTCAGGCTCCATCGCTTGATCCTCCCACTCCTCGCAGGGATGTCTATGTGCTAGGGTGGGCTTATTTACCGCACTGGCCCGGGCTCATAGAACTAGGCAGTATCCATAGTTCTCACCAAACTAACAAGTTCCAACTTCCCAATGGTATGAGGGATACCTTGGGCTGACTCTAGGCCTAGGTAATATCGCGCTGCCTAGCTACACAAGCACAAGAATGGGGTTAGCATCAAGGTGGGGATAAGATGTACCTGTACTTTAATTTAAGCAAGATAGCAACATAATAATTCAATCCGATCTCATAAGATACAAGAAACCATAGTATGTTTTTGAGAAAGTAACAATTGTACATGAGATTTGATATTTTCAAAACAAGGAAAAACAAGTAGCATTCTTTATCTTTGTTAATTAATATTAACATCAAGGATTAATACAAAAACTTCTTTTAAATTATTTTTAAGCTAACCTAGCCAATTTCCTCCATGAGGGACTTCCAAGGGAAGAATTGGGATCGTGTTCGGAGTATTCTCTCTTGCATCATTGTCATGCACGCTTTTTGAGGTAACATTTTGGTGTCTTTGAGGAGTCATACTGCTATGCATACCCAATGCATAGCTTATGCATAGCCTATGCATATCCACCCTCTTGTAGCTCTCGCGTAGTTGGGAACTGAACGCTCTAGACGGATTGTGATTTGGAGTCTATTTATTCACTTTATAAGTAAAAGACTCTTTCGACTACCTCTTAGAGCAAAAGTGTGCTTGCTTAAGTCTGTTTATATGGGGGCAAAAAGTGAGTGTCCTTAAGTTGGGAACAAGGGCTAGCCAAAAACTAAACCAAAGGCTAAGTAGAGGAGAAGGGTTCTCCCCTTAAGTGTATTCACACAGGGGGGAGAGTAGTGTCGGATACCCCCTCCACAAGACTAGAGGGCTGGCTATGAAATATTGGCTAGAGAGGGATGCTGGAGTGAGCTTGGATGGAGAGGGCTGCTAGACAGAGCTTGGCTACAGAGAGCCGTTGGGGAGAGCCTACACACATAGAGGCAGATGCTGAGCATAGAGAGGGGTGCTAGGGCTAGGGAGATTTATATAGGGTATGGTACAGTTATTGATACGGGTAACGAGAGAGCAAAGAGGGGTAGAAAGGATGGTGTATGATGAAAGTACGTTGTCTAGGTTGCATGGGCTTGTAGAAAGAGTGGAACTTGGTGCACCAAAGGTGGGGTACGCATGTACCTTCTAGGCCAGTGGTCACATGGGTGTCCACGTGGCGGAAGGGAAACTGTATGTTAAGGCGGTCGGCCTTTGATTCGTATGCGACCGTTTGTATGGGTGCCCTGGTATGTGTAGGGTTCTAGGAGGCATTTTTTGGGGCAAGGGCTCCTTTCTTTAGGGCGCCAGCCTCAATATGCATGCCGGCATGTCTGACGCGTGTTGAATTTTTTTTCTTGAAATTGTCCGAGGTGTTTTCTTGGTTGTGGGGTATAGTCCGTTCGTCAATTGAACACCCGGCCATACATTTATTAAGACTGGAAGTTGATCGTAATTTAACTAAAATCTTACAAAGAGGCTTATTTCAATGTCCATTTTGAGTGATGTAAAATCCAATATTAGGGTAAAATTGCATGTAGATTTCAAATTTGGACTTAGAATTTTAAAATTCCAAGTAGAAACAGCTCAATTATTAAAATGTTAAAATTTTACACTATAAAAAGGACCATAATTTCATCTATTAAATGGACATATATTATTATTGAAGATGGGCATGTTACAAATATATTATACTAATCAATTAATTTTTCTTTTAATACTATCTCTACCTAAGAGTGGATTTCCACTCGACTCCCAAGCCTTGTGAGTTACTTCCCAGGAAGGAATGTGAAACACGGAGGACATGGGAGCCCAAGGTTAGCTAACTATCTGATGAGGTTACAAGGAAACCTTGAATAATGGTAGCTATAAACGTTTTTTAAGGAAGCGGAGGACCGGCTCACCTCCCATAACTGCGATTATTGGGCCTTTAGCTCATCACATAAGTGAGACCAAACCCTAGAAGTTTTTTATTAAGAAAAAGGATTGTTTGATGCATTTAACTAGGAAATGTTTTTAAGAAAATAGAAAAGGTTATCTCTCTCATGTGAGAATGTTTGAATGTTTGCTACATGGATTGCTATGTGAAATGTGGATGCAAGATTATGACAAGATCGATAATATATTCTAAAATTGTTGTAAAATAAACCAAGGGGCATGTCCCTTGGGGATACCCATTTTAAAGTGATCAGTCTAGGGCAACTAGGTATTGCCCCACCCAAGGCAACCAACTCTAGAGTATTTATGGAGTTGGGGTAGCTGCTTATAATGGTTAACCCACCATAAAGTAGGGCGAGGGTTCCTCCTCGGATTGCAAACCCGAGCTTGGGAGGTTTCATGCTAGTGTAGGTGAGTGAGGGGAAATTTCACATTACTAATATGTGAATTTATCGTCACAATGGTTGCAATGCCTAGATTAAATGTAACTCGGTGTGCCGAGGGATGTTTTCCCAAATTGTGTTGTAATTCAAGTTTATGATTATAAATGTATTGTATTTAAATAAGTTGTTGGCATTAAGGGATAAAGGAACCTATGAAGGGAATAAATTAATAATTTTGTTATTTGATGTATATGTACCAACAATGTGCTTAGTAATTGAAAACCTCATAGTTGACCGTATTCCAAATCTGGAAAGTGGGTGGTAGGGTGGACCTGATTAGTTGAGTACTTTTGAAAGAAAAAATATAGATAAATATTAGGTAAGACCCCAACACCATGAATGTAATCATGTATCAAAGCGGGTAGTCAAGAATTGACTCCAAATTAGGTGATCTTCATGGACATCTTGGGTTATTACTTACTAGTGAGATCCCTCTCTACCTCAAAAGGAATGGTATAGGAGGTATCTTACAAGTGGTATCAGAGCCAAGCTGAGAGTAGAGAGAGAAGTGAATTTTAACAATTGAATAACATGTGCATGATCCCATGAGTATTGATCAAATAGTAGAAATACTCAAATTGACCTTCAACTACTTAGTGATCAAACCAATTGGCAAACGGGGAGCTTGGGCAAGCTACTTTTTAAACTTCTATCGATCACCAACATTCAAAATGAAGTTTCTATAATTTTCCTCTACTCATGAATGTATATTCACTATTAGATTCAAACTTATAGATCTAAAGCTATGCCTCCTTTAGATTTTAGAGAAGCTTAGGGTACTAAAATACTTCATATATTATGGGACTCGTTGACCAGATCAAACTATCATTGTGAATGAGGAGACTCATTACACATCCCAACACATCTATGGACAGATTACTCAATTCATTCATAAGCGTAGGATTCATTGTTGTGGTAGGTTTCATCTGAGATTTTTAGGGATCACTAATTTCAAAAAAAATCTATGCCTTGGATCTTACCAAATACCCTCCCAAGTTTGCCCTAGGAACAAATAATCTTCGAGAAAGTATTGTAAATTAGCACAAAATTCATAAAATGTAATAAAAAGTGAATATTATCTTTTTCACCTCTTTAGTTTTTCTCAAATTTGGCATTAAAGTTTGTTCTCTCTTTCAATCCAACAGGATGGTAAAGCTAAAAGAAAATTCCTGCTTAGGTAGATGCAACCCTCTTCCTTCTCAGGAGAAGGAAAAGATGTGGCTAAAGGTGCAGAGGCATGGATAGAGGGTCCATGACCGACTATTTCTCTCTTGTCGGTATACTAATGAAGCTAACCAATCTATGTTGGCCCATTTTGACTAATCGATGATGCTAAGCTATGGTGGAAGGAGTGGTGTAGAGAAAAGGATGTCCAAGAAAGCACTCTCGTTGTCAAGAGACTTTGAAACCCTAAAGATGAATGAGTTCTATAGCTTTAACCAAAAGTACTCATCCATGGATACTTACTACTCCCAGTTTGTTAAGCTCAAGAAGTATGCTCCAGCCATGACCCTCACTCAATCCATTAGCCAATTTGTGCAAGGTTTAAACCCTCTCCTCAACCACATCGGCTAGAATCCATGCAGCCAATTAGCCTTCAGGAAGCAATTTTTTGAGCTAAAACCTTGAGAAGAGGAATTGAAGGACAAAAATAGGAAACTTTAGGAAGAGACCTTACCCTGAATCATTCGATTCAGGGTGAACCTTTGGATCACCCTTTAATCAACTCCAATAAGTTGGTCAAAATTCACAAGCACTCGTTCCTCACCCAGAAACCCTATAGAATGATCTAGCATGGCAAAGTAGAGTGTGCTACAATTGCCATCAACCAGGTCATTGTCATGGTGAACGACCTCATCCACCCAAGGCTCTTAACCTTTCAAAATTACATCCTCCAAATTTTCCTAGGAACCCACAAACTAATCCTAGGGGAAGAGCTTCTTCCATTCAACAACCCAGTCAACTAAGAAACAGAGTTCAAGGTCCCAGAGGTGGATATTGTTGGATATTTCTCTAAGTTAGTCTGGACTCTAGTGTCTTTTGTGGTGTGAACATTAGGTGTGAACACCCTCTTATTTAGGTCAAAAGACAAAGTCCTTGGTGCTTATAAAAGTATGTACCATTCAAGTTGTGCAATCTCTCTCTCATACTCTCTCTCTCTCTCTCTCTCTCTCTCTCTCTCTCTTACACACCACTCTATGATGATAATATTTCATCCTCCATAGCTCCATGTGTGATCATGTGGATGCCACCATGGTATTAAAGCTAGGGTAGCTTTTTTCCCTCTTCTTCACCTTTCGTTGTAGCATTTCCAATCATTATGCTGTGTTTTTTAGCCTCTACAGTTGCTATCAATTGTGTGTTTCCCGTTCTTTAAGTTTCTCATGATCAACATTTTTTAAAACCCTGCTACTAACCGATTTCTCATGCACATAGCCATCTAGCACATACAACATATGGGGTGACAAAACGCATCTGTACAGGGGCGGCCATCTTTACTGCAAAACTCAGCATGGTTAATCAAATCTACAAGGCATTATTTTCTATGAGCTACCTCTCTTCTGATGACAACCAGCACGTGTTGCTAAACAACCCATTAGCATTATCAGACTCCTTTGTATGTGTAATGAGCCTCTTCTCTAGGCCATAGCCATGCAGGTGTGTCACCTCCACAAGTCTCTTAGATGGCTCTGCCCCGTGCATCCTGTGCTACTCATCTAGTGCCCCAGCTACCACTACGCTGCCCAACCAACCACCACCATCACCCTGTTGCAACCTTGCATTTTGAGCCCTCATGAAGTAGCTACCATAGCTCGTGCGCTTTTTGTCCTGCATTTTTTGGCATTCAACCTTCTCTGAACTGCTCCCTAAGTTTTCTCGGGATGGATCTCCTCACCTCATCTTCTGCACACAGGGCTGTCGTTTCTACTCCATACCCTCGACGTTTCTTCTCTTGCATTCACTCTTCTTTTGCTACCACTCTTTGCAGTCCACTTGGCTGCATTTTATTTTTTTGCAACTCTCACGTCATTATTTGCTACAATACCACCTTGCCGCTTCTATGGCTACTCCTGCTTGGATCTCTTCACCACCCATGAGCTTCTGTTTCGAGTGTCTCCTCCATGCTCCCCCCTCTGTAGCCTGCATTTCTGCCCTATGCCTTGGCCAACAGCCTCTCCTTCTTGGTGACTTCTCCGATGGGCCGTGCTGGCTGACTTGCAACATTTGGTCATTTCACATGTGCAGCCTTCACTCTAATTCAAATAAGCACCTTTAATCTCTCCATAATTAACTCTAATTCAAATAAGCAACTTTGATCTCTCCATAATTAGCTACTTCTTATTTTGTATGAGTCAAGGTTTCTCCACCTGGGTAGTCCCCCAAAATCTAAGTTATTTATTTTTTGGATCTTTTTGGATTATAAAACTCCTTATTTGTATAAAAGGCTCCTCTCCATCATACCCGTTTTGCCCCTGCTTTAGGTGGGGGGGGGGGGGGGTTTGTTTCTCTATGCCGATGTAGGTTGTCTTTGTCACACCTAAGGCAAGACCTGACCTTTGAATCTTTTACCAAGACTATGCTTATTAAGTCTCTTGAAGACAAAGAGGAGGCTAGAGCCCAGGTTCATGTTATGGTGGAGTAGCACCAAGGTGAAAATTGGTAATTTTTAGTGATTCAGACACCAGCATCTCATCACAGTAAACTGAGAGTACTCATTCATTTCTTTCACCAAAGTACAAACAATTAGGTCTTAATTAAAAACTATCCAAAAAAAGGTCATCGAGCTAGCTAGTGGCAAGGAAGTAATTTTCCAACATACCATAAGAGGATCTATAGTTTGATGTTGATGGAAAACCAACCAACTTCCACTTCCATGTGATTCCTGTGGATATTTATGATGGTACTCTTGGAATAGATTAGCTAAAAGCAAAAAGGGCCGCCATCCACTTGAAGAACAGAAAACTCACTCAGGGATGCCAAAAACGAGAAGTAGTGCCTTCAAGGAGGACTAGTAGACCCAACTTACAGCTAGTAAAGGGTAGTAAGTTACTAAAGGGTCTCAGGAAAAATCAAAGGGCGTTTATATAAATTTAACATGGTAGAGAGATACTAAGGGGAAGTAAACCTGATTGGCTACTACTACAAGACAACAAAGATCTCTTCCAAGAGGAACTTACCCAGATGCCTCCATAATAAAAAAGAATTGACCATGAGATTGAGCTTATTCATGGAGCACAACCTGTGGCAAAAAGGGCATATAAAATGTTAGTTATAGAGTCAATAGAACTCAAGGAACAATTATGAAAGATTGATGTTAGAGCAGGGTTCATCAAGCCAATTGTATCACCTTGGGATCCCTCGGTCCTATTTCAGAAGGAGGAGGATGGAACCTTGCGGTCATGCATTGACTATAAGGGCCTAAATCAACTCACCTATGAAGAATAAGTATGCAATCCCTAAAATTGACGAACGTCTAGATCGATTTCATGGAGCCCAAGTCTTCACAAAGATTGATTTAAAGTCTGGTTGCTATCAAATGTCAAGTAAGAAGGCATCCCAAAGACAACATTCAACTCTTAATATGGGCAATATGAATACACTGTGATGCCATTTGGGTTGATTAATTCCCCAGCAATATTAATAGACTCATGCAAGATATATTCTAGAAGCATCTTAAAAATCATGTCTTGGTGTTCTTTGATGATATTTTGATCTACTCTAAGGATGAGAAAGAGCATGAAGCCAAGTTAGAGAAGTTCCAAAAATCCTAAGGGAGCACCAACTCTTTGCTAAAAAAGAGTATGTGTACCTTTGTTGTTGCAGACAAAATTGAATATTTAGGATTCATTATCTCCAAGGAGGATATAATTTTAGTAGACCCAGCAAACGTACAAGATATAGTGGAATGGCATCAACTGTCCAACGTCAAGGAGATTCAAGGATTGCTCGAAATCATAGGGTGGTACTGTATCTTTATTCAAGATTATGCAAAGATAGCAAACCTTTAATTAAGAATACAAAAGTAATTTAGATTACAGAGTATTAACAAAGATAGCAAACCTTTAATTAAGAATACAAAAGTAATTTAGATTACAGAGTATTAACAAAGTTTTGACAAACTCAAGGTGGCTCTCACAACTGCACCCATCCTTCAATTGCCAAATTTTGAAGCAGATTTTGAAGTAGTCACTGATGCTAATGGATTGGCTATTGGTGGAGTACTCACACAATAAGGGAAACTGGTAGCTTACACTTCAAGGAAACTCAAAGACTTTGAGAGAAACTATGCTACTTATGATCTAAAAATTTGGCTATAATCCATGCTCTTAAGTTGTGGCAACACTGCATACTAGGCAAAAGGTTCATGCTTACTACATACCATAAGCTTAAAGAAGATTTTTACCTAGTCAGACCTCAACATGAGGCAAAGGCATTGGATAGAGATCTTATCAGAATTTGACTTTGAAATCAAATACAAACAAGGCGTAGAAAATGTTGTTGTAGCTACATACATTAAGTAGGAAGTCCTTTGAGGCTACAATCTCTATGCCACGTAACCCTTTACTTATGGAATTGAAGGATAAAGTAGTCCTAGATTAATACTTTATGCATATTTTACAACTCATGGCCCAAACAACTGACTTTGAACAAGAGAGGGATAATACAAAAATTATACTATAGTTATTGTGGATGCTTATTCTATCAACTAAGGATGTGCTTACCAAACACTAAAGAAGTAAAAGATTGAATCCTATGCAAAGCACATGATGCACCATCGGCCGGACATCCAAGATATGTGAAGATGTTGAATGTTCTACAAAGCACATGATGCGCCATCGGCCGGACATCCAAGATATGTGAAGATGTTGAATGTTCTACAAAGGAGTTTCTTTTAACCGGGATTGAAAAAGGAAGTACTCAGATATGTCACATAATGCTTAGCTTATCAGAGGAACAAATCTGGAAGGGTAAAGATGCTAGGAAAGTTGCACCCACTAGACATTCCTCAAATGAAGTGGGACTATATCAATATGGATTTTCTCACAAGTCTTCCTTCTGTGCAAGGGGGATATGACTCTATAATGGTGGTGGTGGATAGGTTGACAAAAGTAGCCTTTATATCTAGTCGTGACCATATCCTAGATTATGAGAAAATTGTTATCAGCAGACGGATACGTTTCTAGCTGGGATTGACAACAAGTATCTAGCTAGGCCGTTTTGAAAGCCTATATATCTAGTCTTGACCATATCCTAGATGATGTGAAAATTGTTATGCTATCCCAAAGCATTTTGGAAATTCAACCAAACAAATCCTTAGTTCTAAAATAGAGTCATTAGGGAACATCTAGTTCAATTGAACGGCTTCCCAGTAAAGATGCTACCTAGGAAGATAACCTAAGTTGTATTAAGATTTTTCCTACCTATTTTCAAGATGAGGACATCTCAATTTCTTTAAGGAGGGAAGGATTTAAAATCCCTTTGTTTCATTTTTTTTTTGAAGGATGGGGTGACTAGTGAGGGGCTAGATTGCTTGCAATCCCCTTCTTGTCTTTTTCTTTTTCCTTCCAAGTTTCATTGTATGTCTTCTCCTCCCCATTGGCTAGTCCATGCTGCTACAGAGCGGGTTGCCTTGTCTTCTCCTCCACTAGCTTGCCATGATGGCACTCTATTCATCACCAGCCCACGACCATGTCTTCTTCCTCCATCAGTGTTGACTCCTCTCTCTCCCACGCGCACACGCTCCATCCCCTTGCTCCTGTAAAGCCACCCCCTTGCCTCTCAACAATAACCCCCCTACGACTTCCTTCCACTCCCTCGCCAGAGTCAACCCCCTCACCACCCTCTTCCGCTCCCTCGTAGCACCACTCTCCCTCCCTTACCAATAACCAACCCCCTCATCACTCACTCGCCAGAGTCAACCCCCTCACCACCCTCTTCCGCTCCCTCGTAGCACCACTCTCCCTCCCTTACCAATAACCAACCCCCTCATCACTCACTCGCGCTAGACAAACCCATCACCACCCTCTTTTGATCCGTCATAGCCCCTCACCAATCTCTTTCCCTCACCAATCAATGCCCTCACCACTCTCTTGCCAGCCAACCCGCTCACCACCCTCTCTCCCACTCCCTCGCCACCTTTACTCATCCTCCCCTCAACCCATATTTTCTCACCCCCTCTCACTCCTTTGCTACCTCTTCAGCTCTACTATCCCCCTCTCATGAGCTCTCCCACACTCTCTCTCACTCATCCTCTCATCAACCCCTTGTTAACCTCTCCCTTGCTAGCTCCCTCCTCCACTCATGTGCTCTCTCCCTTGCTCTTGCTGCCTCTTGGATTCTCTCTCTTAGTCCCTCGCAATCTCTTATTCCCTCTCTCCCTCTCCCGGTCTTCTCCTCCTAAACCACCTCTCTCTCTCTCTCTCTCTCTCTCTCTCTCTCTCTCTCATATTCAATGTTTCTTATTTTCTTCTCTTAGCTTGAATAAAATAACTGGACTTGATTATTAACTATATAATATACATAAATCCTAGTGGTTAAGGAATAAATTGAGAGACTGGTGAGACTCAATCTCTTTAAGAGGTTCTCAATATATTCTACTAATCAATTAATTTTTATTTTTGCACTATCTCTACCTAAGAGAGGATTTCCACTCAGCTCTCAAGCCTTGTGAGTTATTTCTTGGCACAAGCGAAGGCTCATTCGCCCCCGCGACAAGGGATAATGGCTCGTGGAGGGCATGCAAAACATAGAGGACATGGGAAATCAAGGGTAGTGGACCATGATGTGGCTACAACGGAACCTCAAATAACGGTAGCTACAGATGTTTCCCAAGGAAGTGGAGGACTAGCTCAACTCCCCATAATTGTGATTATTAGGTAAGCTATGCAAAGGAGAAATGACAAAATGCTGCATTGATTTGATCTATGCCTTGATAGGCTTGACTTGCTAGCTTTAAGGCCTTGCCAAAACAAGAAAGGGAGATGCACGAAAACCCAGAGTTCAGTCGACTGAGCCGTAACAAGCCAGGTGATGAAGCCTTAGACTCTGTGATGTCAGAAACCACTTTCGAGTGAGACGGAGCATAATGCTGATGACTAGTGGTGTTGTGCCCTTGAATTTTAAAAAAAATTATCATGAAAATGATAATGTTGTGCTCAACTTAGCATCATTGAACAAGAGCGAATGTGGCACTATAATGTGTAAATGTCCCAAGTTTGTTGACCTGCAATGCTTAATGTTGCAAACAATGGGGCTACACAGAGTCTAAGTTGAGCCTCCAGAACAAACTTTACTTTGTTATGCTTCACTTAATCTGGATCTTCTTTTAAATATTAAACATCTCTCATCCAAATTTTGAGCTTGTAAGGGGAAACAACTGCCATGGAAGAATCCAAAATGACTTTTTCTCTTCAGTTCCAAGATTACTTTTATCCCTTACCTCATTGGTTGATTAGTCATTTCACTTTGCATGACCATTTTTGCTTTAGCCTGCATAACAAATATATCCATAAACACCCTATTTTTAAATTTTCAACTACAATACGTAAAAGTACTAGGAATCACTTACTTGCTAAGCTTCAACAATCCTTGGAGCTTTTGTGCCATTTTAGAAAACTTTTTATCAGACATGTGTTCTCCCACCTTTTAATTCCCTAGCAATAATTATCTGAATCTTTCTCGAACCTGCATTGTGGTCCATGGATGCTAACTACTCATGCAACAAGGTCTTTGGTGTTTCTCAAAGCTGCTATACACATCTCCTTTGGTACCTCATGTGTATGCATCTCCTGCTGTATAAATAGTCTGCTGTGGGAAGAGTCTTTGGGCATAAAGTAATATCCCCACATGCATATGAACATGCTTATAAAAGAATCACTCCAAGTTTCCAAAACTATGATAGCATTGCCAAAGAACCCTTTGGAGGAGACTTCAATAATTGGCCTTTCCAAGAAAGTCAATTTGGAACCTTTAAACAGGCAAGGAACAAACATCTTTCATTCATACACTGATAGGTTCCACCACAAAAGCTTTTTCTTAGAATAAATGTTTTGTTGAATTTGGTTTGTGTCCATGGTTTTGTCCATGCATTTACAATGTACTTTTGTTCCATTCCCTCCATCCCTTTTCCATTTATCAATTCATAAATAGAATTCCCGACACAAAGCTTGGGTAGATCAGTCACTTTACCCTTGTATTCACATTCTTCCGCTAACTTTATGAGGAGATCAGTACGAGGAAGAGTCTGAATTATTTGGAATGCGGACACTGGTTCTTGAAATATAATCTCTGCTTCAATATCCAAGACAATGTTTTCATTACATGATCCTTCTTATTTGACTTCCTCATCAATTACTTTATGAAAGAATATCACTCTATCAAAATTTCTATGGCATAAAAGTTAAAAGTTTCACTTTATTACAGAAAGAGAAAGGGAGTACTACTCACATTGGAGAGTTAAAACCCTCATTTTTTTGTGTTACATTGGTATTGTAGTGCGACCTAGAAGACTATTGCTTTGATCTACTCTTGCTAAAAAGAAGGAAGATAAACTACATTCAAGTATGAAATGTTTCTCACTGTCAATCCCTTTATAGATAGGGGTTGGATAAAGAACTTCATAAACCCCATCCATTTCAATCAATGCCTCTAACACCACATCATGATTGCAATTAAGCTTTTCTTGTAGCGTTTTATGTAAAGCCATAGCCTTTCCATCCATGAAAGGAACTTCAATAGAAGTTTTCTAACATTTTCTAAGAAAACCTTTGTAGACCTGCAACATGAATAGATTAATGATTTATTTACTATTTTACATTCACTTTTATTTGATTTTTATATCTTATAAACCTCACATATATTATCGATTGATTATAATTCATTTTAAACATTTCTATATGTTATTGAGTAAAAAATATCAAAATCAGTTTTGCTATTTTAATTCAAACTAATATTTATCAATGATGATAAAATTCTATTTTATGTGAACAGTAATCTAATCTTTAAATGATATATAGTCTTTTGATTTGATGTTTTAGTTATGGTGAATGAGTTCATTTGTTACACTTCATGGAATGGAGCACCTATGGTTGTCAGTCTGATAATTGAGAATCTGATTCTGAGTTAGTTTAATCAGCTCTGTTTTGACAGACCTAATACAAAAACACTTCCCTCAAACCCAGACAAGCCAATATGTTAAGGAAACCCTACCCTAATATGTTGTGGGAAGTTGCATATGCATTGAGCTCGAGCTAGGATCAAGAACTCCACCATAGCCACTCGTCACCACCGTCGCACTTGTTGTCACCCCCGAGGCGATTGCTCTAATCTAATAGGTGGTTCAACGTCTCTTGCGAAGATTGTGTGGGATCTCCCCATGAAAGACGATCACAATGATAGCCCAATCACTCAAGAAAGAGGGAGAGAAGAAGCAAGAGGGAAGCATAAAAGAACAAGTGATTAGCACTAATCACTCCCAAACCCTAACCCTAAGCACACCACACATGCTAGATTAGAGTTGCAGGAGAGAGGGAGAGAGAGAAGTTGGCTTTTATAGTTCCAAGCCTTTTCCCACTAGGTCACCTAGGAATAAGTGACCTGGGGCGCCCAAAACATAGTTATAAGGCTTTTCTCTATGGTTTGGCCAACTGACCAGGATCCTCTTGCCTATGCTTCGAAGCTCAATACTTTGGAGCATCTTTAGGGTGTTTCCCTCATCAAATGACAGGATTTGCAATATAGTGCTGGTGCCCATTACATAGGTGTGCAGACATAGTTATTGTAGGAATGTGTTAACATACTTTCCTTCCTAAACTTGATTAGTAAGAGGTTGTTGAGGCACACGGGGAAGTGTTGCACTTGGTTGGTTCTCCTGTCTCTACGGAAATGAGAGGGAGTGGGGGAGTTAGTAAGATGGAAAGAATTTAGTGGAGTACTGGTAATTAGCCTACAAGTCTGATGGGCTCTTATGAGTTTGCTTTCTTGTATGGTGTCTAGTACTCTCTTTTTTTATTTTTTTATTTTTTGTGTTTTTCTTTTTCATCGCCTTTATAGTTGGACATCGACATCCTCCTTTTTCGTTGCCTTTGCGGTTGGACATCCTCATTAGAGGAGTCAAAGTGTACTTGATTGAGAAGACTAGCATGGAATACTTGACCAGTATCCAACTGGTAGGTGGTATTATTAAGGAGGGGTAAGTAAAACAATGGTGTTAGTAAACAAGTCGCGAGGGGGGAATTCCGGAGGGACAAGGAAGCAACACGCATGGAAACTACTTGCACTATGAGATGATGTATGTCAACGGCGATGTACATGAAGATCTGGCATATTTATCAAGACACCATCAGGGGTATCTTGGCTCTTGTGGATGTTAAGTCATCAGGGTGTAGTGTTCTCTCTTTGTCGTTTTCTGGGTTGTCTTCTTCTATCATTGTAGCTCATGGAATTGGGATCCTCTGTGCTGATAGGAGTGGTAGTCAATGGCGAGGATCCAGAGATGTTGAGAATAAGAAGAAGTTAGGGGTAGGATAGATTAGGCATGAAGCACAATTATTCTGGTGAAGTGGGGGTGATTAAGAAAATCCAGGCGATGGGTCGTACCATTGACCAAGCTTGCGCTCGACATTCCCCATCCACAAATGTACCTGGATGGTGTCGATGTGGAAGCTTTGTGCAGTGTGTGTGCATAGAATGGAGCTGTGTGAGAATTGAAGGTGTTGTGCATGGGCAAGGAAAAAGGTGTACTCATGGTCCTAATCAGTCGGGGACTAGCCAACGTTGAAGCTATGGCTTAGGGTTGGTTTTTGTTGGCTTAGTGGGTTTCTTATTGTGATTGGGTTTTAGAGATGGCCATTTGGGGATCCAAAGTTCTGTGTAGCCATCATAGAAGCCTTGAGCAAGAAGATTCTTGGGCACCCACCATTGATTGTCATGATAAAGGTAAGAATTTGGGGTGCTTGCGGTGTGGGTGGTCAAGGATTTAGAGTTGAGGGGGAATGTCGATGCCGAGGCTTGATTGTCTTGGTTGAAGGGTGTTGATAGTGCACCTTCGACCGGCTTTGGTGAAGGCATGGGGTGTGGGAATAGGGGAGACTACATGTGATGAGGATGGGACTTGAGGGGAAAGGGTAGTCAAGGGTGAGGATATGTGTATGATTTCCTCTTTGGGACACAAGAGGACTGTGGCCTTTTTGTCGTTGACTTCCATGGTGGCCGCTTCTTCTTGCCAATTGATTTGGCAACAATGAGTGGCATCAATCCACTCTTTTTCAATGATAATCTAGCCTTGGAGTGCACATGCATCTATGACATGAAATATACAGTCCAACTGGTTATTTCCTATAGAAATTTTAGGAATGAAATACCCAACACTCATTAAATAAATTTCATGTGAAATTTGAATGTAAGTGTTTTCTTGTGTAAGTGTGGGTTTGCCAAGAGTTTTTCATGCCTCCAAGAATATGAGATTGGTGTGGACCATGGGGCAAATGTGGGCTTGCCACCATTGTAGACCGTTTTTAGTTAGGAGTCCAATCCATATTATTGGTGGGTTTAGTTTTGGTGGAAGTTCAAGGGTGGTGGAAGGCTTATTAGCTATTGTGGGGGGTGTGAGAGTACCCTGTGTGGAAGCAGTCGGTGGGGGCATAGGATCTGATTCGATGCACTCCCCCATCCTAGACGATCATTGTTACCTTGCCCTAGGGAAGCTTGAGGGTAGCTATGTTGTTATCTGAGTTGATTATACTTGTAGCATTTTGGACCCAGATTCCACCAAGCATGACTGCTTCTTTTTTTCTTACCTATGGGAACCACATAAAACTTACAAGCTAATGGGTTAGAGACAGTATGTACAGTTTGTGTAAAAGACCCAAGGCTTTGTATACGGTTTCCAGTAGGCAATTGAATTTTTGCATGGGCACTTTTAAGAGATGGTTTGCCTAGGGAGACCCATGTTTCCCATGGCAAAAGATTGTGGCTAGCTATGGAAGACAACAAGACGCACTTTATTGGCATATTTCTACCAAAGAGAAAATCTATCTAGACCCTAAGGGTGGTTGTTTTTAGGTTGTGGAGCTACACTTACACTCAGGGTGTTAAGCGAGGCAATGTCTTTGTAGGGTTCATGAAGGGTCTAGCCGTTTGGGAGCACAAATTGCATGCCAAGTTTGTGACCTGGGAGGGTGTCAAGTGTAGCAAGGATTTTCAACCAGTCATGGTCGACTTCGTCACTATTGACATAAGCGACCATGCATGGCACCTGCATGGTCGACTTCATCACTATTGACATAAGCGACCATGCATGGCACCTGCGCATCATCAAGGGCTTGATGATGTGACAAGCATTGCAAACAAAGAGATCGTTGCTTCTAGCAGTGGTCACAAAGTCTTTGGCAAAAGGAGCTTTGGAGATGGGATATGAGTGCCAGGTATATAAATTGACTTTGTTCAACCCTTTGTAGAGGTAGGCATGATGCATGTCCCAGTCATGGATCAATTGTGTTTGTCACATGAAGGGTCTACCCAAGATGTTGTCATATGCATGATAGTGACACAAGAGAGAATGCTCCAAATGCAGCCCCAACTCTTCCCTCAGGAGTCCCTCATGGAGGCAATAGCTAGCTTGGCAATCATCTAAAAAAGAGGTTTTTGAATTAATTCTTAATCTTAGTATTAATTAAGAAAGATAAAGGATGTTACTTTTCCTTGTTTTGAGAATATAGGCTTCCATAATTATCTAAACTTAAAATTTTCTTATAGAATTGTTGCTTTCTCGAAAAGATAATGTGGTTTCTCGTATCTTATGAGGTAGGGTTGAACTATTGTATTGTTATCTTGCTTAAATTAAAGTACAGGTGCATCTTCTCGTTGTCTTGATGCTAACCCATTCGTGTGCTTGTGTATGCTCGATGATGATGTTATCGAGGCCTGAGGTTAGCCCAAGGTATCCCTCATACCATTGGTAAGTTGGAACTTGCCAGTTTGGCGAGAGTTATGGATGCTGCCTAGTTCTACGGGCCTAGGAAAGTGTGATGAATAAGCCCAACCTAGCACATAGACATTCATCTACGGGCCCAGGAAAGTGTGATGAATAAGCCCAACCTAGCACGTAGACATTCATTTCAAGAATGGGAGGATTAAGCGACGAAGCCTAAGAGGGCGATAGGATGGCTTGAGTCTATGCTGGCTACTAAATGACGAGGTATATGGTCGCATAGGGATTGTCTAGTCTATGACTGGAAGGACAAATTCTAGATTATCGGCGGCAAAAAAAACATAGAATAAGAGAGCTTGGATCTAGCTATAGTTGGATTTGAACCTTTTTAATTAGGTTCCTTGTTTTCTAGTATTGTTGCATAATTGTTTTAAGTGGCTATTTTAATGAACACTAGTGTGGTAGGATTAATTAAGAAACAAAAATGACGGGTGAGTTGGGTGGAAAGTGGGAGGGTGGATCACCTTGATGGCACCATCTTATGGATGGGTGGACCCAATTATTCGAGTAGCTTTTCAACAGGTTTGCACAGAACTATAGATGAAGACGATGCCAAAAATCTCATGTATTACTGAGTAAGGCTTAGCCCGTATATTGCCACACACACCTCTGTCGCTCTCTACTCTCCTTTTCTTTTACATTAGCCCAAGTTCTACCTGTTGGCTAGAACAGTTACAAGGTTGTTTACAAGAAAAATCTAGAGCTATTACCCAACAGATAAGCTTGGTGGTAGTCCTCTGCTAGGGTGGCCCAATACTTGGCGATCATGGTGGACATAATTTCATGTCTTGGCCTCCGGATTCATCCTTCCTCAAGATTCTCCCACTTCCCCGTACAGCCCAGGATCCGAATGAGGGGCTCCTCCTACGTGTGCTGAGACTTGACTCTCTTGCCTATGAGCTGCTCTTCCCTTGCTTCTCCTACGTGTGCTGAGACTTGACTCTCTTGCCTATGAGCTGCTCTTCCCTTGCTTCTCCACCTTCTTATCCAATTAGTTCATGAATAGCACAATTTTGTTCCAGTTGGACTGTTGCATTGTTCTAGCTTGTTTCGCAGGCTAGATCAGACTCCTCATATGATTGAGAGTTGTCTCCTTACAGAACTTGGAGTCTCCTTGCCTCCTCTTTTCTTGAAACTTCTGTTGCATTTCCTCCTTTTCAATCTTTTCTCTTTTCACCTACTCTTGGAACTCTTCTATCATTCTTTCTTTATTCCATATTTTTATGTGGCATGATCTTTTCTCATTGCATATATCTTTTCTTGCCTCTTTTTCAGATTGGCATGAGCTGTCGTCAGAGCGATGTTTAGCTCATTAATTGTCATCTTGCTTCCTTTCGCTCTTGTTACCCTGCCTCTAGCTATTCCTGCCTCCTTCTTAGGGCCTTGATTGTCTCCCTGTCTTGTCTTTGTTGTTCTTTGTTGTCCACCAGTCCTCTGTACTCTTCAAGTTGAGCCCTCAAGGCCACTTCATCGTTAGCCCTCTCTTCCAGCCTTTTGGTTGCTGCCCAAGAATGCTCTTGCAGCTCGTCATCAGGGATAATGTCCATTGATGTTCCTTTGTAGATTATGATCTCTTTCCCTTTCCCCTTGGAGTGCTCGACTGGTTTCTTGCCACTCTCTTTTAAAAGCATGAATCACTTTTTCCATCTTTCCACCTCTGTTTCTTCCAACTTCCTGATCTTTGTCTGCAACTCCTTTTCTACAGTGGTCTCTCCCCCATTATGTCCTACCTCCATGCCATTCTGGTTGCCTCCAGGAGTCCCCACGCCTCCCACCCAGTTGTATCCTTGTTGCTAGTTCTATAATGTTAGGCTTTTTGGATTCCCCATCTGGATTACTGTCTTGAGTCTGGAGGGGAGAAATTTGCTTGTAGTAGGTAGGTGTGGGGGATTGCATGGCCACTGTCAGCTTCCTTAAATACTCTTCCCACACCTCCTTTATGTCTTCCAAAGCGTGATTCTCCCATTGCTCCATCTTATCTGCCTCCAACTCATAGACCTTTGGAAAGTCTTTTGCATCCAACACAACCAGCCGGGCTTCCACCTTCACTAGTTCCACCTTATCCTTGTCTGCCTTAGTCTGGACGTCTTAATGATCCTTAAGTGTTCTTCTCTAATCATGATCACCAAGCTTAGCTTTCAACAATCGTGTCCACTTCTTCTTGTAGCCTCTTGTTTTCTTGTTCTGTTTAGACTAGGTCTTCTTTTAGGATGGCATCTCTTGTTTTCTTTCCTCATTTTCCCTATGGAGTTTTTCTAATGGCCTTCTCATTTCCTCCACTTGGGCCACTTTTTTCCTTCTCCTTCTTAGCTCCTTCTAGAGCGGTGTGCTTGTTGACTTCTTAGTTCTTGAATGGCGGCCTCCTTCTACCTAACTTCTGTCTGTAGCATGGTTATATCTTTAGCCCATTCATCATGCACTTCTATAGGTAATTTAAGCTCCCCTGTACCCAGCCTACATCAATGCTTTTCGAAATACTGGTAGGACAGGGTTTAAAGGGCTCTGCTTATGTTTGCTCGAGGTGGATGGGCTCTGCCATCATGAAACCCTTCTATTCTTACTGAGGTTCTTGGGTGGTGCTCTCTTGCTGTATCTGCAGGCATTGTGCTGAGTGTGCTAAGATGGCTTCCTGTGCTGCTCCTTGAGCTTTTGCAAAAGGATGGTTTTTCCAATTCTAACAAAGTCCTTGAGTACTCTGCTATTTTTTTCTTTTTCTCCTATCTTTCCTTTCTTTCCCTTCTTCTTTTCACCAAACTTGAACGCCCTCTTTCTTCTTTCTTTCATACGGCGTCTATCCTGAGCTTCCCTCTTCTTGGGGCCTTGTAGCAGTTCCCTCCATGTTTTCCATGCCCTTCTTCTGGCATGCTTCCTTCTATTCACTCTTTTCTTCTTGCCTAATTCCTACCTGTGCATTAAATAGCACCGTGGCGTAGGGGGGCTGATCTTTGTCTTAGTGTTTGGTTGGTTGATTTTTCCAATCTAGTCCTTTACAAGACTTCTACCCAGGCCACCTTTGTTCCTTCTTCTATTGCTTCAACTAGTCCATATGCCTTTCTTGACACGTAGTATGGCTTGTGGGTGAGATTGATCATCTTTGTCCACAAAGCGCATACTCTTTTGCTTGTCCTCATCAAGCATCCTTGGAGATTTTGAACTCTTTTCCTTTTCCTTCAAGGGGACCAAACTCCTTAACAAGGTCATCCTTGTTTGCTACTTTGACTTCACCCTCGGGAGCCTGAAAACCTCAACCATGTAGAGGGGATCAAAGGCGCAATCGCTTCTCTCCCGACGGGAGTGTGATTGTATTGGTCTTCTACAGCTCCTCTAGCTGCTCTACCACTTTGTAGTTATGCTGGAGCTCTTTCCATGGCAGCTCCGCAAACTCTTTGAGGCCGTCCTATCCAACCATTGTGCATTCTTGTCCACCCCCTTGTATACTATGGACGACAGGGGCTCAAACTCTAGCACCATATCTTCTTCTTCAGGAACACTGTGATGGCTTGGGAGAAGGCAAGGAAATGGGTAGGGTTTATCAAAAAGAGAGTTGAGAGCAGGAAGAGCGTCAAGAGCGTGGGGTGGCTTTTTGAATGTGGAAACTAGGCGTTCAATGGAGAAGAATTCGGCCATTGCTGTGAGGTGCACCCTTTCCAAAGGTGGCCATAAATTGCATCATCTTCCCATGATTTCCCTAGATCTTCCTCATTTTTCAACCATCGATCCCTTCTGCACTCTTTCTAAGGTCATTAATGGCCTTTACATGTCCATGCTCCCCTTTTTGTGGTAGCAACCTCGACTTTTCCATTTGCGCCATGTTGCTGCCACCTGGCTCCTTAGTATCTGTACACACACTATTACCATATTTACATATGGTGAATTTAATTTTGGGCCATTGGCATTTTTAAAATCTCTGGAATTCTATCCTTCTTCCTAATCCTGGCCGAACACAGATTATAGTTCTTGATTCACTTTTGGATCAAAATTTTGATTCTTTTCTGGACACTTTCTCCCTTCATTTGGCATCTTACCATAGTAGAGCTTCATTTCTGCATCATTCCTTTGGTTGCTCTTTCATTGTAGAGCAGCTTCTTTCTTGCTGCAATATCCTCTTTCTTCTTGATCAAGCTTATCCTGTCCGAATTTCCTTTAAAGTTTTCTAGGCATGGGATTTCCTGTATTGTTCTCATCATTTCTTGTGACCTTTGCACTAATTTGGTGATCTGGTCATGGACATTCTGATGTCCTGCCCACTGCTCTAGCCTCTGTCCCTATTCTAGTTTGGCATTCTGCCCATCGGCATCTTGACAACTCCTTGTGATCTTGTCATTGTTGAGATATCGAGCTCGTCTAGTGAGGCGGTGGACACTGATGACCTGCCTGGGGGATAGGCCCCACACTTACACCACTAGCATGGTTGGTGAGATCTTGGGTGATATGCGGCCAGTGGGATGACAGGCTGTGTGATAGCCATTCTAGAGACTGGCATAGTTATAGCGCCAGCTCATTTAGTCGGGTTCACACTTTAGAGAACCCATGTATGTATTTGGTTGAGTACCTTTCATATTGTGTATACTCTTATTCTTGTATATGGTGTGTTGAGTGTTGAGTGAAGAAGGAGAAGATTTTTAGCCTCTCACCTTGTGTGTTCTCTATTAGGGTTTTGTGAGTGTGTGTGTGCTTTGCAAGAGCTCAAGCTCTCTTCCCCCCTGCATCTTTTCATGGTATCAGAGCTTGGTTCGTGCTAAGGGCTGAGCTGTAAGCAAGAGAACCACAGGAAGTGGTATGAGGGTAAGAGCTGCAACTACTCTTCCCTATTTGTGTTGGTGACTACACCCTTGTCGGGAGCTCTACGGGAGGCACCAGCAAATGATCTCTGATTGAGGAACTTTCTTCGCGGGAGTAAAGCTATAGGGCAACTATAATGTCCTATTGGATAAATTTTCTGGGCCGAAAACGTGTTTCGGGCGCGTCTGGACCTCCGTTTTTTCAGAAAACAGGCGATTTCGAGCACTGCGGTGGGTAAGTCATCGATTCTCTGCAGAACTCTGTTTTAAGAACTGCAGGAAGACAGATTGACTGTGCAGACACTGTGGGTGCTGCAAAGAGGTCTACAGTTGCCATTAGGTGTATGTATGCACATTGAAGTCACTGGTTGTGACATTTGAGAGTACTACAATATCGCGTTGAAGTCACTGGTTGTGACATTTGAGAGTACTACAGTATCGCTGTGCAAAAATACAGCAGTTTGTGCAGAAAAACCAGAGTGCAGTTTCTGGTAAAATTATGTGTTTGACAAGATGTCAAATGATGGGATAACTCAGATTGTGGCTGAGAAGCTTAATAAGAATAACTTCCATGCTTGGAGGTTCAGGTTGACGAATTTCCTGATGGGAAAAGGCTATTGGGACTACATAGAAGGTGAGCATGAAGAGGCATCGGAGATACCGGATATAAATCCGACTGTTACAAATGTGAAAGAGTTTAAAGACTGGAACCAAGGAGCCAAGAAGGTTATGTATTGGCTCTCCATTAGTATACAGGACACCATGATTGGGCACATTCAGGATGCCAAGTCCCCCAAGGAGGCGTGGGACACCTTGGTAAAGCTTTATGAAACAAATACCAAGGCACGTAAGATACAGTTGAAGAATGAACTTCATACTGTGGAGAAAAAGAGCATGTCTGTGAATGACTATGCATTGAAGATAAAGGGTATTGTGGAATCCCTTGCATGTATTGGTGTGTCAGTAGGATGATGATGATAAGGTGGAGGTCTGTCTACGTGGTCTCGGGCCACAATACAAGGCGTTCAAGACGTCTATTCAGACTCGGGAAAACATTCCCAACTTTACAGATTTGGTGTCTATGCTGATTATCGAAGAGAAGAGCTTGGGTGAAGACCAACAGTCTTCACAAAGCAAAAACAGTTCAGAGCAATAGGCCTTCTACACGAGTTCAGGAAGAGGACGAGGTAGAGGAGGCCGTGGACGTGGTCAAGGAGGTGGCCGAACAGGTAATCAGAGTTATGGCCAGCAGCAGCAGCAACAACAACAGTCCCAGAATCAACAACAACAACAACAACACACAGGTGGAAGAGGCAAATTCAGAGGCAGGGGGAGTCAAAGAGGCCGTGGAAATTGGCAAAGGCAATATAATGATGCACATGAATGCTATTATTGTGGTAAGCCTGAACATATGCAGGTAGAATGTTATAAGAAGCAAGCTGACATGCAAAATGGGAAAGTGCAGCAAAACAACTATGCATCCTCAAGTAGAAATAATGAGGATAATGAAAGGTTGTTTGTTATGCAGCATGTCATGAATGCCATGTCTGAAAATGTTGAAGCAGCACAAAAAGATAATGTATGGTATGTGGATTCAGGCGCTTTGAACCACATGACGAGTCATGGGGAGTGGCTCAAGGAGATGAAAAACCCAGAAAGACCAGGTTTTGTGGAAACAGGGGATGACACTGCTCATCCAATTGCCCATGTTGGAGATGTGCCATTGTCTATGCAGGATGGCAAAGTAAAGTACCTTGCAGATGTACTTCACGTTCCGAACATAACAAAGAATCTGGTTTCAGTTGGCCAAATGATTGAGCAGGGTTTGCAGGTTCGGTTTAACCCTGATGGGTGTTATGTTGAAGATTTTAAAGACAAGTGCAGGTTGGTTGCAAAAGGCAACAGAGTGGGCAGAATGTTTACGTTGAATGTAGACATGCTTGAAATGAGTGCTGCGATGTTTGCAAATGGTTCAGGAATTGTTGCAAACACAGACATTCGGCATAAAAGGATTGGACATGTGAATGTGCAGAGATTGAAGTCTATGCAGACTAAAGGAATTGTGACAGGGCTGCCAAAATTTAAAGTGGAAGGTATGTAGAAAATATGTGAAGCATGCCAATTTGGGAAGCAAACAAAGCATGTGTTTCCACGTAACAGATATGTGAGCAGAAATGCACTAGATATTATGCATTCAGATGTATGGGGTCCTACAAAGACCATATCTATGGGAGGATGCAGGTATTATGTGGACTTTCATTGATGACCACACGAGGAAAGTGTGGGTATATTTCATGAAGGAGAAGAGTGAGGTGTTCACTCACTTTCAGAATTTTAGAGTTTTGGTTAAAAAGCAAACAGGGAAATATGTAAAGTGCCTAAGGTCAGATGGAGGGGGAGAGTACTTCTCTAATGAGTTCTCTGAATTCTTGAAGAAGAATGGTATTCGGAGACAGTTTGCAGATACACTCCGCAGCAAAATGGAGTTGCTGAGCGAAAAAACAGGCACATTGCTGAGATTGCGCGAGCATTGATGGAAGAGAAAAATATGCCGCATAGCTATTGGGCTGAGGCTGTTTCTACAGTAGTATACATCATGAACAGGACTCCAACTATAGCCATACATGATGTAACTCCAGAGGAGAGGTTTACTGGTAGAAAACCAGATTTGTCTCATCTGAAAGTCTTTGGATGCATTGCATATGTGCATGTGCCAGATGAGCTGAGAACTAAGCCGGATCCAAAAGCAGAAAAATGTGTGTTTATTGGATATTCCCTTGAGCAAAAGGGATACAAATGTTATAACCCTGCTACACGTGAGTTGAGGGTAAGCAGGGATGTTGTCTTTGATGAGATGAGCAGCTGGTATGCTACTGAAAAAGAAGCTGTTGGGTCTGATGTGAGTGGAAGTGTGGTTGCACAGAATGCAGGTCAATCACAGTCTTTGAGTGGACCAGGAGAGTCCTCATCCAGTGCATCTATTGATAGACCATGGAGTGGCAGGCTGCGTCATAATACCAGTCCTGCAAATGTGATTAGTACATCACATAAAGGAAAAGAGAAAGTGGTTGAGCCCCTTGGTATGCCTGACATTTTTGCAGGGCATTCTCATGTTGATGGAGAGTCTAGTGGCTCAGATATGAGCCTTGATGAGGAGCTTGGGATCCCAGCTATGAGAACACCTGGTGTAAAGAAGGCTATGGAAGCCATGAATGAAAAGCTACGAAGATCAGGGAGAGTGAAGAACCCTGTGCAGAGATTTACATATGATGGTTATGTGGCACATCACTATGCATATATGGCAAAGGTTGTGCAGGTTGTAGAGCCCACATGCATTGATGAGGCTGTTGGAAATGTGTGTTGGGAGAAAGCTATGGATGAGGAGATGGATGCACTATATGGAAATGAAACCTGGGATTTAGTGCAATTGCTTGAAGGCAAGAAAGCCATTGGATGCAAGTGGGTGTACAAAGTTAAACATAATAGTGATGGAAGCATAAACAGGTACAAGGCTAGATTGGTAGCCAAAGGATATGCGCAGACATATGGGATTGATTATGAGGAAACTTTCAGCCCAGTTGCCAAGATGGCAATGGTGAGAGTTGTGATAGCAGTGGCTGCGTCAAAGCAATGGTCTTTACATCAGATGGATATAAAGAATGCATTCTTGCATGGGGATTTGCAAGAAGAGGTGTATATGTTGCAGCCACCTGGTTATGAGGATGTGGGTCACCCCGAGCATGTTTGCAGGTTGAAGAAAGCCTTGTATGGCTTAAAGCAAGCACCAAGAGCATGGTCTAACAAGATTTCTGAATATCTTATCAGTATTGGCTTTCATGTAGCCAATGCAGATTTCTTGCTGTATGTGAGACATGGTGATAGAGGAGTTGTGCTTGTTGTCATCTATGTAGATGACTTGATCATTACGGGGGACCGTGATGCAGAGATCTTTGATGTAAAGATCTTGCTTAGACAGAAGTTTGAGATGAAGGATCTGGGGGAGCTCATATATTTCTTGGGCATTGAGGTGATTAGGTCACCACATGGTATTGGATTACTACAGAGACAGTATGGCCTGGACATGTTGTCCAAGTATGGTATGACAGGCTGTAAGCCTATTTCTGTGCCGTTGGATCAGAATGGCAAGTTGAGTGCAGATTCAGGAGAGATCTTGGAGGACCCTACTATGTACAGGCGCATAGTAGGAAGTTTGATCTACATGACGATCACCAGACCAGATTTGAGCTATGCTGTTAGGTTGGTGAATCAGTTTATGCAAGTTCCACAGAAACCGCATTTGGATGCAGTGAGACGCATACTGAGGTATGTGAGGTCTACTTTGCATTGTGGACTATTCTATGAGACTGGGACAGAGATATGTGTACATGGGTACACAGATGCTGATTGGGCTGGTAGTATCTCAGATAGAAGATCTACCAGTGGATTCATGTTTTCTTTGGGGAGTTCTGCTGTGACTTGGAGCAGCAAGAAGCAGCCTACGATTGCTCTATCCAGTACAGAGGCCGAGTGTACAGAGGAGCTGCTATGGCAGCATGTGAGGTAGCTTGGTTGAGAAATCTACTTGCAGATTTGGGTCTATCAGTGGATAGACAAGTTGTCATTTTCTGTGACAACATTAGTAGTATATAGTTGGCTAGGATCCCAATCTTTCATGCTCGTACGAAGCACATAGAGGTCCACTACCACTTCGTCAGAGAGAAGGTCTTGGCAGGAGATCTTGACCTTGTTTATGTCAGCACAAAGGATCAGGTAGCTGACATCTTCACCAAAGCATTGGGTACAGAGAAGCTCCGCAGATTCAGGGCTTCGCTTGGTGTACATGAGATGGAGTTGAGCTCGAGGGGAGTGTTGAGATATCGAGCTCGTCTAGTGAGGCGGTGGACACTGATGACCCGCCTGGGGGATAGGCCCCACACTTACACCACTGGCATGGTTGGTGAGATCTTGGATGATATGCGGCCAGTGGGATGACAGGCTGTGTGACAGCCATTCTAGAGACTGGCATAGTTATAGCGCCAGCTCATTTAGTTGGGTTCACACTTTAGAGAACCCGTGTATGTATTTGGTTGAGTACCTTTCATATTGTGTGTACTCTTATTCTTGTATATGGTGTGTTGAGTGTTGAGTGAAGAAGGAGAAGATTTTCAGCCTCTCACCTTGTGTGTTCTCTATTAGGGTTTTGTGAGTGTGTGTGTGCTTGCAAGAGCTCAAGCTCTCTTCCCCCCTGCATCTTTTCAGTCATGGCCATCGCTTTGGTGACTTTGTCTTTCCTTCTCTATGGTCTATTTTTACCATATTCACAGCTACATCATTTCATGTTATGTTTGCCTCCCTTGCTAGCCTTGTTTCTCGTAGTTCCTGCTAATGGCGCTGAAATATAGGAGAATCATTCTGCCTGTGTCCCAAGCCATTACAATAGAAACAGGCCCCTCTTGGACCGAATCTTCCACCTCCTCTTCCGTATGGTCTATTAATTTGAGGTCATGTGGTGACTTGGTTAATAGTGGAGGCTTGCTGCTGCTGCTGCTACCTTTCCACCACCCTTGGGTTCCTATTCTTTATGCTATAGTAACATGTCTTTACTACAGAGTGATTGTCCCTTCCACAGATTGTGCACACTTGCACACTTGCTACGTGCCTCTTAACTGGCACTCCTCCTTTGTGTGCCCTTGATTGTTGCACCTCGTGCACCAAACATCTAGGCTTGCCTGCTTCTTGCCTTTCTTTTTCCAAGGCTTCCGCTCTGGGGTGGCTCCTGCCACCACTTGTTCAAAGGTGAGGGCTTCCAAGTCGTATGAGGATATTGTAGTCTAGAGTTTTTCCCTCAGTCCTCTCATAAAACATTGGCTCAGTGTGGCTAGGGTGGGACGGCAGGCACATCAACATTGCTCTAAATTTGGCCACATAGTCTTTTGTCGACCTCTTTTTTTGTGTCATCCTCTACAACTTTTCTAGTAGCTCGAGGCGTTATGGTTTTGTCTTTCCTAAATCTTCTTAGAAGCCTTCTTCAACTCTTCAAATGTCTGGAACTATTCCAGACCATACTGTGCATACCAGCTGGTGGCTTTGCCACCCAATGTTATGGCGAAGCAATACTTCTTGCCCAACGGAGCTCTATTTGATTGGAGAATGGTTTCAAAGACAAAGATGTGAGAATTTTAGGTACTTGAGAGACATCATGTCCCCAACTGCTAGCTCTTCCCCTTCTTGAGCTTCCAGCCTTCTTCTTGGATGATCTTCTTCCTGATTCCTTTGTGGTTCCAAAATTAGTCTTCTTGCTAATGTGGATTCCTATCCGATTTCTGATGCTTTTCTTCTTGATTTCTCTATTGTTCCGAAATTAGTCTTTCCAGCTACTATGGAATTCCGTGCCAATCTTCTTAGTCGACATAGAGAACGGTGCAGTGGTTCTTTTTGTTCTATAGCTTCAGCTTGTCTACGGTAGTGCTGCATTTCCCTGTGCTCCATTGTGCTCTTATGCCTCTCTTGTTAGCATTCCCACCACTAGTTAGTGTGTTCTTTCCTATTGACCATGTAGGACTTAACCTATACTAGCATCTATCTTTCTACTCCCTACTTGGCATGCCGTTCCCTAGTAGGATCGCCAAAAGTGTTGGTGTTCGGTCCATACCCGCCGACACTTATCTAGTTCTAGACCACCACCTATTCGGCTCTGAGGAGAAGACTCAACTAAGTATACTATGCCCAACAAGCTAAGCCAATGCTAACATGTTGCACCACCAATCTGCCTAGGTTAAGGGAGTTGGTTGTAATAGGGACACAGTTAGTGCCTACATCTAGAGAGAGCATTAGCATGGCTCCTAATCCTGTCTCTAGAAGGGAGTCACTTCTGGACATGATTGACCGTGAACACAGACACGAATTAAAAGACGTTCAAAACAAAGAGAGCAATGACACAACTTGAGAATCAAACAAGTTTGCACAGAACTATAGATGAACACGATGCCAAAAATCTCTTGTATTACTAAGTAAGGCTTAGCCCGTATATTGCCACATACACCTCTCTCTCTCTCTCTCTCTCTCTCTCTCTCTCTACTCTCCTTTTCTTTTACATTAGCCCGGGTACTACCCATTGGCAAGAATAGTTACAAGGTTGTTACAAGAAAGATCCAGAGCTATTGCGTAATAGATAAGCTTGGTGGCAGTTTACTGCTAGGGTGGCCGCCAACATTCTTGATGAAAGCTTACAGAACTACCACCCCCTCGAGAAGTCGACCATGAAATTGAGCTAATTTCTGGTGCTCCACTTGTCTCCAAAAGACCCTATAAGATGTCTCTCCAAGAAGCCATTGAACTCAAGGAGAAACTTTACCAACTCATTGAGCAAGGATTTGTACGCCTAAGCAGCTCTCCTTGGGAAGCACTCATTCTTTTCCAAAAGAAGAAGGACTGCACTCTTCGTCTCTGCATAGATTATCAAGGGTTAAATCAAGTCACTATCAAGGAACAAGTACCCTATCCCTCACATCGACGAGCTTCTCAAGAGGCTTCATTGGGCCAAGGTTTTATCTAAGATAGATTTAAGATTTGGCTACTATTAGATCAGAGTCTAGGAAGCAGATATACCCAAGACAACTTTCAATACTCGTTATGACCACTATGAGTTTATTGTGATGCCATTCAGGTTAACCAATGCTCTTGCAACTTTCAACCACCTAATGCAAGATATATTCCATCCCTACCTAGATGAATTTGTTCTTGTCTTTTTTTATGACATTCTATTCTACTCCAAGTCGATGGAAGTGTTGAAATCATGGATCAAGCTCCCTAATCAACTACCTAATCAAATCATAATCCTAATCTAATCCTACACTAATGATAACACTAATCTAAGGTGGATAAAAATGAACAATGCTCATGGTGATGAGTGTGAGTTAATTAAGTTTAGACTCAAGTTTAGTTAGGTTACAAGATGGAAACATAGAAAGACTTGAGATGTTGTGCTTATATTCCAATGCTTCAAATGTCCTCCTTTATATGAGGAAAGTACAACAAAGCTATGATAGCTCATGTGGGATAAACTTGGCTAGGTGACTTGGCACTCTAGCATCACTCATTTCAACACCCCCCTTGATGCTAGATTGGATACAATTTTTAGGCTTTCACTCATCCTCTCTCTCCCCTTGTGCTAGGGGCTGATTACATCACACTTTTTGTAGAGACAAGAGGGGTGAAAAAAATACAATGGTTCTTTCTCTAGAAGAGTGAGTCTTCAGTTGGGGAAGCTTTGACCTCGATGTAGTTTGCCTGCTTCTTTTTGTGATAGAAATCTTCTTTTAGGTGACCAATTTTTCCACATTAGTTACAAACAAGCTTTGGTTTATCTTTATTGTGACATTAATTCTTGGTATGACCAAGTTTTCCACAGTGATAGCATCTTGGAAGTTGAGATGTTGATTGATTTGTCCTTTGAAATCTCCCACCCTTTGTGTACAGTGCTTGCTCACTTGAATGTGATTTGAATGACTCCTTATTCTTAAATTTGGATTCTTGTTTAAGTAGAGATGATTCTACATCTTGAAGTTTAGTGTTGGGTACATTTTTAAGTGTAGGAACAATTGATTCATAAGGTTCTTTGTCAACACTTTTTAGCAATACAGCAATAGATTTATCTTCCTCAATCTTTAATGCACTAAGTTGTTGTTTAATACCTTTGAATTTACTGATGTGTTGTACCATGGTATCTGTCTCCTTCTTGTCAAGCTTGTAGAGCTGCATGAGAAGGTGGATCTTTGAGCTCTTTGAGTCGGTGCCGAAAATCTTGTTAAGTTTCTGCCATCCCAACTTGGCATCCTTGATTCCAACAATGTGACTAATCACATCATCACCAAGATTTTGAGCAATGAGGCCCAATGTTTTTTTGTTTTGAAGTGGCTTAGCCTCCACTTTTTCATCCTCAATAACGTGCCAAATCCCCTTACACATCAGCAAGTACATGGTCTTGCTTTGCCATGTGAAAAAACCATCACCATTAAATCTTGAGACGACTTCTACATGCTCCATGATGAGAAGGGGGTCTAACCTTGAGCCTTGATTTTAGTGCTCAAGCAGTGTCTAACCCTTTTACAAGTGATTTGCAACTAGAGATAAACAATGTGGTGAAAAATCATTTGAGTTTGAGCAATGAAAATGATTGAGATGAATTTTGATGCAACAAAAGTTTCCCACAATGGCACTCTAATTTTTTAATTTTACCTTTGGTTTAGCTCAATTTCAGGTAATGCAATACTAATGATGGTAATTAAAACTTAATCACATGATGATAGCAACCCAATTTTTGGAGGCTTCAATTGAGCTTGTGGAAGCTATCATTGAAGGGGATTTTTGCATGAAGCTATTGTGCTAGAAGTGTGGAAGAGGCCTATGTAAAAAACCTTAGCTCAAACCCTAACAAATGAGCTTATTTGCCCTAAACACGCTGACTGGTTTTTTGCTTGCCATGACCAGCTTGGTGGATAATATGCTACCAAATTTAAGTTGTAGACTCTTCTTGCTATTGCTAACAAGCTCCTAAAAGGGCTTGCCCCAATTCGAAGTATACACGATGAATGGTGCAGAAAAGCAGTTGGCGCATTAATTCGCGATTCGCGAGCAGTTGGCGTGAATGGCTGGAGTTGGAGGTTTGCCTAGGCTTGTGTGAGATGCCTCTTGAAAGGCTTGGCCAATGGTGGAGAGATTGAGGAGAACAAGCTTGAGCAAGTTTGGACCACAAGTAGAAGAAGAAGATAAGGATGTGATTAGTGACTAATGAGATGATTTGTGAAGAGATTAGACTAATGTGGGGTTAGGGAAGATGAATGCTAAGCTATAGGGAGCTTAAAGCAAGCTCCCTAATGAACTAGCTAATTATATCATAATCCTAATCTAATCTTACACTAATCACAACACTAATCTAAGGTAGATAAAAATGAACAATACTCATGGTGATGAGTGTGAGCTAATTAAGTTTAGACTCAAGTTCAATTAGGTTACAAGATGGAAACTTATACTCATAGAACGACTTGAGATGTTGTGGGGTTGTTGCAAGATCAAGGTGTCTAGCTTTGTCCAGTTTATGCTAGACTAGGACAAAGCTTGGAGAGAGAATTTGGGGGCAAGATACTTCAAATGAGATCAACAAACTAATAAAAAATAAAAATGCTCTTAAATTAATCCAATATAACTTAAATTAACACAAATTGGTCTTATTAATCAAAATTAATTAAAAAATGATGAAATGACAAAAAATGTTCTTTCTATATTTAGAGTGATCCATTTTTTTTCATAGATACACCATTACAATTACAGTAGTCCTTATAGGTTTTAGATGATTTACATCAAAAATATAATTTTACTAATTATGTTATTAATATTTGCAGCAGCTCAAAGCCATCAAGTTAGCTTTGATAAACTCAAAGCCATCCTTACCTCAGCACTAGTCTTGAAACTTCTCGACTTCACCAGGAAATTTGAGGTGGTTATGGATGCCAGTAGTCTAGCACTTGGTGGTGTCTTAGTGGCTTATACTTCTCACAAGATGAAGCAATATAAGGCCAACTATGCCACCTATGATTTGGAAATCTTATCAATTGTTAATTGCCTCAAGTTATGGAGACATTACCTCTTCGGGGTACAAGTTCTAGCTTGTAACCAACCACAAGAGTCTAAAGTGGATCTTCACCCAACCTAACCTCAATGAGGCAGAGAAGATGGGTTGAAATCTTACAAGAATATGTGCATGTCTGGGTTTTTGATTGACAAATGGATTGCATCCCTACAACCAAGGAAACACCCTGGACAATTTCACCGAAAAAAAATTTCACAACCGCTAGACGCGTCAGCATGCATATCGAGGTCGACGCCCCAAACAAGGGTCCCCACCCCAAAAAGGTGTCGTACGCATACTCGAGCACCCAAATAATGGCCACGTAAGGACTAGAGGCCGCCTGCCCTAGCATATGGTCCCCACTGGCCACCACGTAGACACTAATGTGACCATTGGCCCGGAAGGTACATGCGTACTCCACCTTTGGCCCGCGTGTATAGGTGCCACCCCTTTTCCCGAACTCATGTAGCCACAAACCAGTGTACTTTCATCGTATACCATCCTTTGCACCGTGCTTTGTGCTCTCTTTCCATGTTGCTCTCTCTTTCCATGTACTCGTACCCGTACTAGCCCCTATATAAACCCTCAGTACCCCCTCCATGGCCGACACCCGACACTCTGAGAGCGGAGACTATACCTGATAGCCCTGTACAGCCCATCTCCCAGCAAGCCCTTTTCAACCCATCTCCAAGTAGGCTCTATATAATTTCTTCCATCCGCCAACCCTTGTTTTGTGGAGAGGGTGTCCTACACTGCTCCCCCCCATATAAAGAGACTTATGTAAGCACACTTTGGCTCTCAGAAGCGGTTTCCACATGAGTGAGATTTATGCAGTGTGAGCAAATGAACTCCGAATCGCAATCCGACTGAAGCGTTGAGTTCGCGGTGACACGAGCTACAAGAAGGTGGATAGTATGGCTCCTCCTCAAAGATGCCAAAATCTTTCCTCGAAAAACATGCATAAACGACTCTAGAGGGAATGCTCGGACGCGGTCCCATCTCTTGTCATGGGAGTCCCACATGGAGCCAATGGCCAGGTTAGCCTGATAATCATTTAAAAAGAGGTTTTTTTATTGATATTTAATGTTACCATTAATTAAGTAAGAAAGAGGGTGCTACTTTTCCTTGTTTTGATAATCATTTAAAAAGAGGTTTTTTTTATTGATATTTAATGTTACCATTAATTAAGTAAGAAAGAGGGTGCTACTTTTCCTTGTTTTGAATTTACCAAATTTCTTATAAATTTATCGCTTTCTCGAGAAGATAATGTGGTTTCTTGTATGCTATGATTTTATTAAACAATTGTGTTGCTATCTTGATTAAATTAAAGTACATGTAAATCTTCTCCCTGCTTTGATGATAACCCCATTGCTGTGCTTGTGTAGCTAGGCGGCGATGTTAGCGAGGCTTAGAGTCCAGCTCAAGGTATCCCTCCTACCATTGGGAAGTTGGAACTCGCCAGTTTGGGCGAGTGTTATGAATGTTGCCTAGTTTTGTGGGCCAAAGCAGGTGTGGTAAAAAACCCACCCTAGCATGTAGACATCCCTCCGAGGAGCGGGAGGATCAAACGACAGAGCAGCCTGAGAGGGCAACAGGCTAGCTTGAGTCCTCGTCGGCTACCAAACTATGAGGTGTATGGTCCCGTAGGGATTGCCTAGTCTATGAAGATTGGAAGGCCGAATTCTAGATTATCGGTGAAATAAAATAAGCCTTGATCTAGCTATGGATAGATTTGAACATTGTATCTATATTTAATTAAATTCCTTGTTTTCTAGTATTGTTGTATCATTGTTAAGTGGCTATTTTAACAAACACTATGTAAGGTCTCTAATTAAGGAACTTTTTTATATATGTCGCATAGCGTGGTAGGACTAATTAGAAAAAAACATGTGTGAGTTGGGTGTAAAGTGGGAGGATGGAATGCCCTGACAGCAGTATCCTATGGATAGGTGGACTCGATTAATTGAAAGCTCTATGTTAGTTAAGTAGGTCCATGGGCAATCCTATTCTAGAGGATTAGGCCAGTACTATGCCTCACATAGATGGGAAAAAAAGTGTTATTTCTAGGAATCAAGAATAGAGGTTGCCCAAGATAAGGTCAATCACTCTATGGGTGATTCAATTTTAACAATCGTTTAGGAGACCACACTCTCCTTTGTGGGATAGAACTAGGGCTTACCTTTTAGTTGTATCCTCATATCTTTACACAATCGAGGTGTCGACGAGTAGGAAATTTTTCTTTTGTTAGACTTAGTAGACTATCTTAATGTTTTCCCTTTTTAGGTTGGGGTACCTTAGGTTAGTACTCCCAGACCCGATAGCTATGTGATCATAGAGGGGAACCGTATACCATAGAACCTGGTATATGACAAAGTAATGCAAGTCTTACCTATTGACAGAGTAGCTGTTATGGAACACAATACAATCTAGAGTCTACCTCCCCTACCATCAATTTTTTGTATCTTAGAAACAAACCATGGCGGAACCCCCATATTTCACCTACATGGACGCTCGAGTCTTATGCCTTAGGTAAGCCTAGGAGTCTCTTTTATGATGAATAAGACTAAATACATTAGTCTCAAATCCTTATAATCAATCTTGTCCTTGCAAATATTTGAATTGAGAAATAAAGTGATTTCAAGGTTTTACTTTTAAATCATACGTGTAGTGTAAAGTATAAATCTCATGATCCTAAATTTAATCTTGCGAGATGATGATCAGGATGATCACAGCCTTCTCTCTTCAATGCTCTATACATATATACCCAGGAGAAGAAGCTCCTACTCAAACATATGCAACCTCCCTCCTTTAAGAGAGAAGGTTAAAAAATTGAGAAGGAGGTTGAAGTATGGATTGAAGTAATGGACGATAAATTCTCGGCTGTCGATACTAGAGCTGCAAACCAATCTATGCTTGCACGGTTTTGCCTCACTGGGGATGCTAAACTCTACTGGAAGTAATGGTGCCATGATAAGGGAGTCATCAAACATTCCTAAACCTAGGATGATATCAAACAAGTTGTGAAGGAGAGATATCTCCCCCTATCCCACCTCGAAGCAATGAGGCCAGTACATTGCAAGATGCTCTCATACGAGCCCAAGCTCTTGTGAAGGAGTTAAAGTCTTGCAAATCTAAGTCCTAGAAGAAATCTCACCCTAAATCAAACTCTGAGGATTAGTCTTACAAGAAGCCCCAAATGCTCCCTACTAAAACTGAGGTCAGCAAACCAACTCTTTTGTTCCCCACTCGTATGCTGCTTTTTCTAGAGAGGCCCTTGTGTGTTTCCATTGCAATGAGCCCGGATGCTTTAAGGCCAACTGCCCCAAGCTAGCTCCTCCAGGATATTTTTATTCTAACGTAGTCAAGAGCCTTAACTAACCAAACTGATCTGACCGAACTCGTAAGTCACATGGTCAGATCAAGGAAAAGACTTGCACTTGGATCATAGAGTCCAACGCTTTTTTCCTCATCAAGAGGCATAGCCATTGATTCTTTTTCCATAGAACAAGGGTTATCCGGGACGTAACTTAACAGAATTGAGTCTCATTTTAGGGATCCATCAGTTCACCCCATCCAATCCCATGGGTTGCCCAACCACTGTAGTGATAGGATCCATTTAGAATGGTCATGTTTTTTTCCCGGGTACCAGGGAAAAGAGTTTCCAGGCCCCCTAGCTGACGCTTCAAGCAAACTACAAGATAGTCACACCACTTACACACCCAATATGAAATTGCCTGTTTCACAGATTCAGTGTCTTTAAAACAATCTTTTAATGAAACCATAGTATCACTGATCATAATCCTCCAAAATATCCAACTTGAATTCTAATTTCCAATCATTCCTTCATCGGTGTACCTATGACATCATTGGCAACCAAAATGCTCACCACCTGTTCACTCAGGGGCCTTTTCAATAGTTCCTAGCTCATAGTACCCGGCAATATAATCACATAAGAAACTCCAGATGGACTCTCCATTGAAGATCAGCAAGATTAACCAACAGATCCATATAAAAGAGCCATGGACTCATCCGTTTGAGGACTAGCAAGGACCAGATCCATGCCCGAGTTTAGAAAACAACTCTAACACCTTGTTCCATTTTTCTTCCCCGACGCATGCGTGGGTATCTTCGACGACCCACAGCCCGAGCATTGTATGGTCAGCACCCTCTAGGCTCCTTCGCAGGTAACCTAGCACTTCACTCATAGGCTGCTTCCTTGGTCCCTCTTCCACCGTACTGGAAGCTTACCATTTAAATCGAATCGAGGCTAGTCAAGACCTCGATCGACCTTGCTACGTGACACGCCTCCATTGACTCTCCGTCCAGCTATTGCAACTTTATCACTTAGGTCTCCACGACCTCATTCACAAGATGGTCGAAATGTTTTCCCAGTATTCTTGACATAAAAGAGTCATTTAAAAACAGGTTTCATATAAATACAGTTTCTAACAAACTCTCATCTTTTCACATTGTTCCACATCATTTCTCGTTATTCCACATTCTTCTACATCAATTCAGATTGCTTATTCCACATCCAATCATATGTATTCCCATCATCTTCATCCATTCTTATCCAATCACATTATATTACATTCTATCCTCATCACATCTCATCCATTCATATCTACCCATATCCACATCACATCACATCTCATCCATTCATATCTACCCATATCCACATCTCATCCATCCATTCACATTACATCACATTCATTTAGATTCACATCTCATCACATCACATCTCATCCATTCACGTCTCATCACATCATATTCACATCCATTCACATCACATTTCGTCCATTCACATCTACCCCGATCCACATCACATCCATTCACATAACATCTCATCCATTCACATCTACCTAGATCCACATCACATCACATCACATCTATCCATTCACATTACATCAAATCCATTCAGATATCATCATATCACATTCACAACCATTCACATCTCATTGCATCCATTCACATCTCATCAAACCCATTCACATCCTTCACACCCATTTACATCCATCACATTCATTGCATCCATATCACATCACATACATTCCATCCACATCTATCCTTATCGCATCACATTCATTCCATCCATATCACATCACATTCATTCCATCCACATTACATCACGTCCACATCTATCAACATCACATCTCATTCATTCCATCCACATTACATCACATCCACATCTATCCATATCTCATCACATCCATTCACATCTCATCGCATTCATCCACATCCATCCATTCATTCACATGCACATCTATTCACATCCATCCATTCACATCCATCCATTCGTTCACATGCACATCTATCCACAACCATCCATCCATTCACATTCACATCTATCCACATCCTTCCATTCATTCACATGCACATCTATCACTTCACATCTCATTATCATCCATTTACATCACATCACACCCATTCACATATCATCACATCTCATCACATCCACATCCACATCCACATCCACATCCATTTACATCACATCACATCTCATCCACATCTCATCACATCTACTCACATCTTATCACATCGCATTCACATCTTATCACATCACATTTACATCTTATCACATCATGTTTACATCTCCTCTTATCACATTCACATATTATCTAATCACATCGCATCCATTTACATCCTATCACATTCATTTACATTCATTTGGCTCTACATCACATCTTATCACATCCACTTTTAGTACTGTTTTCTACTTTCGATACCGACGGGACTTTTCTAAGTTTCTGCCTGTTAAGGTACTTTTTCTCGATGGATATTTTCATATTCTTTCTCAAAATTTTCAAGTGAAATATATTCAATATTCTTATTTTGAGTAAAAGATTCATGGGATTTACAAAAATCAATTCTAGCCATATTTTCCAATAAAATTAATAATGCTCAAAATTTCACTTTTGATAAATACTCATAATTTTAATTATGCCAAAAATTACTCTTTTACCATTTGATTAGTAGGATATCAAATATCATGGAAATTTCTCTTTTTTCATAAAAATAAATTTACCAAAAATTCCTCTTTTACCATTTAATTACTTGGATCTCAAATATCATGGGAATTCATCTTTTGCATAAAAATAAATTTATTAAAAATTTCTCTTTTACCATTTAATTACTTGGATCTCAAATATCATGGGAATTCCTCTTTTTGCATAAAAATAAATGTACCAAAATTTACTCTTTTCTCATAATCAATTAATTATGCATAATTATAAAAAAATTATTTTTCATGAATATGATGTCCAATCCTAGAATATGGTAGGAAGTCCTCTTTTAGCATTATGCATAAAAATAAGATATGTATCATTCTTTTTGCATAGGATGTCCAATCCTAGAATATGGTAGGAAGTCCTCTTTTAGCATTATGCATAAAAATAAGATATGTATTATTTTCTAAAAATTTTGCCATAGCTTTGTTGCTGCTATTACTGATAATTCTCAAATTCTTCAAAAGAATAAAAACTTGTAATGGAAATATGATAGTAGTTCTTCTTTTATGCTTAAAATCAAATTATGAATTTAAATCGTAATTTTAACCATAATCATAAACTTAATTATGATTATTCCACTAGATTAAGCTAATTCCATTATTTCTCTTTTTTCGAATTGATAGGATAATCTATTTCTCGTTTAGAATCAATCAAAGTAGTTATTAACTACTTATAAATAATCTAAAAGAAATAATCATTATTTTGGTAACACAAAATCATAAAAATACCATTTTCTTAATCTCTAGCTTATCAAGCCTAGAGTTTAGCTTTGAATTAAGAGACTATCATTGAGAAGCATCCTTTTTCAAAGGATTTAGCCATAAATATGGCTATTCTTTTAGAGAGAGAGATGGCTATTCTTTTAGAGAGAGAGAGAGAGATTTACTTAAAGATTTAGCCATAAAGATGGCTATTCTTTTAGAGAGAGAGAGAGAGAGATACTTAAAGAAAGCATTACAAATAAGCATAAAGAATAACTTTCTCTTAATTAAGAATTAAGACTTTAAGGGAAAGCTTGATTTGAATTAAAACAATTATTTAGAAAGCTTCTCAAGCTTGAGAGGGGTTGAGAAGAAGAAAGTCATTGAGATAAATTGGAAAAAACCATAAAAATTAATTTTACCTCCAAGTTTGGCTTGATTCTCTATTAGCAACAGTGAAGCCCCCCAACCAATCAATTGGTCCACCAAGATGAGAAGAGCAACTCCAAGAGTTGTTAGAGAGAGAGAGAGAGAGAGAGAGAGAGAGATGATACTGGCATGGTATAGCTCTAATATTTTTTTACAAAATACTAAGGGTCTATTTATAGGTGAGGGAGGCCACTAACCAAGTCCAACTGGGTTCTAGAATTTTGCAGGTTCAGTTTGAATCAATTTCAACAAGATTTGGACCAGTTTGGCTTCCTTTTTGATTTGGTTTGATCCAGGAGAGAGGAGATATAAAAATATCACAATGTTTTTGAATTAAAAACCCTTCCACACATGTGAAATAGGCGCGTACCTCAAGAGTCTCCCTCTCCTTACCAAGGTGTCAAAAATGCATCATTATTCCAAAATATCTCATTTTTTTAGTAATATCTCATAATGTTTAACTAATAAACCTTGTACTCAGTCAACTCTTCATCTTATGTGAGCATTTACTCATTTTTGGGTATTTTCTTTTATTCTTTGGATTTATCTCATCCCAACACTTGGATTAATCTAATTGATCCATTGGGACCTTAATTGAACCATAATCTTTTTTTTTTGAAAGTGTAGACCCCTAGGCTAAGGTCCCTTATACCATTTTCAATTAATCCCTAATGCACATTGGAAAGTTCATTTTGAACTTTTGTTTCAAGGGAATCCATTTTAGCCACTACGAGGATTTTTATATCCAAAGATATCTAAATTTTAGAATCTCTCTCTAGACATTTTCACTCTCTAGGCCAAAACAAGGTAAAACAAGATCTTTCTCCTATTTAATAGAGGGGAATAATTTCAAGAACAAAAGGGGAGGTTATTACACCTTTACACCTCAAAAGCTGGAGGGAGGAATCTTACATCCTACCCCACTTAAAAACCGCAAGATGTCCTCATCTCGCAATAGGAAAATAAACTCTTTCACCTTAAGATCCAACTGATTCTGGGGTTCCTTATAGTCTGGTCAACCCACGCAGAATCCTGGGATAAAGATCCCTTCTACAAGAAGAACATACAGAATTCATTATCAGAGAACAATTCATTTAGAACATATCATCCATACCCTTAACACAATAATGGTCCATCAGACCAAAAATTTCATCTGAACATTCCTCCATGAGAATTTCAATTATGTAGGTTCTCAATTTGTCATCCCTTAATTAGATCCACTGGGTCAAAAACATCAGCAATATGTCAGCATAATCCACTAATCCAATAGTGATTTGCTGAAGTCATAATCATCATTCCAGTTACTAACATCATCACTGGGATTCATCCCATTCATCCTCATTGTGGCTTTGTTCAACTTATCTTCCTTCAACCAAAATTCAGGAATCATCATCTTTCAATCACAATCCAAATCAACTCATCAATTCTCAACCAGAATTCTAAAATCATATCAACCAGCATTTGAATTCATCCTCTGGATAGCATTTTTGCTTATAACTTCAAGGTCTTAGATTTACTCGTATATATTGTCAGTAAAGAGCTGCAAATATATCCACGATATATACGGGTAGTCATGGTCCTTGGAGTTATAAGGTAAATACCATCATATCTAGGCCTCAAGCAAGTTAGGGATTCAATACAATTGCGGTACTTCCATCTGAAGACCCAATTTCCAATTTATTAATCTTCATTCTGAATATCAATTTGTATGAATTTCATCACACAATTATAATCTTTTACTGGTACTTCATAAATTTTTGACATTTTTGGCTTCTCAGTTATTCCACTTTAGCCAATTCACTCTGATAGTAGCTGAAAGATCCCTTCCCCCTCCGCACAACAAATTCTAGGGGTGCAAGCAGCAGAAGTAGCACTTCTTGCACAGGGTAGAACCTCTCACTCGGGGCCTCACCCATAGATATCCTGACAAGAGACTAATCCCTCTATTCTTCCAAAATCGAACCTGGAAAAACTTCCCTCGCCCAGTAGACATAGGCGATTCCTTTATGATATTTTTATTCTAATGTAGTCAAGAGCCTTAACTAACCAAATTGATTCGACTCAACTCGTAAGTCACATGGTCAGATCAAGGAAAAGACTTGCACTTGGACCATAGAGTCCAACGCTTTTTTCCACATCAAGAGGCACAACCGTTGATTCTTTTCCATAGAATAAGGGTTATCTGGGATTTACTTCAATTATCGTAACTTAACAGAATTGAGTCTCATTTTAGGGATCCATCAGTCCATCCTACAATCCCATGGGTTAGCCAACCGCCCAACCATTGTAGTGATAGGATCAATTTAGAAATTTGGTTATGTTTTGTCCCAGTACTAGGGAAAAGAGTTCCCATGCCCCCTAGCCGGCGCTTCAAGCAAACTTCAAGATAGTCACACCACTTACACACCCAATATAAAATTGCCTGTTTCACAGATTTAGCTATCTTTAAAACAATCTTTTAATGAAACCATAGTATCACTGATCATAATCCTCCAAAATATCTAGCTTGAATTCTAATTTCCAATCATTCCTTCATCGGTGTACCTATGACATCATTGGCAACCAGAATGCTCACCACCTGTTCACTCTCAGGGGCCTTTTCAATAGTTCCTAGCTCATATTACCCGGTAATATAATCACATAAGAAAATCCAAATGGACTCTCTGCCATTAAAGATCAGCAAGATCAACCAACAGATCCATATAAAAGAGCCATGGACTTATCTGTGGACTTATCTGTTTGAGGACCAGCAACCAAGGACGATCAACCAGATCCATGCCCGAGTTCAGAAAACAACTCCAACACCTTGTTCCATTTTTCTTTCCCGACGCATGCGTGGGTATCTTTGATGACCCAGAGCTCGAGCACCATATGGTCAACACCCTCTAGGCTCCTTCGCAAGTCACCGAGGCTGGTCAAGACCTCGACCGACTTGCTACGCGAGACATCCTCCGTCAGCTATTGTAACTTTATCACTTAGGTCTCCACGACCTCATTCACAAGATGGTCAAAATGCTTTCCCAGCATTCTTGACATAAAAGAGTCATTTAAAAATAGGTTTCATAAATACAGTTTCTAACGAACTCTCATTTCCACATTCTTGACATAAAAGAGTCATTTAAAAATAGGTTTCATAAATACAGTTTCTAACGAACTCTCATCTTTCCACATTGTTCCACATCATTTCTCGTTATTCCACATTCTTCTACATCAATTTAGATTGCTTATTCCACATCCAGTCATATGTATTCCCATCGTCTTCATCCATTTTCATCCAATCACATCATATTACATCTCATCATATCTATCCACATCTATCCTCATCACATCTCATCCATTCATATCTACCCATATCCACATCTCATCCATTCACATCTACCTTGATCCACATCACATCACATCACATCTATCCCTTCACATTACATCACATTCATTTATATTCATTCAAATCCACATCTCATCACATCTCATCCATCCACATCACATCTCATCCATTCACGTCTCATCACATCATATTCACATCCATTCACATCACATCTCGTCCATTCACGTCTCATCACATCATATTCACATCCATTCACATCACATCTCATCCATTCACATCTACCCCGATCCACATCACATCACATCATATCCATTCACATCACATCTCATCCATTCACATCTACCCCGATCCACATCACATCACATCATATCCATTCACATCACATCTCATCCATTCACATCTACCTAGATCCAAATCACATCACATCACATCTATCCATTCACATCACATCCATTCAGATATCATCATATCACATTCACATCCATTCACATCTCATCGCATCCATTCACATCTCATCACATCCACTCATATCTCATCACACCCATTCACATCTCGTCACACCTATTCACATCCATCAAACCCATTCACATCCATCACATTCATTGCATCCACATCACATCACATACCTTCCATCCGTATCTATTCTTATCACATCGCATTCATTCCATCCATATCACATCACATTCATTCTATCCACACATTACATCACGTCCACATCTATCCACATCACATCTCATTCATTCCATCCACATTACATCACATCCACATCTATCCATATCTCGTCACATCCATTCACATCTCATCACATTCATCCACATCCATCCATTCATTCAAATTCACATCCATCCATTTATTCACATGCACATCTATCCACATCCATCTATTCATTCACATGCACATCTATCTACATCCATCCATTCAGTCACATGCACATCTATTCATCCATTCACATGCACATCTATCCACATCCATCCATCCATTCACATGCGCATCTATCCATATCCACATCCATTCATTCACATGCACATCTATCCACATCAATCCATTCATTCACATTCACGTCTATCCACATCCATCCATTCATTCACATGCACATCTATCACTTCACATCTCATTATCATACATTTACATCACATCACACCCATTCACATCTCATCACATCCACATCCACATACATTTACATCACATCTCACTCACATCTCATCACATCCACTCATATCTTATCACATCACATTCACATCTTATCACATTGCATTCACATCGCTTCACATCTTATCACATCACGTTTACATCTCCTCTTATCACATTCACATCTCATCTAATCACATCGCATCCATTTATATCTTGTCACATTCATTCATTTGGCTCTATGTCACATCTTCACACATCCACTTTTAGTACTGTTTTCTACTTTCAATATCGATAGGACTTTTCTAAGTTTCTGCCAATTGCTTGGCCTAGTTAAAGGTACTTTTTCTCGATGGATATTTTCATATTCTTTCTCAAATTTCTCAAATGAAATATATTCAATATTCTTCTTTTGAGTAAAAGATTCATGGGATTTACAGAAATTAATTCTACCCATATTTCCCAATAAAATTAATAATGCTCAAAATTTCACTTTTGATAAATACTCATAATTTTAATTATGCCAAAAATTACTCTTTTACCATTTGATTAGTTGGATATCAAATATCATGGAAATTCCTCTTTTTCCATAAAAATAAATTTACCAAAAATTCCTCTTTTACCATTTAATTACTTGGATCTCAAATATCATGGAAATTTCTCTTTTTGCATAAAAATAAATTTACCAAAAATTCCTCTTTTACCATTTAATTACTTGGATCTCAAACATCATGGGAATTCCTCTTTTTGCATGAAAATAAATTTACCAAAATTTACTCTTTTTTCATAATCAATTAATTATGCATAATTACAAAAAAAAATATTTCTCATGAATATGATGAAAATCATTCTTTTTGCATAGGATGTACAATCCTAGAATATGGTAGGAAGTCCTCTTTTAGAATTATGCATAAAAATAAGATATGTATTATTTTGTAAAAATTTTACCATAGCTTCGCTACTAATACTGACAATTCTCAAATTCTTCTAAAGAATAAAAACTTGTAATGGAAATATGATAGTAGTTCCTCTTTTATGCTTAAAATCAAATTATGAATTTAAATTATAATTTTAACCATAATCATAAACTTAATTATGATTATCCCACTAGATTAAGCTAATTCCATTATTTCTCTTTTCCCAAATTGATAGGATAATCTATTTCTCGTTTAGAATCAATTAAAGTAGTTATTAACTACTTGGAGTTGCTCTTCTCCTCTTGGTGAACCAATTGATTGGTCGGGGGCTTCACTACTGCTAATAGAGAATCAAGCCAAATTTGGAGGTAAATTTTATTTTTATGGTTTTTTTCCAATTTATCTCAATGACTTTCTTCTTCTCAACCCCTCTCAAGCTTGAGAAGCTTTCTAAATAATTGTTTTAATTCAAATCAAGCTTTTTCTTAAAGTCTTAATGCTTAATTAAGAGAAAATTGATCTTTATGCTTATTTGTATCTCAAGAGTCCCCCTCTCCTTACCAAGGTGCCAAAAATGCATCATTATTTTAAAATATCTCATTTTTTTAAGTAATATCTCATAATTTTTAACTAATAAACCTTGTTCTCAGTCAACTCTTCATCTTATGTGAGCATTTACTCATTTTTGGGTGTTTTCTCTTATTCTTTGGATTTATCTCATCCCAACACTTGGATTAATCTAATTGGTCCATTGGAACCTTAATTGGACCATAATCTAATTTTTTTTTAAAATGTAGACTCTTAGGCTAAGGTCCCTTATACCATTTTTAATTAATTCCTAATGCACATTGGAAAGTTTATTTTTTGAACTTCTGTTTCAGGGGAATCCATTTTAGACACTTGGAGGATTTTTATATCCAAAGATATCTAAATTTTGGATTATCTCTCTCTAGGCCAAAATAAGGTAAAATAAGATCTTTCTCCTATTTTAGAGAGGGGAATAATTTCAAGAACAGAAGGGGAGGTTCTTACACCTTTACACCTTAAAAGATAGAGGGAGGGATCTTACAATCAGAACCCTCTTGGCTCCAAGAATTCTCTGACATCTTTCCTCATGAGCTTATAGGGCTACTACCTCCTCAAGGAGTCAATCATGAGATGGAGCTAATTCTTGGCGCTAAACTTGTCTCAAAAACCCCCTTGAAGATGTCTCTCCCTAAAGCCATTGAGCACAAGGAGCAACTTTCCCAACTCATGGGAGCAAGGATTTGTATGCCCCAATAGCTCTCCTTGGAGAGCCATTGAGCACAAGGAGCAACTTTCCCAACTCATGGGAGCAAGGATTTGTATGCCCCAATAGCTCTCCTTGGAGAGCACTCGTTCTTTTCCAAAAGAAGAAGGATGGCACTCTTCGTCTCTGAATTGATTATGGGGGGGCTAAATCAAGTCACTTTAAAGAATAAGTATCATATCCCTCGCATTGACGAGCTTCTTAACAGGCTTCATGGGGCCAAGGTTTTTTCAAAAATAGACTTGAGGTCTGGCTACTACCAAATCAGAGTCAAGGAAGCAAATATACCCAAGACAGCTTTCAATACCCGTTATGGTCACTATGAGTTTACTGTAATGTTATTTAGGTTAACCAATGCTCCTGCAACTTTCAACCGCCTAATGCAAGATATATTTTGTCCCTATTTGGATGAATTTGTGCTTGTCTATGTAGAATTCTGTAATTACTGCATAGACATACACTCTATGCTAAGAAAAGAAAATGTAACTTCTTTACTCACCAGATGGAGTATCTTGGATTCATTGTCTCCCAAGATGGTATCTCAATAGATTTCACCAAGGTCAATGATATATTGGAATGGCCACCCCCTAATTCAGTTTGCAAAGTTCATAGGTTTTTGGGAATCATAGGATGGTACATGATTTTCATCAAAGATTACTCCTTGGTAGGTGCACCTTGACTGATCTTCTTAAGAAGGATTGCAAAATAGTGTGGTTGCCAATCCATCAAGTCATCTTTAATCAACTCAAAGCCATCATTACCTCAAAACTAGTCCTGAAACTTCTTGATTTCATAGCAAATTTGAGGTGGTTACTGATGCGCCACTAGTCTAGCACTTGATGGTGTCTTAGCCCAAGAAGGAAGACCGATGGCTTATACTTCGCACAAGCTAAAGCAATATGAGGCCACCAACTATGCCACCCATGATTTGGAACTCTTAGCATTTGTTCATTACCTCAAGTTATGGAGACATTATCTCTTGTGGAGCAAGTTCTAGTGTAACCGACCACAAGAGTCTAAAGTGGATGTTCACCCAACTTAACCTCAATATGAGGCAGAGAAGATGGGTTTAAATCCTATAAGAATATGACTTCAACATCAAATTCTACCCTGGGAAGGATAATGTGGTAACGGATGCACTTAGTTGTAAATCCTTCTTAAGTACAATTTTGATGCCAAATGATCCCATGCTGGTCAAGGTGAAAGAAGTCTCATTTCATGATCCTAAAGGATGGTGAACTTAGTCGAAGAAGGGAGAACTTCAGAGAAAGATAAAAATCTAATCAAAGAGACAAAGTTCTTCTGTGTGCGACCAGAGCGTAGCTCTCTGTCACTTGGGAAATATAAGAAGCTCGGCCCAAGATATTGTGGACCCTATACAGTCATCAAGTGTCTGTGAAAAAGTGCCTATAAGCTATAACTCCCAGCCCATATTAAGGCTCACAATGTATTTCATGTACGCTTGTTAAAGCCTTATGTACCCAGTCTTGATCATATTCTTGATGATGAGAAAGTTGTAATCCCAACTCAAGGAGTCCTTGAGTTGCAACCTAGTAGGATCATAGATTCTAGAGAAAGGCAACTCCATAATCAAACTCTTATAAAACATCTATTGCAATGGAAGGACCACACTGAAGAGAATGCAACTTGGAAAGATGAAGCTACACTCTTAAGAGATTACCCCGAATTCATGACAAGATGAGGACATCTCAATTTCTTTAAGGGGGAAGGATGTAACATACCCATCTTTAATAATAATATATGTCCATTTAATAGATGATTTTATGGTCCTTTTTATAGTGTAAAAATCATCAATTTTAATAATTGAGCTATTTCCACTTGGAATATTAAAGTTCCGAGTCCAAATTTAAAATTTATTCGCAATTTCAACATGGTACAAGATTTTACAAAACTCAAAACGGACATTAGAGCAAGCCTCTATGTAAATTTTTATTTAAAGTATGATAAATTTTTTACCTTAATAAATGCATGTCCGGGTGTCAGATTGACAAATGGACTACACCCCTATGACCAAGGAAACACCCCAGACAATTTCATCATTTTTTTTCAACCATCGAACCGCGATGGCATGCATATTGAGATCGGTGCCCCAAAAAAGGGATCCTTGCCTCAAAAAGATGTCGTACACATACCTGAGCACCCAAACAATGGCCATGTAAGGACCAGAGGCTGTTAGGACCAAAGGCTGGCCGCCCTAGCATATGGTCCCCATTGGCTGCCACATGGACACCCATATGACCATTGGCTATGAAGGTACATGCATACCCCACCTTTAGCTCGTCGCCGTGCAGGCTCCACCCCTTTCCCAGACTCATGCAGCCACAAACTGGTATACTTTCACCATACACCGTCCTTTGCACCCCACTTTTCTCTCTCTTTCCCTATACTTGTACTTATACCAGTTCCTTATATAAACCCTCAGTACCCCCTCCATGGCCGACACCCAACACTTTAAGTGGAGACTGTACCCGACAACCATCTATAGCCCATCTCCCAGCAAGACCTTTTCAACGCATCTCCAAAAAGGCTCTGCAAAATTTCTTCCATCATCTGCCAGCCCTTGTCTTGTCGAGGGGGTGTCCTACACTGCTCTTTCCTCCCCAGTCCCCCCGTGTGAATAGACTTAAGGGGGAACTCTCCTTCTCCCCCCTCTGGTTATCCTTCAAGCCTTGCCCCTAGCTTAAGGACACTCTACTTTTTACCCCTCCCCCCCATATAAAGAGACTTATGTAAGCACACTTTGTCTCTTAGAGGCAGTTCCCATGAGTGAGTTATATGTTCATAAAGTGAGCAAACGAACTCCGAGTCACAATCTGACTAAAACGTTGAGTCCGTAGTGACGGGAGCTACAAGAAGATGGATAGTAGGGCACCTCCTTGAAGATGCGAAAATGTTGCCTTGAGAAGCACGCATAACGACCCTAGAGGAATTGCCTCTCGAACACAGTCCCAGCACTTCTTGTGGGAGTCCCACATGGAGCCAATGTCCAGGTTAGCTTGATAATCATTTAAAAAGAGGTTTTTGATCGATCTTTAATGTTAGCATTAATTAAGTACAAAAGAGGGTGCTACTTTTTCTTGTTTTGAATTTACCAAATTTCTTATAAAGTTGTCGCTTTCTCGAAAAGATAATGTGGTTTCTTGTATCCTATGATTTAGTTAAACAATTGTGTTGCTATCCTCATTAATTTAAATTATAGGTACATCTTCTTCTTGCCTTGATATGCTAATCACACATTCTTGTGCTTGTGTAGCGAGGCCCGAGTTGGCTCCAGGCTAGTGTGGTAAATAAGCCCACCCTAATGCGTGGACATCCCTTTGAAGAGCGGGAGGATAAAGCGACGGAGCCTAAGAAGGCGACAGGCTAGCTTGAGTCCTCGTCGGCTACATATACGACGAGGTGTATGGTCCCGTGGGGATTGCCTAGTCTATGGAGACTAGAAGGCCGAATTCTAGATTATCGGCGGTGGAATAAAATAATCCTTGATCTAGCTATGGATAGATTTGAACACTGTATCTATATTTAATTAAATTTCTTGTTTCCAAGTATTGTTTTATCATTGTTAATAAGTGGCTGTTTTAACAAACACTGTGTAAGGTCTCTAATTAGAGAACTTGTTTATATATGTCACATAGCATGGTAGGACTAATTAGAAAACAAAATTCATGTGTGAGTTGGGTGGAAAGTAGGAGGATGGAATGCCCTGACAACACCATCCTATGGACGGGTGGACCCAATTAGTTGGGTAGCTTTCTAACAAAATTAATTGAAAGCTCTACACATTAGGTAAGTAGGTCCCTAGGCAACCCTACTCTAGAGGATTATGCTAGCGGTTGTGCTGCCTTGCATAGATTAAAAAAAAGCGTTGTTTCTAGAAATCAAGAATAGAGGTTGCCCAAGTTAAGATTAATCACTCTATGGGTGATTCAATTTTAAGATTCCTTTTGTTGGAATTAAGGTTGTAGGAAAGCACACAAAGCTTGGAGAAGAAGAAGCAAGATTGCACACAACACAAAGTGTATTAGATTGTGTCAATGTACAAAAGATAAGTTAGCCCTAGAATGATGGGCGTATATACAAGCCGGGGAAAAAAACCTCCTAAAGAGGGAAAAAGTGCCCCGACAGACCTAAGTGTGTTCACACACATCACTGCCTATATATATGGCAACAAATCCCCCCTGGGAGTGATGGTGTGAACGAGAGCTGGCACTCATGTATAAAAGAGTGCCATGCTCGAAATAGATCAATCCACAAAGGGGAGCAAGCCCAAAGCTTTGCAGAAAGCTTCGAACTTCTCACGAGGAAGCACCTTTGTGAAAAGATCGGCGAGGTTGTCCTGTGTTGGCACATAGGCCAAGCTGATCTCTCCTACTCTGAGAGTCTCTCCCTAACATAGTGATAATGCACCTCAATGTGCTTTGTGCGAGCATGAAAAACTGGGTTTCTCGCAACTGCTGCCAATGCGCTCTGACTGTCAATGAAGATAGAGGTGGCAGCGTGTCCAACACCCAAGTCAGCCATAAGCCGTCTAAGCCACACACCCAACCATAGCTGTGAAAGCTGCCCTGTACTCAGCTTCACAACTCAAAGTGGCCACAGTAGGTTGCTTCTTGCTCAACTAAGATATGCATGAGCTACCGAGCATGAAACAAAAACCACTTGTGGACACTCTTGTGTCATAGCAACCAGCCCAATCTGAGTTCGAAAAAGCATGCAAATCTGGTGGCAACGATCCCCCCTTGGGATAAAACAACCCAAGATGTATGGTGCCACTCAAGTAGCGAAAGATGCGTTTAACTGCCTTCCAATGCTGAGACCCTGGGCGATGCATAAACTTGCTCACCTGTGAGACTGCAAACTGAATGTCCAGCCTCGTAATGCATACATAAATGAGGCAACCAACAGCTGTCTGATAGAGTGTGACATCAAAGTGATCTCCAGCATCATGAAGACTCAACTTCAGACCTGTCTCCATTGGAGTAGCAATAGGCTTGCAGTCTTCAAGGCCAAATCTCCGCAACAATGTCTCAATATACTTTGTTTGACACAAAGCAATACCTCCATCACACTGCTTAAACTGTATCCCCAAATAATGATGCAAATGCCCCAAATCTGATATCTCAAAAGAGGCATTCAAATCAGCCTTAAAATTAGCAACATGACTCTCATTTGGTCCTGTGAGCAGCATGTCATCAACATAGAGAGCAATGATTAGATGTACATCATCCACACGTTTAGCATACAAAGTGCTTTCTGTTGGACTATTCTGAAAACCATGTGCAGTCAAATATGCATGTATCTTTTCATACCAAGCTCGTGGAGCTTGCTTTAAACCATATAAAGCCTTTTTCAACCTGCACACTTTGTTTTCCTGCCCTCTTTGAACAAAACCACGAGGCTGCGATACATACACCTCCTCATGCAAATATCCATTCAAGAATGCAGTCTTTATGTCCAACTGATGTATATTCCAACCATTATGAGCTGCCAATGCACAAATTCTATGAATGGTAGAGTCATACGACAAGTGGGAGCAAAGGTCTCATCAAAATCAATGCCCTTTTCTTGAGCATAACCCTTTGCAACAAGTCTAGCTTTATAGCGATCAACACTGCCATCTGGCTTTCGTTTCAACTTAAAAACCTACTTACATCCAATGGACTTTTTACCAATAGGCAAATCGCACAAAGACCATGTACCATTCTTCATTATAGCATCATATTCACTTTGCATTGTAGCCAACCAATTTTCTGATTTTTGTGCCTCATCAAATGAAAGAGGTTCTTCCTCTTCACACATACTAGACACAGCCAAAGCATAACAATCTGATGCATAAGAGACATGCTAAAAACCTGAACGAGTACGACTAGATATAGGTGCATCAATTTTACTATCACGCAAGGTTTGCACCAGCCATTTAGGCATACCTCTAGCCTGCTCATTTTCAGCCCTATCCTCAAAAATTACATCCTGTAAATCTGCATCAGAAATAGGCTGATCTATGATGTCATTTGAAATTTGCATAGGCTGAATATTTACCTCATTAGGACTTACATTTGAATTCCCACCTGTAAATAGAGGCAACAATGTATCAAATACATCCCGTGAGCTCACACCTGTCTCTTTGGTACATGATAACAAAGGTTGCACAGCATCTTCCACAAAAACAACATCTCGACTAATCAAGATACGCTTTGACTGCGGATGATACAATTTGTAACCCTTGCTCTCAGCACTGTAACAAACCAACAAAAATGCATTTGACAGCCTTATCATCCAATTTTCTGCATTGTTGCATAGGCACTAAGGCATAGGCCAAGCAACCAAAGACACGCAAGTGACCAATAGAAGGCTTCCTGCCATGCCAAGCTTCGTATGGAGTAATAGACTGCAAGGCCTTAGTGGGACACCTGTTGAGTACATATGCAGCACACATGATAGTCTCAAGCCAAAATGCATGTGGCAAAGCTTGGCTCTTGACCATACATCGTGCCATCTCCATAAGTGACCTGTTTTCTCTCTCAGTAACACCATTTTGCTGAGGGGTATACGGCACTGTACATTGGTGTTTTATCCCACGACTAGCCAGAAATGCATCAAACTCTTTAGACATGTACTCCCCCCCTCGATCAGAACGGAGGGTGCCCACATTACAATTGGATACATTTTCAACCATAAGCAAAAACTGTTTGAAGCACAAAAACACTTCGGACTTTGCCTTCAGTGGATATACCCATGCATGCCTTGAGTAATCATCAATGAAAGTCACGAAGTACAAGTGTTTACCAAATGACAGAGTTTGCATAGGCCCACATACATCACTATGTACAAGTTGCAATTTGCGAGTGGCCCGCATAGAACCATCCTTTGGAAACGCAGAATGCTGCATTTTGCCCAAAATACAGCCTTCACAAACATGTTTCAATGGTGCCTCAAGAGGGGGCAATGAAGCAACCATATCAAATTTCTGCAAACGCAATAAACTAGCAAAGTTTAGATGACCAAAACGAGCATGCCATAGTTTTGCATCTGAAACTGCCTTTTCATCAGAAACTGCATTTGTTGAATCTTCCACACACTTGTCATAAGAATTGAGCCTATACAGCCAACGAAACAAGGTGCCAGATACAATAATCGTATCACCAGAAGTCAAATCATGAATAGTACATCTGTCATCCACAAATTTGACTACAAGTCCAAGTCTAGCAAGCGCAGAGACAGACAATAGATTCTTCTTTATTCCTGGCACATACAAAGCATTTGAAAGTGTGAAAGCGCTGCCATTTGCAGCAGTAAGCATAATTTTACCAATGCCCTTCATTGGGTAAGAAGCATAATTGGCACATGTGACAGTATTCCCATTAGGGACAGCCTCAAGACAAGTGAACATATCACGATGCGAGGTAATGTGCTTTGTAGCACCACTATCAAAATACCATACATGAGAGTCAACAAAAATTGCCAAACATGCATCATGGTACAGATGGGTCATACTGGCAATACACGCTAAATGCCCATTCTGTATCTTACACAACATTTGCAGAATCTGCATTTATAGAAGCATCCGCTATTGTGGCTACATTTGACTCTTTCTTCTTTGCCTCTTTAGCCTTTAGCTTAGGGAAATTCTTAATGACATGATCATTTGCCTTATAATAGTTGCACCTGATCTTTTTCTTGCCTTTATCAAGAGCCTTCTCAGACTTATTGCTACTTCCTGTGGAAGGAGAAGAAGTTGCAGACCTATTAATAGGAGAAGAAACAGTGGAAGGGGCTGCCTTACCACTTCATCTCTGCTGGGTAGCAATAAATGCCTGATTAACTGCACGCTGCCTAGCCCTGTTTTGTTGCCTGGACTGCGCTTCTTGCAAGAGCTTGTTGACTAAAGTATCATACTTGATAACATCAGGTCTGTCCTCAGTAACTAGTCTCCACGTGGAAGCAAAAGTCTAATATGACTCAAGTAAAGCATCAAGAACAATCTGCACAAGAGAATGATCAGGAATAATCTCACCTGTAGAAATCAAGTGTTCCTTGAGATCTTTAATCTCAGCAAGAAAAACATTCATGTCATCATCTTCTTGCATAATCTTCGATTCTAGCTCTTTACGCAGGTAAGAGATTTTTGCCTCGTTACGACCTACATACAAATCAGCTAGAATATCCCAAGCTTGTTTTGCTGTTTTAGCTGAACGAATATGTGGGGTAATGTTACGTTTGATAGAAAGTGCAATCAAGGCATGAGCCTGCACATCTTTACCATCCCAACGAGCTTGTTCAGCAGTAGGTAAAACAGCAGCAATAGTAGAGCTGCTAGAACCTGCAACATTCTCAACAGATCCTACATCCACAGATGTTCCACACTCCTTTTGCAACCAAAACATGCTGCATCATGTATGCCCAAAGTGGGTAGTTGCTGTCTCCATCCAATTTGTCATTAGCAGATAACATGCGAAATACATCATTGCTGTTATCAGCCATGGCCACTAACTGAAACTGATGCAAAAGCTACCTGTAATGAAGCAAAGACTGAACAAAAAACAACTTGTGCTATGTAGCACGGTCCACAATAGAGTACATATGCCTGTTTTGCAGAAAATTGAACTGTCAAAATTTTTACAGAAAAACACCTGTGCAGAACTTGAAATGCAAAAACGGAGCCCGAAACGACCTCAGATTCGATTTTTGAGAACACTAAGCCCAATGGGCTTATTTGCAGAGTATAGGGACTTGCAAGCGCTCGTAAAAGCTCACCTCAATCGGAGAATGTGAGTCGAAGGGTGCCGGCGGCGTAGCCCTGGGAGTCGATGCCTGCTCTGATACCAATTGTTGGAATTAGGGTTATAGGAAAGCACACAAAGCTTGGAGAAGAAGAAGCAAGATTGCACATAACACAAAGTGTATTAAATTGTGTCAATGTACAAAAGATAAGTTAGCCCTAGAATGATGGGCGTATATACAAGCCGGGGGAAAAAACCTCCTAAAGAGGAAAAAAGTGCCCCGCGGTGGTCCTAAGTGTGTTCACACACATCACTGCCTATATATATGGCAACACCTTTAGGAGACCATGCTCCCTCTTGTGGGATAGAACTAGGTATTACCTACAGTTGTATCCTCGCATCTTTACACAGTCGAGGTATCGTCGATGAGTAAGAAAGTTTTCTTTTGTTAGACTTAGTAAACTATCTTAAGGTTTCCCCTTTTTAGGTTAGGGCACCTTACATTTCTACTATAGAAATACAAAACCATAATTCAGTCCAAACTATTTAGGCTGAATTAAAGATGTTTGTATAGCTTAATAGAGCTATTGATATTTTGAAGCTTTAATATGACTTTTGTTTTATAAAAAAAAACTTACAAATTGTAGAATAAAACCTATTATAGTTACAAGTTTTGAGATGTATTGAGGAAAAGGTTTTATGTGAACTCTCTCTCTCTCTCTCTCTCTCTCTCTCTCTCTCTCACACACACACACACACACACACACACATACAAAATGTAGAGAATTCATTTATTTTTTTACCACATAGAGTAAGGGGTAAGGAAAACATACTCTCTCTCTCTCTCTCTCTCTCTCTCTCTCTCTCTCTCTCTCTCTCTCTCTCTCTCTCACACACACAATAGAGAACAACCGTCACTATCTTTCTCTCAAATAATAGAAAGAGATAAAAAAAGTGAAAGTGAAAGTGGTATTGAGAAACACGATAAGTTATTAAAAAAGGTGGAAGAGTATTTTTTATTGATTAAGGTGTAGCTACAACAAAATGCATGAACAATTGAGATTGAGATGTTGACATTTGGAATGCTTGCAGCTTATTCCAAGAGTAGGGAAAACTACTGTGCTCACAACTTCTCCTCAAAATAGAGATGAAGAATGATAGGGAAAAGAAAGTGGATAGATAATCAGCAAATCCCTAATCTATCAAAATGAGAAAATGCTTTGAGTGCCCATGCTTTTTCAGGAGAAAAGTGAAAAAAAAACCAAAATTAAAAGTGGAAAATTCACATATATTATTAGATCTCATCCCTCTATGATGATTTGGGATGCTTGGGTGATCATTGTACCATGTTAACATTGTCGGTGAGACTAGTTAATAGTGACGACTCAATGTTATTGGTATATGTATTTGAGGCCATGCTAGTGTAATTAGTATTATGGATGATAATATTGAGCTAGTATATTGTTGGTGGTATGTATTTATGCCTATTTTATAATGTGATGTCGGGATTGATTGTATGGATTGCAATTTTAAATTTTTTAACTGACATGGTTTTAACGTTTGTGAGATATGAATAGTGCAATGGTGCTGATTGAGGTGGTATGTATTTATGCCTATTTTATAATGTGATGTCGGGATTGATTGTATGGATTCCAATTTTAAATTTTTTAACTGACATGGTTTTAACGTTTGTGAGATATGAATAGTGCAATGGTGCTGATTGAGGTGTTGTATTGATGATGGTTTATACATAGTGCATGAATGGTGCATGAACACTATAGTCTCATACATAGTATTATCATAGTTGAATAGTGCAATGGTGCTAATTGAGGTGTTGTATTGATGATGGTTTATGTGTAGTGTATGAACATCCACTATAGTCTCATAAATAGTATTATCACAGTTGACCATGTGTCATAATTTTGGATTTAATATTATTCCACCAATTCTATATGGTTGGAGCATCCTTTAGTCATTTATTTAATGCAAAACTTTCTTTCATGCTTTAGTCATCTATTTTATGCATGAACTTATATATGTATGCACATATGGTTTATGTAAAAAGGAAGCCCAATTTTGATAAGGAAAGCTATTATTGGCTCTTGGAATATGATTTTAAATACCCATATGAGAAGAGGAAGTCTTTTATGTTAGGGGGAGAGGATTGAGGTGAGACATTGAGATGATGGTTTTTACATAAAATATGAGTGCATGAACACCCACTATAGTGTTGTACATAATATTATCTTGGTTGACTGTGTGCCACATTTTCGGATTCAATACCAATCCACCCATTTTGTATGGTTAGGTTATTTATTCATAAGGTTACATGCTTTAGTTAATATATATATATATATATATATATATATATATATATATATATATGATTATTTATGTAAAAGGGAAGCCTAATTTATGTAAAATGTTATATATATATATATATATATATATATATATATATATATATGATTATTTATGTAAAAGGGAAGCCTAATTTTGACAAAGAAAGCTATTATTGGCTCCTTAGGCTAGTTTTTTGGAATACAATTTTAAATACCCAAGTGACAAGAGGGAGTCTCTCATGTGGGGGGGGGATTATACCCAATGCTCTTTGTCTTGTGTTTTTTGTTCATGCTTTGTTTAGGATTGTTTAATTTACTTATTTCTATTAAAGCTATGGTTATAGATATCAAGTATATATAGTAGATTGAAAAAGTAGGAGTTTTAACAAATGGTCCAAAAGTACCTCATTTGCATTGGTAGCCCAAAATCATAGAGTTCAAAGTTTTATGCCATAATTTTGGTATTAAGTCGAATTTGAAAATGTATGCAGATGAGCTCATAGAAGTTAGACATTTTTTAATAGAATTTGTTCAATATGTGCATTTTTAGTGGATTCATTTAAAGGATCTCCCATAAGGACTAGTGTCAAAGTGATAGAGTTTTCAAAGTTTTATGCCATAATTTTGATATTGAGTCGAATTTGAAAATGTATGCATATGAGCTCATAGAAGTTAGAGATTTGTTTATAAAATTTGTTCAATAGGTGCCTTTTTTGAATGGATTCATTTAAAGGATTCATTTAATGGATTCATTTGTTCAATAGGTGCCTTTTTTGAATGGATTCATTTAAAGGATCTCCCATAAGGACTAATTTATCAAACAAGAGGAAGAAGCTTGAAAGACTTCCTCAAACACTTCAAGGAATGCATTGCCAGATGTGCCTTTTGAGTGGATTCAGTTAAAGGATCTCACATAAGGACTAGTGCAAACTAAGAAGAAGAATCTTGAAAGACTACATCAAACACTTCATGAATCAGGCTTCTGGTCAAATCACACATGCTTCTATTTAGAACACCCATGACCAAGTTGTAACATTTTTAAAATCGAGATAGTGTTGTTTTTCATACTATGCTTGGAAATAACAAGTGAAAATAAAGAAAATATAAAAAAAAAGGAAGCAAAGGATCAAGGAGACAAGACACAAGAGGAACTTGAGAAGTCTCTAAATCCTATTGGGGAGAGGAAGAAGAAGCTTTTTCTTGTAGATGGAGCTTGCATGTCTTTGACTAAAAGAAGACTATAAAATGATGCTCAACTACTCACATTGTCAAAAAATATCTCCTTGTCCACGATCCTCTCACATAGTATGTTACTTCATGTTAACAAGGGAGTAAGCGTCTTTACTATTATCAAAGGGAGTAAGTGTATTTACTATTATCAAAGGGAGAGAATTTTAACCAAAAAAATTCCTCCAAATCCAACCAAGATTTCAAATTTGTAACGAGTTTAAAAAACAAGTGCCTAAGTTAATTAGTTAAAGAATTTAACAAATAGAAATGTAAAGTAAGAAAAATAGTTTTTTCCCAAGATTCTAAAAGAAGGGCTAAAGACTGGTCAAAGACTAGTCATGGCGTACAATAACTCCCCTCTTACAACCTTGACTAAAACTATATACATCATTTCTTTTTGGACAAAGTTGTCAAATGTTGCTCACTTGAATAAACTATGGAGGATGAAGTGGTCTTCTTTAGTTTGGTCCCACCATAGACACCTATCTCCCTCATGGCTAGAACTTTTCTCTAGAATGTTATGATGGGAGCCTTGCCATTGTTGGAAAGGGGCATGTCCTAAGGTAGGTGTCTAAGATGTAAGTCCAATGTTAAAGAGCCTTGGTATTTTATTTGGGATTGCCCAGCTTTGAGATCTGTGGACTTAAATGGGCTAATGGATCATGGATTCTTTGGGTTTATAATATTTGTCCAACTCATTCATTGGGAAAGCTCTTGGTCATTTTGAAGCGATTGTGAAAATCTATTTAGCATGATTGAATTCACATGCATTGGCAAGCATGGTGAGGCTAGAAATGCTCTATTATTTGGGCACTCAAATATTGCACGAGTAGAAACTGGTAATTTAAAAATGATATGTAGAACTAATGTAACAACTTTCATAAATGTTAATTACTAGAGCTCAATAGTTTATAAGGTCTTGCTAGGGAAATTGCAAATATTTAAAGCTAGGAGAAGAAAGCTTGGTTGCTTGTATTCATAAGATCATTTGGCTTCTATTATTGTTAGAGATTTTTGGCACTCTCTTTGCAAGTGAGGGCCATTAGTCTTTGACATAATCCAGAAGCGAAGTGGGTATACTAGTCAGTACTTTTGCTTGGCAAACACAACATATCCTCTTAGAAGATAAGTAGGTGGCTCTCATTCGTAGAGAAACAATTTGTTATAAGCTAAGACTTGTTGTTTCTTGGGGAGTTTTGAATCTTCCCTGTCATTTTGGACTTAAGTCTTGTATGCTATTATCCCTTACGTGTAGACTATATAGGAATAGGGCTATGGGATTCTCTTGTACTTAGTTTCGTGCTGTGAGATTTTCCAGCTCATGTTGGATGGCTACTGGGAGGATCTTTTTGTTGTGTGTGCAAGTTCCTTTCTAATATATAAAACCACTTTTTACTTGAAAAAACACTATGATTTAAATGATAAGAGAAGTGATTGAAAAGTATTATATTAAAACTTATGGGTAATTTTGTATTCATATTTAAAATCAAACTATATTTTTAAAAACTATTTTAAGCTTATAAAAATGTTACACTTCTTTTTTAAATACTTCTTAACTAAATTTAGAATGATCTCTTTATAAAGAACATATTTTTATATTTATCCTTGAAATAAGGGAAGCATAAAATTTTGAGCCCTTTATAAATGAAGATAGTCTTTTAACTAAATTGGTATTTTTAATTTCAATTAAAAAGGTACACTTTAATTTTTAATTTCTAGCACTATGAGTGAGTGTATTTAGTATTGTTTTTTGGTATTATGAAAAAGAAATCATCCTCATGTGTAAGCTTACATATTCCACAAATCCACCACTTTCAAACGAAACAAAAAACAAAACTCTAGTGTAAATTTACAAGCCTCTTTTATTTACCAGCGTAAATTTACAAACCTCTTTTATTTATTTGTGTTGGGAGTGCATAAAAAGCAAAACTCCAATGTAAATTTACAAATCCCTTTTATTTATTTTTATTGCGAGTGTATAAAAAGCTCATAATTTTTCCAAATACTTTTTTTGGGAAGGGAGAAAAAATTCATTTTATATTAAAAATTAGATTCATCCAATGTTTTGTATCACTACTTATGAGATTTTTAATTTTCACTTTTTAATAACATTACTTCTTAAGTAGATTATCAAAAGGAGATTTGGGTAAAGTGAAAAGCTATTAGGGAATTATGTCACTTTTAAATTCTAAACGATGACAACATGGTGTGTGTATATGTGGAAAAGCATACATAACTTGATGCAAACTACCTTTTTCAACAAAGGATGCAAAGACATAAAAGAAGCTCCGAGGTACCTTTATGTTATGGTCACTTTTTGAGTGTAATTGTTAGGTGTGGCGTTATCAAATTATGAAACTTCTTTGAGTTTGGCATGCATTTTTTGGTTCAAAGTCCGTAAAACTTGTTTATTGCTATGAATGGCATGGTTTTCAAATTGCAACTCATGACTTATTCTTCCTTAAAAAGCCCAAAATTCAAAACTGCTTAACACCTTAGAGAAAATTTTATCTCTTTTTTTCTACAACTTATCGTTTTTATGTAACAAAAGCCCCAATTAATTGTGAATAATGTCTCAAAATGTAACTTGTTTTCAATTATGACGTACAATTTTCCCTATGCATTAACTCATTTTAGTTGATAGATATGGACCATGTGAAGATATACTTCATAGAGCTTCCATCAAATCTTTAAATCTAGGTGTTGATCTTTTTCAACCTTTGCATCATAAAAAAGTAAGAGCCTTTTAAAGAGGCCTCCATTTGGATACCTCTTCTAGAAACAAATGTCACAAGCCTCATCAAGGGGCCTTAAATGGAAGAGACCATGCTTCAAAAAAAAATGAATATTTCAAAAAACTTGAAATAACCGTTTTGGAAACTTTCACAAGTTGTAATGAGTTGAGATGCTTTATTTTATTTGTGTTATTTTTAATACTTAATAAATATATGAACTAGAAAGAAGACAAGCATAGAGTTCTTCTTTATGATTCAAGTCAGTCGACATCATGAATGGATGCATGTTGTTGGACTATGAATGGATGCATGTTGTTGGACTATGAATGGAATTCTTGCCTCTTGAAATACAAGGCTTAGGGACATCCAGACTATAAAGTAAGCATGCCTATACTCATGATATCTAGTGTGTTGATGAGATAGTCAAGGACAGTAGTAATCCTTTTTGTGCTTACATCCTTTGAAGCCCATTTTAAAAGATCCATCAAATTGTGTTGTTGATATGTATTCATTAAAAACTCTCATGACCAAGGAGAAATTATCTCTAAATTTTTAGAGATTAAACTTTTCTAGTTTTTTGTTTTGAAATCAACAATTCATATCAAGCAAGGATTGAGCCGTTAAATCAAATTTTGAGACTCTTGGAAAATATCCCATTATGATGTGACATGTATTTTAAATTGGCCATATCAGCGTGGAGGGAAAGAGCTCCTAAATTGCTAAGTTATCATGACCCTATAGATATCTTTTTAAAAAAGGTGACTTGCTTAAATGGCTCAAATTTACATTACGGGGAGTATAACCAACATAAAAATTTACACTGTGGGATGTGTAACCAGTATAAGAAGAAGGTCACATTCAACATTCGTAGCTTGTGGATGTGCATTTTCACCAAGCATTCTTCCCTAGATATATATGTGCATTATCACTTTTAGATGCCACAGATAATGGACACATTAATGTAGTAGTAGTTTTCTATGTATCCCACCACATTTGTAATGAATTAGCAACTTTATTAGTTAGGTTTAGGGATTATGGTCATGGGATCAAGTATAAAAAGGGATTCATGGGCCATTATTGGGATCATTGGACATTTTATCTTTTAGACAATCTTGGAGCCTATGGCTTGTACACATTTGACTTATGGAAATATATTTCCATCCTCATGGTAAAAGAGGCTAAATCACGTAGGCATCATGGTGTTATATGTGATTATCATCTTAACTACATGTAAGCATTCTGGGTGATTTCCCATATCTTAGCTACAAGTTTTACACAACTAGTTCTCGATTTTAATTGGTATCAGAGCTTTGATTTTGATCATGGGAGCTTTGATTTTCAATGTGGCAAGAAATTTGCCAGAAATGATCTTGGCAAATTTGTTTTGACTTTTGCACACTGTTTTCTCTGATTTCTTTCATTTTCTTGGGGAAAATTGCATAGATTTTGGGGATTTTTGTTAGATTTGATGGGGGCCTCTATACCATGGAATTCTTTTGCAAAATACACTCAACTTAGCTATCCTATGGCAAGGGTAACCATGAGCATTTAGATTTAAAGGAATTTAATGAACTTTTTTTTCATTAAAAAAAAAGAGAAGCTACGTTAAGGTCTATGCATTTTTTCCCCTTTCTAAGCTTCCATGGAGAACAAATTTTCTTGCTTTCTATCACTCTTTGTGTTAGCCATTTACCCCAAGTGATGCACCACTTCATGAGCATCCTGAAGGGCATCATATTGGCATGAGGAGTTCCATGAAAATCAGCTTGTAGCCCAAAAATCGCTGCCTCCTTCATGGAAGATTTGAACTTGCTAAACATTACATTAGGTTCAACCATGGTATGCAGATTCTTCCACATTACTCAAGATTTCATTTGATCCAAATCTTGCAAGTTTTGAGGAAGTTTCATGTGATTTAGGGTTTCTACCTTGTTTTGGAAAAAACTGATGCCATAATCCATAATCTTCTTCCCCATGCTTATCTTTCTCCATACATGCTATAGGTTGCTATGCCTATGTTGCTAATTTCTAATATACAAGAACTCTATCCACAAAAATGCTACTAAGAAAGCTATGAGAACTAGGAGAGTAGTGGTTAAATCAGGAATGTCTCCACATGTGAAAACACTAGAGGAATAGCCTAACACATCTAACATAAGAAACTCAACTCTAGGCTCCTAATATGTATCTTGTGAAACTAACCTCGTGTGTAATAATGGATGCATCACTAGTCAAATGCTCATGATCCTTTAATAGACCCACATCAACGTCTAATAATGCATCCCCATGATCCCTAGGAAGGTAGATAGATATAGGTGTACTCATAATACTCGATGCTATACCCGCAGCAAGATTATGTCCACATGATCCATCTCACACACATTAATACCACATACAACATGATCATGTGCATGTGTTACTATCATCATCATGGGCATGTGTATGAATATCATCATATGTGCATGTTTATAATCCTGTGCACGTGTATAAATATCACCATGTGCACGTGTATCATCCTGTACACGTATATCAAAATCATCATGTGTGTGTGATATATCATCCTGTACACGTATATCAAAATCATCATGTGTGTGTGATATATCATCGTGTGTATGTAGGCGTATCATCATGTGCACGTATATCAATATCACCATGTGTGTGTGTGCGATATATCATGATGTGTATGTAGGTGTGACACACATCATCATCATCATCCTCTGAATCTATGCCGATGGGATGTACATCCTTAGGAACATAATCATGATGACTCACACTCAATCAAGTCACCAAAAAAAGAATCATCCCATGTGAACAATGTCGAACCATCTATGTCAAGGTAGCTAAGCAGAGTATCAATGAAGTCATTGTGTGCACACCATCTTGGCATATATCCACCTCATCGAAATAGTTCCTCAAGTGACTAGGCAACAAACTTGCAAGCTCAAACATCCAACCATGACATGAGTATGCCACCTCATCATAGCATGAAGTCGACGAATAAGGATCTAAAGGTCTAAGCCTCGAAGTGCCAAAGGTATGTGTGAACTCGGAAAAAGAAATGTGATCCAAGACACGAAATGGCAAGTCGATGAAGCGAGCACATAGATATTATGATAATGCATGAGTAGGTCTTCTCTATCAATCGAAATCTGAGATGGTATTAAAGTGATGTCGATAATGATGTGAGCTTGCACCATGGCAATTAAATGAAGAATAGAAATAGTAGGAATAACCCATGGTGAAATGTGTGAACAATCTTTATAAAGTACCCAAAGTGTGCAAATCAAGCCCACAATGCACTAAGTTGTGAACATGTTACATCGTGATAGCCGTCCCGCCATAGCCAAGGAGGGCTGCGAACTCTAGTAACCACCCAACCATAGAGGAATGTCGATAAGTGTCTACATGGCTAGCTTATATAGTGGCCTGCTTGCCCACACTAGCCCGACACACACGGGCACCTCACCCCTAAACCCCGCACACACTCGCCACATCCGCTTCGGCGTGTGGACTCCATGTCCGGTCGAGCTCTGCCCGACGCTACTATGAGTGACTCACGTATGTCGTTACAAGATACATGAATTACTCCCCAATTCTAAAGAGTTTTCGTTCGCAAAAACAAACTAAGGAAAGTTGTTGGTAGCATATATAGTTTTTCTCACTTCAAACCTTTTCTGACATATCCTTCCACTTAACAATTTCTCATTGGTACACAGTGCACCTCGTGTTCCAATCTTTGAACCTAAGAATTCTCCTTGGTTCATGTGGAAGGTAACTCCAAGGACTTAGTTACAACTTTAAGACAAACTATGTTGTCTTATGGTAATACATTGTTTTCACATGCCAGTGACATGAAAAACTAGGTGTACTCGAGAAGACTACACTACCAACCATTTGTAGACTATGCTACTAAATATTTGTAGACTACACTACCATGCTATGCTACCAACTTGTTGACTCTTCTCCTTGCATAGCTCTACGGCTATAGGAGATCTAGACTAGAGTCCATAAAATAACATAAATGGAGCAAATCTAGTCATGAACAACAAAAAATAGATTCCGAAGGTGAGGTACTCCTCTCCACTAGATTATTCATCTATGCATAAGCATATTCTCTAGAACGTTGTTGGGTTTTTAGTTTGACCACCATCAATCTATGGATGGTTGATTTCACTCTTACTTATAGTGATATTTAACCTTTGAAGATTTTCCTTCAAAGATGACTAATCAAACTTTCTATCTCTACCCAACACTATATCTATGGGCAGGCCATATAGTTTGTAGAGATGCTTGACAAAGAGCCTAGTGAGCTCAGATGTTTTCACATCTTTTTAGTTGGAAGAAACTTTGTCAACCTATTTACTCCTCCCTTCAAGAAGAGTTTTCGTCAGCAAAAATAGTTCAGAATGTTGTAAACAAGTGTCTGTGTGTAGACCATATGGTCATCTACGCTTGTAACTTCGCTAAGTACTACGACAAGGAAAGCAAGACACACAACACATATTTTCCTTAAGTACACGATCAAGGAAGCATGCAACACTCGTGTTCCATTTGGAACACCAAACCAAAGTTGCCACTTGCAACTATGAAAGATGTCAATAAAACACAAATTGCCACTAAGGCATCGAATAATATCATGCCTTTAGTATACGCCAGAAGTTCTCAAATCCTCAAGAACCTCATAATGAATGTGTTTTGACATACAAGGAATTCCTTTGCATGTTCTATAACATCAAAGTTATTTCTCTCATGTGGCTAGAAACCACATGTTTTATAACATCAAAGTTATTTCTCTCATGTGGCTAGAAACCACATGGAATTTAATTCAACAAATTTGTGCAACTGTCAAGTTTTTAGCAAATTGTTCTATAATGTGGTAAAGTTCAACTGACCTTACACATAGTCTAAGGAAAGCTACACTTTCCTCTCTCCAAAAGTTCTTGTGTTCTTCCAAGAATAGTTTACACATCTTGCAAAATGAAGATGATTTTCACATAGAAATGTGGTAAAGTTCAATTTACCTTACACATAGTCTAAGGAAAGCTACACTTTTCTCTCTCCAAAAGTTCTTGTGTTCTTCCAAGAATAGTTTACACATCTTGCACATAGACATCGTCTATGTGATGTATAGTGTCTACGCATTACTAGAAAATCAAGAGTAACGTGCACCAATAATAGTGCCACTCCCAACCCACGAGTAGATAGATGCCTATCCACATCTACTCCTACAACCCCTTTGGTTGCTTGGCAATACATATCTATGTCTCTACGGCCAACCATGTCTCTTTACGGACATGTTTATGGGCTATCTATGGTCACACCGAAAAGCTAATAGCACCATCCAGACACACCTCTACAAGTGTGGTCTCACTGGACACCTCTACTATGTGAAACAATATCGTAAACCATTTCAATTATGGGAAATGATTTACTATAAAGCAATAAATGAGAAATTCTTTATCGCTTACCTAGTCTGTATATACATATGCTACAATATGTGGATAAGGTATGCCTCTAACACATTTTACATTGATAGACAAACAAAATCAATCTCTGTACTTTGAGACTGCTTTGACATGAATAACACAACATCCAATTTGTGTTCAATACCAATATGAAGTCTGGCATATAACAAATCTTTATTGCATCCCCATGATAGTGGCAATGCACTACCTACCCATAGGTGGCAATATACTACCCAACTGTACCCAATGACAACAAAAAATAACCGCTCTTGTATGCACTTCATAAACATATTACAAAACACAAATTTGTACAAGTGAATCCTCTTATGTCTTGGTAAAGTTGGACTTTGCCACTTATCTCGTCTATCTTAAATATCAAATTCTTTCTCAATTTGGCTAAGTAACTCTGTACTCTTTACAAGCAACTCCGTACTCGTAATACACCCTTCCCCAGTTGGAATATCCATAGAGCGTCTTTAACAAGACGCTCGAGGTGCTTGCAAAGGGCTCATCTAGATTGACTCAAAACCTTTAGCACTATGGCACAAAGTATGGGGCATTCTCGCACCCAATTGTTGTTGATTCAAAGAAATTCGCTCAACAACTATGTCAATCTCTAAACTCTACGATTAGCATCTAACCCATGAGTCTTACTAGGCCGTGATAGTAGCCTTAGACTTCAACTTTCAGTGTGAATATAAATAGCAAAGTCCCTAAAGAAGTTGTTCAAAACTTTGTGGTACCACCTCATGGCCATCTACCATGCCTAACCATAGTATAACAATTTCACGCATACTCAACACTCTTACCAATTTGGTTTAGCACCAAATTGACAAGGTTAAGTATTTATCTAGAATAACAAGCTCCTAAGGTTTGTGACTTTCTATAAAATTTGAGCTCATTGGAAGTCAACACCTATATTGGTTAAATGAATCTATCACTTTCTTTTGATAAATTTATCACCTGCATTTCACACAAGGTCACAAGGGCATGAAGGGTCTACCCCTGAGCGCTCTGTTTCAGTACATAACCCAAGAGATTCGTATGATTGCTTTAGATCAATGCTCACTCTTCTTCTCATAGAAACCTCAACTAATCACTCTGGATTAGCACACCTTTCTAAACGAGGATGGTGATACTTGTTGGAAAGTGTGCGCACATACAACAATAGCATGCCAAAGTATAAAAAATGATCAAGATAACTGCTAGGCATTCCGTACTAGCATCAAGATCAAGAGTTGTTTAATCACTCCAGATTTATGCCAAATCTAGTGTGGTTTACCTCTACTCTCTTCGGATTGGCTTCAAACCTTGATTTTACTTATGAACCACCATGTTCAATCCTAAACTCGTTAGACATGTTAGAATACTCCGCTAAGCTCTCCGGCTTAGAATTCTTTCTAGCAAACACAATCATGGTTTATAAAACTATGTTGGATCCAATGATAATAAATAACCATCCTTGTCTGGAGTTAAATAATTCTCACTTTAACCAGGTAGTACCCCTATCACATACTAGTAATAATCCACTCATTTCCTAGTGCCTTGCAACAACTGGTCCTTTGACGGATCTTCTTAAGAAGGATTGCAAAATAGTGTGGCTGCCAATCCATCAAAATAGTTTTGATCAGCTCAAGGTCATTATTACTTCTACCCCAGTCCTGAAACTTCCTGATTTTGCCAAGGAATTTGAAGTGATTACTCTAGCACTTGATGGTGTCTTAGGCCAAGAAGGAAGACTAGTCGCTTATACTTCTCGTCGCAAGCTGAAGCAATATGAAGCAAATTATGCCACCCATGATTTGGAGCTCTTAGCAGTTGTTCATTGCCTCAAATTATGGAGACATTATCTCTTGGGGGGCAAATTCTAGCTTGTAACTGACCACAAAAGTCTAAAGAGTCTTCACCCAGCCTAACCTCAACATGCGACAAAGGAGATGGATTGAAATTCTACAAGAATATGACTTCGACATCAAATTTTGCCCTGGGAAAGATAATGTGGTAGCAGATGCACTTAGCCGCAAATCTTTCTTGAGTGCAATTTCAATGCCAAATAATCCCATACTGGTTAGGGTGGAAGAAAAGTCTCATCAACACCATATTGGGGAATTTGGGAATTTCCTAAGTCCCACTTTGAGAAATAGACCTATTTTTTGTGCATTTTGTATAGAAATATTTGTATTTTTATAGCCAAACCTAAAAGTTTACCTTATCTATGAGAATAAAGCAAATTAAATGTTGAAAAAATAACTAGAAAACTATAGAGTATGTGTGTTTTCCTAAGGAATTTCTTCTTTACTTCACTTTATATTAATACATGATGCTTGGACATCAATGCATTCTCTCTCTCTCTCTCTCTCTCTCTCTCTCTCTCTCTCTCTCTCCAACCCTTGACCTTTGACTACATATGCATAGTCGCCAGACAATATAATAGAATGGTTATAATTTTGGTTAGCTCTTTCTAGTAAGTTGGAAAGAATATGTATGTGTGGTTAATAGTCTCGAAAAGAAAATCCCAAAAAATATTACTTAGAATTATTTGTGATCAAAGCACACTATATTCTTTTTGTCTATATTTGTGCTGAATGTTTCTAAGTTGGAAAAAGGATATCTACGTTACCCTTGAAAATAAAAATCAAAACAACAATAATGAGACTAATTTGAGATTTAATATATCTAGTATACTTTGCATTCATACTGCAGTCATTTAATATCAAAGCACAGTTGGTATATTTTTTCATCAAAGCCCGTTCTCTCCATCAAAATATAGTTAGAATATCACTCTTCCACGATGATCTTGTTTACAAAACAATCAAGTCTTCTATGAAATCACAACCCAAAAACCTTGAGCTAGTCTCCAATTATAAACACCAAGGTATAAGTTAGAGACATGAATGTATTGTTGCCTTGTCACATCATTTTGTTCTAGCTACATGACCACAAGATACTTCATAAAAGTATATTTTTGACCGTGTGGCCAAAGATCACAAAAGACAATATTATAGGACTATTGAATTAAGAAGCAACAATGCATATAGTTGCAATGAACATTTTAGAATATATTTCCATACACACATGCTACAACACTCCCACATTAATATGCATATAAGACATATGTGTAGATCATACTTAGAAAAACATATTTGAAGAGGAAAAATATTCGACCATGTGGCCAAATATCAATAGACACCAACCTGATACCTTTGATAATATAAGTCATACCAATATTTCAATCAAAGCAGTGCAATTGCAATTGGCAAAAGCATTGTAGCTATATGATACAAAAAAAATTCTTCCTATATATTTGACCATGTGGTAAAACATCAAAAGATCCAACACTTTAGACAAATATTTGGATCAAAGTAATGCAATTGGAATTGATTCAAGCATTCTAGCTACCATACAAGAAATTGCTTCTTCCAATATAACTTCAACAATATACCTGAAAATAAAATTCAAAACAACAATACCGAGACTAATTTGAGATTTAAACTTTTCTAGTATATTTTGCATTCATGCATGCATTCATTTAATATCAAAGCACAATTAGTATACCTTTTCATAAAAACACATTTTCTCCATCAAATTACATTTAGAATATCATTCTTCATTGAGGAGCTTGTATATAATACAATGAATTCTTCCATGAAATCACAATCTAGAAATCTTGAGCTAGTCTCTCTGATGTTGAACGCATTTATAAACACCAAGGTAGAAGTAGAAAAGAGTGTATTATTTTTGTGTCACATCATTTTCGTGGAAAGTACAATTTTTGAAGGTTTTTTATGAAGTGTCTAGCTACACGACCATTTATGTAGTCATCCTTATATCCTAGCTGATGAGCAAGTTGCATTGCTTCCATATCCTTTAGAGTAGAAACCAAAGGAATCCGCTTTAACCTCGATACTTGTGAGACACCCAATGGATGGTTGGATGAATTGAGACTCTTGATGATGATCCTTGTACAATTGATGATCTCTTCAAGCAAGAAGTGATTGAAGATTGTTTCATATATATTCCATCTCCACGATTGATGTTCTTGGGTTGTACTGATGATGAAGATGACATAGCATTATCATCTCCTTTAAGCCATGTGTCAATCACAACCTTGAATTGTGTGTACAACTCATGTCTATATCGAACTGGCTCAAGTCCATATCGATCAAATTTTATGACTTCACATGCATCATGGGATCCACTTAAGCGAGTCAAGTAGGGTAGAAGTTCCTCAATCAAGATTGAGTCTCCTTGGTTAACATCAAATGTCTGTGGATAGATGCAGTTCTCAAGAGGGTTAGGACACCCCTTGTAGGGACTATCATCTATCAAAATAGTCTTGCTATGTTCACAAACATTGCCATATTCGTTCCACACATACTGAAGGGGCTTGAACATTGCTTCCACCCCCATCTTGTCTGGCCAATAAATGATCTTGAGTGGATGCGTATGGCATTTCTCCTGTCCCCAAATCATGAAAAAAGGATATCTCCTTTTTGCATAGCTCTCCAAGCAATTGATTATTGCGATGACATTTTTGTGTGAAGCTGTAGACCAAACTCCCACTTGGAATCTTGCAAATGTAGCTTCAAGAAACTCAATGCATCCTGGTCGAAGAACAACCCATTGCTTGCCCACTCAAAAACTTTGGAACCTCTTTGATGTGGAAAAACAACGTTGTAAAAGAAGACCATTGAGATCAAGTATCACACATAGTTTGGTAGCACTTTTCGCCAAGGCCACATCACTTACTTTGTTTGCTCTGCTCAAATCTGCCAAATATGCAAATAGACTATTCTTAGTCAAATTTGAATCATTCTATCATACAACACAAAGGTTAAGAACAAAATAGACATCTAGTCTCTTACAACATTATATATAGTTCAATAGGGCTAAGTTTATTGTACTATTCCATATATACATTGTATAAGACATTAAATTTAATATGCAAATAGTATGCATGGATGGTAGATACTTCATCAAAATATATTTTTGACCATGTGGCAAAAAAATCTCAAAAAGTAATATTATATGACTATTGAATTAAGATACAACAATGTATATAGTTGCAATGAACATTTTAGAATATTTTTCCATACACACATGCTACAATATTCCACATTGATGTGCATGTAGGACATACATGTTGAGCATACTTAGAAAAACATATTTCAAGAGAAAAAATATTAGATCATGTGGCCTAATATCAATAGACACCACATTGACACCTTTGATGATACAAGTCATACCAATGTTTCAATCAAAGCACTACAATTGAAATTGAAAAACTCAATGTAGTTGTATGACACAAAACATTTTCTTCTAATATATTCGACCACATGGCAAAATATTGAAGGACACAAAACTTTAGAGAAAACCAATACCAACATTTGGATCAAAGTAATGTAATAGCAATTGATTGAAGCATTCTAGCTATACCATACAAGAAAATATTTCAAAAACATTATCATGTACTTCATACTTGTATTTTAATACAGAAGCACAAACTTTTTGCAACCAATTTTAGGTACAATATGATGAAAATATTTCTAGAAATAAGGACTCTTAAACAATAAACACAAAACTGAGAGAAATAGGCTTGTAAGGCTTGCTTTAGATAGCACCACAAAATGAGAAAATATGTAGGAAATGTTATGTCATGAAATCATCCTCCAAAACACAAGTTCAACCTTACACCATAGTGTTCTCATTGACAAAAGTTAGAGATAGAGAGGTTCAAACACCTGAAGTAGCCTTCAACCTCTCTTTCATAATAATATTTGCTATGTCTTGGCTTGATTCATCCACACCCTCTGGCGGTAGGTCAAGAGCTAGAGCACCAATGGGAGGAACCTCTTGAGCACTTGTAGGTGGGTTGGCGCTCTCATGGGCTCTCCAACATGCCGCTTCAATCTCTCTTTGCTCTTGACTATTGCACACTACTGCAATAGTCTTCATGTGATGTTCCAATGCGAGCGTTGATGCAACACCACATGAGAATATATCACATACAACCTCATGTGCATCATTGAATGCCTTGATTGTAGCCTTGATGACCTTCTTTTTCTTTCTAAATATGGCCTTTGCAATAGTTTGTTCTTCTTCAAGCTCTCCATCCTTTCCTTCTTTGTCAATGGCTTCAATGGATTCATTATCCAAAATGCATGGCTTGTTGGAATTTCCAACATATCGATCTAGATTGATGAAGCTTTTCTCCATGGTCACAAGTGTCAACACAACAAATGAATCCATGGCCCCAAAAGCAAGACTCTTGGCCATTGGTAGGAAGTCAACACTTCCAACTTGCATATGGTACTTGCATGAAAGATTCTCAAGGGCCTCCTCCATAGCTGCCATTTGTTTGCGGTTGAGAAATGACAACAAAATGAATTGTTTAGGCTCACATGTCATTTTTAACAATGTGAAGACCACATTTCCAAACATGATAGAATCCCATGTCATGCCCCCAACTCCATGTGCCGCTTCTAGGACAACCACACCAATGGTAATAGGATCTTTATACACATTGTATATAAGATCGAATGCCTCAAGGTTGCACCCCACAATATATACTTGCCAAGGTAAGCTAGTAGAAGAATGAAGAGGATCTTGCTTCTTCACAATAAGAAAGTTCACAATGTCTTTTGCACCATTTGGCAATGGTCCTACATCAGACCCACGTGTGAGCTTTTTTGACACCCAATCACTGCAAACACCTAAAATCTTTGTGTATACATTGTTGGTGATGTCGTATTCAGTAACAAGATCTTCCCAACTCTTCATCATACTATTGCTAGCATGAGTTGAGGCATTGAAGAGAGAAACTAGCTCCTCATGGAGCACCCTATCTTGCTTGATTTGCTTTGCCCTTGTCTCCATGTCAACAACATCCTCTTTGTCCCATTTGTTTCTAAGAAAGACGATGTGTCCATCATTAACTTCCTTTTGTAATGTGAGGATGTCCCCATCCTTTAGACCCATAAGGCAACGAAAAGTTGCGAGAGAAGGCTGCCTTCCCTTCTTTGTGGTGGTATCCTCTTGAGATGAAAGCTCCCCCTTTGAGTATCTCTTCATGATGGTAATCCAACCATCAAATATCTCTTGTGTGCTCACTATCATATGACAATCACGTGATGCACACTTTTCTCCAATGTATTCTATAAATTTCTATAAAAAATAAAAATATGAAATGAGAAAGAAAACACCAAATGCATCTTGAATAAGACAAGCTAAGGTTATACATCATTACCTCCCATGGTACTCTTTGAGGACTACCCTTTGGAAGCCCTTGTTGAGGTTTTGGTGGAGACCCAAATGCTATCCATTGATCCCTTACTTGTTGAAGTTGCTCAAGATAAGGACCATTCTTCATAACATTGTGGGATTCCATATTTGTCATCCTAGAAAGCTCAATGCACATTTCAGCAGGACAGTCCACCAAGATTCTTGTATTCCTTGTGGCATATAGATGTTTGGTTGCTAGGCATCGATGAGTGCTACTTAGGATATAGATCTTTGCCGCATGGATTGAGTGAAGACCTGATATGATCCAATAGGAGTAAGAATGTAGCTTATCCACTTCCACCTCGTCGCGATGCATGGATCGCTTCACATCACTCTCCTCCAAAAAGGGCATGAGGTATGCTACTGTTGCTAGATTCATGGGATTCTTTACAAAAGATGATGTCAACTTTTGCACATAATCCCAACAAAGTGTTCTATAGGCATATAAAGGTGGTGCCTCATAGCATCTACCAACATCAATAGGAAACTGTGTGGTTGAGCCAAATGGAAAGTATTTTTCAAACATGTGAAATCCTGAACCGTCCTTTTTACCCTTCTTCTTAACCATGTCTGGAAAGTCAAAGGTTCTTTCAACACCCTTGACTTCAAGTGACACCAAAGGTGTTGCTTGGATTACTTGTGCCTTTGAAGATTGGTTTGTGTTGTCTAGAGGAGTGTTAGGAGGTACACTCACACCAAGAGCCTGTGAGTTTGAAGCTATTGATTGTGCTTGTGCATCTTGAATCTTTGTCCTCTTCATTGGTCGAACACCATGTTTTGTAGGAAAAAGAAGTTCACTATGCTTGATAGCTCAAATGTAGCTATTATGTCCTGTGTGCCTGATATCTCCTCTGGGAGGCTCCAACCCATTGCTCTCAAAGAGTATACTTCATCCTCTTTTATATGTGTAGATTGAAAAGATAAGGGATCCAGGTTGTATTCAATGTTCTTTCCCTTGTTCTTTACTACAATACACGGGATCCCTTCCTTCCCAGCACATCCATCCATCAACCCCTCAATGATCCCAACTTGATCATATGTTGAATCCTCGAGCTTTGAAGCATATAAAAGGACATTGTTTGCCCTTTTTCCTTCTTTGTCATAAACATCCATAAACCAAGGCCACACAAAATCCCCACTAACTACATCAATGATTTGATTCTCCTTCCTTGCCAAAGTAGATTTCTTTGCCATTGAATAAACCTACATAAGTACAAAAAATAAGATATATTAGAAACAAATCTCAAGTTTTGACCACATGGCCAAAGCTTTACTCAATAGTGTTATGATTACCATATGCATGCATAGGATTTGACCAATGTATGTCCAAATATCATCATAGAAAGGGTTTAAGTTAGAATTTAACCATATGGCAAGATATTGCATAGAAATATTAGGTTTTAACCACATGGCCAAAACTTTATTCAATAGTGTTATGATTATAATATGCATGCATAGGATTTGACCATATGGCAAAAACTTTTCTCTTTCTAGTTTTACTCTGAGAAGGAATCTCTACGTAGCCTTGAGGCTTTTCCATTTACAAGTGATCTTGATCCATATACAATTTCAGAACACAAAAAGAACCATCTTTGTAAGCTAGGTGCTCATAGATTTTAGCTATAATTTCATGCAACAATCAAACACAGGTGAGCATGGATTTTATCCATACTCTCATGCCACAATGAAAGGTTTATTTGTAATGCTAATTTTCATGTAGACATGGTCACAGGTTCATCATGGACCTATTATAGTGGAAGTGGCCAATTGATAATTCATATTCATGGGCTTTTGAAGAGATGTCTTCTATAGAATTTGACCATGTGGAAAAAACTTTGCTTTGTTTAGTTTTACTCTTAGAAGACACCTCTACTTGGCCAACTTCCTTGAGGCCTTTCAATATACAAGTGATCTTGTAATTAAGATGATTGAAAAAGAATTTTAGAACAGAAAAAGAACCATCTTAGTAACCTAGGTGTCCATGGATTTTAACCATGATTCCATGCAACAATCAAACATAGGTGCTCGTGGATTTTAGCCATACTATTATGCAACATTGAAAGAATACATGATTTTCTTACTTTTTTCCCATAATTTCAAATTTTGTTTGACATGAAATAGAGAGACAATGTGTTACATGTAACAATTGAGATACAAAGATTTGACCACAAGGCAAAAGCCTATGTGTCCAAAATGTTGAATGTAATAATTATAAGGTAGAATTTGACCATATGAACAAATCTTGTGACAATGGAGAGCACTAATGTTAGAGATCACTAATGGATATACAAAAGTGAGCATGGATTTTATCCATACTCTCATGCCACAATGTTTGGTTTTTTTGTAATACCAAATTTCATGTAGACATCGTCATAGATTCATCGTGGACATATTGTCATGAAAGTGGCCATTTGATAATTTATATTCTATGTGTAGCATGGGTTTTTGAAGGAGATGTCTTCTATAGAATTTGACCATATGGTAAAAACTTTGCTATGTTTGGTTTTACTCTTAGAATACAGCTCTACTTGGCCAGCTTCCTTAAATCCTTTCAATGTACAAGTGATCTTGGATATAAGATAATTAAAAAAAATTAGAACACAAAAAGAACCATCTTAATAACCTAGGTGTCCATGGATTTTAACCATAATTCCATGTAACAATCAAACATAGGTGCCCATGGATTTTAGCCATATTATTATGTGACATTGAAAGTATGCATGATTTTCTTACTTTCATCCGATTTTAGTCTGATATGCAATAGAGACACAACATGTTACGTCTAATAGTTGAGGTACAAAGATTTGACCACAAGGAAATATCCTATGGCTATTTCAGAAAGAAGGTTTCATATTAACCATGGCTTTTGGCCACACAGTCACTTTTGTTTGAAGCATCATATAACCAGAAGTATATTTTTGTTACCTCTTTTGTAAGCACAAGTATATGTGCGTCTTGAAAAAGTCATTTCATGTAAAATGCATACATATACAGAGAATTATTCTACAATGTCCAATTAGTCTCTATTGTGCTACATGGATAGATCACTATTTTCTGCATAGTGAGTGATTACACATATGTGCAAGTAGTATATAGAAGTACGCTTATACAAGCAAGGTCAACGCAGCATACAAGAAGAATCAGCAAGACAGAAGCATTCTCAAGGGACAAGGTCGCATCTTTGCCATAACAAGAGTGTTGAAAAACTGATCAAGGTTAGTTTCATACTTGTATTCTTATTTCTGCATTGTTTGTTTTTTCAAGTAGGCTCTTAGTCAAGAAACATTCTCGATTTTAAGAAAACTGGGTGTGAAGTTAACCATATTTTTATTTTTATGTCATGAATGTACTATATGATCTCATTTATCTTACTAGGCTAATTATGATTAAGAAAGATTAATTATGTAATTAAGTATTATGAACCAAAAAATCAAGAAAACAAAGAACATGCATGAGGCAAAGAGCGTACCTTTAAATGGCTATGGTTACGATGCTTGCTGGCAAAGTTCTGATTAGCATCAATATTGTGAATGACTGTTGTTGCGAAGCTTGCTGGAAAAGTCGCTTCTGATTAGCGTCTGATTAGCGTGTGAAGACAGAAACAAGAAGATGAAAAGAAGTAGATATGCAGATGAAACATACATGAAGGGTCAAAATCTTGCTTAAGCACAACTAAATCTTTTGATTAGAGAGCTTAGGTGAGGCGTAATGCAGAGAAAACATCACAGAGAGAGCAAGAACAAAAACCAGGGTCGAAAGTGCGAGCAAGAAGAAGAGTACGTTTTTAGGAGAAGAGGGAAATCGTAGAGAGAGAAGATAGAAAGAGAGGGCCAAATTCAAATTCTTAGAAAAGGTTCACATCATTAAAGGATATCTTCTTTAATGAAGCATATATTCTCAAGAATATATCACATTTAATGAAGAACGTTTATAAAAAATGGACGTTTGACAATAAATGGAATTATTTAAAAAAAAATCACTTTTAGGTTCACATCATTAAAGGATATCTTCTTTAATGAAGCATATATTCTCAAGATTATATCACATTTAATGAGAACGTTTATAAAAAATGGACGTTTGACAATAAATGGAATTATCTTTAAAAAATCACTTTTATCAAAGTTCGTAATAAGAATTAAGCAATCGGTTTTTTTTCATATCACACATAGGTCTTACCGTGGGGCCGGGGACTACTGGCAGCCCCCAGACCCCGCCACTGGTGGGGGTGTTGCCCCCAGACGGCGCTATCCCCCGGACCCCCGGCTGTGGGGGCGTTGCCCCCCGGCCCCACTCTGGGGGCGTTGCCCCCAGACCCCCCGGCTGGGGACGTTGCCCCCAAACCCCCACCAAGGGTGCTGCCTCCTAGACCCCCATTAGGGATCATTGCCCATAGCAACTAGTGCCTCAAATGTCGTTTAGAGTTTCCAAGAAATCCATCACTATAGTGAACAATATTATAATATTATTATATTCCAAAATATACTATTATAATATAATATTATTTTATATTATGATAATAAGTTATATTATTAAATATTATATTAAATAATAAATATTAAAATATTATGTTATTAAATATAATATTAATTTATTGATATATTTTTTATAAGACAGCATAGAAAGTAATAAGTTAGTTACATAGGATTACTCATTTTGCATCATTTATTGCTTTGCTAAAAGAGTTCCTATGTCTACATAGATATTTCAAGAGGAGTTGAGGCTATCCTAATATTAATGCCATATAAAATAAGATTCATATCTTGCTATTCTATTTTCACGACCTTTACTTTTCATTATATGGATAAATCTACTCTTTTCAAATCTACTTTTTAATTTGACACAACTCATATTAGTTACTTCTTGATGTATATTACTGACAATGTGCACTACATTTAGGCCATAATACCAACTATTGGTATATGATTATTCAATTTTGCATCCAAAATTATTGCTTGTGCATGCACTAACATTTGTGCTTCCCAATATATTAATAACTATTCTACTTACCACGTGGACATAAACTTTGCACCAACCAAATCTTATTCATACTATGCCTGCAATACATTAAACCTTGAGAGGATTTGACCATGCGGCTAAAACATTCTCTACACTAGCACACAATAAATTATCTTCCTTGGAAAAGTTACATATGGCTTGTAAATATTTTAAGAACGATAAGCCTTGAGAGGATTCGACCATGTGGCTAAAACATTCTCTAAACTTGCACACCATAAATTGTCTTCCCATGGAAAAGTCACATATGATCTAAGTATATTTTAAGAATGATAATCCTTGAGAGGATTCAACCATGTGGCTAAAACATTCTCTACACTAGTTCACAATAAATTGTCTTCCATGAAAAAGAAACATATGATCTATAGATATTATAAGAATGATAATCCTTGAGAGGATCGGACCATGTAGCTAAAACATTCTCTACACTAGCACATGATAAAGTGTCCTCCGCAAAAAAGTAACATATGATCTACATATGTTTTAAGAATGATAATCCTTGAGAGGATTCAACCATGTGGCTAAAACATTCTTTACACTAGCACACAATATACTGTCTTCCATGGAAAAGTAACATATGATTTGTACATATTATAAGAACAATAAGCTTTGATAGGATTTGATCATGTGGCTAAAACATTCTCTACACTAGCACACAACAAATTGTGTGCCCATGGAAAAGTAACAGATGATCTACCCATGTCTTAAGAATGATAAGCCGTGCAAGAATTTGTCCATGTGGCTAAAACATTATGTAGACCATCACACACACCATGAATACTTTTTATACTAAAGTAAGATATGATGTGCATATATACTAAAGTAAGATATGATGTGCATATATTATAGGCTATTGAAGTTTTGGCCATATGGTCAAAGCATCCATTTCAACTAAGCAATGATGACTACATAGACCTTTTTTATCTAGTAACTCAAGTAATCTAGATCAAGGATATACTACCATGTTCATTGAGAAAACAAGTTTTGGCCATGTGGTCAAATTTATTCTCTCTCTTATGATGTTGGAAAATGGAATACTGCACTAATTTTGCAATGTATACTTCAGCTTGTCATCTATTAATGCATGTTTTCATTATCAATGCTATGTGATTACTTGATGAATATAAGATCACTCAATCTCTTATGATTAAATGTCTTATGATGAATATAAGATCACTCAATCTCTTATGATTAAATGTCTTATGATGAATATAAGATCACTCAATCGCTTATGATTAAATCTCAAATTTTTTCACTTACTCAAGCAACATGGACCAAGACTTTCATTGTGGGGATCGTGTCAATTTGATGATGGATCGAGATGTTGTTGCACTTGGAACAGTATGTGCAATACGTCCAACTGACACATGCCATGGGCAAGTCCTTGGAGATGGATTTTTGTCAATTTCTATCGACAACTGCCTAAATGATGTAGCTTGCTTGCCATTTCCAAACAACAATGCAACAAAGGTCATTCAGGCAGTGGGTAGTTTTGTAAAGTGGGAAAAGAAAGATGTGGTGGTTGTTACAGGTGCCGTCATGATTGTTAATGATGATCATGCGGTGCCACCTTCTAATGATTTTAATGCTGTTGGAGATGAGGACACTCCAAGTATCCGTGAAAGTTGGAAAGAGCGTAAAGTGATGCTCTGGACAGAAGGCAATGAGAAGTACGTTGGAACAGGGATTATTCTCTTAACATTTCCATATGATGTGATTAACTTTGATCTATTAGGAGAAGAAGATGTGGGTGTGGTGGTAGATCAGATCCTTGATCCAACTACAGGGACAGACACATGTGACATGCTTCAGTGCGTCAATTTGGTTAGGTGGCCTATCAAATAGGTCACCTTTGATGATGGTACACCACTGCTACATGAACAGGAAACACAAGCTTTCACATCTCCAAATGAGAGCATAAAAGATGTGTGTGAGAAAACTAAGGACTTTATTTCAGGTTCAAAATCCATTTTCTTACAGAAGAGATCATATTGTATGATCAATAGAAGGCCTAGAATTCTTGCTCTCAAAGCTTCGAACTTGAGAACCTCAATGGAATCAGTTTTACTTGTTGCTACAATTGATTGTTGTCCTGCAAAGTGTTGTCAATATGCTGATAGAGATGCAGTACACCAATTGTGGAGGCACTTCTGGGGGTTACGTTTGGAAGAACGTACCAACTATGTTTATGATGTTTTGGAGTCATCATGCCGCATTGACAATATGGGTACACGAAAATACAGTTTTATATTCAATGGAAAAGTTGTATGCGGTAGGGCATGGTATGGGACGCATGGCATCCCCAAAACATCTTTCTATAGGTATAGGTTGCATTTTGAGAATGGTGTAAGGAGGGCAATGCATGGCAATAAAGGAGAAATTAGAGCAGCTTGGGATCACACACAAATGGGCAGGGCAATCTTGAGAGACTTTATTGAGAAGAATGCAGAGCAAATGCCACATAAAAGTAGAACCATGCAGGATGGTTCCAGAGAGACACAATTGGTCATCCCAGATGTTTATAAGCAAATAGACATATGGGGAGAAGTGAATGCCACATTAGATGCTATTGGATGTAAGCAAATGTCTTTGTCCACATTCAATCGAATTTGGAATACAGAGTTCAAGCATGTCACCTTAGCAAAGACAAGGAAGTTCTCCAAATGTAGTGTCTGCTCAGAGATCAAAGAACAACTTGCAGCAACCAAATGCCTTGAAGAACGCAACATACTATTGAGGAAGCGTCGAAGTCACATGCTGCAACAACAAAGTTGTCGAAACATATACTATGGATGGCGTCTAGCATCAGTGCTAAATCCTGAAAAGAACTTGTGCATCATACATGACAAGATGGACCAACAAAAGACAGCTATCCCGAGGTTGAGAGTTCGATCAAAAGAGACATATAGATCCACTCAACTACCAGTTTCCTTGACAGGCATGATCACACATGGGCATGGGGAAGGAAGATATGGGCACTTTGCGATTGATCTTTGGCCCCATGATCCTAACTTCACAATTGCCTCATTGTCTCTGTGTTTCAAGAACTTGGAGCGACTTGACAGGCATGAAGCTGGTGATCTACAACTAGATGGAATGCCAAGATCAAGCTCTTTGTTGCTAAATGCTTTAAACTCAAGGAAAGCACTAGACTACCATCAACAAGGTTCTCATACTACTACACAAATGGAGGACATAATACTACAGGATGGACAACAAGGTTTTAGACGACTACCAGAGAACTTGTTGCTACAGCTAGATAATTGTGGATCAGAAAACAAAAACCGTTATCTCTTTGCATATTTATCATTGCTTGTGGCACGAGGGACCTTCAAGATGATCCAAGTTGGGTTTCTCATGGTGGGTCACACACATGAAGACATTGATGCAATGTTCAGCAAGTTCTCAGAGAAGCTTAGAACAAGCATGACATTCACTTTTCCTCACCTTATGCCGCATTTTCAATTGTGCCAGTCAACAAGGCCTTCTCCTTTTTTGTTGACACATGTACCAGACTTCAAGAGTTACATTGAAGGATACTTATGTGACTCCAAGGATGCACTTGTTGGTCACTCAAAACCACTTCACTTTCGTTTCTACATGCAAGGGGATACACCTCTAATGCAATACAAGATCCATCCTAAGTCAGTAGAATGGTTGCCAAGAGAAGGCGGTATTGAACTATGGAAAAGAGACTCAACAATAGGAAAGCCTACCCTTCCAAAGGGTCTTCCAACCTTGCTACCCATGTTTGAGTATATTAAAGATCATCAAGAGGTGGTAAGTGGAATCAAAGACTATCTCAAGTATTGGGAAAGATGGTCAAGTGTACAAGGTCCTGAAGCGGAGTACACAAAGTTCATAACACCAGTGATTGATTATTGGAAAACCATGCTTGATGCACTTCAAGCTCCAAATGTCCAAGAAGCAAGAGTATTCATGGACTTTTGGCCAAGGACACAAGGTGATACATTATTTCAAGACATAGATGATGTGGATGACTTTCTTGGCTTGGAGGAGTTGAATGACCACTACTGTGGTCCTCTCAGCAAGCGACCAAAAGATGCATTTCAACCAATGATAGATGTTAAGAAAGACGACTTTGTACTTGTTCGACCTTCACATCCAATATATCCAGTATGGCTTGGTGTTGCACAAAGTGAGGTTGATACAAATAAAAAATCAAGCAACTATCAAAAGATCTGTATACAATATTGGGCACTAGTTTGTGGTCAACAAAATGCTACAGATGAGGAGGTATATCAGAATTGCTGGGATAAATACTGGATGTGCAACAAGAAAGACCCTCAACGTTGGGAGAGAGTGGATACAATTGTTTTCTCTTGGATAACAAAAGCTACCAAAGTTCCCAAAAAAATTAAAATCCCTCCAAAGGTTGTCTTGAAGGCTAAAGCCAATCTACAAGAATCATTGGGCTAAAGACTTCCATGCTGGAGAGGTTGCCAAAGATAAGGTGTTTATTAACACCACCTATTTAAGATTTTATCAATATCTTCTACATATACAATAAATATACTTCACCAATATTCAAGGTTCCAAATTAATGAAATTCCCAAATTCACGGGATTCATTTTGATTTGGAATTCCCAAACTATTGGGAGATTCCCAAATTCTCAAATATGGTGTTCATCTCATGATCCAGATTATCAGAGGATGATGAAGTTAGTAGAAGAAGGGGGAAATTCATAGAAAGAGAAGAATCTAATCAAGGGAGGCTCCACTCATGGAGGAAGCCTCTACTTCAATCACACGCTATGTATCCCTAAGGATCCTGCTTTAAACAAACTAATCCTCCATGAAGCTCATGATAGTCTTGCTGCAGGACACCCAGGCTATGCAAAAACATTAAATGCCATAAGAAGGAGCTTTCATTGGGCAAGCCTGAAAAATGATGTCCTTCGGTACTTGAAGCAATGTCTCTTATGCCAAAGGATCAAAGCTGAAAGGGTCAAGATGCCTGGAAAACTTCAACCCTTGGATATTCCCCAAATGAAGTGGGAGTGCATTAGTATGGATTTTGTCACAAGTCTCCCCACTGTTCAAGGAGGATACGACTCCATTCTGGTATTCATCAAGGAAGTCCTCAAACTTCATGGTCTCCCAAAAAGGAATGTAAGTGATCGGGATTCTGACTTTACTTTGAAGTTTTGGCAGTCCTTATTTCAAGCCCTTGGAACTCAACTTTGCTTTAGCACAGCTTATCATCCAGAGACCGATGGCTAGACTGAGAGAGTCAATCAAGTAATTAAAGACATTCTCAGAGCATATTGTGGATGGGAACCAAGACGGTGGATTCAATACCTTCCTCTGGTAGAATTTGCCTATAATACATCTTATCATCAGAGCATAGGAATGTCACCATTCAAAGCACTCTATGGGCAAGAATGCTTGTCTCCTCTAAATTTCTCTGATCCGACCATAAGAGTTGAGGCATCCAGGAAAATGCTCGAAGAGATGGAGGAACAAACCAAGGCAATCCAAAAGGATATTAAAGCTGCCCAAGATCGACAAAAGCATTATGCTGACACCAAGAGGTCTGAAAGGATCTTCAAGGAAGGAGACAGAGTTCTTCTACGACTGCGACCCAAACGAAGTTCTCTATCACTTGGGAAATATAAGAAACTCAGCCCTAGGTATTGTGGTCCCTATACAGTTATCAAGTGTCTAGATAAAAGTGCCTATAAACTCCAACTCCCAACCCATATTAAAGTCCACAATGTATTTCATGTAAGTTTGTTAAAACCATATGTACCCAGTCTCGATCATATTCTTGATGATGAACAAGTTGTAATCCCTACTCAAGGTGTCCTTGAATTACAGCCCAGTAGCATCATAGATTCTAGGGAAAGGCAACTCCGAAATAGAACTCTTGTAAAACATCTAGTACAGTGGAAAGATTACCCTGAAGAGGATGCAACTTGGGAAGATGAAGCTACACTCTTAAAGCATTATCCCCAATTCATGAGACGAGATGAGGGCATCTCGATTTCTTTAAGGAGGGAAGGATGTAACATACCCATCTTCACTAATAAAGAAATATTCATGTAATAGATAAATTTATGAGTTTTTGAGGAGTTTTTATGGTATAAAAATCAATGATTTTATTATTTGAGTCATTTCTACTTAGAATCTTCAAATTTTGAGCCCAAATTTGAAAATCTGCTTGCGATTTTACCCTAATATAGGATTTTACAGCATCCAAAACGGACACCGGATCAAGCTTATACGTAAATTTTAGTCATTTTTAGTTAAAAAGCGACGACCTTTAAACCTTAATAAATGCACGACTGGGCGTCCGATTGATGAACGAGGAGAACCTCTCGAACAAAAAAGAAAGTGCCCCCCGGGGCGGTCTGGCACGTAAATCGAGACGGGCGTCCTAAATTTGGGGACCTCGCTCCAAAATTTGGGCCGTACACACTTACTAGGGCACCCGTACGATGGTCGCACAAGAACCAAAGGACGGCCGGCCACTGTGTGGTCCACACGTACAACTACGTGGACACCCATGCTGCCCCAGACCAAGATAAGGTACATGCATACCACTCCTTTCCCTAACAAAACCGACACCGTACCTTTCCCCTAAACCCATGCAGGCCACTGACCCATAGCCTTTGATGGTACACCGTTCTTTCGTCCTTGCTTTGTGCAGCGCCCGTACCCTTACCGCTCAGCTATATAAATCCCCGGGGTGCTCCACTGGCAACACGCATTTCAGTACAGCCACCCCTCTCACACCCCCTCATTTGCCTCTTTTCAAATAAGCCAATTTTCCTCCATCCCCCTCTTGCTAGGAGGCAGTGTCGTGTCCTTAACTCTTCTCCCCCCCGTGTGAATAGACTTACAGCAGCCCTCAGCCCTTTTTCCCTTTTTGCAAAACGTTTTTGTCTTAAGGACATCTCACAATCCCCCCCTCCCATTTGCGTAGACTTTAATAAGGGATTTTTGCCTTAAGAAAGGGTTCATACGCTATAGTCTTTTGCTCATACGGTGAGCAAACGATCTCAGAATTGAGATCCGACTGAAGCGTTTTGACCCCGGCAACGAGCCCTACAAGTCGACGTCCAAGATGGCCCCATCTCGGAAATGTCAAAATATGGCCCCGAGAGGAGCACGCAACAACGAAATTAGGGAAGATGCTCCCGATGCGGCTCCAACCCTCCCTCTTCAAGCTCCTCAAGGAAATGGTGGCCAGGTTAGCTTGGTTATATTTTAAAGAAGAGTTTTTTTTATATATTGCTAATAAATGTGTATCTTTTCCTTTTTGAAATAATGACATAAAATTGTTTAAAGTTACGAATTGTGTGATGCTGTAATCAATAAATTGTATTGAAATTGTTATCTTTAAAAAGTGCAAGTTTTTCCTGGCTTCAACGCTAACTCCGTTCCGTGCTTATGTAGCCGGGCGGCGTCGTTAGCAAAGCCCGGGAATGGCCCAAGGTATCCCTCATACCATTGGGAGAATAAGGTTCGTCGATTGAGGCGAGACGTTATGATGCTGCCTAGTTCTGAGAGCCCAGGCTAGTGCGGTAAATAAGCCCACCCTAGTGTGCAGACATTCCTCTGAGGGACGGGAGGATCGAGCGATGGAGCCTGAGAGGGCGACAGGCCAGCTTGAGTCCTCGCCAGCGGCCGACGATGAGGTGTATGGTCCCGTAGGGTTTTGCCCAGCATGTAGAGGCTGGAAGGCCGAATTCTAGATCATCGCGACAGAATAAAGGAAAAAGAATAAGAGAGCCGGTTTGGCTTGTATGGAATTGATTCATGTATCAACTTTTTATATATATATCTTGTCTTTGGCATGATTGTATTGTGTAAAAAGGCTGTTTTAACAAACCTTGTGAAAAGGGGCGCAATTAAGGAACATGTTTGTTTATGTCAAACAGTATGGTAGGATTAATTAGAAAACAAATTGACGCGTGAGTAGGGTGGAAAGTGGGAGGATGGAATGCCCCGATGGCACCATCCTATGGACGGGCGAACCCGATTAGTCGGGTAGCTTTCCAACAGATTAAGTGAAAGCTCTATGCTAGATAATTAGGTTCTTAGGCAACTCTATTCTAGAAGACTAGGTCAGCGGCTGTGCCTTGCATGGATGAGGAAAAAAGCGTTGCCTCTAGAAATCAAGTCTAGTAGTTGCCCAATTTATGATAAATTATCGTATGGGTAATTTGACTTTTAGAAGGTCACGCTTCCCCTGTGTGTGGGATAGGACTAGGTCTTACCTATGAATCGTATCCTTGAATCTCTACATGGTCAAGGTGTCGATAAATAGGAAATTTTCTCCAAGTTAAGACTTAGTGGACTATCTTAAGTGTTACTCTTATTTTAGAAGGGGAAACCTTACATCGTACTCTCTACAAGCCGTGTTGAATAATTAGACCGTTAACATAATACACATCCAAGTTTTGGTAAACTTCGAATCAAAAGATCACTACGGACCTCACTCTAAGATCACTATAAATCTTATAACAATTGATCTCACGGACCATGCACGAACCCTTGCATGTGTGCGGACTAAGCATAATACACTTTAGTTGTTAAGTAGCACAGCATTGTGGTTGTTTAGTATGTTCTCATCCAAGAGATCGTCTCATGAATCTAGAACCACATGAGCATTGTCAGACTCTCCGGCTTGACTTTGTTAAGTGCAACATTCACTAAGCCTCAACAGGCTAGGCTACAGCATCACAGCCCAAAAATGTAAGACAAAAATGGGCAATGGCACTCCACACACACAAACTAGAAAATGTTAGAGCTCATGCCTTGTTTGACTACGCACGCCTAGAGCCAAAAAAAAAAGTCGAGTTACGCTCGCTCCAATCATCTTGAATTCTTGGGACACACATGCTGCAGATAATAGCTACATCTAATCCCATACCACAATGCACAAGATGTAAAAGCACTCAAATTGCATGTTGATGCATGGTTACACATGTACGTGTAGCAACCAAGATATGAACACTAGAAGGTCTCCCCAAAATTTGCCCTTCATGGGATGGGTCATCATAAAGTTTCCCCTTCATAGTCAAACACTAATAAAATATGTGGATCACAAGTATTATATGTATTTAAATCTATGATCCACTAACTAAATATCATAAAAAGTAGTTAGTATACATAACCCTTTCATCAAAAAAATTGAATCTTTGACTTCCTTAACTCGCGTTAAATATGGGTCCCAAATTCTTCCCTGGTATTAATTAATTACTAAGAGAGTTAAAGTCTAAGGTGGAAAGGCTATAATGTCTAAGGTCTAAGGTGTTTAAAGGTCTAAGGTCAAAGGTGTGGAGCCAGTGGATTCGTCTGCCCATGGTTTAGGGTGGCGGCAGTGGTTTATCTAGACCTTCCATACACCGAGCATACACCTGCGGTTTATGCCATTGAGGAGGGTGGTTTATCTGGGACCTTCGTTTAGCATTCTGTTCGCCAGCCCCCCCTCCTATTCACTTGGCTTCTCTTAGCCTTGTCGATAACAAGGGAAGGCAAACACATTTATCTCCATGCGTTCATTGGTAATGCGTTGGTTCGATTTGTTGAGAGTTAATTGGCTAGTGTGCAGGTCATTTCGTTTTATACATATATGCATGTTTTCTTTTGTCTCCATGGCATGCCAAAGACAGCTGTCCGTTAGGGGCTTCGTAGGGAGACCTCGGACAAGGCAGTCGACTGGCACTACTGTCTCTTTGTTGCCTCTTCTGTCACAACCCATGAATGAGTCCGTGTGCATGCTTGTTTCAGAACAACTGCTCGATAGGCAAAGAAAATATAGATCCTCAAACAAGCGCTCATTCTTCTCTGAGAGCATTGAAAAGGAGAGCGAGAGATATAGGTTTGCCTAAATGCTTTTGCTTTTTATGTAGATTATGGGTTTCTTTGTTTTGATTTCATTCTATTGATCTTGCATGCATGCTTGTTTGTAGGTGTATTCGAGTCCATGGATGCACCTTCCAAGAGGAGAGAAATCTATAGAGTACCAAAACCTGTGAAACTGAAGGATTTCGAAGTCTCTGCTACAGTTGGTGTAGGAAGCAATGATCTCAACCTTTTGTTCTGGGCACCCATATGTAATCTTATAAAGAATGAGTGTACCAAGGGTTTGGTTGCATTGGAGAAGGGTAGGACTATGGACCATCTCCACTATCAAATTGTCCCGAAGATGTGAGCGAGAATGCACTAAAGTCATACATGCATTGTGGTGGGCTTGTCATGTGTCGTGCACTTCGACAAGTGAAGATGCATACCTTTGAGGGGATGTTGGGCTATTTCATGAAGGATATGCATAAATTTTATTCTAGGGTGTTTGTCCATAATGTTTCTGCCGATGAAATAAACCGAGGTAGAACTGCCTATGCACAGTATGGTCAAGGGGATTTGCTTGACCTCTCTGAATATCTTTGAGAGGGCATTCGTTTTCATGGAGAACTTATTCCAAACCAAAAGTCAGCAACCCCTGGAGTCACTCTCCTGAAGATGATACGCACGGGCAAGTTCTTCACCTCTGCCTTCTGGGTTGTTCCTCGCACTGGAAACGGGATGAGCTCGCCTAAGGCTAGAGCCGTGTGGAAGTGTATGAAAGATCCTCAAAGTGTTGATCTATCTCGATTTCATATCCGCAAGGTTTTCTTCCATGATAACTACATCGAGGGAGAGTATGCACGCTCCTTTCGGCATCGACAGATCCTGGCAATCCCGATGTTGAAGAAATGCAATCTCCTCCTGCTGTTGATCCGACTGATATGGAGGACGACGAGGAGAAGACCCAACAATTTTTTCATGTTGTAACTGAGCAACATGAATACATTCTTGTTGCACCCCGTCCAGATCTGGCTTGTGATCCTGTTTTGTAAATATGCAAATACTTGTAAATGCTTCCTTGGCTATTTTGCAAATGTTTGTAAATTCAATCTATGTGATATAATAAATTCATTTTTTGAAAAATCTCTTTGTTCTTGGAAAAACCTAAGGTCCACGATAGTCTTTGTATTAATTAGTACCCAATTGTGGGCACTAATTAACTCGTAACTTATTACTTAAGGTATCCCCTTTCATGTCTAGAGTCTAGAGTCTTTGTATTAATTAGTACCCACTTGTGGGCACTATAACTAACTCGCAACTTATTACTTAAGGTATCCCCTTTCATGTGTAGAGTAGAGTCCACAGTCAGCCGCCAGCCTCCCTTTTGAAAATGAGCATATATTTAAAAATCTTATATTCTTTAATATTAATTAATAATATTTTCTTTAAAAAATGAGTGCCCTTCATGTGCAAGGGTCACTCTTTTGTAACCTTTCAGATTGAAGCAATTTTTTTCCCCACTTCTGTAGTTGCTATGATACTTCTATTACGGGTCAAATTACCTTTATAAGGGCTCTGCAACCTTCAAGTTCTGTGGCGGGGGCGAAGTTCTGTAAGTATCTCAACTAACTCAGCATCTCGTACTTCAATTCAAAGCCTGCTGTGTGGTGTTCCCTGGCTGCTGCTGATAGCTGAACAAGCGTACTAGGCTTAAATTAAAACAGAACACAAACATTTGCAAAGTACGAGACGCGGAGTCAAAAGAAAAACACGTTAGAACGACGACGTAAACAACAAGGACTATAATAATAATAATAATAAGCTGGGATGGATGGGTGGGACGTAGGAAAACCACACTAGGAGAATAATTGCGACAAATTGGTGGGGCTGATATCCGATGGCGGCCCAAATAAGACACGTTGAGCAATCAACTTATTCACAGCTTCGGTAGGATGGAAAGGATCCCAGAAGATAAATGCCGAGCGGTCCGCACATACAGGATCGGTGGGAATGCAGGGAACTAAACCTTTATAAGGACCACGCCCGCAACATGCCGTATTAACATTCTCAAAACCTGAATTTTAACCCGTATGATATTATTATTAATAGAATTAGCCAAAATTGACGGGTCGCATAATCTATACACACGACACTCTATAGCTAGGCTATATATAAACTTACCAAACTTTGCTGGACTGTTAATCATCTCCAGAACGATGTCGAACCCATTGGAGTACAACATTGTAGAACTAGGTAGCTCCAGCTGCAACTCCTCCGTTAAGGATTTGAGCAATCCGTTGAAGCTTATCGCCACTTGCTGAAAACTGTCGATACACTTACCCTTCGCGGTTAAGAACCTCTGTCCTATCAGCAAAGGAATGCAACCCAGGGGACCGAGGCTCGAGACCACGATGTTACGTGCTCCAAGTGCGTAAATACTCTGTGCAAAACCATCCCACAGCATAAAGACCTCAAGCGGCCACTCTCACTATTTTTCCTAAACACAAGTTAAAGTAGCCAGTTTTCACAAACTACCAAAACATTCGGAAAGAAAAGCTCATTTCCAAGATAAGAAACAGAATCCTAAGTATGGCCTCCGAAAACGAAACTTTCGCACTTCGAGTAAAATAAATAATCGCTAGCAGGGTTTACTAGCGCAGACATATTGCAGAATACCTTGATCTGTTGACGTAGTTCCGATATGAGTAAGGCCTCGTACTCGGGTAGAGTGAAGTGACGTTTACGAGGGGAACCTGGCAAAAAGTAGTTGCTCAAGTAGTCGTTGGCTCCAACGGTGATAGCGAACAACCCACCAGAGATTATACGGGATGCATCGGCCTCACCGACAAGCTCGGTGATGTTACCAACGTACTCACGAAACAGCTCAATTTGCTGACCCATCCTGAAGCGTTGAATCTGCAAGCGATTATAAGGAATCAGCAGCCGCAAACCAGCAACTCTCTAAATGACATCTACTACTACAAAACAAACAAATACAGCAACACACCAGTACCACTCACAAAAATATTTCCCGTGTCATTTAAAATCCCTGCCCCTGCGGAAGCAAAATTGGCCCCGCGAAGCAAATTCTGATCCCTGGCGTTGAGGTCGTCGTAAGCTAAAGTTGGTTCCATGCCCCAATGCTCACCTGGACGCAACACAACGGTGAGCAAAGGTGCGGCCTTGGCGCAGAGGAATACATTATTCCTAATACTACTATAATTAGCCGTACATACTCAGGAAGTCGGAGATGATACGACCGTTGCAGAACCGTCCGGTAGGTCGATGGTCGGGATAATCGATGCCATTGGGTTTGAAGTTGGCCTTGGCGATCGACACTAAACGATTGTTCATACCCACGTCTACCAAGGAGTCGCCGAAGACGAACATGGCCGTAGGTACGCGACTAGCATTCGCCATGCCAAACAGCAGAGCTAAGGCAAGGGCCCAGGTGGAAGGCGCCACCGCCGTCATCGTCCCCCCCCCCCCCCCTCTCTCGCTCTCTCTCTCCCTCCTTCTCTGCACCTGCAAACTACACGAATCAACACGGCGTCCAACGGGAATCAGTAAGGAAAATTACATGTGGCTGTGAGAACACAAGAGTCAAGACAATATGCTGTCCAGTTGGATGCCGCAGCTGGTGGAGCCTGGTGCAAGTTTCATCCAAGAGTCGCTGAGCCTGAGAGTTGCACATCAGCTCCTCTTAAATGCACACGATTTGAATCCTAACAATTTAGTAGAGCCTGCGTCCCAGCCTTGGACTTTAATTACTCAACAAAATTTACTAGAGGTCAAGTGTTCACTGAGAGCCCCAAAAAAAAAAATAGAACGTTAATTTATTCAAGAAAGTTTGCAAAATATGAGCTCTCAGAAATTGTTATGTCTTGGCTCTTGAGACCTGCAACCAGTGTTCTTGAAAAAAAAAGCTCAGCTTAGCCTAGAACTTGTTTAAATTTCAAAAAATCATTTTTAAATTGATTAAAAAAGGAAAATTTTTGAAGATTGAGATATAATTAAATTTCCATGGAAAAGCTTGTTCAAAGTTCAAACTTATAATTATCTCTTCCGAGAAGGATTAATTAATGATAGTAATTGGAAATTATCGCTTCAACTGGCCATTGGGTTTCTTCCAAGGTTAAACTAGTAGCCAAGCCTCAGGACAAGCTGAAAAAGTGTCTGCAGTCTGTTAATATGCCACCTGGCCGGCTCTGTCCAGAATCGCGGGGGTAGCATTAAATAAGGTAACGCTTTTATCAAGTTTTATGTGGATACATATTAATTTACAGTACACGGCGCACGCTTGCGTTTGTGGGCCCCGTGACGTTGACAAGAATTAAAAGCCTTTGTAGTGCTCGGCTGAGGGCTCAATAAAATGTATCTCCCGAGAGTTCAAAAACTGATCGAGCGCTTCATCTTCCCCAGTTTCCCGCCTCTCTCTAAACCTGCATCGAAGACTTTCCTTCTCCGCGGGCGGATGCCCTCCCAAGTGCATGGGCACTGAGTGGAGGAACCCATCCCTTATCAGACCTCAGACATCATCAGCTTCACCTGCAAGAACAAATCAAATGCTCAGCAGTCATATTCCCTTAGTTTTACCTTCAACCTCCCAGCAGGTCCTAATCCCTCACTCAAACCCTTGGAAACCCAATACAGAAAAACCATGGAGTGGAGAAGCCATCATTGATGCAGTAATGGATGAAAACACCAGGCTGGCTCAGGAACTAAAAGAAGCCAAAGACCAACTTCAGCACATGAAGAGCCAGGAACAAGTCAAAGAGCCCTCCATCTTGCCAGCAATAGAACCTACCCAACCTGCAGCAGCAGCAGCCCAACACCAAGCAACAACCAATATCACTTCACCAGGTATTTCCTCTACCAACACTGTGCATGTAAGCCTGCTAGTAGATCAGGTCAGAAGCAAGGTTGAAGACTACTCAGAAAGATGCTTGGTTGGACTTCTTTTGGGACCAAGACCCTCTAAGGAATCAATGAGAGCATGGATAAGGGAAAGTTGGACACCTCTGGGAATAGAGGTCACCCTAACTCAAGCTCTTGCCAAAGGGTACTACTTATTCTTATTCAAAGAACCAAGTATGGCAATGAAGGTTATCAGCTCAGGGCAATGGATGTATAGGCATCTCCCCTTCTGTTTCATGAGATGGACTAAGGACTTCAATCCTGATGGCCCTAAATCCCCAGCTTATCCAATGTGGGTAGAACTCCCAAACCTCCCCATTCACCTGACCCCATGGATCAAAACCATATTATCTCCCCTAGGTCAAGTCCTTGGCACCAAAGTTGTCTCTGATTACAACCCTGCTTGGCACCCTCAAGTTCTAGTAGAGCTTGACCTTTCCCTCCCTCTCCCAGATGAGATTGCTATAGGGTGTGGTGAGTTCTCCCATATCCAGCCAGTTCTGTATAAACACCTTCCCAACTCCTGCTTTCACTGTGGAAAACAAGGTCACTTTATCATGAACTGCCCCATCAAATACCCACAGATCATCCTCCCCCAAGTTTCTAAAAGAAAATCCCCTCCTAACCCTAGCCAAGCCCCTGGCCCTCATCCTTCTAATGAAAACCCAAAAGAAACAGAGTTCATCCAAGTTAACAGAAGGAGACCGTCTAACAGACCCAAACCCCCTCAGACCTTTCTCAAACCCAACAGGTACTCAGTTTTAGCCTCTGTTCAAGACCCAGAGGACACAGAAGAAGAGAATGAATGTGTAGAAAGCACCCCTATAAACAAACAGAGGTTAGAGAAGGAAGTTGACAACCTGGATTCAGCGGACATGGACACCACAGTCATCCCAGCTCCTGAAAAAAGCTCCAAACCACAAGTAGGTAACTCCAATAACATGGAGATAAGCAAAGAACTCAAGAGGGGGGCAGAGCCCTCCTTGGAACCTCCACCCCCTAGTCTGCCACCGAGGAGGTCCCAACAAACCCCCCAACAAAAGATGATGAAATTCGTAAGCTTCAACATCAAAGGACTTTCTGACCTAAAGAAAGCCCAACTAGTCAGACAATGGTGTAAATCCAAAGGATCTAGATATCATCACTCTAGTGGAGATAAAGACTTCAGGTGAGGAGTTGAACAGAAGGCTATACTCCATATCCCCTGAACACTTTTGGTTATACTCTTTACACACTCATGGAAGTGGAGGCCTAGCTATGGGCATCCATAATGACTGCATCCAAGACCTAGAAGACTTTCACATTGACATCAACAATCAATGGATAGTAGTGCGCACGAACAACCTCACCTTTGTTGGAGTTTATGCTCATGGCCCACAAAAACAGAGGATTAGAACATGGAACTCTCTACTAAGGCTACAAGCACCTGTTTTGATTATGGGGGACTTCAACATGGTTGAAACCCTCAAGGACAGATTCAACTCCAAAGGTCAAACCTTGTTTGGAACAGAGAAACGAACTTGGGAAAAAGTTAAACACAAGTTCAATCTGCAAGACTTGGGACAAGAAGGAAGCTTCACATGGCAAAACTACTCCTCTGGAGAGCTCACCAAGAAAGCCAGATTGGATAGGTCTTATGCAAGTGGTGAAATATATTCTAAATACAATAGGTGTGAATGCTCAGTCGACATTACAACCTGCATATCAGATCACTACCCCATCATCACCACCATGGATGATCAAGACAACAGACACAAATCTAGCTGGTTCCACACAGACCCTGCCCTAGTACAAGAAGAAACCAATCACATCTGGAATTTCTTCTTCAGCAACCTGTCCCTAGCCAAAGCTTGGAGTCTTTCAGTTAAATCAACCCAAAATTTGCTCAAGCAGGTCAGAAAGGAAGTTACAGCTCACAGAGCCAGCAGACTAAAAAAACTCCAAGAGCAGCTTCAAGAACAAGAATCCTCCTCTGACCCTACTAATGTCAATCAGCTCAGAGCCAAAATTAAAAGAGAAGAAGAAATTTCCCTCCAACATACCAAGCTCTTTGCCAGGGAATGGTGGGCAGGGAAAATTGACAGGCCTTGCCTTGAAATGTTTAAAATGCTGAAGGTCAAGCAAAGGCAAGAACATATTCCCTTGCTCAAAAACAATGATGGTATACAGGCTACCAACCAAGAGGAGAACAAAGAATTCCTCACTGACTACTTTCACAACATCTTCCAGGAGGATGGCCCTCCCTCCCCATCCAAAACAGCTGCAATGGAGGCTATCAAATCAGGCAGAGCCAAAACTGTACCAGCCAATATAGCCTCCGCTCTGGAACAGGACATCACTCATGATGAAATCAAAGATGTCATCTTCTCCCTCAAAACCAAAAAGAGCCCAGGTGAGGATGGACTTCCTTCTGAATTTTTCCAAACCTTTTGTGATTTGCTAACAGGACCAATAATCCAAGTGTGGAAAGAATCTGTGAAATTTGGAGCCCTGCCATCAAAAATTAATGAAGGTCTTATCAAGCTCATCCACAAAAAAGGCCCCAGAGATAACATGGGAAACTGGAGACCTCTAACAATGCTCAACAGTGTGTATAAAATCATTGCCAAAGCCTTAGCCCTCAGATTATCTAAACACATGAAACTCTGGATAACCAAGGAACAAAAAGGATTCATCAAAGGCAGATATATCCTGGATTCCATCATTGCCTTATGGGAAGGGATTGAATATGCAGAAAAAACCAATCACAACTTCATGTTTGTTTATTAAGATTGACTTTGATAAAGCTTACGGACAGAATACAGTGGGACTACGTCCTCCAATCACTCAGAGACATGGGACTGGGCCCCCATTCACCCACGTGGTGAAAACCTTATTTGGAAATGCCAAAGCCAAAATTATCATTAATGGAGAACTGTCTGACCCTTTCCCCTTAGAAAAGAGTATCAGACAAGGTTGCCCCCTAGCACCCCTTCTGTATGCAATAGCTGCAGATGGACTAAACTGGCTAATCAAGGACAAGATCAGCAAAGGAGAATTGATTGGCATCACTTTACCCAATGGAGAACAAATGTGCACTCAGATGTTTGCTGATGACACTAACAGCCTAATAGCAAATGATGAAGAGAATATCAAGACACTTTGGAGTTGCCTTCAAACCTACTGTGAAGCCTCAGGCTCCAAAATAAATCACAGCAAGAAAGGAATCAAAACCCTCATTGAGCCCCCCCCCTTCTCGACTCCTGGAGATAGGTTGTCACATCAGTCAGGATGGTGTGATCTTCAGGCTCCTTGGAATCCCCATGGGATTCAAGGTGACATTGAGACAAAAATGGCAATGGGTAATGGAGAAATTAGAAAGCAAGATCAATGATTTTATATTCATGTGATCACAATTTTTTTTTCTTAATAACATGTGTTAATATGTTTCCAAAAAAGCCGGTGGGAAGCTCCCTGATAACTGGATAAAATCCCGCCGGGATTTTGCAATACCCGGCGATCCCGCCGGGGAAAATAAAAACCCAGCGGGTGTCGCCGGGATCGTCATCCAGCCCGGCGGGCTACAATTTTCTATATATATGGGCCCGGGGGGCCCTTTGGGAGTTCATTGCTGACAGTATACACAGGTAATGAGAGTTGTGTTTGTGTATGTGTGTGTGGGTGTGTGTTCGTGCGGGCAGCCGCCCATTGTCGCAATGCGCGACAAGATGTGGGTGGTCCGCCACACGAGGGGTGTGTGTGTAAGGCCATTCTTCGGAATGGTGCTTACCCTGGGGCACTTAGTCGGTAACGCGGCTGGTCTGTGTCCTATGGTAAGTATGGCACGCCGTAGCAGTACTAGTCGGTAACGCGGCAAGCATAGTATCGTTATGGCGATGTCACCTTCCCTTCCCTTCCCTTTGTCAAATGCGGGCATATGGTCGGTAACGCGGCCAGTGTATGTCCGTATCCTATTCGTATTCCCATAGAATCGAGCGGCATTTTGTCGTTAACGCGGCAAGTTGGTGTCGTCCGCTAGTGCATATATTGTTTTTTGCATATTGCGGCATTTGATCGTTAACGCGGTCGAAAAAATGTCGTAAATTTGCTTGCATATTACGGCATGTGATCGTTAACGTGGTCGAAAAAATGTCGTAAATTTGCTTGATTTGACTTGTATTGTTTTTATTGTGTGATCCATGCGATACTTGGTTGCTAATGCGGCATGAGTATTTCATGGATCAAAGTATACATCATATTGTCTTTACGTTTTATTTCATAATATCGTAACTCGAAAAAATGAATATCTCTCTCTCTCTTCCTGCCCCCCTCTCTCTCTCTCATGATACACTTCACAACACGATAGATGTGTAGATGAGGATTTCTTTTTTTTCTCTTAAAATATACATAATTTCTAATAAATTCTTTTTTCTCCCTCTATTTACTTAAAAAATAAAACAATACATTATTTTTCTCTTTAGGAACTCACAAAAATATTAAAAATATCATCTAATGTTTCTTCTCTCTATCTGTCACAACTCTCTCTCTTCCTCCCCTCTCTCTCTCTCTCTCTCTCTCTCTCATGATACACTTCACAACTCTCTCTCTCTCTCATGATACACTTCACAACTCTCTCTCTCTATCACGATAGGTGTGTAGATGAGGAGTGCTTTAGGAATACAAAACATTATTTTCCTCTCTTTATGAACTCACAAAACTATTAAAAATGTCATCTAATGTCCCCTCTCTCTCTATCTGTCACACCTCTTTCTCTTCCTCCCCCTCTCTCTCTCTCTCTCATAATACACTTCACAACTCTCTCTCTCTCTCTCTGTGTCACGATAGGTGTGTAGATGAGGAGTGCAACATGTATACACTTGATAAGTAATAATGCACTTGTTGTTGCGGTTGTCTCACGTTCGATAATGTATTGCATGATGTTGAGTTCAGTAATATTGTTTGATATTCCGTTTTTGTTTGATCATTGATAAGTAATGATATACTTGTTGCTGTTCTCTCACGTTCGATGATGTATTGAATGATGTTGATTTCAGTAAAATTATTTGATATTCCGTTTTTATTTGAACATTGATAAGTAATGATACACTTGTTGCTGTTCTCTCACGTTTGCGTGATGTTGATTTCAGTAATGTTGTTTAATATTCTGTTTTTGTTTTGTTTAGCGATATTTGCTAGATTTACAAAGACGACCAACATGCTTTCCCCTGAAGAGCGTAAAATCGTTCTACGAGCAATTTGTATTGAAGCAGTCATCACAGTGTCACAATGTGCAGATGACGTCATCAAAAAGATCAATGAGTCTGAGATCCTCATGCGAGATCTACAAGCAATTCGTATTGAAGCAGTCACAATGTGCAGATGACGTCGTCAAAAAGATCAATGAGTCTGAGATACTCATGCGAGATCTACTAGAGCAGATATGGAAAAATGCACAGCGTCGACTTCGAAGCGGAGGTAATGCTGAGTTGCTTGATAGACAAAAGATAGCAGATTTCAACCATCAACATATAACACGAACTATTTTGGGGAGCATGCGTGTAGCATGCATGTAGCATGCAATGATCTTGGAGATGCTATCCCGCCTGAAGCTAATATGCATCGTCTACAGTTATGGGACACTGTATGGAGCGAGCAAAGAGCCAAGAGCAAGCGTATGAAGGCGCTGGATGCAGAGTCACTCCCCAAAAGAGTGCGCATTGCCCAGGACGTCGCTGTAACGTCCAGCCAGGCAGATGCGAGTGGGACAGGTGCCATTAATCGTACAATCTGCAATTCTATGTGCACACACCTCATTGGCATCCGCGCACGAGGCTCTGCTCGAAGGGCGAACAATAGGCTCTGGTGTTTTTGGCACAGTAAAAGAGTATACAGTTAAAGGTATATCATTTTTGCCGGAGCACATTACTTTTTGCGGAAAGCACTACAAAGGAGAAGGCAGCACCAAGTTCGAGAGCTTCCAGGCAGAGCAGGGCATGCAGGTTCTACACCCATCAATTGTCAGGTGTATTGCCTTCACAAAAGAATCTCCTTGGATCACTATTTTCCCATACTATAATGGCGGCTCGCTTGGTGATACTCTTCTGAAGGTCCCCTTTAGATTCAGTGAGTTCACCAGAGCAATTTTTCGTTTGGATCGAGGATGGAGACAACCCCCGCCCGATAATATTCCTTTAAGTCATCTAGAACTTTCTAAAATAAAACAAATAGTAATAACCATGCCACATATTATGCATGCCCTGGTGGAAGGCCCGGCAGCACATTTGACAGGAATTGTATATATCGACCTACATCCATTCAATGTAGTGTTGGATTTTACAAAAGAGTTGAAGCCACGCGTAGGTATTATCGATTGGGGGTTACTGCTGAGAGTGCCCAAAAAACGGGTGTCTCTCAATTTTGTATTTGAAGCAGACAAGAACCCTGAGAAGGTGGCACAGGCGGTCTCTTACGTAGACAGAGAGCGAAATAAACAGCCATGGATAGCCCCGGAACTTTATGATCCGTTTTTGTCAGATGCATACACTCCTGCATCTGATGTTTTTGCTTTAGGGTATTTATTACAAACTTTATATGACTTTTGGCAGAAAGTACAAGAGTTGTGGATGGACAATAGTTCCTATGACAAAGTTACCATGGATACTATTATTTATAGAGTCAAAAATTGGATGTGTCTGCCTAATCGCGACGAGCGAAAATCTGTTTTGCAAGTAGTGGAATTTTTTAGATCACTAAATACTGACCCAACGAGGACACAACGTCCTCTTGTAGAGCTATCGGTGTCATTCACCCCAATTTTGTAAATGATACAGTATCAGGAGATTAAGTTTCAAGAATGGCACTTTGTTTCTCTCTTCAAATTTGATATGTGCCCATTGTTTGAAATATTATCTCATTGAGTCTTTGCAATATCTCTCTCTTCTTGTGGTGTTTAAGTTTATGTTTTCTCTTCAAAATTTGATGTGCACGCATTGTTTGAAGTATTTTTTGAGTCAAGTGGATATTTCTCATTGAGTCTTTGCAATACATATCTCCTCTCGTGGTGTTAAACTTTAAGTTTTTGAGGGTAATGGTCAATTTATCTTACGTTGATCTTTACAGTTCATTAAAATCCTAAAGTCATTTACGTTCATGCAGATATGGCAGAAGCGCAAGCAAACGAGCATCAAGAGTTAGCCAAGAAGGCATATGAGCGAATGAAGGCCCTTACACATGGCCTGACAGCCCGCGAAGCTACGAGAACAGCATGCAGGTTGTTGAAATGGACAAATCCTACTTATGCCCAATGAAAAGACATAAACAAACGTGTAACCACAGAGATGATAAAGGAAATATGGCAATGTCCAGATGGCAAGATTAAGAAGGGAAGATGGAAGGTTTCGCGTTGCACTCACAATGATATCAAAATTAATGCCGAGTGCATTTTCTTGGAGGTGTACGGTCGTCCTCTCCATAACGCCGACGCTCCACTCTATTTTGCTAAGATGCTATATGCACAATTTATCCTAGAAACTCCATTGGACTTCGCCTCCAGAGAGGCCACTGTCAACACCCACGACATACGTGAAGAGACAGTGACATTCACAAGGGAGGAACTTGCTCTCATGGTGGAGGGCGCTGGATTGGAGTTAAACAAGGTCAAACAAAGCTTAGGGGCATAGCTAGCAGAGAAGGAGAAAGAAGCTGAGCGATTATCTCAAGCGTCAACTCCTCCCCCAGCCAATAGAGGGATTCAAGAGCAGCTCACAAAGATCAACCAAGATGTACAGACCATCTCTTCACGTATTGCTCCTGTGCGCCAAGGAAACAACATCTCTCGTTTTTTGATACATCCTGAACTTATGGGAGTTTCTGCTGAGGCTACTAGTTCCTCCACCCCCAATGTCCTTTATGTTACAAAGTATTCGATGGGTGGAGCGGCCAGTATATACTACCCTGTGGACACTACTACCACTTAATATGTTTAGTGAGGCAAATGCAAAATATTTCCACATGTGCATTGTGCAGTGTCCCAATAAATCAAGGTATTTATACAGTGTTCAGCATGGCTAGCGAATATAAACCACCAAGACCTTTAGATGCAACTCCTAGTGCAATTCGCAATTTATTTCAAGATGAAAGCTAAGAAAGACATAAATCCTACTTTTGTATTGATAATTTCTCCAAATACGATAATTTGTACAAGTACTTTTTATGAAATTAATGAAATGACTTCTTCCTCTATGTCAGTATCTTGCTCCAAAATTCTTTCACCGTTTACCCTCTCATCTGCTAAATTAAGCTCATCTAAGTCAATGTCTAAATTGTCTTCTATCTCAAGGGTGGTGCACGACGTGCGTCCAACATCAAAGTTCTCGTCTACTACATCATCATAATTGTACATCCATCTGGGCATATCTTCTTCATACTCTTCGCTTTCAATGTCTCACAAGATCTTTTCATTGCAATACATGTAAACAAGTTTATCTGCTCGATTTGCAAGAAGTCAATTGCGAATAGTACTGTGAATATATTTGTACATGCTCCAGTTTCTTTCTGAGCCTGAGTTTGAAGAGCACTGACTTAGAACCTTCATCGTAAGGTTGCGCAATAAAGCATAATGCTCACCATCATTCATCATCCACCACTTCCATGCAGGTTGCTCTTTAGCCATTTGTTGAACAAGGGAGTTGGAAAATAAACCCTCTTTCAATCGAAATGAGGTCATCTCCTTTATGCACTTTACACGATCATCAACATTATTATAGAAAGTGTTTACCACTTTATAAAAATCTTGCACCACCTCAACGTTGGACATCAAATCCATATTCCAATATTCAGGATCTAACATGTAAGCAGCACTGTGTAGTGGTGAATGCGCTCCGATCCATCTAGCATGAATGTACTTCAATAGGACTTTTCTTTGTCTACTGGAGAATGGTACACGCCATTGCTTTTCCACCACTGAATGCTCTAATTTCTCAAGACACTCCAAACTCCGTTGGACAGTCCACCATTGCATCCATGCTTTCCCGAGATTAGGCGCTCTTTGATCAAGACTTCGTACAGCATACATAACAAGCATCATTACATGGTACGCATCCATCACACTGTTCCACCAACTTCTTCTCGTAAGCGCTGCCTTCAAGACTTTGATTTTCTCTTTCACTTTTTCAAGTTGAGTGCTCTCCCAGTCATGAAATGCCATGCATGTAAATGTTTCGCAAACTGCATCTTTATTTCGAAGAAGAGACTCAAAAGTGTAAAAGTGAGTGCAAAACCTAGTCTCGCTGGAAGCTTTAACATAACTGACATGCGAGGTCAAAAAATATCTAACACTCTCTATCTCTTAAGCATGAATCTCACAAGCTGGCGAGCAATGTCGGACGATTGAGGCAAACCATTTGGTATCATCACTTTTATACCAATCTTTTAATACAAGATTCAAACTATGAGTATTACAGCCTACTGGAAAAACATGTGGATATTGTCGTTGTAGGATTTTGGATGCATTCTTGCAATTCTTTGCATTGTCCATGATGATTTGGACTACATTTTTGGCACCCACTTCCTCTATCACAGAGCCAATGACTTGAGCAATGTAAGCCCCAGTTTTGATTGAACCAGCAGAATCCACAGCACGGATGAAAGTCTCACCTCTAGGTGAAATAACCATTATATTAATTAATGGTTTTCTTTGTACATTAGACCATCCATCACTTACTATACTACATCCAGAAAGCTCTATATTGTTAAGAATTATTCTTTGTACACATTCTTTTACTTGCGCATAACATTTTTCTAATAGATCATTTCGCATAGCATGGTACGTAGGCGGTGAAAACCCTAGTCCAAACTCACCAATTTTCTTCCATGCTCTCTTCCAATGCTCACTGTACGTAGGCTTTCTTGCAATGAAGTTTGACGCATGGGTATATTTCCTACGTCAAAGTTTCGCTTGCAGGAAGATGCACTGGGTAGATTACTTTCTGGTTGCACATTGACATTCGGAGTACAAGCAGGCGATGTAGCGGGAGTTTGATGATTAGAACAACAGTGTTCTTGCTGCCTTGATACATTAACGGTAGGAGTGTCATGTTTTCTTGAATCTTTCTTTTGAATTTCTTCTCCTATGCGTTTGGCCACTACAGGTGCAGAGGGATGGGTACATGACTTTTTCTTCGGTCCACCTAAAAAGTGTTCTCTTAGTCGAGGCGCCCCACCTGATTTTACTGCATGGCATAGCTTACACTCCCAATCTATGAATCGATCACCAACATTAATTGCATATTGCTACTCTATCCCAGGTGCCTTTTTTTTTCCACTATTTGGAATTTGGGCTCTATTGGAGGTATCACTGGATCCAACATTGTCCTCCATCTCAACAAATAACCTATTCAACCAAGCATATAACAATGAATACACAAATGAAAAAACAACAAAGTCACTCACGTATTACAAAACATACATTAGCAGACAAACTACTTCGAAACTATCTTGACAAATACAAAAGATCATCACATAACACAAAACTACTTCGAAAATATCTTGCAAGGTCTGACTACAAAACTACTTCGAAACTATCATGCACACTGCACCCCCAATGAAGGATGCCTTTTATACCCAATTAAGGATACTTTACACAATCAAAGATCTATGCTTGCCCAATACTCTAGTATAGGACAATAGACCTTCTCTAACATTCACAAAGAAAATCAAAGATTCTATGCTTGCCCAATACTCTAGTATAGGACAATAGACCCTTGTCTACTCTAAACTATATCAAGTATCAAGAACCAATACAAGCCCCTAAGCAGGACTCTTGGCTCCATCAAACCATTCATAAAGCAAAATGAGGTAGATTACCTACATAGCTCAAATGCAAAGCTGAATGACTCCAAATTTGTCCCTAAATCTCCGCAACTATTAGCTACGAACCACACCCTGCCCCCAATTCAAAGAACTAAGGACGAGTGGCTCAATAGCCTTAGGAGTGCCTACAAGGAAAGACGACAGCCCCTAAGATAAGGACGTTCTTTCCAAGAGGACACTTCTAGCAACTCGAGAGCTCTACAAGTACTTTGAGGAGAGATATCACGCCCCCAAAACAAGGACTATCTCCCCAAAAGTTCCACGATGGGTGTCGGGCAGTGTTTATAAACAGAACAGAACCCCGCCAGGGTTCTTAAGTTTTCCCGGCGGGCCCGTCGGAAAAACAAGAAGCCCGGAGGTGTTACAGGACTAGTGGCTTCTGGCAGGTCATTGCTTAGGTCATGTGAATATACAATGTGATCACAAGTTTTAATATGTTAACAACAGGTTTTGTTAACGTGATCATGAAATTGTGAAGACGTTAATGAAATCCCTGAGCAAGATTCTAAGATGGAAAAGAAAGCAACTGTCTCTAGCAGGGAGAATCATGGTGCTAAATCACTTCATCATCCCCTCTACAATCTACTTCCTCAGCTGCTGGAGGCCCCCAGACTCCGACCTTAAAGACTTCACCAAGCTGTGCAGAAATTATCTATGGGGAGGGGACCCTTGGAACAAGAGCAGACCTAAAGTAAAATGGGACACCTACACCGTACCCAAAACTAAGGGAGGGCTGGGGATTAAAGATATCAGGCATTATGCTGACAGAATGGCCTCAAAATGGATCATCAGAGCCTTAGAGAACTTCATAGAAGATTGGACTCAGTTGCTGCTCAAAGACACCCCCAGGTTCACTATCACAGGCCTCAATAAATGGTGCAATCTCCCCATTAGCACCATCGTGGCTTCCAAGCACCCTATAACCCCCAAAGGGAGTCTACTAGTAACATCCATATGAAAAGCTTAGTTCAGAATCAAGAGGTTTCTAACCATTATACCCAAGGACAACAAAGCAGATGGAATTCTAGCCAACGACTCGTGCTGGTGGTCAATCCTCCCCCTGACCCCCCTTGAACCAGAGGAAGGGAAGATAGCTCTAAATCTGCACAAAAAAGGACTAGCTACCTGGGCAGACATATTCAACCACCACAAAGGAACCTGGCTAACAAGAGCTGAACTTGTAGCCAAATTTGACAGTAGATCTCCAGAGTTGGATCTAATCCAAAGCAAAGCAGTTCAATGGCACCAACAGGAAATTTGGAAAATTAGCAGACCTCCAACCTTCAGTATATCAGCTTTTCAATGGGTGGAGAACAAACCTCTTCTCCCAATCCCTAATCTCGAAAAAGCTCCTGCAATCCACGTCACTCTTAACCGCCACCATTGGAACACCAACTGGGATAGGAAAAAATGGTATAACATCCTCAGGGAGCTGTGGAGCCCACATATCGACCCCAAGAAATCATGCCTAGCTTGGCTGACAGCATACAGAGCCATTTGGACTCAGGGCAAGGCAGCTAAATTGCTCATCTCCTCTGATCAATGCGCTAGATGCGGCCTATCGGAGGACGACCTTCACATCTTCATTCAATGCATGCACATATTCAGCACATTCAAAGTGCTGCAATCCACCATTCAGATTTGGGGCAAGGACGTCAACTGGAAGAATCTTATGTTAGGGGAAAACATAGGATGTTCAACAGCACTCTGGAATGTTATCAGATGTGAGTATCTATGGCATGCATGGCTGCAGAGGTTATCAACTACTTTTAACAACCCTGAAATCAAGGGTCCCCCTCTCACAGTCTGTTTAATCACGACATGCAACAACAGGTTCTGGACTAAACAAACCCAAGCCCTCTTCAGTCTAGAGAGAAGGCTATTGCTTAAATTCTAAAAGAGAGCATCAGACTTCACCCTGGAAAAATTAGAAAAAACCAGAGACAAGATTATACTCACTCTATCCAAGGATAGAGCTCTTATAGAAGCAATCAACAAGCAATAGTAACCTCTCTCCCATAGCCCAAGAGTTTCAGAAGAGGAACTTCAATCAGACAGGAATCAGTGACCATTCCAGGCAAGTTGAAGAGAAAGATAGGGTAAAGTGACCTGTGTAGCAGTCGACAAAGAACCACGAGAAGATCCAGCTTCCAGGATGTCCACCCTTTGAAAAGCGCAGGTCCTTCTTCGTCTGACTGCCGCAGGTGGGACCACGTATCTCTTCGGTATTGAGTACTCCTGAGCATCATCCTCTGCATGAACCTGGGCGCCAAGAGCAAGGCATCGAGCAAGAGAAGCAGAGGCTTTCGTCAATCCCACAATAGAAGAGCTATTGCATGTGCATGTGCTGTAAACACGTGGACTCCCAATTCAGCTGTTTTCCAACACGTGTAACATGTCTCTCCCTTTTTTCCTAATATAATCAGCCAGTTTTTGAAAAAAAAATGTATCTCTCGAAAACCGTTCCAGTCTTCCACAGAAAACTTTTGGTTCGAAAAAAAGGTTTATTTTTGACACTGCATACTAGTGATTAAAATATAAGTTTTGCAAAATATAACAAATTTGAAAATTTTGAAGAGGATTCTTTCCTTATCCCACAAATTTGAGGAAGGTGACAAGCTCTCCACAAATTTGAACAAGTTCTAGGTTAAGTCGAGCCTATCTTTTCCCAAACCCTACTGTGGAGGATATGCATGTGGGCCTTACCCATTGGGATCAAGCTACTTTAGAGAAACTTTCCTAGTGAATGATGTCCTGCTCTGGAAGATGGGAAACATGCCTTTTGGGATTGCCTTGCCATTAGAGGGGCATGTGGCAGAATTGGGAAATGGGTCTTTGATAGTATAGGAATCCAAGGCCAGTGGGGGGACTAGATCTTAGGGAGATGGGCAAGCAATGGGACAACTGACTTGATCTTCAACATAATCAGGTTTTTGCTACTTGTGGGTGATATGGAATACCAGAAATTGCATAGTCTTTCAGAAAGAAACCATTCTTAGGGTGGCATGTGACAGAGTTGATGCATAAATGTATATACGTGTGTTCGTCTGTATATTATGTGAACAAGCTGAATAAGGATGAGATGGCACAACTAATTCAGGCCCTGTAAATTGGCATAACTTGACCTTTATATCAACTAGGGAGACTCTCATGTATACTAGGTAAACCTAATAGGTTCTTTTTATACAAGATTGGATGTGAAAACAAAACCATTGAAATTTGGGCCAAAAACAAAGAGGTGGTATCTAAAAGAGAAGCACACTGTAACTAAAACATTACAATAAAATAAGGAGGCTCTCTCAAAGTTACTCCAACTAAAACATTACGATAAAATAACAATGCTTTAACAATACAAATCACTATCACTATAAATATTTATCAATTATCATTGCACATAACAAGATTGAGAGAGAGTCAACTTCACTATATTATCAAAGGTGAAAACTAAAACCTTGCATAAATATTTGAGAAATTACAAAGAGATATCATATCTTTCTAAAACCAAGGATAAATTTTCTCAATAACCGAATACATCTTTCTCAAACCAAAGTTATCTTGCCTCTCCAATACAATCTTCATCAATGCATTCAAGCTAGTTACTTCCATTCTATTTCGTCACTTTGTCTTGATTTTGGTTCTATTTTCACACACGGAAATACTACACATGTTACAAGCACAATTTCATATATGTGTGAGAGATTTGGATATGTTTCTCTCCATGTTTCATTGCTTACTAAGATAATAGTGACATCTACTAGGCTCATGCTTGCCCAAATATTCAATTGCAACTTGATGCTTAAACATCCTAAATTGCTTTTTTAATTTATCATAATCAATCAAAGGGTGAAAACATTGACCATTCACAATCTTTCAAACTCCATAAAACTTTGCAATAGTCTCACACTCTTAAATTCCAAAATCTTCAAACAATCTTCCATGTGTTGGGATGCTAAGCTAGCACAATAATTTTCATGCATCCTAGTACGAAAACATTGACCATTCACAATCTTTCAAACTCCATAAAACTTTGCAATAGTCTCACACTCTTAAATTCCAAAATCTTCAAACAATCTTCCATGTGTTGGGATGCTAAGCTAGCACAATAATTTTCATGCATCCTAGTACTAAAATATTCACAAACTTTTCTCCAAGTTAGCACATATTGCCTTCGAGAAGCTGAACTAAAATTGCAAGGCTTGTTGTTGGTCTTTACCATCTATCTCATGTTGGATCTTTTGACCAAACAACATGTCACCTCTTAAAGAAGAGGTGACATGTTGGTCTTCACCATCTATCTCACGTTTGATCTTTTGACCAAACAACGTCGCCTCTTAACGAAGAGCATAAACAATAGAGGAATCCACGTTCTAGACCATAACGAAGAGCATAAACAATACAGGAATCCACGTTCTAGACCATAATTGGGAATCCCCCTCTCTAAAACAATGATGTATTAATATCAATGTGTCTCTCATCAATAAATTCATCTTGAATAGAGAGGTGACGGGTTCCTATATAGTCATGAAATCTTTTACTATATAGAAACCCGTCAAGAAAAAATGCAACGTATCCACACATTCAAAGCAACATAATTCCACACGGAACTTTTGAGACGGGTTCCTATATAGTAAAAAAATAAAATTACTAGATAATTTGCTAGATAGAATGAATATATCTACTCTGAGCGAAAGCTAGGAAATGTGAGACACTTCCTAGATTATCTTTCTACTAGTAAGTTACTAACTACATAGCAAATTCATAAGAAACAATTTACTATATAGGAGTTTTTTTGTTCGAAACATAAATTACTCTATGGAAAATTATTTGCTACATAGACCTAATTTACGATATAGGAAATTATTTGCTATATAGACCTAACATAATTCACTATATGGAGAATTATTTACTATATAGATCTACTTCACTATATACGAAATTATACAATGTATAGATTATTTATAAGGGATTGTTTACTATATTGTCAACTTGTCTCATAGAAAAATTTATGCTACTTATAAAATTTGCATGAAATCAATTAGTGCATTGAAAACTTGCCTCATACATAATGTACACTTTATAAAGTGCTCTAAATGTTTAAACGTAATAGCATATGAAAAATGCTAAGATAAAAAACAAGAACAATTTACAATACGACTATGCTAAGAATATTGAAAAAAGTTTACACTTAATAATTTGAAACTAAATAAGCAAAAATAACTTGATTATATAATGAGCATCCATCGATAATTTAAAAAAATATACATTGTTATGATTTTGGTTTAGTTAACAACTAAGTGTACATTGTTCAAAGATAAAGAAACTCTCATAGTTGGCCAACGTTACAATTTTTTATTCAAGAATCCATGCCAACAAATTATGCGCATTTATTTTGAAGTGAGCTTGTCATTCTTCCTAACATGGATTATATGTGCTTTCCTCATGGCATTGTAAGTGACTTGAAGGGAAGCATACATCTCATCTATATTTTTTAATCCTAGAAACTTCATCAATATTGTTTCTTTATCTTTGTGACTGAAATCTTCCACCTAAATAAATATTGAAAGTAAAATAAAGAAGTTATTGAAAAACATAAATCAAATACACTTGAATTATTATGCATATGGCAATTACAAACATACTAAAACAAAGTTATAAATGCTTCAAAGAGTTTACATTTTTTTCTTTGTTACCTCATTCAAGAAATGATTTTTTTTACCACAAGAATGATCATGAAATCAAAACATTGCATATTTAGAGATCTAAATTCAAAGTCTAATTTGATGTGGTAATAATGAATCATAAATTAAATTATTTTTTGTAAATAACAATATTTATGTAACATGTTGAAGATAAGAAAAAGTATACCTTTAAGTAATAAGAAAAATAAAATTATAATGATAGAACACCATGTCATACTTTTAACTATATAAATAAAAAATCAAACATAATAGCAAAAGTAAGTAGTTATTCACCACATTCATTGTGTTATCTCCTTCGAAATATAACTTCTTTGTCATATCGATATCCATTGTATTCTGCATAACTCATGACCTCAAGGTAAAAGTCTATGACACGACCTTCCACCTCACATTTGTGGTCTTGAACTTTCACCTATGGTACCGCTCCTAGCCAGACCCTTCGTGCAACAAACCTATCTGATCCATAACTGGGACACACATCAGGGCTTGATGTCATATCGATATCCATTGTATTTATTCCATTGCATTCTGCATAACTCATGACCTCAAGGTAAAAGTCTATGACACGACCTTCCACCTCACATTTGTGGTCTTGAACTTTCATGTCACGTAGGCTGTAACGCCTGTGTGACCGACGGGAGACCGGATGGCCATGTCCAGGGTTCAGTGGGAGAGGATGCCCATGCGGAGTCATGGGTAGCCAGGCTAGTGTGGACGGCAAGCCACACACTATATAGCCTGGGGGATGAGGGGCAATCCTCATTCTTCCTCTATCGCTGTGTGGTGAGCTAGAGGCCGTCCCCTCCTGTGGTAACGCCCGGTACGGAGTTACTCACAGACTAGTATGGAGCTACTAGTGTGATGATAGTGGGTACGTAGTTACTCACTACTAATACATAGCTGCTAATAAAATTAAGATCCTCGAGTGAAAGATACTCTAGATCAACATTTTAAATTACCGAACCACAATCCATGAGTATCAAGGTACTCATAAATATGTTGACGTTGCTCAAATCGAGGGACCAATTTGTTCGATGGTATGGAATAAGCAAGGAGAGTGGAGTAACTTAAAAGTTACACATCACTAGTCCTAGTGAGTTGTCGAGGTCATCCGTAGTAAGATGATCCCCTCTACCTATCAAATAACATTCAATTTTGCAAGCCCTGGCATTTAATCCGTAGTGATTATGAGTTTGGTGTGAGATATGGTTATGAAGTTCTTACAAGAGTACTCGTTTATTTGCTTGTCATTGGTTATAGCTTGGTAGAGATTACCACCTGTGATGGGTAGGTAGCTTTGCCGCTATAATGAGGAGGCAGCAAATAATGTTCTCATAGTTATACTTCATACCAACACCAAACAGGGATAGGATGATATTCCTAAGTTCATCATCAGGAAGTACTGTGATGTTTGCATTTATATTGAATGTATGATGTAATGAGACATTGGGCTTGTGTAATTACCATCAATTATCTAGCAACCTATGGCTTCGCAGCAAGCTCAATCATTATCTGTGGATTGATAATGTGGTTATTAGTAGTTTGGAATTTTTCTTGATAGATGGTACAACCCACCCAAATGATTCATAAGTGTGTAACCGCTTATGAAGGGTAATAATATGCAACAATGAAGCACTTTGTTACAAGTGTGAAACCACTGATCTGTTGCAAAGCAGTTTATCAATAGTACCACCATATGTGCGTAGACACTATAAGACATCTTCGTTGCAAGATGTTTAAAAGTTTCTTGGAAGGACTCAAGAATATAACATATGATATTAAACACGGTCTAGATTTGTTCTTGGACCTATGACACTAGCGCGTAGTTCGCTTGAGAGTAAAGTTTTGAGGACAAAAACCTTTCTTGAGCGAAAGGAGGGATATCCTCAAATATCACATAAACTCGAATAGTTGTGTGAGTCCAGACAATACTTGAAGGGATGTGTCTGGTAATAGCAACAAAGAGTTGTAAGTGATTGGATGTAACTCCAGACACCTGTAGTGGTGCAAGAATCTTTATCAAACATCTCCACATACTATATGGTCTGCCCGCAGATATAGTATGGCATAAGAGATAGGAAGTTTGATTGTTATATTTGAAGGGAAATTTTTAAAACTTACATTTACTTTGAGTTAGAGTGGAGTTTAACCATCCGTAGATTGATGGTAGTTAGAAACTCAACAAGATTCTAGAGCATATGCTTGTGCAAAGATGTTACTCTAAGAGAGAAAGTATCTCTCAGCTTTGGAACTAATCCTTGTGATGCATGATTAGATTGGCTCTAGTTTATTTCTCCTATAGCCGTAGAGCTTTCCAAGGAGAAGTTTTAACAAGTTGGTGATGCAACATGGTAGCGTAGTCTACAAATATCTAGTAGCATAGTCTAAGAACTTGCGCTACTAGAGTGCTCTCCAGTACATTAGCTTTTGTGCTAATGACATGATGCAAAATCAAGGCATGAAATTTGCCTTGGGGTTTTGGTTGAAATACCAAATCACGGCTTGCGTGAGTACTACTAGACATTTTACCAATGACTTCCCCAGTTAATGGCACATCAGATTGCCCGTAGCGGCGGTCGAGCTCGACCGAACACGTGGGAGAAATATGCTAATTACTCCATTGACGATGGGTACTTACTTTACAAGGGTAGAGTATGTGTACCAACTATTGGTGACTTTCGGGCCCAAATTCTTAAAGAAAGTCATGATAGTCCAAGTGCGGGTCATCCTGGGATTCAGAAGACCTATGCACTAGTTAAAAGACAGTTTTATTGGCCTAGTTTGTTTAAGGACGTCCAGACTTATGTGTTGAAATGCAGTAAGTGCCAGGTCAATAAACATGAACGTCTTAAGGTTGGATGACTACTCCATCTGTTGGAGATTCCTCAAGGGAAATGGGAAAGCATTTCCATGGATTTCATTACTCGGTGTGGGTGGTAGTGAACAGGTTAACTAAAATGGCAAAGTTTATCGCCACGAAGAAATCTATTAAAACGCCAGAGTTGGCAAAACTCTTTATTGAACATCTCTACAAGCTATATGGCCTGCCCGCAGATATAGTGTCGGATAGAGATAAAAAGCTCAACAGTCATTTTTGGAGGGAAGTCTTTAAAAAGTTGGATACTACTCTAAGTATGAGTACGGCAGATCATCCGGAGTCTAATGGTCAAACTGAAAGAGTTAACCAAATTCTAGAGGATATGTTGCGTTCTTATGTTAGTAAGAAGCAATCTAATTGGGAAGAGTACTTGCCCTTATTGGAGTTTGCCTATAACAGCTCCAAACACTCAGCGACTGGATTTACACCATTCATGTTAATGTATGGATTCCAGCCGAGATCTTCGATGGCTGTAGGCCTAGAAAAGGAGAAGATTCAATCTGTCAAGGATTTCCTTGAAGATATGAATGATATGCTCAGAGCCGCATGCGAGAGCATTCGTAGCACTCAGGATCGCGCTAAAACTTATGCGGATAAAGGACGAAAAAAGGTGACCTTTGCAGAAGGTGACTTTGAATTCCTCAAGGTTCCTGCGCAGTCAGAAACCATGAAAACGAGAAAGTGTGCTAAACTTTCTCCGAGATATTGTGGTCCTTTTAAAATCCTTAAGAAGATTGGGGACGTAGCATATAAACTTGAGTTACCGGAGAGTTCTCAAGTCCATCCTGTCTTCCATGTCAGTAAACTGAAGAAATCAGTTCACGGGTTAGAGAACGCAGTCTCTCCAGAGATTTTGGTGGACTTGATAGAGCCACCAAAGATACCACATGAACCTGAAAAGATTCTAGAGTATCGTGACAGACAAACCCGACATAAAGTGTACCAAGAGGTACTTGTTAAATGGACAGATAGGGATGAGGAGGTGGCAACCTGGGAACGTCGTAGTGCAATTTCCAAAAGATTTCCCCAGTTTGTTTTCAAGGACAAAAACTCTTCTTAAGGGGGGGTAATGTCACGTAGGCTGTAATGCCTATGGTGACCGACGCGGCAGACCGGATGGCCATGTCCGGGGTTCAGTGGGAGAGGACGCCCATGCGGAGTCATGGGCGGCCAGCCTAGTGTGGATGGCAGGCCACACACTATATAGCCTGGGGGATGAGGGGCAATCCTCATTCTTCCTCTATGGCTGGGTGGTGAGCCAGAGGCCGTCCCCTCCTGTGGTAACGCCCGGCGGTGTTACGGATATCTAACATTTCACCTATGGTACTGCTCCTAGCCAGACCCTTCGTGCGACAAACTTATCTGATCCTTAACTGGGACACACATCAGGGCTTGATGGTCAACATGAAACACAAAGTGATTTCCCAAAGCAGACAATGACAGAATTTATTGACTGAATAAATCAGTCCCAAGGCTTCCCTCTCAGTGGTGCTATAGCTCTTCTCGGCATTCGACAGGATAGTAAATGGGTATGTACCACCCTTCCTCTACCTGTTGCATCTGCACACTATATCCAATGCATCCACACACTATATCCAATGCATCCACAAATACATGGAACATCTTGTCCCATTTTGGTGGGTTGGATGATCATTCACGGGGCGAGCATTCTTTTCAAATTTTGGTAGGCATCCTTGCGCTCTTCTAACCAGAGGGATTCTACCCCCTTCTTTGTTAGTTTGTACAGTGGGGCTGTGCCACATCAACAAGGTACTTGAGGGATCGATTGTGCCATTTTATTTAGCTCAAGAATCTGCTGAGCTCCTTTAGGTTCTACGGTGGATTCAGCCTACTAATCATCTTGACCTTGCCTGGATCTATATTAATCCCATCTTTATAGCTAGTACAAATGCTCCACACACTTCCCAAAGACACTAAAGTCATCTACAAACACATGCCTGAATTCAATTAGGTAATCATAAAAAATTTCTTGTACCATACGTTGGAATGTTGTGGGTGCATTCTGGAGTCCGAAGGTCATGACGTTTGATGCGAATTCTCCCCACTCCATGATGAATGCAGTCTTCTCCATGTCTTCAGACTTGGTTGTACCTACTAAATCCATCCAGGAAAGAATACATTTTGTGGCCTTCTCTACTGCATCCATCATAGAGTCTGTGAATAGCAAAGGAAATGGGTCTAGTATTTTTGTTATATTTAGCCTTCTATAATTTTCATAGACTCTAAATTTGCCATTCTTTGTCGGCACTATCACAGTGGGTCTTAGCTAGGTTACTTTTTCTATTGGTTGTATGAATCCTACTGCCAGAAGTTTGTCGATTTTCTCCTTGACTTGCTTGGCGTAGTTGGGGTTGATCATGTACCATTGTAGCCTAATTGGCATTGCATCGTCCTTCAGGTTTATTTTGTGCTGGTAGAATCTTGGGTCGATGCCGGGCATATCTATGTAGCTCCAGGAAAAGACATATTTATACTACATCAGTAGTTCTTAGAGTTTGTTTTACATTGCTTCTTCTAGTTTTGTGCTTATTTTTACTATCTGAAATCCATTGAGGAAGCTTTGATTGTCTATGTGATAGGGAAGAAGAAGAAGAAGAAGTAGTGTGACATTTGCTTAGAGAAGGATCATAGCGCATCTACATGCTCATATTTGATTGAGTCTTGTCGTAATAAGGGAGATGGATGCAAGTATGGTGCATGGTTGATTTAGCAAAGGAGTTAAATGGAATCATTAAATCTTTCTACAAAGCATCTTCATCTAAAAAAGTGGACAAAGCTAGAGATAAATTATGAGACTTTTTTGACACATTGGATGATGCTTATGATTATCGTGAGAGGGGTAGACGTAAGTCATTCAAGTTTGAGGAGGATAGAAACTTGGTAATTAGCCATAGAGGAGTTAGAGGAAGTTTATGAGAGTGACTCGGAGTCAGATAGTGATGATGATGTTGACATTGATAGCCGTTATGATGGGATGGATATATGGTGGGGGTTGAGAGTGCATGGGAGAACAAAGAAGGCCAGAAGTGCCAAGAAGAGTTCTTGGATGTACCTAGCTTTGCATCGGATATTTCCCATGGTGTGGCACATGGTCAGGATGATAGAGATGTCGATATGCATAGTCAAGATGACAAAGGTGCCGATGTGAATAGTTTTGACTCACATGTGTGTGATGATGCCATATACCTCATGATTTGGAGAGCATAGCTAATGTGATCAATGGATGCCATGATGATGTGTGCCACATACATAGCATGATGTGATTCTTGATTCTCCATTGGAGAATAGAGATAAATTGTGAGAGTTTTTCGACACATTGGATGATGCTTATGATTATCGTGAGAGGGGTAGACGTAAGTCTTATTCAAGTTTGAGGAGGATTGAAACCTTGTATAATTAGCCATAGAGGAGTTAGAGGAAGTTTATGAGAGTGACTCAGAGTCATATAGTGATGATGATGTTGACATTGATAGCTATTATGATGAGATGGATATATGGTGGGGGTTGAAAGTGCATGGGAGAACAAGGAAGGTTGGAAGTGCCAAGAAGAGTTCTTAGATGTACCTAGCTTTGCCATCGGATATTTCCCATGGTGTGGCAGATGGTCAGGATGATAGAGATCTCGATATGCATAGTCAAGATGACAAAGATGCTGATGTGAATAGTTTTGACTCACATGTGTGTGATGATGCTATATTACCTCATGATTTGGAGAGCATAGCTGATGTGATCAATGGATGCCACAATGATGTGCCACATACACAGCATGATGTGATTCTTGATTCTCCATTGGAGGATCTTGTTCTAGTTTAGTTGTATGTTGTAGATAGAGAGTGTTCTCATGTAGCTACATGCAAACCAATGTAAATATGTAGATTCTTGATCGAGTTTCCAGTGGTGATGTATTCGATGATACTCTCTCACTTATTCTTCACGATGATCCAGAGGAGCTAGTTCTTGATAACCTTGATGCAAATATAATGAGTCTCTTTGACTCTATTTATGGTGATCCAGTTCTTGATGCAAGTGTGGAGACTCACGTTGAGTCTACTGCACATGATGTTTGTGATCCAGATTTAGAGGTTCCATCTATTGAGCCTACTATACATGATGGTGATGACCACATTGATATGATCTTATTTGATGATTCTCCAAGTTCTCATGATATTGATCTTCATGCTAATCATGTTAATGGTTTTCTTATGGATCATGCATTGTGCATGGATGATGTGCTTACTTGTGATGATTCTTTTTATCATTCAATCTCAAAACATCCTCATATCATAAGTCTTCATCATAATAGCCATTGGGATCCATTAGGATAGAGAAAAGGCCCCAAAGACGCCTCTTCAAAATCTGTCCAAAATATTACAAAATGTATATTTCCCCATATAAGAGGCAAAAATTCCATGGAAATCATGCCACATAGTCAAGAAGCATCCTCCATAGATAGACCTTGTTGTTGCACATAAGAAAGTGGTTTCCATGTAGCTTCATTCTAGGGTAAATGCTTCCATTTAATGAGGAACTCTTTTATGCTTCTATTCCTTAACTCTCTTGTCCTTCTTCCCACAATCCTCTCTAGCTCATAAATGATTTCTCCCTCTTCATCCATAGGTGGAAGCTCTTTCACTTCTTGAGGAACCCACATACTTCTTGAGATTAGATGTATTAAATACATTATGGATTCTTATAGAAGAAGGGAGGTCAAGCTTGTAGGCCAAATCTCCAACCCATTTGAGTACCTAAGTACCTATGAGAAAACTTGGGATTAGTAGAACCCTTAAGAGTGTTGTGGCGACTCTTTGGTAGCTTTAAGAGTACATAATCTCCTTCTTGAAACTTTGCATCATGTTAGAAGATTTAGATTGGTGTTGAGAACTTGCATAAGGTCGAGTGGAGGAAAAGGAGATAAGGAGATGAAAGCTCACAACCACACAAAACACAAGGAGAGAAGCTCACACGTATACAAGAAAAAATTTTGTTTATTGAGTTGCTTATGCATACAACTTGGCCTTTGCACTTCACACAAATGCCTTTGGCATGTGCCTTTAAATAGGCTTGCTAGTGGCCTAGGGTTAGGTGGCTCCCTTAGGACCATTCACACCCACACACCTTCTACACCCTTGTTCACTAAGGCTCCAAGGCCTATATCTTAATACCCCCCTCAATACCAGCCATGAAAAATGTGCTTGGAATGGGTGGTTTTGGACATATGAAAAAAAAAAGTGCCTTTATAACATTAGGCTTACAAGAATGTTCATGGTGGTGTGGTTATCTAGGACTTACAACTATGTGCCTAGAGACTTAGAGGCTAATACAATGATGCCATCTAAGTCTTTATTTGATGTCGATGAAGATGTACACCTTAATGATGGTGCATCCCACTCTTTGTGCTTGCTTGACCTCTTGTAGTTGTCATGCTTTGGACATACATGCCATTGTTTCCACATGCTTTCCACCTTGACCATTCTCACACAAATGATCTCAAAACAAGGCTGCCACCCTTGCTTAAGTGGTTTGCACATAGATGTTCCTTCAACATGCTTGATGCTTCTCTGCATACCATACCTCCTCCATGGGCAATGAGGGATTTCCTTAGAGTAATGGTTATGAGGTAGATTTATATGGGAAAGGGAAAGGGAGGGTCTTACCACTTGCCTTATAGATTGGTCAAGGGCAGTGTCTACTCCATAATTACAACAAGAGCTTTTGTGCATGTTGGTTATATGAGACCCAATAGGGTTGTGAGTGCAAGCTTAATGAGAGTGATAAAGTGGCTGAAGGCTAAGAAAAAAAATAGCAAACTTTAATCTCCTTTGCTTATGGATTAGAGCTAATGGCCTATAGTTGCACCATTGCTTCATTACAAGCTTGCCAAGGTAGAAATAAAAGAAAGATAAAGCCAATGACAGCTTACAGATGGCTCGTATGCCCAGCCACCAATGCTTAAGTAGAACTCCTCCTCAGTGTCAAAGGACACACGCATTAACATTTTGAGAGGGGTGCTACTATAGTAGGTAGGTACCACCTAGCCGCCGTCATGTTGAAGGACTTACCACGAGGTTAATTGCTACTGATGGCGATGTTATTTTACTCGTCGCTCACTAAAAGGAGGGGCTGTCACTTGTAGGTCTCGGAGTAAAACATCCACCACCTCAAACAAGGCCCATCACCGTTTGACCAGCACGACGTCCACATCTGCCACCTTGGCCAAGGCTCTTCACCACCGCTCAGTTTCACCCATCCCCAAATAAAGACTCAGAAGATGCAAGCAAGAAAACATGCCACCGCCAATTGCACAGAAGCTTCAGTTCAGTGCTTAGATCCGATTTTCTCAGAACAAGCGGTTGGCTCACCTAATGGCTTCATTAATGCCTAAACTTAGTGGCTAATGTGGTTAGTTCTGGGGTTACGACTACGCCCATGCTCATGCTCATGCTCAGACCTACTCATTTACAAACCTCTCCAGCTGAGGTGACAGCAGTAGATACGCACTTAACCTCTCCAGCTGAGGTGGCAGCAGTAACTACACACTTAACGTTGAGAAGAAAAGCAGAAGATAGCAACCTAGAGACCCTCAATAGGTTGTGATACCATGTTAGAAGATTTACATTGGGGTTGAGAACTTGCACAAGGTCGAGTGGAGGAGAAGGAGATAAGGAGATGAAAGCTCACAACCACACAAAACACAAGGAGAGAAGCTCACACGTATACAAGAAAAAATCTTGTTTACTGAGTTGCTTATGCATACAACTTAGCCTTTGCACTTCACACAAATGCCTTTGGCATGTGCCTTTAAATAGGCTTGCTAGTGGCCTAGGGTTAGGTGGCTCCCTTAGGACCATTCACACCCACACACCTTCTACACCCTTGTTCACTAAGGCTCCAAGGCCTATATCTTAATACCCTAGGCCACTAGCAAGCCTATTTAAAGGCACATGCCAAAGGCGTTTGTGTGAAGTGCAAAGGGTTAGGTGGCTCCCTTAGGACCATTCACACCCACAAACCTTCTACACCCTTATTCACCAAGGCTCCAAGGCCTATATCTTAATACATCACACCCACAAACCTTCTACACCCTTATTCACTAACGCTCCAAGGCCTATATCTTAATACATCATGCCTATGCTTATCCACATTACCCTTCATGCACTCTTGGGCTTTCTTCATATTATTCTTGCATAGTTGAAGAAGTTGTCTCATTCTCTCCAGCTCTTCTTTATCCAATGGGTTGACCACCTTGTCTTCTTGGAAGATGCTATGGAAGGCACATGCACTTGATACCTATAAAGAGCCTCAGAATAAGGAGACATCCCAATGCTCAAATGCTTGTTAAAATTATGGCAAAATTCAACAAGATGTAACCATTCATCCCATGAAGATTGTATGTCATGACAATAATGCCTCAAATACACCTCAAGCCACTTGGTGGTGCACTCCATTTGACCATTCGTTTGAGGATGATAGGCTGTAGATGGAGTAATTTGTGTTCCCATTTTCTCATACAAAGATCTCCAAAAAATTCACATGAATCTAGTATCTCTATCCACACTATGTTAAGTGGCAAGCCATGTATCTTTGAATACATTCTCCATAATTTTTTTGGCAATTTAAGATGCTCCATATGTGATCGTAGAAGAAATGAAGTGATTTGATTTGGTAAGCCTATCAACCACCACAAATATTTAATCCCATCCATGCTACCTTGGGAAGACACGTAGTGATGACATTTATAGAGATGTGAGTCCACTTCCCATCTAGAATGGGTAAAGAATAAAGTAGACCACTAGGTAGTTGATGACTATCCTTGTTACTTTGACATAAAGAACATTCCATCAAAAACTTCTTGACAACTCTCCACATGACTTTCCATAAGAAACTCTTGCTCACTTTGTCATAGCCCTTTAGCACACCAAGATGACCCACAAGTGGAGAAGAATGCATCTCATGAAACACCTTAGGTATGTAGATGAAGTGGAAACAAGATATACTCTATCCTTGTACTCTAAGAGGTTATTATGAAGCTTGTAATGAAGGATATCTTCATGATTACCTTAATTTTATTTCCTATAAATATGAGCAGCACCCTCATTTAAAAGATGTTCCTCTTGAATTCCTTTAATCTAATCACTATAAACCTCCATGAATGATGTCAAAGTGCAAGTCCACATCCTTGACCATGTATTTTCTACCACATTATCCTTGCTCAATGTGTATGATATCTCAAAATCATAACTTTGAAGAGTGGCCAGCCACCTCTTTTGCTTGGGAGAGAGGTTTGGTCAGGATAGGAAAAATTCCAGCACTCTATAGTCACTTCTCACCTTGAAATGGGGACCGTAAAGGCAATGATGCCACTTCTTGATGGCATGATAGCAAGCATATTTTGCTCATAAACATACGATCACGTCTCCTCTTGTAAGCTTTCTACTCTCAAATGCAATGACCCATGCTCTTGGTATAAAACAGCCCCAAGTCCCTTGCCACTTGCATCCACTCTCACATAGAAAGCCTTTGCAAAATCAGGATAAACAAGAATGGGGCTGATGTAAGTAGAGCTTTGTGTTCATTAAAACTTTTGTTGACAATGAAATCCTAAAAGAAAGCTTCCTACTTTGAGAAGATCAATAAGAGGTGCCACTATTGATGCATAGTACTCCAATCTCCTATAGAAAGATGATAATCCAAAAAACCCTCTTAGTTGAGTAGAGTTGCTACACGCCACTTTCTTTGGATCCACCCTTATGCCATTATCTCCCACCAAAAATTCCCAAGATACTCCACTGCATTGTGACCATGAATGTGCACTTGCTTTCTTTTGCAAAAAGCTTGTGCTTTCTCATTACGTCAAACACTTGCTTCACATGAAACAAATGCTTCTTCTTGTTCTTGCTATATATCAATATGTCAGCAAAGAACACTGGAAAAAACTTGAATAAAAAAGAAGCCAATACTCTATTCATCAAAACTTGGAAAGTGGCTGGTGTATTTGTTAGACCAAAGGGCATGACCATAAAATGAAACAATTCCCTTTCGATCCTAAATGGAGTCTTCTCTTCATCATCACCCTCCTTCGTCCTTATTTGATGGTATCCCGATCTCAAATCAATCTTAGTGAAGGATTTTTCTCCCTTGAGCTCATCTAAGAGATCATCAATATGTGGAATAGGTTACCTATTCTTGATGGTGACCTTATTCAAGTCACGATAGTCAATGCACATACAAAAGGACCCACCTTCTTCTTCACCAATATAATGAGAGAAGAAAATGGAGATTGTGAGGGTTGAATAAGATCCATGAAACGTAAGTCTTGCACTTGCTTTGCCACTTCTTCTCTTTCCACCTTGGATAATCAATAGGGAGGCTTATTGATGACCCTTGCATTTGGTTCAAGTACAATGGCATGATCAATCTCCCTCTTGGATGGCACACTCTTTGGCAGTTGAAAATAATCTTTAAGCTCCTTAAGGAGGGCTGCCATGCCTTTGTCTATGTGTTGTCACTACTTTCCATCTTCTTGGGCAAAATGTAACACATAGATAGTGCCAAGAGTTTTGAGTTGTTTTGGGGTGATCAAAGAGAGCTTCTTTGAGTAATTTCCAGCAAGTACTCCTTGTTGTCCATGATGGTCAAAGCTCATGAACCTTTGTAGGTTTATATGGAATTAACCAAGTGATGACAACCAATCACACCCCATTATCACATCAATAGGACCCATGTCTAATACCATTAGATCACCTTCCCAAGAGTATAGAAGGGCATGCTATCCTAGTTTTCTCTTTTTCTCCGTTGGGCCACTTGTACTTGGAAGGTTATGGGTAGCTCCATCGGAGTGAGCTTGAGAGAGTTAAAAGATATGGAATATTAACAAAGCTATGAGTGCTCCCTGAATCCACTAGAATCTGAGTAATTGTCCCATTGATGGATCCCACCAATCTTAGGGTATGTGGGCCCTTGCAACCCCCCTTAGCTCTTGAGATATAGAAAGAACAAATGCTGAAAATTTAAAAATTTTGAACTTTTGGGTCGTCATATTACAATGTGTCCATCATCCTTACCACCAGGATTAAATAGAAATTCATCATCCATTTTTATGAATGAATGGTCCTCTTGTGACTCTTCATGATCCTCAAACTCTTCATTCTCATGAGAATCCTTGGCTTCCTCTCCTTCATCCATGAGAATCATAATGGCCACAACTTTCTTAGTTTTGCATATATGCCCAGATGACCACCTCTCTTTACACCATATGCCCTTGCTTCTCAACTCTTCAATCTTTAGATCATCCATTCTTTGAGTCTTGTTTGAAGTTTTGCAAAGGCTTTTTGATGAAAGTATTTCTCTTATTTGCATCAAAATGAAATCTCTTGGGCTGTCCACCTCCATAGATTGTAGGAAATCTAGGAATGGAAGATGGTGGTGTAGGAAGAGAGTTTCTATTCATGTTAGAAGAAGTAATAGGTGGCTTGTGTGAATCCTTCATGAATGAAATAGCCTCCTCGAGAGTATTTGGCCTTTGAGCCGATACATCTGCCTTGACAAAGGAATCCTAAACTTCTTTATCTTCATTTCCTCATTTAAACCCTCCACATACATGGAAAGCTTCATGAAACTCTTGATATATGCTCTTACCACCATGGCCTTTTGAGAGAATTCATACCATTGTTCATGGTATATCTATCAAGCACCAAGGGTGAAGTGAAAGCCAAATTTATTTCCTTTTTTAAATCTTCCCATGAGTGTGGCTTGTTTGGCCATATGCCTCCACCATTGGTGAGAAAAATCTTCCATGTGCAATGAAGCAATTGTACCTTTTCTTATCACTCTTGAGGTAAAGCTAAAAATGTACCTCCATCTTGGTAATCCACTCCCCCAACTCATGTAAAGCTGAACCATCACCCTTAAACTTGGAGAGGGAAACCTTGTCCTTGATATCCTTTTGAAGTATTAGAAGATGGAGTCCCATGATGGGTAGAAGGTTTATACTTTCACATTTGCATGTAGGAGTTCATGCATTGAGCAAAGTCCTTGTGCTCCTTATGAAAGAAGGTAACTTCATTCATTTATCATTTACCTCCTTTTGCCTTTGTGTGAGAGACATGTGTGTCCAGTCATGCAAAGCTTCTTCTTTATCCCAATACATCTCCCCATCTACCATTATGGGCTAATTTGCCTTTGGATGAATGGGTATCCTCTTGGCCTCCCTAAAGCATGAATCCATTGGCTTGCGTGAAGCTTGTTATTCAAGTGAGATGGATTAGACTGAAATGTAGATGGCCTTATATTCTTTATAAGAGGCCTCCTAGCATCCATCATGAATCCAAATGACAAAGTCTTTATAGGAGCCTCTTGGAACACCACCAATTGTTCTTTCAATGGAATCTCCATGGTGTTGACTCATGGGTTGAGCCAATTTATCCTCTATGGCTTCCATCCTTCTAGTCATTGAATCAATTCTTGAGTTCAAGGCATGGTTGATGGTATTCAACCTCCTCATAAGGGGTTTGAAATCAAGTCTTTCCACAAGCAATTATAGAAGAGTGTTATTGGATATTACTTATGAACCTAGGACCTCTGTCTTGAAGTGTTTCTATGCTTGAATCAAGATTTCCAAGAAAATGTGGAGAAAAAATCAAGAAAATCAAGAACCTTTACATGACATGGAAATGTTGCTCAAATTTGCTAGGACCAAAGCCAAGAGCTCTGATACCAATTGTAGTGAAGAATCACTAATGCAAAACTTGAAAGCTAAGATATGGGAAATCACCATGAAAGCTTGCATGTATTAATGAGATAATCACATGCAAGGCCATGATGCCCAAGTGAGTTTATTGTAGTGAAGAATCACTAATGCAAAACTTGAAAGCTAGATATAGAAAATCACCATGAAAGCTTGCATGTATTAATGAGATAATCAGATACAAGGCCATGAAGCCTAAGTGAGTTAGCCTCTCACCAAGAGGATGGAAGTAGCCTTCCACAAGCCCAAGTGAGTTAGCCTCTCACCAAGAGGATGGAAGTAGCCTTCCACAAGCCCAATGCATGAAAGCCAAAGACTCCAAGATCATCCAAAAGATAGAATGTCCAAAGTTATTACAAGTGTAGTGGTAGTTGGCAAAGAATCTAGTTTTTCATGCTCACACAAGCACATTGAGATGCATTATCATTATTTCAGGGAAAGGCTCCATGTTGGAGAGATCGACATGGTGTATGTGTCTACACACGACAATGTGGTAGATCTGTTTATGAAAGCTCTTCCAAGAGAAAAGTTTGAAGTCTTCCGCCTGCAAGGCTTTAGGCTTACTACCATTTGGAGGATTAATCTACTATATTCTATATACGTTCATATCATTCAATTGGAATTAGAGTGTAATGGCAATTGCAAGGAATTCACTTTTTCATGCTCGCACAAAGCACATTGAGGTGCATTATCATTATGTCACGGAAAGGCTCCACGTTGGAGATATAGATATGCTGTATGTGTCTACACATGACAATTTGGCAGATCTATTTATGAAAGCTCTTCCAAGAGAAAAGTTTGAAGTCTTTCGCAAGGCTTTAGGGCTTACTACCCTTTGGGGATTGATCTGCTATTCCTTGCATACATTCACATTATTCAAGGGCCTATCAACTGAGGGGGGTCTTATCATGCGTCAGTCCAAGTACATTGGACAGCTTCTTCATAGGTTTTAGTTTGAAGATTGCAAGCCTATTTCTATACTTATAGAAATTGGATTCAAGTTTTCACTGGAGGATGCTAGAGAACCATTTGGGATGCTTAGTTTACTTGTGCAATACTTGATCGGATATTTAGTTTGGGGTTTCCCAGTTGAGCAGATTTATACACAGCCCCGGCATAAAGTATTAGCAAGCCGTGAAATGTGTCTTTTGTTATGTCAAAAGTACTCAGACATTGGGTCTCTTCAGAGGCTCATCATCTTCCTAACATGCTTTTACAGACAATGATTGGGACACAAGAGTGTTCGCTAGTGGCAAACAACTGTTTCCTCTTTGGTGGATCATGCATATCATGGCTCAACAAGAAACATCCTTCTGTTGTGGCCACTTCTAGCTGCGAGGCTGAGTATAGAGTAGCATTTACAGCTACAGTTGAATGTGTATGGCTTAGACACCTATTGGCAAATCTATGTGCGGGGCAACAGTCCTCCACTCCTATCTACATTGACAGTCATGCGCAATGGCAGTTGCGAGGAATCCAGTTTTTCATGCTCGCGTAAAGCACATTGAGGTGCATTATCATTATGTCAGGGAAAGGCTCTATGTTGGAGAGATTGACATAGTGTATGTGTGTACACAAAAGAATGTGGCAGATCTATTTACAAAAGGTCTTCCGAGAGAAAAGTTTGAAGTCTTCCGCAAGGCTTTAGGCTTACAACCATTTTGGGATTGATCTGTTATTCCCTATATACGTTCACATCATTCACTCCAGGGAGGGTTTGTTACATGTGTTGTGTATACCTCATGGTTGTTCTAGTGTGACATCATTCACTCCAGGGAGGGTTTGTTACATGTGTTGTGTATACCTCATGGTTGTTCTAGTGTGAACAACACAATAAAGGCCATGTTCAATAGCTTGTATCTACTCTCTAGACAAGATGCGAAAAGAGCAAGTTTTTGGGCAAAACTATGAACACAAGACATGAGCTATCAAACAAAAAGAGGAAACTACGAAGAGAAGAAGTGAGCAATCAAACAAAAAAAACCAGTATTGTGATGTGAGTGTGTGTGTGTGTGAGAGAGTACCTGGTATTGTTGTGATGCAAGCTTGAAACACAATAGTGTTGGGTTGAGGGGAGGACTGAGCTCACATGCACACGCACACATAGATTGAAACACATGAGAGCAAGAGAGCTAGAACAGTTTCTCTAGATAAGCAAATGTGAGAAGTGAGAGTACAATGCTCTGGGGTACTCAAGTACCACCACCCAAGAGGGTGGTCACATGGGGGAAAAAAACCCTTCCCAACAAGAAGGTAAAAAGTGGCCTATGTACAAGAGTAGCATAGTAGGTATGTGCAACAAAGCAGCAACAATAGGAAGACAACAAGAGATTTTATGGTGGCCATTTTCTTTACATGATAAAACTGGTGGGCACCTTTGCGTATAAAGGGGCTCCCAAACCCCACCGTCCATACATGTTTTTTACGTACCCAACATTGCTTCAATAGCACAATAGGGCACGATGCCCCCTAGCATTGTGTATGCGACCTCACAAGCCTTAGGACTAAGTAACACAAGGACTAACAAGTGATTGAGGACAAAGAAGCTAGGCCCACTGCATGGACGGTGGGCAGGCGAGCCCTCAGGACTATGTCCCACGGGGTCATAAGGACCCCGTGGTGAGACGAGATTAATGGTGGAAATTGGGCGTCACGGTTGGGGCAAACGAGGGCCATCCGATCTTGGCAGGAGGACAGCCGCCCGCCTGTTGGACTGCCGGGGGGAAGGGGAGAGGGATAAGCGTAAGGCCTAACGATCGACAATCCAGAGCACGAATGCACGCGGGTGTGATGGTAAGGTATTGCCCTAGGCCACCCAGGTTCTGATCTCGTCTGGGCGCATGCTACTTTATAAAAAGGTGCCAAAGATGTAACGGCCCTTGTTGGCCCTACGAGGGCAAGTTTGATCCTATCACGGTGGGAGATTGTCTTAGGGTCCAATGAGGGCACTGGGTGACATGATATGATGCACGTAGCTAATGTGCGAAGTTAAATATCATGCGTCTCCTGGCAAATTGGATTCCTTGATATGCTCTTACAGAGGTCGCAGATCTGACCTCGAGGCACTCGTCTGCTTTGATTTCACAACAGCAAACACGAAACGGTATGGGTACGACGGTGTTTCAAGCAAAGATGTGAAGGTCGGTATCGCATCATCCGAAATCATTTGTGAGAGAGAGAGAGAGAGGGAGCGCAATGCTGGAAGAAGGATGTGCGGCTGGGCAGCAGCAGGGGCCAGCGTTTGCGTTGCACGTTTCCTCGCAGAAGGGCCTGTTGTCAAGCACAAGGAGGAATGGTGAGGCTGAGGAGGAGAAGGAGAAGCCTGGCCATGGCTATGGGCATACAAGAGAGAAGAACCTGTCCATTTTGGTTCCAGACCACCTCTCCTACGACAACTTGGCCGCATCGGGCACTCTGAGATGGAAGCATTTTCTCTTCTCTCCCGTGCAAACGTTCCACCGCGTCAGGGTGGCCAGAGAGGAGAAGTCTCTGCTGACGCCCTCCTCTTCTTCATTGCGAGAGGGCGTGAATCTGCCGCTGGTTGGGGAAGTGAAGTGGGAGGATCTCCGGAGATCTGGCAAGGATTGGCTTCGGAACCCTAAGAATCTGGCCTTACTGTTGTGGGGCACGGCTGTGGGGGTGTCTGGGGCTATGCTTTTCCTCATCATGGTAGGCTTCTTGGACCATGCAATACGGAAGAAAGGTGAAAGAGATGCATGGTTTGAGGCTAACAACCAGATCTTGAATGCTTTGTTCACCCTCATGTGCTTGTATCTTCATCCCCAACGCCTTTTGCACCTTTTCTTGTTATACAGATGGCATTCAGATGACATAAAAAAGCTTAGGGAAGTCTACTGTAAAGATGGGAGGTACAAACCCCATGAATGGTCAAACATGCTAGTGGTTGTGCTACTCCTTAATCTCAATTGCTTTGCACAATATGCCTTATGTGGTTTGAATTGGGGATATAGGAGAACAAAACGCCCAGCTCTAGGAGTTGGCATATGTCTAGCAGTTGCAATGGGAGCACCGGCCGCTGCAGGTGTCTACACCATTCTGAGTTCTCTAGGAAAAGATTACGAGGAGGATGAAGAACATCTTGCAGTTAGAGAGGAAACAGAAAGGGCACAGGAGAGAAAGTTCAATCACAAGCGGTCTTTGAAGATTGGAAGGGCATGGAAGCTCTCCAGTAAGTTCTCATTCGTTGAAAGGGATGGCACAGTTGTCAAGCAACCTGAATGGAAAGGTGGGCTTTTTGATGTGAAAAGTGATCCCCAAGTTACCCTGTTCACCATATTTTGTGGGTTTTGTGTTTTTGGTTGGAATATGGAAAGGCTAGGATTTGGAAATCGATTTGTTCATATTGTGACATTTATGCTACTGTGCACTGCTCCATACTGGATATTCTTCTTGGCTGCCACCAATATAGATAATCCTTTTGTACGTCATGGACTAAGTTATGGAGGAATGGTGCTGTGTGTTTTTGGGCTTTTATATGGGGGTTTTTGGAGGATTCAAATGCGAAAGACATTTGATTTGCCTGCTCAGACATGGTGCTTTGGGAGGGCTGGCTTAACAGATTGCATTCAGTGGCTCTTTTGCAGTCTTTGTTCCCTCTGTCAAGAAGTTCGCACTTCAGAGGCTTATAAGATACACAACAGTAAGTTTTATGACCGGCACATGAATTCTTCTGTAGCATCCTCAACACCAGCTAACTCGACTCCCCATGGTCCATCGCCTTTGGGCCAGGGTGCTGCATCTGCAGGTTTGATATCTCCTCCTGCAACTGCTGCCCTTGCACATGGGAATGGAACTGCGCTGACCAAATCCCCCAAGCAGTTTTCTGAAACACTTCAAGGTCCAGAAAATTTCATAGAAAACAGGGGAATGCATCCACCAATTCCTCCAGTTTTGGTGAGAGAAGAAACAGACTCTGTTTGAGATTACATGCCATGTTCCTACCTTTCTTGTCCACACATCATCCTCTTTTTGACTGTGCTGTGCTACTCAGCTTCTGTCAAAAAGAAATATTAATGGGTTTTTTTGGCCCTATGCCATAAAAAATGGTGAGCAGTTCTAAACTTCTGCTCTGTTTGTACTAGATGTTTTCTCATTTTCCAATGTAATTTTACAATTTTAAGACTTATGTCTCTCTCTCTCTCTCTCTCTCTCTCCACACACACACACACAAACACACACCTGTGTACCTTTATCTGTATATATGTAGGCATATTTTTCTTATGTGGAATGGTTTGATTGCAAAGCACTGTGCTCCTCTAAGAGAATCATAAGGAAAAGGAGACAAGTCAAATGTGTAATAACTGTGCTTGAGTTAGAGAAGGGGATGAGGAGCGAGGGATCTAGGGAGGAGTATTTGGTAAATACAGGATCTGTAGATGTCGAAAAGCTTAGTAAATGACATCGAGAAGAACCAGCCATTCTGCTCAAGAACCACATCAAGGATTACAAAGCAAGAGACAACAGATGCTGACTAGTTGCTAATACATTTTGAGAAAATGCCCAGCAAAAACATAGTTTGTCTTTTCGTTTTATAAGGATATTGAAGTTCATCTATTTGATTTTATCCAAATGTCAAGGTCAGGCTATAAAGATTTTTCATTTCATCACATTCTTACCGACCCTTGTTCAGTTGTAGATATTCATATCAGCAGGCAGGATAATTGCACCAAGCAAAGGACAAAGGTCATGGGAGCTCACATTGTATAGGTATACAATTTAGAGAATGTGTGTGGAGGGAAAGCTCCTAAATAGACTATCATGCCCGTGGAAATGTATCAATTCTCCTTTTCTTTACTGCCCGGTCTCTTGGTTCTTAGGCTATGAAACTACTACCATTGTGTTTTGTGATTGGAAGACGAAGCATGCATAGCTATTACTGATGAGTCAATTGAATAATCCGTGTCCACCTCGTGATGTCCTCTGTTGGTGGTCAATCCGACTGACAAGTCGGATGTCTGCTTGAGCTCAGACGGATCTGTCAATGCCCACTGCCCACGGGTTTGGACAACACAGAACACACACACACACACACACACACACACACAACACTTGTACACCAGACAACACACGGAGGAATGCAGCGGGATCTCATTAAGAATCATATTACCATGTGTTACAAGTAATGTCCTCTTCTCATTCTCTCACTGTCTAACTTCTCCTGCTCTCCTTTGTCTCTCTGTATATCCCATGTCAATGAACTAGCTATATATGAGATACTACGCAGGAGGAATGCAGCAGGATCTTAAGAATGAGAATGATTTCAGGGCATGCTCATGTGGCTGCACAGGTGCTGGTTTGTAACAGCTTTGGTCCGGCAGCTTTCTCAGGGCATATGGCTGCCACTTCTTGATGTCCCACCATTCTTTAGCACTTGGCACCTTGTCAACACCTGGCATGCCTGGTGGCTCTGCGTCAGCAGTGGCTTTGGATGCTACTCGGAAAAACTTGTTGGGCGAAGGTGGTGACTTTGGGTCTTCAGGCGGCTTCCACGCAGCTCTTTGGAGTGCTCTCTTCCTTTCCTTCTGATATTACTCGGCCACATTGGGATCACATCCCAGACCAACCATGTGGCTGACTTCTTGTTGCAGTTGATCAAATGGCCTCACCACCTCAGCATGTCGGACTTGGTATTTCAAAGAGTGGATGAACAGAGGTACATTTATCCACAGGTGATTGGAATGCTCCAGCTTCTGCAGTAAAGCTGTTTCCTCGGTGATGAATTCCGGTTCCTGCTCGTCCGGTGCTTGTGCAGCAGTAGCTGCGTCCCATCATTTAGCTTCTGCTAATTGGGCCACCCATGCTGCTCATATTTTGTATGAAATCTGGCCAAAGTGTGCAGCATATTCCAGGTTTTGTGCTTTTGCATGCAACTTGTCTGCAGCCTCCTTTGCACATCAGCGTCCAAGGTTTTTAGCTGCTGCTGGAGAATTGCCACCTGGGCGCCAGTCGGAGCAGGCTGAATTGTCCATGTTTTCTTATGTCTTGCTCCTGCATGAGCTGTGTCCTCAGCCTTTGCATCTCTTTCTGAACTTCGGAAGTCTTGGTGAGCTCAACATCCTTTGCTTAGATTTGTCTGTGGAGGTTGAAGAGCTATTTCCGGATTCCTTCGTTCAGTTGTGTTGGTTCGTGCATCTGACTAGTCAGCTCCTCATGCTGCTTGGCCAACTACTTCCAATGCTGGCTGCATTTTTGTTTTGCTGAATTTTCAGTTGCTGTTCCAAAATAAATATGTGTTCTTTTAACTGACCTGGGATCATCAAGTTTATGGGTGTTGCTGACCCTATGATGATTTTCTGCTTTGGCATAGGTTCTTTGCTTGCTATCATGGCCAGCTTTGTCTTTTTCTACTCATCCTTTACTTGCTGCTATAGCCTGGCTATTTCTTTTTGTTGCTCTTGTAGTTGCTATTGATGTGCTGCCGCACTGCCTTCTCATGCTAGCTTCTCTTACAGCTGTCTCTTCTCGTGTTTCTTACCAATAAGCAAATCATGTCAAGGTAGAACCTTAGTTGCCTCTGCCTGTTGGGGTATGGGCATGTAGGGACAGAGTATTTCTTACCTACTTTTGACAGCTCCTGATCGATGTCAGCGTCGTACGCTTCTGTGTTTGTAATGCCCTTAGCTGGGAGGTTGAGAGCTTTGGAAGCGTCGTACGCTTCTGTGTTTGTGATGCCCTTAGCTGGGAGGTTGAGAGCTTTGGCAACAGTTTCCGGTTGACCCTTCCCTCTGTCAGCACTTTGTTTTTCTCTGCCAAATCTGTTATCTGTACCTCTCCCTCCATGTTTTCTTGTACCGCCTGCTAGTTGAGCACAGTGAATCCGTACAATCCGACCTTGTGCAGCCATTCCTCATTTAGCAAGGGATCTAGCAAGGAGGTGCACGGCTCAAATTCAATTGTTCCACTGTTGCTTACCATGGTTGAGCTTGGCTGAGTCAGACGATGGGCTAGAATATTGTGCTTATTCTTTCTATCTTTAGCGGTGCATTAGCCCTATCAACTACTTATTTGCTGTACTAATTCTTTCTATTTGCTAATTCCCTTAGTGCTAGGCTTCATTATGGTTGAGTCTGCCCTGCATTTTCGGAGGTTTGACAAAAACTCAGTACGAAGGGCTTTGTGTGAATATATGCTCTTATGTGTGTGTGTGTGTGGAGTGCTTGTGTGAGAGCATATCTTGCTATAGATTTCTACACCTACTATTGGGCATTGATGACGTTAGTGGGGATGTCGTAGTATCTAGTCCATACTATGCATAATGGAGTTGATAGTTATATAGTCTTGAGGGTTGACTACCATGAGTATATAACATGCACGTTCCTAAAAGGTGAATTTGGGCATGTTCCTAAGGTGAATTTGGGCATGTTCCTGGATTTATCTAGGTATATAATTCAGTCGATTAGCGGACATGCAGATTTCACAGTGTGAAGTTTTTGTCGGAGTTGCGGCTAGTTGATATTGTGCTTATTCTCTCTATCTTTAGTGGTGCATTTACCCTATCAACTACTTATTTGCTGTACTAATTCTTTCTATTTGTTACTTCCCTTAGTACTAGGCTTCATTATGGCTGAGTCTCCCGTACAAAGGGCTTTGTGTGAATATATGCTCGTGTGTGTGTGTGTGTGTGTGTGTGTGTGTGTGTGGAGTGCGTGTGTGAGAGCATATCTTGATATAGAGTTCTACACCTACTATTGGGCACTGATGACGTTAGTGGGGATGTTGTAGTATCTAATCCATGCTATGCATAATGGAGTTGATAGTTATAAATGCTCTACTCTGTGGTGATTTTAATAATTCTCCTCACTGGAAGGACAATACCACACATAAATCCCATATGCTTCCCTCTGAAATCCAGCGATGGGAACATATGACTTCATCTCTTCATACTACAGATTTATGGACAGCAACTCACCCTTCGGTTTTGGGATTCACATATCATCATAATGCTTTTACAGAATATTGGGCCAGGCTTGATAGATGGTATCTTATTCATGCTCAGCAATATGATGATTATACATGTCAAATGTGGACTGATTATTCTCAACAACTATCTGATCATACCCCACTCTGGCTCAACCTTTCTTTTGGTATGCCTCTGGATGATATTCAGCTCTCTTTAGTCAGACATTTGCAGGTTAATCAATTATATCTTTCTCATGAAAAATTCCAGCAAATGATCAGATTGGCTTGTAAGCCATTGTTATCTCATGCTCAGGAGGATTTGGATTTTGCTTGGAACTCTTTTGTACATCGTATTCAAAATGTCATTAAGGAATATGGAAGATGGTACATGGCAGAAACCAGACAGCATATCCAGTGGGCAAAATCATACAAGCAGTCCTTGGTACAGATTAGCCATCAAAGGTCTCTTTCTGCTTCTGAACAGAATTCATTGTCTTGTGCTTCTTCCATAATTGATGCTAATGATAAACGCAAGCTTTCCAAATGACAGACAAGGGCTAGAGTTAAACCTATGCTAGATAAGGGCTGCTCCTCGAAATCTTTCTTTCGAAACTTACACACGTACAGACAAAGTCAATCTATCGTGAGAGTCAGGAAATCGGATGGTCTTTGGACCCAGACTTTATCGCAGCTAGAAAAACAATGTCTGGATCATTTTCGGCTTCTTTTTTCTCTACCATCTTCTTCTACATCTCAGGCTGCATTGGCTCGGAGCAGATTTATTGAGCTTGTTTCTCCTATTGTTTCTTTGCAAAAACCTTCAATGCTGGAAATGTCTTTTTCAGATACTAAATTGGATGAAGCCCTCAAGCATTTGGGTAAACATAAATCCCCAGGTTGGGATGGTTTAACGGTTGAATTTTTTGTAGCCTTCTGGGCTGAATTGAAGGGTCCAATCTTGAAGCTCATTAATGTAGCTTGGCAGCATCAACATCTTCCCTCAGCTTGGAAGCATGGTCTGGTTAAGCTTCTGCCCAAAAAACCTCTGTGTGAGACAATGGATGACTGGAGGCCTATCACTTTGATGCCTGTTATATATAAACTTATTGCTAAAATGTTGGTATACCGGATAAAGGATATCCTTCATGATGGACTTCATCCCAGGCAATATGGTTTTGTTCCAAGAAGGCATATACATGATAATATCTCCAATACTCTCATTGCAATGGAATATGCAAAATACTCTGCTCAAGATGTCTTGGTCATGCAGGTGGATGTGGCAAAGGCACTTGAGAGAAGTGTAGCTGAGATTTGTTCTTTGCTACTGTGGATATGGCTCCCCCCTGTACGAACAAGGATACGGTGCAGTGGGATTATGTTTCTCAAATCATGTCTAAACTTGGTTTTGGGCCAAAGCTAGTTAATGTCATATATTGGCTTTACTCAGATTCCACTGCTCAATGCTTTATAGGGAAACATTTGTCTGAGTCTTGGACATTTTAGAACGATCAGTTCGACAGGGATGCCCTCTCAGTGCTCTGTTCTATGCTATTGCTTCGCATCCTTTGCTTCTTTACATGGATCATTTGGTTGATTCTAGACAGTTAGAGGGGCTTCAGATTTCTGGTTCACGGCCTTTCATTGCACAGGCATATGCAGATGATTCATTCTTCATGCCAAAGAACAGTCCGTTGGAGCTTCGTCTATTGATGGATACTCTTTCAGATTTTGGGTTGGCAGCTGGTTTAAAAATTAATTTTCAGAAATCAAAACTCTTACCTCTCAAGCATTGTGACTGGCATGCTATCCTGTGGCCCGGCCAGATTATTTATCCGGAAAGCATAGTAAGACATTTGGGCTATCCCATTGGCTGGAAAATCAGAAATAAGCAACAAATATCTTGGGTGCTAAACAAAATTAAGGACAAATTAGAATATTGGAAGATCTCCACTTGGACATTACATGTACGGCTTCGAATTGTTCAGTCCATTGTTCTGGCTTATGTCCAATTCTACCTTCCTCTCTTACATTGGTCATCTCGAGATCTTTCTTCTTTTATGTCTCAAGCCATGGAGATTTTTTGGAAAACTAAGCTTCATAAAAAAGCTTTAAGGTTGCTCAAAATGGACCTGCTTTGCTCGCCAAAAATGCATGGTGGTTTGAATATTATAAACATCAAATTTCATGTGCTGGCAAGAAAGATCACTATGCTCAAAACCTTTTTTCAACAAGAGCAGCCTTGGTCTATCATGTTGGCAATTTTGTGTGGTCGGATGTGCACAAATGCATATGGTCGTTGGTTGGTTGATCCATCTGAAGTAGTGCTTGGCAAATTTCAAGGTAAAATCCCAGGTTGTCCATTTTCTACTTCCTTGATTCAGGACTGGAAGAAAGTGCTCTCTCGCATCAAATGGTTTTCCCATCCTGCTTCTATAGCTTCCTCGCTTCGAATGGAAAGCATACATTGGAGTGCTGTTTTTTACTCTCCCCTTGCTGTACAACAACCAATCAGAGCTTACAATCTTATGAAGTTAGGCATCCGGTTCATTGACGACGTAGTGGATACTAGAGGGCAAATTCTTTCTTTTCCGGCAGCATGCCAAAAATACAATCTTGGGATGCATCATAGATCTATATGGAAAGCTATTGCAGATCTCTTACACCCTTTCATTCCGATTCCGACATTGGATGTGAGAGACAGGCTTCAAGATTGGCATCTTCAGTCTTCAAGTTCAAGATTATCCTCTCAACCTTTGCATCTACTGACTTCTATACAGGCTTATCGATTGATATTACCTCCTCCATGGATTGCTCAGCATGCTAATTCTCTTTGGCATCTGGATAAGTCTTTAGCTTGGTGGAAAGCAAAACTGACATTGATATGGAAGTTGAAAATGCCATTGAAATGGAGACTCTTTCTCTGGAGATGCATTGTCGGTATTTTTCCAGTGGGAGTGAAATTGGCTCAAAGAAGGATTGCCTCTCCTCTTTGTCCAAGATGTCATCATACTACTGAGAATGTTCCGCATTTATTGTGGTCTTGTTCATATTCCAGAGACCTTCTGGACAAGATCTCCTATTTTTTATCTCTCAGATTTCCTGCACACACGTTCTACAAGTTTTTCTGGATGTTTGGCAGGTTATCGGCTTCTTTGTCACAGTATTCTCTTTTCTTCCATTGGATCAGATACTGGGCCTTATGGACCCTCTGGCTACAGCGAAATCATGCATATCTGAATTCACCCCTTCAGCACCCTTATGAGTTCTTCCGAGCCTCATTGCGGCAGTCCTTATATGATGTCGTGCATGAGGAAGATTTGGATGTTTCTTGTGTTCAGCTTTTCTTTTACTGTTTCTGATGGATAGGGCACAGGCTCTTTTCTTGAGCACTGCCCTGATCTTGCATAGAACTTTTTTACTGCTGTTTTTAAGTTCCAGGATTCAGACATCCTCTTGATGTCAAACCCTTTTGTACATTTATGATATAATGCAATTTCAACTGGTTTTACAAAAGAAAAAGTGTGTGTGTGAGAGCATATCTTGATATAGAGTTCTACACCTACTAAATGGCACTGATGACGTTAGTGGAGATGCCATAGTATCTAGTCCATACTATGCATAATGGAGTTGATAGTTATATAGTCTTGTGGGTTGACCACCATGAGTATATAACATGCATGTTCCTAAAAGGTGAATTTGGGCATGTTCGTGGATTCATCTAGGTATAGAATGAGAGCGAGCGACGACGTTGTTGGCATTATCATCTCCAGATTGGGCATATATGTGCATATTTCATGCTGTATCTGGCCAGATTTATGAGGCCATGCATTCATCTTATTTTAGATATTTTTTTTGCTATTTTTGTCTATTTTTTACACATTGTTTTAGTATTTTTTGCATAGTCAGCCAGCCCACTGTTTTTATACTGGCCGACCAGCTCTTGTCTAACCTATAAATAGGTGGCTTGGGTTCGCATCATTAGCACTTCATTATTCAGCCATTGGTGTTGGTTGTATGCACCTACGGGCAGCCCTCGTGCTCTACTTCAGCAGATAACAAGTTTTCTACTTCAGTTCTTTTGCACATGTGCTTCTTTGCAAGATCTATTTGCTGTTTTTTTCTGATTTACAGCCATTCTTTCATGGTATCTGAGCCCAGTGTTGCAAAGGGACCTGCGTTTTCTACATCTACTGCTGTAGGCAAAGATCCACCGCACCTACATCTACAAAGGAGCTGCATTTTCTGCTGTGGAGCTGCGTTTTTTGCTGTGGACCTGCGTTTTCTGTTGTGGAGGAGCTGCGTTTTTTTCCACTGAGGAGTTGCGTTTTGTATTGAGGACCTACGTTTTCCACAGAGGTGCTGCGTTTCCCACAGAGGTGCTGCGTTTTCAGCCTGAGATCTGCGTTTTCAGATCTTAGCCCCGTATTTTGGTGCTACAACAGGGTTTTAACCCAGGGGAGTCATTTCTTACCTCTCCTTTTGGTTTCCCACCCTCCCATCCCTTCCTTTCTCTTGGTTGCACTCGGCTTTCAAGGAGGAGTTTGCTGATTTTCTGATCAGCTTTGTTGAAGAGGAGGATTTTGCTGCGTTATCGGGGATATGGCTTCTGGTCATAGTCATTCTTCTCTCTCGGGGTCTCTCTTTTCTTCTCCCCAATCCCAAGCCCCAAATTCACAGGGATCTTCTTCCCAGCTTCCTAATTCTCTACCTTATTCCTAGATTCTTGCTTCTTTTCCTTCCATATTCCCCACCACCACCACTTCTCTTGTTTCTCCCCTCCCACAAACCCTCATCCCAACCCCTTCCCATGTGCCATCCTATTCATCCCTACTCAAGTGAGTGATTCCATGAAGCTGACTACTACCAACTACCATACTTGGTCGTTTTATATGCAATTGCTTCTTGAAGGAGCAGGTGTGGCCCTCTGTCACCACTTCTCACTTGGTGGATCCCGCGTTTCGTGGAGTTCTGGATGCACGGGCCCGTCTCATCATCATCCATTGTATGACACCATCTATCCAGGTACAATTCATATCTTCGCGGAGTGACGCCAGTCAGATGTGGAATGAGATTTAGAGGAAGTTCGGGAGAGTATCTTCCGTGAAGATTGCCAAGTTGGAGGCGGATCTTGAGCAGATTACTATCAGTGACTCATATAATATCATTGATAAGATTGGGGAATTCACAAGGATCAAGAGACAGCTTGAGGAGTATGGGAGCTCAATCAACAACACGATCCATGAACTGCTTGGTAAGTTGCCATCATCCTTTGACTCTTTCAAAGATCACATTTATTTCCGTGATCCTCTCCTCCCTTTTGAGGAAGTCGTGAGTTATCTTCACAACAAGTGCATGCTTCGCGTAAAAAAAGGCAAGTCAGAGTTTGCTTTTGTTGCCTCTAACAAGGGTAAGGACAAAGGCAAAGGCGGAAACAACAACAAGCAGAAAGTCACCACAAAGTCATCTTCTGACGACGACGATTCTGACAGGAACAAGGATTTCAAGATGAAGAAATCTTGTGAGTTTTGTTGCCGACTTGGTCATTCTGAGGCCAAATGTTTTGCTAGACAGGTTGCTTCCCAGCAAAGCTAAAAGCCAAAGCTAAAGTAAAACAGGAGTCCTCCTCCGATGGCTCAGACACTTCACCCACGACAGATGGTTCAGTTACTTCGCCAACGATAGAAGAGGGTACGAAGTCTCATGCTATGATGGCTTTTCTTGCTGTCTATGATCCCCTTGTTCTTTCATCTTCACAGGAGCAGGATGAGTCTATCCTGGTGGTCACAGAGGAGACTTCTAATTCAGAAGTCAGTGCCCTATTCGCAACAGAGGATTATTTACAGGAGTTTCTGATACAGATCTTATCAGTTCCTCTAATCCCTTTGGATGAGTATCTCCCTTCCCTTGTGTTGTTTCATGCTGATGCTATTATTGCAGATTTTCTCTCGTCTCTTTCAGAGGAGGATAGTGGTTCTTCTACTGGGCAGGTGGATGATTTTACCGAGATATCCTCACATATTCTGGAGCTTCCTACTTTGGCAGTTGCTTCTCCTTCTTATGTTTCAGAGGAGGCATCTTCCACTATCTTGGAGCCTGTCCCTACTTTGAACTTGGCAACTTCTACTATTGCTGATGATTAGTTTGTTCCAGTGGTTGTTTCATTTCCTTCTTCTTCAGAGGAGGAGTCTACTTCGGTCCCGATACTTGTTGCATGTGCAGAGGAGGTACCATCTATGGTTCCATCTCCTAAGGGCTTCTCTCTTCAGATTGATCCTATTGTTTCGTCTTCGATATCTTCTCGATCTTCTCGTGGCTTCTTCCGAAGACCTTCTCGGTATTCAGATGTACCATATCTTCGTAAGCTTTGTGCCTTTTATGAGGAGGTTGTTCCTTCAGACTCTTTGGAGGTCTTTCTTCAGCGTGCTGGAGTCGGTCCGCCCATCTAGCACTGAAGAGGAGGTATTGGCATTATCATCTCCAGATTGGGCATATATGTGCATATTTCATGCTGTATCTGGCCAGATTTATGAGGCCATGCATTCATCTTATTTTAGATATTTTTTGCTATTTTTGTCTTTTTTTAAGACATTATTTTAGTATTTTTTGCAGTCCGCCAGTCCACTGTTTTTATACTGGCCGACCAGCTCTTGTCCAACCTATAAATAGGTGGCTTGGGTTAGCATCATTAGCACTTCATTATTCAGCCATTGCTGTTGGTTGTATGCACCTATGGGCAGCCCTTGTGCTCTACTTCAGCAGATAACAAGTTTTCTA